>NC_044384.1:65754696-66416255 GCF_006542625.1 Nomascus leucogenys
CCTCGAAATTTCCTAGGGTTATAAACATAATTGGTGATTGCTAAGACAAGAAGCCAATTTTTCTATTATAAGAAATAGCAAAGTACCTTCCGTTTTTGAAGGCTTGCTTACAAAACTTAAAAAAAAAATTCAAGGCATCTGGGAAATTCAAATTCATAAAATAGTGTTTAATTAGAAAGGAAAGGAAGCTACATTTGTAGAACAGAGTAATTTGATTATATTTTAACTATTAAATAATTTTCAAGGTGGTCATTATTATATGCACTTAATTGACATTAGATTATATTAAGAATTTAATTTTAGCTCCCTTTACAAATTGGCCAATGCCCATTCACCCTTGGTAGACTAATAAGGTTTCTACTGAGCCGTGTTTTTTATTAATCCTCATTACTACTCTCACATAAAAGACACGAATAGGGCCAATGGAATTCTTTCCACTATTGAGTTCAATAAACACAATTTCTGGAGCTGTTTCAACAGAATGTGAGCATTATTATAAATTATTGGGAACTCAGACCCAAATCAAAACAATGAAGCAAAACAGACCTTCCTGCCTGTTCTGATTGCATCACTGTCCTCACAAGTCAATAAATGTCTAGCGCTTCACTTTAAAATTTCTTACAAGCTTTTTCTTGGTTCTCTTTCTCTAACTTGGTCTCTCACAATCTTTTTGTGTCTAAATTTGAGGTCATTTGTTTCTTCAGTGCAAACCTCATGCAGAATAACAAAGATTCCAGTCTCAGCAAAACCACGAAGTGCTAAATCCACCTCAGCCTCTGCATGAGAAAGACCATGTCTAAGGAATGCTGTGAAATGGGCTCTGGAAGCTTCTCGTGGGCTCAAAGTCAGTTCTTGCCTGGGAGTGCTGTGTGACACAGCAGGCTTTTCCTCCTCTCAGCTTAAGAGCATGGACCAGTGACAGTGAGGCCCTTTGTTCTGCTCAGCACTCTCTGACCATCCCTGGTCACAGTTCAGGAATGCAGAAGTTGGGCTTCTGAGAAATTAAGCTAGTATCGTTGCACCAAGTCATGGGTTTATGTTTTTGCTTTATATGTTCATAAGCATTTTATTTGCCTTCATTTTTGACCCACTAATTGACAATACTTTTTTTTTTCTGTTGTTGCTATAAATACTACGTATGGGTTTTAACGAAGTATTAATAGAACCTCAAGCTTTTCCTAATAAATCACAGGCTTTTGTATCTTTCAGAAATGTTGCTTAGTTGAGTGATTCTGGGTCTAGACTAGATGTAATTTGCGAGGAGGGAGAGAATAAAGGGATTTGTAATATTTAGGGACCCAGTTTGAAATGGTACCAATGGATTTATTTTGTATTTTTTTAAGGGAAGAGTCGTTGAAAGAGACTATTAAATAATGTCTGCTTATTTTCAGGACAATATTGTAATTGCAAAAGATTAAAGTAGGAAAATTAGTTTGAGATGAGAGTCACTGCTCTTGTCTAAAAAGAAATTTCTTCAAATTAGTCTTTAAATTTTTTTTGGATATTCCATTTTATCGAATGCAAAGTGACAATAACAGATACTGTGTTTTCATGAGACCAAATTGAGATCAACTATATTTTTTCTTCTTTGTCTGCTATCTGTGTGTGTGTGATTCATGGAGTTAATGCAATCTTATGATTTACTCTGTAGCATACAAAGAAGTTTCAGTTTATTCTATAAATGCAGACCACACTTTGAAGAACATAATATATACAACCTCACATAGTGTGAAATTTGAGATTGATGTTTAAAGATTATTCTTAATAAAGTGGGTATTTTCCAAATTAAATGAAAAGATAATATTTGGTGAAATTAGTTTGAATTGGTTGAGGCATCTTATGTTTGCCACTGTTTTTAAAGTTTCAGTTCTGATGGTCTTCCGGAGGCGTAGCTACTGTATGTTCCGATTCTCTAGTAGCATTTCATCTTCAAACATTTTACCCCTAGCATACCAATTTTTGTCTTAGTAAATATGGCCTCTGCCCATAAGAGACAGAAGAGGTGAGGTTGCTGAAATTCTTAAAGGAATCCAATTGTAAAGCTGACACACAGAGCCATGCTCACTTTTTGTGACTAGGATTTGCTCAAATTCTGGACTGCACTAGCACATTTGTTCTTCAGTATTACATCAATAGCTCTAAAATATATTATACAATTGATTTCTGCAATTATTTCATTTGTTCTTGATGTCTCCTTATCTCAAATATGACTATTTGCATGAAAGAACAAGGTAACAGGTAGGAAGAATAAGTGTTTAAAACATTATCGTAGAGTGGAATATATAATTTATTTTTGGCCATGTGACTCTGAAGCTGTAATTACTTTCCTTAAATCTTTAGTGATATTTACTTCTTTCTATTAAATGTGGTCTTCAGTCCTTATTGCAGTTTCTTCCAAAAGGTACCACAAATCCAACAACTATTATGGCAAACCCATTAATGATATGTCATTATCATCATGAGATTAAACTGTATTTGGATAAGTGGGGCCATTTAATGTTGCTAAATCACACTAGAAGAAGGGAAATGAATACAGTTCTGTACTGGGTATCATAAGCAGGATAAATTTAAATACTAAGATTTTAAGAATCCATGCTGGCTAAGAAAGGGAGAGCATTGTCAAAATTCTCAAATCTCAAAGGGAGAGCATTGTCAAATCTCAAATCTCAAATCTCAAAGGGAGAGCATTGTCAAAATTCTCAAAAGTAGGATAGAGTTGGCAGTTGTCTCCCTGATACTAATTCACCGATGGCATGGAGCAGCTTTCCAAAACTAGTGACCAACTGTGCCCTCCAGCATCCGTAATTTGGTGGACTGAGATTAATGAAACATAATGCTTCAGGGCATATGTAAACTGTTCTTCTGCAGAGATAGGACAGGAATTTTCTCCATTCATTCTGCAGGTCAATTTCCCAAGGATCTTCATAAGTAATATTGTGAAATGAAGCCGTGGAGCTGGGAACCTGAATTTGCCAGCTAAGTTTCCCAAGTAGACTATATGTCTGAGTGAATAAATGAATTTGATCCAAGGGTAAGGAGGTCAGGGGGTTTGTGTAAGGGGACTAAAAGAAAGTAACTTGGCTGGGAGTAGTGGGTCACGCACTTTGGGAGGCCAAGGCGGGTGGATCACCTGAGGTCAGGAGTTCGAGACCAGCCTGGCCAACATGGTGAAACCTCGTCTCCACCAAAATACAAAAAAATTAGCTAGGTGTGGTGGTACACGTCTGTAATCCCAGCTACTTGGGAAGCTGAGGCACAAGAATCACTTGAACCCAGGAGGCAGAGGCTGCAGTGAGCCGAGATCGTGCCACTGCACTACAGCCTGGGTGACAGAGTGAGACTCTGTCTCAAAGCAAAAAAAGAAAGTAAATTTTTGGAAGAATTTTAATGTGATATGGAAAAAGCCTAGATCTCCTAAGGCAAGTGATGAGTCAAAGACAATATGGGAAACATAATGTGAGAGAGTGAAGTTGAGTAGTGGCTCCTTTCCAAAAAGTGACAATGGAATCCTTAAGGATATAAATGCTATTAGGGTGGTTATAATAGACTAGAAGGCACTGAAACAGGAGAGGCAGTGATTTGGCAAAAGGTCTAGAGGAAAATGAAGTGTTTAAAGGCAGGAAGAGGCAGAAAAAGGAGAAACGGAGAAAAGCATTGTCGAGCTCATGATGGTAAGAACAATTGATTTTAGGATGAGGAAATGAAAGCATTAGAATTATTAAAACCATATAAAAACCAGTAATTATTTAAATTATTAAATTGACTTGTGCCAGTTGCACTGGTTGTGCCTAAGTAAGATAACTGTTTATTTTATTATTCAAAATGATACAATTTTGAGAGTGAACTTAACAATTATGCCTGGACAGCAGGTATAACCTGGGGTTTTCTGAGCAAACCAGAACTTGTGGTCATCTTATGCCTGAGTCCAAATACCATAAAATGTAGTATTCCATGTTTTCTAATGAGTATCATTGCTGACCAGCATTTGAGCAATTTCTTTTTTATCAGTAAACACCAAAATATCAATTAAATCAATATATAGGTCTCAAATATTTTGGTTCATATATAGAATCACAAAAGAATCGGGGCATTTTGGTTATAAGTCACTGTTATTTCACTTTCAGTCTCATCAGTATTGAAATAATCAACTCTGTTCGCTTTGAAAGAAACAAATCTATGGGAAAGGGTAGGAGTCCTTGATGCCAGACTGTTGGATTGGGATCCTGGCTCTTCTACTGACTGCCGAAACTTGGGCAGGTTATTTAGGTTCAGTGGCTCAGTTTCCTCCCTGGGGATAGTAATAGTATTAATCTCACAGATTTATTGTGAGAATGAAAAACATTAAGTAAAGACCTTAGAATGATGACTGCAATATAGATCTATGGAAGAGCCAACTATTCTTTTATTATATTCTCAGGGCGCACTGTTCTTTTTTTGCAGGGTCCTTTAAATGATCATTTCCTGTCCTCTTTCCCTTCCCTCTCTTCCTACTCTATCTCCATTGCTTTCAGGTGTTAAAAATCCAAATTGAATAAGGAAAGTAACTCTCACGGAAATAACTCGTATCAGAAAATATCCTTTCTACTTCAGCTTATGTTAGAAGAATAAGATACCACATAGAAGGGGGATCTTCCAAACCTAATAAATGTGGAGGTTGATTTCTTAATATACAATTATTGATCATCATGATTTAATCAAAACTGAAGGATTCATTTAAATTGAAAAAAATGTTCATTATTTGGTGTATAGTCAGGGTTTCCTAGAAGGACAGAACTAATAGGATATATGCATATATGAAAGGGAGTTTATTAAGGAGAATTGAATCACACGATCACAAGGTGAAATACCACGAGGAGCAAGGAAGGCAGTAGTGGCTCAGTCCGAGCCCAAAATCTCAAAAGTAGGGAAGCCGACAGTGCAGCCTTCAGTCTATGGCCAAAGGCTGAGAGCCACTGGTGTGAGTCCAAGAATCCAAAAGCAAAAGAACTTGGAATCTAACATTCAAGGGCAGGAAGCATCCAGCATGGGAGAAAGATGAAGACCACAAGACTCTGCAAGTCCACTGTTCCCACCTTCTTCTGCCTGCTTTATTCTAGCTGCACTGGCAGTTGATTGGATGGTGCCCACCCACGTTGAGGGTGGGTCTGCCTCTTTCAGTCCACTGACTCAAATCTTAATCTCTTTTGGCAACACCCTCACAGACACACCAGGAAAAATACTTTGCATCCTTCAATCCTATCAAGTTGACACTTAATATTAACCATCACACTTGGGTCTTGACAATAAAAAGCATTACTTAAAAAAATCAAGAAAATACTCTTTCTAACCCTTTGCAAAGAATATGACCTGCTAATAGTTATCACAAATGGCAAATAGCAGTATCTTTTGGAAACATGGAAACTGGTTAGTGGAGTAAGCCATTATTTCACATGGTGAAGTTTGGAAAACAGGAGAAAACCCTATTAGACATTCATAGAGATATGTAGGAAAACAGGGGGCAGGGCAGTGTTTAAAGAAAGAAGAGAAATAAATGAAATAAAGCAAAAGGAGCAAAATGTCTCTAGAAAGATGGGTGAGAGGCAGAGATAAATGAGAACAGAAGCTTGACCAGCTTTACATATTGAAAGGAACGTATCTGAAGTAGGAATTCTAGGAACATACCGATGATTAATACAAAGCCAGGATTTTACAGTCATTATGATGTTACTTTCTTAGAGAAATAAAATCCATACAGATTTGCTAAAAGGAGCATTTGAGGTCATGGTCAATGTTCTATCTTACCTATCCTATTGAATTAAGAATTAAGCAGTGACAAGTGTATATATGTTTCCAAAATTTTGTGATCTCTTTCTCCCTATGTCCTCCTCTCCATCATTGCAAAGTTAATGGGACCTGTGACATCAAAGACACAGAAACAGACCAAATATCCAATGTTTTCAGCAACTTTGGTAAATTCTTTAAAAACGTGGTAGAGTCAAGGGTCTTTCCAGCATCCAGTAGAATAAAGCATTGAACACAGAGTTAGTTGTTCAAGGCACACAAGCAGGAGTATGGATCAAGCTCACACAGCACTGCCCTAGAAGATAAATGAGCTCTGCCCTTAGATTATCTGCCCAGTCAAAAGACTTAGCATGGTTTACCTGAGACTTGGCCTCAGCATTCCTAAGCCAAGCTATGAATTTTTGACTCTGAGAGCCATTTTCCGTGTACCACTAAGTCCTTTTTTGTGCTGTATTAAATAGCTATTTCCCAAGTTTATTGGCAAAGGGTTTGGGAAACAAACTGATGCCTGAGGAGTTCTTTTGACCCGTGCCACTGCATGGAGTTGTAGGTTTGCTAGCAATATTATTTAGGATAATCCAAGTGAGAATTCCTGTGGCAAACATACTATAATAAAACCATCAGATGAGCAATGGGTGAGGGGCTGGGGAACTTGTTAAAAGCCCTAAATCATAACTAAGACTGTCCTTTTTTGCTTTGGTTTAGGGCGGAGATTCTGCTCTGGAGTCTGGTGCTTGCTTGTCTTTTTTTTTTTTTTTTTTTTTTGAAACAAAGTCTCACTCCGTCGCCCAGGCTGGAGTGTGTTGGCATGATCTCTGCTCACTGCAACTTCTGCCTCCCGAGTTCAAATGGTTCTCCAGCCGCAGCCTCCCGAGTAGCTGGTATTGCAAGCACGCGCCACTACGTCCGACTAATTTTTGTAATTTAGCAGAGATGGGGTTTCTCCATGTTAGCCAGGCTGGTCTCGAACTCCTGACCTCAGGTGATTTGCCCACCTGGCCTCCCAAAGTGCTGGGATTACAGGCGTGAGCCACTTCGCCCAGCCACTTGCTTGTGTTTTAACATTACACCAGAAAACCAGAAGGGAAAGGGTGAGAAATGCAAATTGTCCAGTTTTCCTCCTAGCTGCTTGGTCTAGTTAAACATTTGTAAGTGGACAGACCTGAAAATAAGGTTTTATGGTATTTATGATTTTTTCTCTATCTATTCACTTATTATCTCAGATAAATGAGAATTGTGGTCTTCAATTAGAGAAGATCAAAGGCAAATCAGGAAATAGTGATTTATTTATTGTAAGAGTCAGGAACGACATAGTACTGCTTTAGATTTGTTCTGAAATAATATGGAACTTGTTGCTCTATTAAACAGATTTTTATTAATGAGCTTTAAAAATCACACTTAATCACATATGACACAGTAAAATTAAGTTTGAATAAAATCGTTGGTTAAAATCAATTTAAATTTAATACTTAGTATGTATAGAGTGGGCTTTCCCTTTTAGATGCTTACTGTGTTTTCTTACAGGCATTATTTCACCAATGATGACCTTACATGTAATCTGAAAGAAGGCAAATGGAGATATACTGGCAGATGGAGATTTAGTTCTTAATCTCGAATCCTTTTAGACACAGTTACTCAAATTTCAGAATGTTTTATTAAAGAGTTGGTAGGAAAATTTGGAAAAAAACTGGGCTTTTCAAAAAGTAAAGTTTAATCAAAAAAGGCAAGCCTAGAAATGAATAAGGAAATTCTGCTTTTCACTTAGAACATTCTATTAATGATCAATAAACACCTGTGTTTAGATATAGTTTTTATTATTTCATATCTTGTCTGTAGTATATAAAGTTACAGGGACTTATCTTCATTTTGGTGGTTCTCTATAATTTGTTTTTAAGTGGTACTAATTTTATTCAGAGTTACGCTGCATAAAATATGGTTGGTTCATTTTAAAATGTATATTTAGAGCTTAAGGCCTGCACCTAATAGGTTTAAGAATTTGGAATATGCTGGATATGCTTATGGAACATCAGTATTAAATGAGTGAAGAAATTGAATCTACAGCGCATCTATATGGAAATTACAATAGCAGAAACAAAAGGTAAATAGTAGCTTAAATTGGAACACTTTCAAATTCTTATCTTATCTTGAAAAACTATGAAAGAATAACAGAGAAACTAGGCTCTTATACCCAGCTGCAAAGTTCCCCTGCTAAAGGATAACCTGACTTTAAATTTCACCCCCAAGTCGCCACTTCCCACTGTGTTTAAAAACTGTGGTCACAGGTGGTTGATTCCTTTTTCAGAAGGCAATTCATTTAGATCGGTATCAGAACCTTGTTTGATTCAACAAGAAGGCTATGCTAATTGTTGGCTATTTTCTTGGAGAGGGACATCAAACTGTAATCAGGAATTTTAGGAGAAACTTGTGATCAAAACATTTCCAGTAGGAGTTCAAACAAAGAATTCAATGTGCTAAAATAATGAAGTGAATCTTCTCTGTCATGGAATTATATCCTAACTATGCCTGCCTATGTAGGTTCAAACACGCACACACAAACTACATGTTTTGGGGAACTGCAGTGAACAGATAGTTTTTTCCACTTTAGAAACATTGGGCCACTTTAAAAGTTTGGTGACAGTAAATTTGCAAATATGATTATTTTCATTTTCCAAGTAAAAAAATTGTAAGTTTCTGATGCTGTGATTGAAAGCAAAAGAAGTATAATCTGTAGGAGTACTCTCAAAGTCAAGATCCTCTTATCCTAAAAACAAGACTACAATCCCCATCACACCAAGAAATTCTTAGGCCCAGGTAAGAAACAAACTCAGAGTTCAGCAAGTGCATTGTAAAATTATACAGTATAGTATAATGAACATACAGTAAAATAATGAAATTTAAATGCATGACTTCTGTGAAATTATTTTAAAAGAATTTTTAAACTAGCAGAAAAGTTTATTTTTACTGATGGTTCTGTTGTTTTTACAACACATTTAAAACACTTTCTACAGAAGCTTTCAGTTCCTTAGCAAGGTAAAAGATTTCTCACTAGGAAAATGGATTGCTTTGATAAAGCAATAATTAGCACTGATGTCAAATTTATTATTATCCAAAGCTTATCTCAATTTAGCTATTGCAATAGAGCTTTCCCTTTAAAAGCTCCATCACCATTACTATTACTTTACATTCTGATCTTTAATTCATAGGAAGGGATTTGTTACAGTTAGTCTGGGTCAGTGACTCAATCTCTTCAAGAGGAGGAAACACCAAAATGGGCCTTGTACTTTCCTGGATTCATGTCATGTTACTGATTTTACCTGGGTGTAATTCAGAATACAAATGTAGAAGTTGTATATATCCATATCAGGGGTCCTTAGCATATGGGAAGATGAGATCATGGGATTATACTTAGGTCTCTCTGTATACAACAACCTTTTTTATTTTTCCAAGTTAAATTTGGTCTTTAAAATGCACGTAAACATACACAAAACAGCATATATATTATACAATTCCCTTTATATAGTGTACAAAATAAGCAACACTAATTGGGGGTATCAGAAGTAAGGTTATAGCATCCTAGAGATGGGGGTGGGGGTGAGGGCAGGGCCAGGTAGTGAGTGCAAGGGACGTGGGGCGAGCTCCTGAGTTACTCTTCTTTTCTTGATCTCAGTGACATTTCATAGGTGTATTCTGTCTGTGGAAACTCATTAGGCAATCCACTTATGGTTTGTTCTGTTTTCTTCATGTATATTACATTAAAATGTTGTTAAAGGTATGTGCATTAGTAAACATGGAATTTTGGTTCCTCAGCTTGGGTACTGGATATTCACTCAAATACAAGTTGGAGAGGCTGCTTATGTGCACATGTATCTCACAGATCTTGGAGTCTAGCCCACTGTATTAAGTGAAGGAAACAGTATTGATGGAGGCAGGCATTGCCACTGCTTAACCCACAGCATGAATCTGGGCTCCTAGGCCCTAGGCTCGGACCATCAGCTGCCCAGCCATATTATAATCTGTTAACAGGTGTGGATGAGGACCAAGGATCAGAATCAGGAAGGGCCAGTGGTCAGTGAGGGAATTGGGAAGTAAAGCTAACAAGCCAAGCATTGTTAATGATCGAATGGCCTCCAAATATGTACCTTCAGCCCAGCCTCCTTCCTGAATAGTGGTTTTCAACTTGGGCTCTGCAATTCGGAAGACTCAATTCCTCTTTTAGCTTTGCCATTTTGTAGCTGAGAGCCTTTGGCCAAGTTATGTTATTTCATTAAGGCTGAGCTTCCTTATTTGTAAGAAGATGTATGATAATACAGAGTTGTTGGCACACTCTGTGGTTATATAGGAAAGGTTTAAGAAGGGTAGATAGCAAGGGTAGTTGCTATCAATAACCAGTGGTCTACAGGCAGTTCCACAGGTTTCTCAAGTCCAATTTTTACTTTGTCATCTCTGCTCACCATTATTTACCCATTTGCTGGTAGCATAGGAATCATTCTCCTTTTCTCCTTCCCTCTACCAATCACCCCATTGATTAGCTTTCCAGTGTGTGTCAGTTTCTTTCATCTCCATGGCATGACTCAAGCTGTCAGCCTTTCTGGCTTGTGTTACTTCAGATGCCTCCCAGGTGCACATCCCACTCCAAAAGTTTCTTATAATGCAAACAGTGATTTTTCTAAAATACAAGTTCAACCATGCCACACACACACACCCTGCTTGAAATTCTGTAATGGTTTTCATTTCCTTCAGGGTAACCTGAACTGCTTAATATTTCATACCACCTTATAAGGCTTTACATGGCCTGATTTGCCTCCACTTCCCTCTCTAGCTTCAAATTTTGCTGTTTCTCTTTTTCAGTCTATACTGCAAAAGGATGTAATTTCATTCAGTTTCCCCTTCAACATGCTACACGTCCTCTTTCAATTCACACATGATATTCCTTCTGTTAGAAATAGTCCGCTGTGCCTCCCCTATTTTTATGAAATGAACTGTGTGCCCCCAGAATTTATATGTTGAAGTCTAATCCCCAGTACCTCAGAATGTGACTATATTTAGAGATAGGGCTTTTAAAGAGTTAATTAAGTGAAAATAGGGCCTAATCTAGTATCCCATACTGGTGTCCTTACATGAAGAGAAGATTAGGACAGAGGGAAGACCAAGTGAGAATGCAGGGAGAAGACAGCCATCTATGAGCCAAGGAGAGGGGCCTCAGTAGAAACCAACGCTGTCAATACCTTGATGTTAGACTTTTAATTTCCAGGGCTGTGAGAAAAAAAATCTTAAGCCACCCAGTCTGTGACATTTTGTTATGGCAGCTCAAACAGAGTAATATACCCACAATGAATTCACTTCCCTGCTTCAGGACTGAACGTAGAAATAATGTTTTCTGGGGTACTCTCTGGGTCAGGCCAGGTGCCCTCTGGTTGGCATAACAACACCAAAACTATATTGACCAATCACCATGCCTTGTATCATCCCATTTAATTTTCACAATAACTTTATGAGAGGGAAGGTTGTTTGTTTGTTTGTTTTGAGATGGAGTCTTGCACCGTCTCCCAGGCTGGAGTGCAGTGGCGCGATCTCAGCTCACTGCAACCTCTGCCTCAAGTGATTCTCCTGCCTCAGCCTCCTGAGCAGCTGGGACTACAGGCATGCACCACTGTGCCTGCCTAATTTTTGTATTTTTAGTAAAGATGGGGTTTCACCACGTTGGCCAGGCTGGTCTCGAACTCCTGACCTCAAGTGATCCCCCCGCCTCAGCTTCCCAAAGTGCTTGGATTACAAGCATGAGCCACCACTCCTAGCCACGAGAGATGATTTTGTCATCCTAAATTTACCAATTAGAAAACTGGGGAAAAGAGGAGTTGCCAGACATGTACAGATGACCCAATCTCTTTCCTCAGTTCTTATTTTTCAAGGAAGAATATTCCTGCACACCTTTTAGAGTTTGACTTCCAGACTAGCCTTATTACCGTGTCATAGCAGTCATCCTACTTTACTGCAAACACTTGTTTAATTTTCTTCTCTGCTAGTCTCAAAGCTCCAGGAGCACAAAGCCTATGTCTGGAATTTTTTCCACTGACCTATCAGCCAGTGTCCAGCACAGTGTGTGTCCCACAAATATGTGCTGGGTGCTCCCAGCTCCAGTGGTGAGACAAGTGAGCTGCCAGTAGTCTCGCCTGGCCCGTAGATGGGGAAGGAAAACAGCAATGCTCTTTAGGTAGGGAAGATACAGGAGCCGAAGTACAGGGGAGAGGGCTTAAGTGAGCACAGCGCTCTGAGCTTCTCCCTCTTCTCTCTCCACAGTTTTTGCAGTTCTCTTTATTTAGGTTTAGAAAAAGAAAGTATTAAAGCAGAGAAATAATTATCAAGAATATGCTATATCCAATCTTTATTCGTACAATCTAGTTGGCGTTTTCTTGTATCAAAGTAAAGAAAAAAAATAGCTTTCTTTAGAAATTTGGAATATGGATGATAAAATCTAATTCCACACACTTGAAGTTGTCTATGGAAGGAGTCCTCGTAGACATGAAAGAATGAGGTAGTAATTTCAGTGAAATGAAGGGCAATAGCTCAATTACTGAATTGCTTGGTATAAGAAAAAAGAACATGAATTGATACCTTTTCTAGAATTTCACAGGCACTTCCTACAATCCAGGGTGCATGAATATTAGTGTATAAGCCCACGTCCAAAGAGATCAAAGGAAATATTAGCATATCAACAGTGTGACACTACCTGCCGTTAGTCATTTTAGTAACTGTGTTGATGATCAGATTGAAAAACCATAGTGTATGTAGGGTTTGGCATTATCGAGGTTTCAGGCATCCCCTAGGGGTCTTGGAGCATATCCCCTGAGGAAAAGGAGGGACCACCCTATGTCCTAAGAGAGGCTTAAAGTGTTGTTAGAGTTCAGAGGAAGATGGCTCCTCCCTAGAATCACGGAAGGCATCAGCCAGAGACTAAGTTGGCCCTGACATTATTGTAGTAACCCCTCTTCAGGAGCTGAAAGCCTGCCAGCCTCCCTGTGGCAGCAGTCAGTTCTCTGACTGATTGGATCTGACCTATATGTTAGGCCAGTGAACAAGCTAAGAGAGATTCCATTTTTAAGCCTGCTTTAGAATTCAAATCAATCAAAACTCTTGTAAGGTTATTCTGCATCTTATCCCTATGATTGATCAATTCAAGCCTGAAAACAATGACTGGACTTTCTGCATGTTATAATTTGACCTCGATGCTAAAAAATGCTAATGTTAGAAATTACGGGCAGTTGCTGTCTGGCTATTTTATTGCATTACTTTACAACGCGCTTAACCAAAAAGGCCTATACTATTGAGTTTAAACCAAATGACCAATACAGTTGAGGTATTTATCTCTAACAGAGGACTTAAACACTGGAAAAAAAAAAGACTCAACAATAATTATTGCTACAGGCTTTAGCAGTCAGACACAAGATGTTACCAACTAATACTAGATTTGATTTGCTAATGTTTTGCTGAGGATTTCTGTGTCTATGTTTGTAAACAATGTTGGTCCATAGGTTTTTGTTCTGGTAATGTCTTGTACAGATGGTTTTGGTATCATTATAATCCTGGCTTCTTACAATGAATTGAGAAGAGTTCCTTTTACCTCTTTTCTGTGCAAGTTTGGTTTCTTCCTTAATGTTTAATAGCATATTAGTGAAGCCATCTGGGCTTGGAGTTTTCTTTGTGGGAAGGTTTTAAATTATGAATTCAATTTCTTTAATAAATATTGGTCGATCTAATTTCTTCTTCTGTCAGTTCTAATAAATTATCTTTGAAGGCATTTGTCCATTTCATATAAGCTGTTGAATTTCTTGGCATGGAATTCTTCAAAATATTCCCTTATTTTCTGTTTGTGATCTGTAGGATTTTTAGGTACAAGGTTCTTTTTTTCCTTTCCAACACTGCTTATTTTTGGCTCAAGCTGAGCTATAAATTTATTGATTTTACTTATCTTTTGCAAACCCTGGTTTTTAAAAAATTTTTTCTATTGTTTACCTACTTACAGTTTCATTGATTTTTTGCTCTTGTCTTAATTATTTCTTTGCTTCTGTTTACTTTTGACTTAATTTAATGCTCTTCTTTTAATAGCTTCCCTAAGGTGAAAGCTTAATTGATTTTGTATCTCTCTTCTATTTTAATATAACCATTTATTGCTATAAAATTCCCTCTGAGGATTGCTTTAGCCACATCCCATATATATTGGTTTGTTGTAGTTTTCTTACTATTGAGTTCAGAATATTTTCTAATTTCTCTTGGGATTTCTTCTTTGACTTTTCAGGATATTTAAAAGTGTGTTGCTTAATTTCCAATCTTTGGGGATTTTCTGGGTATTAAAAAATCAATTTCTAATTTAATTCCATTGTGGTCAAAGAACATACTTTGCATGAATTAAGTCCTTTAAAATTTCTTGAGACTTGTTTTATGGCTTGTCATATGATTTGTCTTGGGAATGTTCCCTGGGAACCTAAAAAGAATGTGTAGCCCACTCTTTGGGATGAAAGTAGTCTATAAAGATCCATTAAGTGAATTTGGCTGAGGCTATTGTTTGTTTTCTTTATTTTTCCTGATTTTCTGTCTACTTGTCCTATCCCTTACTGAGGGAAGAGTGTTGAAATCTCCAACTGTAATTGTGCATGTGTCACTCTTTTCAGTTCTGAAGGGTTTTTACTTCAAATATTTTGAAGCACTGTGTTTCAGGGCATACTCATTTAGGATTATTAGGTTTTCTTGATGAATTCAATAATTTATCATAAATAAATATCCCTCTTTGTCTTTAGTCCTAGTTCTTTTTCTGAAGTTGTAACAGCCATAGAGTTGTGCTGCTAAGACCTCCTTTCCAAAGAGTGGAATACTTAGCCCACAGCCTTAGTTGCCACACTTCAGGACTTGCCAGTCTTCCTGTAGTGGCTCTGCTCTCCCCAGGATGCCACTGGCCCATGACTGAGCACAGCATGGTACTAAACTGGGCTGATACAGCCCCAATGCCAGCTTCTCTGGTGGGCAGTTTCTGCTGGGGTGGGGGGTCTCTGTAGGCCTGGCTGAGACTTTTGGGGACCCAAAAGTCCCAGACTCTTCCTACTCAAGTCTTTTTCCCCTTCTCTGATCATAGGTTTCAGATCTTCAGTCATGTTTGAAGGCTTTTCTGTACCCAGTGTGGCTCCCATTTACCTTAATCTTTCATGGCTGTTTCCCTGCAGTAAATCTCCTGAGCTTCTGGTTCAGTATTGACAACTGCTTCATGCAGGACCCAAGCTGCCGCACAAATCTACCTGTCTGAATGATGTGGCCACCCCAGCTTTCTTATGATTAGCGTTTGCGTGGCATATCTTGGTCCATCCTTTACTTTTCCTGTGCCTATGTCTTTCTGAAGTGTGAAGACAGCATATATGCTTGGGTTTGGTCTACTATCTTCCTATATGTTTACTATTTATCCCATCTGTTCTCTTCCCTTTTTCTCACTCATTTCCGGCCCTCATTTATATTACTTGAGTTTTGCTTTTTTTTTTTTTTTAGTATTTTATTTTATCTCTACTCTTTTAGCTCTTTTGTTCATTATTTTTCGTGATTGCTGCAGAGTTTACAACATGACACTTTATCTTATCACATTCCACCTTTGAGTAATGCTATAATTTCCTGTGTAAGAATCTTATGATTTTTGCTTTCATTTTTTCTTCCTCTCCTTTTTGCTGCTATCATATATTTTATTTGTTACATATGTCATAAACCTTAAAATACATTATTATTTTTGTTTCATACAGTCGATTTTATTTTAAAGAAATCAAAATAAGAAAATAGCTTCTTTTATATGTAGCCACATATTTACAATTCCCCACATTTTTATTCTTTTGTAAAGGTCCAAGTTTCCATCTGGTAGTATTTTCTTCCTGCTTGAAAAACTTTATGTTCTAGTATTTTTTTTCTAGTGCAGATTGGCTGGCTCTGTGCTTTTGTTTGTCTAAAAAAGTATTTATCTAGTCTTCCTTTATGAAGGATAACTTCACTGGATATTGAATTTTAGGTTGATCATTTTTTTTCTTTTAACACTTTAAAAATGTTGCTCTACTACTTTTAGCTTATGTTGTTCCTGACAAGAAGTTTGCAGTTATTCTTATCTTTGTTCTTCTGTATGTAATATGTCTGTTTTTTCTACTCTGCTGCTGTCAATATTTTCTCTCTTTATCTCTGTTTTTCAGCAATTACATCATTATATGCCTGTCTGTGGTTTTGTGTTATCTTTCTTCGAGTTCACTGAGTTTCTTGAATCTGTGATCTATAGTTTTCAACAAACTTGGAAAATTTTCAGCCACTATTTCTTTAAATCAGTTCCCCCTCCCAATCCCCATCCTAGCACTCCAGTACCACATATGTTGGACTACTCCATGTCATCCCACAGGTCACTCAGACTCTATTCAATTTTTCCAAACTTTTGTTCCCTGTGTGTTTCAGTTTGAGTATTTTTCATATTTTGTCTCCAAATTTATTGGTCTCTTGTTCTGCAGTTGATTAATGTGCTAATAATTCTATCTAGTATATTTTTCATTTCAGATATTTTGTTCATTTCCAGAAAGTTTTATTTTCTTATCTCCCATTTCTCTCCTCTTACTTTTCTTTTGAAGTCCTTAAATAGTTGAGCATATTTATGATTTCTCTTTTTATGTCCTGTGTGCTAATTCTGCCACCCTTGACTCTGTCATTTCTGAGTCTGTTTTTGTGCCCCATTTTCTTGCTTCTTTGCATGTATGTAGTTTTGTAGTGAATGCTGGACTGTTATTTTGTTGTTGTTCAGTGCAAAGTTTTATTGCCTTTCTTTTAAAGTTTTGTTAAGGGAGGTCTAGAGTAGACTTTACTTAGGCTGATTTAGTTTCACTAAAGTGAGAGACTTCTGGGGTTTTGACTAAAACCCCAGGTTCTCAACAAAGACTTTCTATTCTGATTGGTCCAGAGTCAAATGCCTCCCAGCCCTTTAGGAGCTCTGGGAATTGCTTAACTTATGGAAGATCTTTTTTTGGGGGGGTCAGGGGCTGCTCTATGAAGTTGACGCTGCACATGAGTGACTTAATATTTAGCAACAAACTCAAGGAGACCCCATATGGATTCATTGAGCTCTTTGTCTCTATAACTTCTTCCTGTCAGATACTTTTTCTACCAAATTCCATCTGCCTTAGCCTCCCTGAACTCTGTTCCATGTCCCCTTAACTCAGTGAGACCCCAGTGTTCTTGGCTTCCCCTTGCTGTACTGCTGGTCTGCGCGGTTCATCCGGGTGGAAAGCTGGGATGCCTGTAGGACTCACTCATCGTTCCCTTTCTCTCAGGCATCACATCTTCTGTTGTGCTTCCTCTTATCCGATGTCCATAAACAGTTTTTTATGTAGTTTATGCAGTTATCTAGTTGTTTATGGTGGCAAGGCTAATCTAATGTCAGTTAATCCTCTATGGCCAGAAGCAATTTCAGCTTTTATAAATATTCTGGATGTTTCCTTCTAGACATTAAGGCAGCCTTTCAGACTGTCTTTAGAGTTGAGAGAGAAGCAACTTTTTGGCAGGGTGAGAAGAGACTCCAGGGCCATTGATTGTGCCCTGGACTGACACAAGCTGATATTAGACACAGGACCATAGTTGGCATCCCAGATAGGAAGGGGGTCTGACAACTGGGAGACTGAGGGGCTGCTGTGGCTCCTACTCCTCCCAGGTCCTGTTTCCCAATCATCTTTCACACATGAGGAATATAAGTCAGGGACAACCTGTACATCTAAACTATTCCAAGAAAGTAATTTCCTAACTGGGGCTCCATATCTATCGTTTCATTTATGGATGTGAATTTTCTTTCTCCTTTGCATGTCCGTGGCAATTTAAATAATTCTTTAATCTTTTTCTTTTCCATCAATGCTATTCATTTAGGACTTCCAAAAGCGAGGAACTCTGTTAAGGGATTTGCATTCATAAACTCATTTAATTTTCACTATGACCCAATGAGGTAGGTACTGGTATGATCTCTATTTTATTCACGAGGAAAGCGAGACTTGGAAAGATTAAGAAATTTGCTCAAGATCATGCACCTATGTTGTGCCAAAGCCAGGATTTGCACCCCTGTCCTTTTCATTTCGTGCTCTACATTCCTGATATTAGGCTATCTTTCTGTCTTATACTGCACACTACCTTTGTATTACAGTTATTTCTGTGTCTGGCTTTGTAGTTTATGAATTGATTGAGAATAGGAACCCTGTACTTACACATTTTGTGTCTTCACGGCATTTATCAGGGCCCTTGCCCACAGCAATTTGGAAAGAGAAAAGGGGAAGAAATGTCTCCTTTATTATTTATTTTGGAAAACAAATAGCCCTAAACTCTTAGAATTAACTTGCCATCCAAATATTTCCTTATCGAGAATATTTTCCTTTCAAGGTAACTTTGTCTTATTTATTTTATTCCTAACAAATCATAGTTACTGGAATCAGCTGATAGGAAATTAGCTATCCTTCTATAAAACAACAGATGGCAACAAGGAAAAATTCATATTTATTCTGTTTCAAAGTGTACATAAGCAGTAATTGCAGGCGTTGGGATAATGTGTTCTATGATGTTTGTTCCTTTTAGTCATGGACATAAATGATCTTCTCTTACAAGACTGATTTTTGTGTTTTCTGTAGCATCAGATAAATATTTATTAAAATATGATATATGGGCTCACATAAGGATAGAAATAGCACAAGACCCTGTAATCAGTAACTTGAAGTTATCCTTTCATTTGTGAACCAAATACGCAGTGCTGTCTTGATTAAATCTGTCAATAATCTGGGCAATAAAGCAATTCTACAGGAAAAAGCTGACCGGTGCATTGGCATCCCAAGGGTAAGATGTCAGAGCTTTTGGGTGCTTCCAAAATGTTCGTACATTAGATGAAGAAAAAAGACTTGACTCTTGGATGGCAGTTTCCACAGTTCATCCCCACCTTCCCCTGGGATCAAACGTGCTTGTCACAGGCAGCAATTAAACCACATCTGATAACCTTCTATAGTTGAGCTCTCTTGCTCCACATAGACTGATATTTGTCAGGCCAGAGGCTACTTGTAAGTTGAGAAAGCCTGGCTGCTGGAAGCTGTTAAAAAATCGATATCAGACTTCTTTAGAATCTTTAATTATTCAATTAAAAAATGCTTCCAGCCCTTGGGCAGCTGAGTGAAGGGGAGAGGGAAGAGGTGGGAGGTGGGGGGTGGGGAGCCACATTGCCCCAGTGTCTGAAACCTTGAATTCAGAAAAACATAAAGAGAATGAAGACTTGTGAAAGTCAGTCAATTTTGTTTTTATTTGACCACACTCTGTTCTTAGAGATTCTTTTTCATCGGCCCAAATCTGTAACTTTCAGGTTCAATAATTATGAAACTCTTCTCCATATTTTGGAACTAAAATGACTTCATTCAGAGTGAGCAACTTTAAATCTTTTTTGTTTTGTTTTATTTTTATTTTTATTTTTATTTTTGAGACAGGGTTTTGCTGTGTCACTCAGGCTGGAGTGCAGTGGTATGATCATGGCTCACTGCAGCCTTGTTCTCCTGGGCTCAGGCAATCCTCCTGCCCCAGCCTCCTGGATAGCTGGGACTATGGGTGTGCACCACCACACCCGGCTAATTTTTAGATTTTTTTGTAGAGATGAGGGGGGTATCTCACTATGTTGTCCAGACTGGTCTCAAACTCTTGAGTTCAATTAAATCCCCCTGCCTCAGCCTCCTGAAGTGCTGAGATTACAGTTATAAGCCACTGTGCCCAGCCTAAATCTTTATTTTCAATTATTAATGCTCACAAAAAGATCTGTAGTAAGATAGTTCTTGTCCTCTCTAAAATGTGGGAGCCAAGAGATGGTAGAGAGGAAAAGAAGAGAGATGGGGAGAGGTTCGTGTTTCACAAGCAAAGCAAGAGCGCTTCTTAGAAGTGAGAGGGAATTATGTTCCACATGATCTTTTGAGATTCGGAATCTTTCGTCTCTTGGTAATTTTATAAAATGGACAAATAACCACTAAAGTCACTTCCTTCGTTACATATAAGAGATTAATGAACATTCATCAAGGAATTGATTTGTGGTCCCTAGTGACCTGAACTGGATTCAAGCAATAATGTGAAGGCCCAACACTAAATACCGTATGTTGTTTCTGATCCTTGAGACTATCCTGTTGCCTAGTATGTTTTTATGTTAAACCTTAGTAGTTGGATCTTAAGAACCACAAGAGAACACAAGTCATTTTCCTTGTCTGGATAATGCTCTTTATGTAGTTAGATAAAAGGTTAGGACTGTTGTTCAACAGCATATTAGGGTGACTAGCTGGAAGAGAGGAAACATAGAAATGATAAAATTCAAAGTAGTAGATACCTCAGATACCCTGAGCTGATCATTACACATTCTATGCATGTAACAAAATATCACATATACCCCATAAATATGTAAAATATTATGTATCAATACAAAATCCTCTCAAATCCATAAAACCCCACAAAACCATTAATGAATCCCACTGCCACCAAACTAGGACTTAAAGGACAATGGGGAGTTTTCATTTTTAAGGGAAACAAGCCCCAAAAAGGACTTTAGGTGTGCTCTAAACTAAGCTAAATTGTTTCAGTGAATTAATTCATACTAAATATTGTACCTAATAGTCACACACTTGTACATTAACCATCTTAATAGTATGTTTCAACTGGGTGCTCTAACAGAATGTAAGGTCATATTTATTACATTTGTTTCCAGGAGCTCCAACTTGTCTTAAAGTTTACTACATTGCATTTTCCCTGGGATGTTTCTCTATAGAAAAACGGTACAGACAGTTCCTGACTTAGGATGGTTTGACTTAAGATCTTTTGACTTTACAATAGTGCAAAAGTGACATGTGTTCAGTAGAGACTGTACTTTGAGTACCCATTCAACCATTCTGTTTTTCACTTTCAGTACAGTATTCAATACATTATATGAGATATTCAACACTTTATTATAAAATAAGCTTTGTGTTAGAGGATTTTACCGAACTGTATGATAATGTAAGATAATGAGCACGTTTATGGTAGGCTAGGGTGAGCTGTGATGCTCTGTAGGTTGGGTTTATTCAATGCATTTTTGACTTATTTGACAGTATTTTCAATTTGTGATTTTTTTTTTTTTTTGAGACGGAGTTTCGCTCTTGTTGCCCAGGCTGGAGTGCAACTGCACGATCTCAGCTCACTGCAACATCCGCCTCCGCCTCCCGTGTCCAAGCAATTCTCCTGCCTCAGCCTCCCGAGTAGCTGGGATTATAGGAATGCATCACCACACTCAGCTAATTTTTGTATTATTAGTAGAGATGGGTTTTCATCATGTTGACCAGGCTGGTCTTGAACTCCTGACCTCAGGTAATCCATCCGCCTCAGCCTCCCAAAGTGCTGGGATTGTGAAGGTTTTATCTGGACATAACTCCATCATAAGTCAAGAAGCATCTGTATTCATTCACTAATTAAATATGTATTTGTTTGAGTTTTACCATGTGTAGAATGCTGTACTTGACTTTGTCTGAAATTATGCATTTATCCATTTATTCATTTAGCAAATATTTATTGTATGTTAATGTATGCCAGGAACAGTTCTTGGCCCTGGAAATGTTAAATCAGCATAGCAAATGAAGTTTCTGTTCCACCTGCGACCTAGGTGCCAATGAGGAAGTCAGACAGTACACAAGCAACAGATGCATACGTAACGTAATTTTGGAGAGAAGAGAAGAAATAGCTCCTTTTACTAATGTCTGATATTGTGTGACAGCAGCTGGGAAATCAGATAATGCGGTATAATGATAGCATGATCTTTTATAGAGGGCCAAGTATAGGGTCTTTTAGAGTCATCTTAGGTAGTTCACATAATAGCTTTGTAAAGTGCATATTATCAATGCCATTTATTCAGATGGAAGATCTGAGGCCCAAAGAGAATCTGTGAATTTCAGAAGGGCTCAAAGCTAGTAAATGGCAAAGTTTTTTTAATCAGACCCTTGCCTTCTGACCATAAGTTGCGTGGTTTTTCTCTGCATTGCTGCTTGATATTTATTGAATTAATCATCAATGAATTCTTTCCTTTCTACATTTCAGGTTAAAAAAATCTTTCGGGAATAGGAAAACATTTTGCAGTCACAACAGTTAGGGTTTTTGCTTTTGACTTTTGAATAAAGCTCCATATTTGTTAAGTGGAGAAAAGAAGGAAGGAAAAACTGTAAAAATTGTCCTCACACACTGCTTGGGTTTCTATTAATCTCAGCCTTCTTGAGGCTGATTACACTTTGCAGTCTTCCTTAGGAAATGGATGGAAGTTTGAGCTGAGACACAAACAGGAAGGCTCCAGGCAGCATTTGTCCCACAGGCACCACCTCCTTAAATAGCTTCTGTGCAGTGGAATTAGTTCTTCACTTAGAGAAGAAACTCCATTGCCCTTTGTTTCTGGCCCTGCACGGCTGGAGGCGGCCAGCACTGTCCTGTCCTGGTTGAAGCAACTTTAATGTGTGTGGGGTGCTGAATGTGGGCTGGGGATGGCTTCCCTGCCTTTGGGCCATGGGGAGACACCCTTGCAGAGGGGTTTTGTGGGTCTTCCTCAAGAATATCATCTCTGAAATTTTTAACCTGCTAAAAGGTAAGGTTCTAAGCACTTCTTAATAACTTCAGCCAAAGACTTCTTTCTGCAGACTGGTTCTTTCTTTTATTTAAAAGAGAAAGGAAGGCGCAGATAGCTGTGATAGCTTTTTTTAAATCTATTTTTAGGGGCTTATAGTTTTATTATTAGTTTATAGATGCATCATATTGATAGTAAATTGCCATTTTTTAACCTCTCAAAGCAGATTTTTGTCGTGGTATGGATATGGATTTTTAAACCTCAAATATACAAGTTAAGTCCTATTGGTAATTTGAGAGGACTAGTTAAAATGTGTTCATAATAGATGAGTAAAAATGAATTGCTTAGAAGTCTTTTGATTCCTATGTCTGTTTGTGTGCTGGACCCTTTAAACTAACCCAGTCTTTCCAGTTAATTACCTAATTTTAGAAAAATCTACTGAGGTAGATAGAGTTCATTAGCCAAGCAAGCTATTCTATTCTTTAATGGAATTAATGCATCTCTGTGGGCAGGCTTACCAAGCCTTTCCTCCTGCTGTCAGCGCTGGGACAGAGGGCACCCACCAGAAGTGGCTGTGTGCTGCCCTGGTCCTACACCTATGGGTGGGTGAGGAGGGAGTTCTACAGGAAAGAGGTTTGCCGGGGGATTTGTGTGACCTGCATCTGTCCATTTCTTCTGATCTTTCCGTGGCCTCTGTCTACCCCTCCCTTAAGCACCTTCATAGAGATTAATTAGCACCTGTGTTAGTGTAGTCTCAAAGCCAAGGACCTAATTAGTCTGATCAATAGCACACAGAGGCACTTCTTCGGGAAACACAAATGTGTGCTCTTCCCAGAAAGGCTTCCATAATATCGATTAACCTCTTTTCATGTTTAATTTGTAAAGCATTGTCATACATACAGCTACCTTGTCAATGTCTCTTTGTTTGTCTTCTATTTCATTTTTGTTCTTGTTCTTGTCCTTCGTTGGTTGGAGAGGAGGAGCGTTAAGAGAGGTGGTCTTGCTGTTTATTTGAATTTCCTTTTTAAAATTAGATTCCAATCATCTGCATCAGAGCATTATGGATTCTTTTACTTGAGCAGTGTCATCTGTATATTTACAAAGTGTGTTTATAGTTTCCTTATTGTTCTTAAGTGTTTTTACTAGAGCATTTTGTAATCAAAAAGTCTTCTTTGACTCTATTGAACTTACTTTTTAGATTGGTTTAGAGTGTGTTAAGGAAGTCTTCGATGAAATATTGCTTGTTTTCATAGTGTGTGGAGGAAGGTGTAAGAGTTTTTTGTTTGTTTGTTTTTAGTTTTACCTCCGATTTCAGGTGGTATAAGCAAAACCAAGGGCAATGATAGGCCACCTGATGCTTCGGATGTGACATTCGATGGATGTGTTCATTTGTGAAAGTAGTAAAATTTTACACATGCTTTGATGATGATTACTAAATAGGGAGACTTTCCTTAACTTTAAATCTCCTAAGTAATAATGAATTTGCATTATATTTAGAAATTGTTTCACATTTTATGTTTTCTTTTTGATAGCTCCTATGTATAATTACTGCTCCCCTCCCATGCCCACTTTGTATGTGTGCCTGTCTTTTACAGACAAATTTTATGAGGCCCTTGTTAAACTCTGAGCCGAGGGATTAGTTGAAGATCATCTGCACTAATTAAAGACAAGTTTAACAAGATAGGACTCAGGTTTAGATTTGAAAATACAAAGGACTTCATTTTGATTATCTTAAAGCCAAAGTGGGGAAAAACATTGGGAAAATGAACAACACTTAACCTACCCAAGCAAGTAGAAACTTTTACAGATAAGGAACCCTGAAGACAATGGACACAGTAATACAAGGTTCTAAAGACAAGTTTCTGGCTGAAATTTTAGGAAAAAAATAACAATGTAGCCCCTGAGATGAGCTAAAATAGCCCCTGAGATGAGCTAAAAGGAAATCAATGCCTTTCTACGATAAGTGGAATGACAAAGTGAAGTAAGGATTTACTGGAAGGCCTCCTCCTGACTCCAGATGAGCCGAGTACAGGAATGTGTTTTAATGCCTGTTTCAAACCCCAGCGGTGGTGTTTTGAATCAGTGCTGCTGACGTAAACACAGACTGAATGTGGATATTTTCCAAAAGTAGAGAATGAAAACAGTTCAGTCAACATATACAGTATTAATACAGTAAAGGCTTGCTGCAGCAGCTGGCCACCGGCTTGAGTATCACAGCCATTCAACTCTCCCTGAAGGTGCAGTGCTGCTGGCAGTAAGACCGTTCTCAGATAGAAGATTGCACCAAGAAAATTGCAACAATCACCCCAGGCACTCACCTAAACACATGAAAGGAGAGATGGAGAAAAAGGGAATTGTTTCTTATTGATGTAGAAGCCTGTGGATCATTTAAGAGAGGAAAAAGGGGTGGGGCGCGGTGGCTCCTGCCTGTAATCCCAGCACTGTGGGAGGCCGAGGTGGGCGGATCACCTGAGGTCAGGAGTTCGAGACCAGCCTGGCCAACATGGCAAAACCTCGCCTCTACTAAAAATACGAAAATTAGCTGGGTGTGGTGGTGCACGCCTGTAATCCCAGCTACTCAGGAGACTGAGGCAGGAGAATTGCTTGAACCCAGGAAGTGGAGGTTGCAGTGAGCCGAGATCGCGCCACCGTACTCCAGCCTGGATGACAGAATAAGACTCCATCTCAAAAAAAAAAAAAAAAAAAAAAAAAAAAAAAAAAAAAAAGAGGGGGAAAAAGGATATTGAGAGGGGTGTTTGAGCAAGGTAAATGCTGATTAGATGGGCATTCATTGTTGGGCGACTTTAGTGGCAAACAAATGATAGGTTTACAAAGCTCATTTACCAAACAAACTCAGGGAAGTGAGCAGAGTAAACATAGCTGTCTCTGTTAGCTATGAAGATTAGCTTAAGCAATTCTCTACTTGTCAGATATATTGAAATAAATGAACATGAAAATGTAAACTTTTTTCTTTTTTTTAATGAAGATACACAGTAAAATTGGGGCCAGACATGGAAGGGCTATTTCTTGCCTATCTACAGATCACACTAGCTTAGGCTTCCCAAGAGTCCAACTGAGTGCTTCACAAAAATCGCTATTAGGGCATGAACAGTCCTTTTTTTTTTTTTTTATTTTGCTTAAAAGGATGTCTAGAAGGCATATTATTTCAGTTATTTATATACTAAAGTGGTATTTAGCTATCTGAAACTTCCAGAGTAAGAAGATGGTGATCAAGATTTTTTGCCCTGTTTTTCTTGCTGTTCCACAGTTTGCAGAGCTCATTCCAAATAGTGCTTTCATAAACTTGGAAAGGAATGCTGAAGATGTGGAGGCAGTCACCACAGGGCAGTTTGCAGGAGAGCCCAAGAGCTGACCAGTGTCTGCAATGCTTGAGTAGAATGTCTGCAGTAACTTAGGAATATTCAAGGCAGGTGCTTCAGAGAAAATATAACGAAAATAGAGACACATAGACGTGTTCATGTCAAACAATTCTTTTAAAATAATAGCATATTACATATTGTCTTCCAGTTCATGCTTTGCCAACCCTGAATTATTCAGAAGGTATGAATCTTCTAGTATCTTTTTGTTAAAATACTACAGGATTTATCATTTGTTCTATCTCTCATAGCTGGTGTTGCTTTTTTTTTTTTTTTTAACAGAGCAAAACAAAGCACCACCAAGCATACTCTCTTTTTTAATTAGACAAGTCTGTAGATATCCTTTACCAGTAAGAAGTTTCAATCTCATCACACTGCTTTCTAATCTATGATACAGAAGTAAGCAGAAATCAATATTATACAAACATAGCCAGGCGCGGTGGCTAACGCCTCTAATCCCAGCACTCTGGGAGGCTGAAGCAGGTGGATGGCTTGAGCCCAGGAGTTCAAGACCAGCCTGGGCAGCATGGCGAAGCCCCGTCTCTACAAAAAATACAAAAATTAGCAGAGCGTGAAGGTATGCCCCTGTGGTCCCAGCTACTGTGAGAGGCTGACGTGGGAGGATTGCTTGAACCTGGAAGGTCGAGGCTGCGGTGAACTGTTATCACACCACTGCACTCCAGCCTGGGCAACAGCATGAGACCCTGAGAGAGAAAAGAACAGTCATGACATAAATTTAAAAGTATTGTACAAACCCATCTTAAAACTTTTCAAGAAGTGATATAATTTTCAAAGCATCAGAGGTGCCTGAGGGTTCAAGGAAGGCACCGATGGCTGGAAATCTGTAGGTTTTTGTGGTAATGGTGGAAGTGGAATTATAGAATGCTGGAGGTAAGACGGGACCTTCGAGATAAAACACTTGATATGGGAACTTTCTCACTTGGCTCGGGGAAGCACAGGAGGTGGGGATGAGGGTTCCAGGGTGGAAGGTTGAGGAGAATCCGAGTGGCCTCTGGATCCTTATCCATGGTTCAACCAGAGCTGCTCTGCATTTATCCCTTTGAAATCCTGGTCTTCTATCCACATTTTTATTTGAACAAATATCATAATTCAGCCAAGTTTGAAACTGCTGAATAAATCCATTTGCTTGCACCTTGTTGGCTGTACCTGAGAGCTGAACTCTTGGTCTCGCCTGGTTATTCATTTAGAGTCAGCTCCTGCCTTACTCACAAGGCAGGGCATACATTTTGGGGCCCATTTCAAAATAAAACATTCTTCTATGTATGCACCGTAAGTGCTACTATTTATTCAACACCCTTTAGTGTGCAGGCATTTTACAAATATAGTTTCGTTCATCTTCAAAAAACTCCATGCAGAAGTGGTTATCCATAACATACAGATAAGGAAACCGAGGCACAGTGAGGTTAAGTGTTTTGCCCAAGTTTATACAGCTAAGCCTCAGGGCAAGAATGAGAACCAGAATTTGTTTCCCTCCAGGACCTGGGCACTTCCCCAGACAATGCGGAATGAATGACAAAATGTGCTGACTGTGTTTTTCAGTCAAGAGGTGGTAGAAAAACTCTGAGGTTTTGGTAGAAGTAGCTGCAGGACTTTGCACAGTCTAGGGAGGCTGTTTCTCCTCATTAATGGGGCTCTTGTGTGCTCTAGTCTCAAATGATTTTTACTTCCTTTTCCGACTCCTCTCTTGAAGGAGGAGATGGTACTTATTCTTCTATTAATATGTAAATATCATGGGGCGTATGTGTGTGTGTATGCAGGGGGTACTGTTGTGATTAAAGAAAGCAAAGGAATCACACACATTACTTCTTATGAACTGCAAAAGTTTGAGAAAGAATGTATTACAGAGAATTATTGTATGTTCTTAAGCCCTAAGTGGATTCCCAGTAATCTTGGCTTTTTGGCTATTACATGACCACTTTGGATTTGTAAACTGATCCGTCTGTCAAAGTCCAGCTCAATTCCCACACCCCGTCCCTTTCCTTGAAGCATTCTCACCATCCCTCACACTAAAGACTACGTTGTCAGTATGCTTCCTTTAATATTTGCACACTCCCATACTCAGCAAGGTGAGGACTCTTTTTAGATGCATTCTTCTGTCTCCTTGGCTATCCTGTAGGCTCTGTTGGCTACTAGGTAACGTACCTCTAATGGACTGCTGGCCTTTAGTATTACTTGATTCATTCATTATATTTCCTCCCATTGGTTCTATTTCTGAATCTTGAGCCTACATAGATTGTTCTTTCCCAAGACAGTGATCCTGCATCCCTGGAGCCTTCTAAATTTCTCCAGTGCTTTCAGCATTTTCCCACATAGCATGGCTTCTTGATGGTCTGACTTTGACCATGCACTCTGAAGTCATTCCTATTAACATTCTCCTTTAAATGTGGTGCCTGGACCTGAATTCCAGTTTTGCTGGATTTAGGACAATCATCTCCCCTTTTTGTGTGATATACTTGTATACTTCTATGCCACTTAAGATCCAGTTAGTTTTATTGGCATTTATGTAATGCTATTGGGTTGCACTGACCTTTTAGTTGGCCAAAAATATCTATTGTTTTTCACATGACCTGTACTCGTGCCAGGAAAAGGTCATCCTAAGCATATACTAAAGTTTCTGCACTTCATACTTCCTCCTAGTAAATTTCATCCTGTTAGTTTTAGTCCATTAGTTCTCCCAGTTGAGAATTTCTTGATTTTTAGATTCATATACATAGTAGATTATTTGAATAGTAAGTAAATGATCTGAGAAAATTTTCTAAGGTTGTCAAAAAATTTTAATCTTTCCAAAGAATGTGTCTACTCATGGTACCTTGTTGAGAAACTTCAGGGGCTTTTCACAACCTAGTGGTTAAGGTCCAAAAGCATCTCCCATGGCACCTGAAGAATCTATACCTGTATCTTCTCCTGCATCACTGGTTGCATGAAACTCCTCATCCATTTCACCCCATTCCCTGACTTTCCGCGGCTATGTAGCTTTGCTCGCCGAGGACTTCTGCCTAGAATGCATGTCGTGCATGTACCATCTCTGCCAGAGTCCTGCCCACTCTTCTTCTTGATATCTTTCCTGAACCTTTAATAGGAAGTACTTTCTCCTTCCTTTGCTTTCTGAAAGCATTGTCTAAAACTCTTAGCACTTACTGTATTCTATTTTATGTGAGCCTGTATGGTATCATGGTTGAGAGCAGAGATTCTGGGAATGGACAGCTTCTGTGAAAATCCTAGCTGTATCCCCTCATTACGGTATAATCGTGAGCAAGTGAATTTTTCTCTCCAAGCTTTAGTTGTCATGTCTGTAAAATGGAATAGTAGCTCCTACCTTATGGGGTCACTGTAAGGATTAAATGAGTTAGTATGTGTAAGTGCTTAGAATAGTGGCTGGCATGAGTAACTGCTAATAGTTGTTAGCTATATCTATAGGCACTCAATAAATAGTTGTGAATTTTACTGAAGAAGCTGAGTAACTTTGGGGCATGATTTCTTAAATCCTCAAAGCTTGGCTATCAGAGGAAACATTTTCAAATTTATAGAGACAGGATATTGGATGGGAACAACATTTTCCCAAAAAGGCGTTGTGAGATGGTCTCCAACTAGAGGCCATACTCACAGACTTTTTCACTTGCAGTCAGCTGGGAAGGCAAATATTAGTCAACATTTTTATAAGCACTGTGCATATCTATTGGTATCAAGTAATGCAGGTAGCCTGGAGAAATAAGGCCTCCATGTTATGAGCTGTGATTATTAACATTATAATTAACATTATAATTAAAATTATATTATATATATTGTTGACATTATAATTAAATATTAAATTGTAATTAAAATGCTTAATTGCTCTAAGCCCAATTTTAACTTGTATGACTATGATCTTATGCTAATTTGCATTTTGTTTTGTGTAGCACAAGAAAAATTGTAAAATGATTTTTTCCCCTTTTATAAAGTATAATCCTTATTCTTAAAAAAAAAAAAAATCACAAACACATCCCTCTAAGGCTTGGCATTTATCTTGGGGATTAGCTATCTTCAGCCTATTGACTGACTCTGACCTCAATCTTTATTGAAGGTCTACCAAGGATCTAGTGTCAGGCTAGGTAATATAGAGATGTTAAGAAGGATAAGGTGAAATTTCTGTACGCAAAAGCTTATTTGGAGATATAACACATAGTAACTAAAATAATAAAAGATAAGTTATAAGAAAGTTCTGTGCTCCATTAATTACTAAGTCACTGGTGTAGAAAAGTGGGTATGATGAAAGCCTAGAAAGGACATTCCTTAATTGCCACAAACCTATTTCAAGTGTCTTCCTAAATTGCCATTTCAAGAAGTCCAGAGAGTAATGCATACAAGCTTTCAGGATAACACCAAAACTAATAATAATATATTTCTATAAAATGTTTCTTTTTTGGTGTTGTTGTTTTTTGGAGATAGGGTCTGGCTCTGTGGCCCAGGCTGGAGTGCAGTGGTGTGATCTCAACTCACTGCAACCTCCGCCTCCCGGGCTCAAGCCATCCTGCCACCTCAGCCTCCCCAGTAGCTGGGACTATAGGGGCACACGTCACCAGGCCCAGCTAATTTTTTTGTATTTTTTGTAGAGATGGGATTCACCATGTTGCCTAGGCTGGTCTCGAGCTCAAGTGATCTGCCTGCCTCTGCCTTGGCCTCCCAAAGTGCTGGGCCACTATGCTTGGCCCAAAGTGTTTCTTTGACAGTTTGCTGTATAGTAAGTAGTGGGTATAAGTACACCTGATGATGAGGAGGATTATAATAGCTAACACTTCTTATTTAGTTATGATAGTGACCTTTTTGAGACAAGGAGAAATGGGGTGTCAGAGTGGTACATAGGTTATTCCGTCAGTCTGTGGCAAATCGGGGATTCAATTCACATTGGTTCAGCTGCAAAGCCCTCTTAACCGCTGTAATATCTTGTCCCCCTTGACTCCTATTCAGCAGTCCAACTTAAAGGATCCATGATTAGATCATTATGGATGAATTTTAGCATATATGATTGGAGTGGGGGGATAGTGGTGAGTTTGAAAAGGTAAGCTGAGGCAGGTTCTGAAGAAATTTTTATACAACCTAACGAGTTTGGAACATACTCCCAACAATTGGGGAATTTTTATCAAATGATTGTTAATAAGAGAATGACATATAAAATTTTTGTTTTGCCAACGTGACTCTTGCAAGGGTATGTAAAGAGTATTAAAATGGGAGGAGTTGGGAAACCAGTTAGGTGGTACAATAACCTAGATATTTTATAAACTTGAACACTGGGTGTACAGCAAAATAGAAAAAGATGTATTTGAGGGATATGTTTAAGGGAGACTCACCTGGATTTGTGAATCTATCTAATATAGAGGGAGTAGTAAAAAATGACAAGTATGTAATGATGCCATTACTGAGACTGGGAAAAAGGATTACAGTTAGGAGGGGGGTGAGCTCTGGACAAGATGGGTTTCAAGTGAAGGAGAACATGCAGTACACAATTTGACATCCTGAAGAGTCAGAGCTCAAGAGCAATTAGCCCAAAGATTTGCGAGGCTGGGCGTGGTGGCTCACACCTGTAATCCCAGCACTTTGGAGGGCTGAGGTGGGAAGATCGCTTGAGCTCAGGAGTTCAAGATCAGCCTGGGCAACATAGTGAGGCCACATGTCTACAAAAAAAAATTTTTTTTTTTTTTTTGAGCTGGAGTCTCGCTCTGTCGCCCAGGCTGGAGTGCAGTGGCGCAATCTCGGCTCACTGCAAGCTCCGCCTTCCAGGTTCACGCTATTATCCTGCCTCAGCCTCTCTGAGTAGCTGGGACTACAGGCGCCCGCCACCACGCCCAGCTAATTTTTTTGTATTTTTAGTAGAGACGGGGTTTCACCGTGGTCTCGATCTCCTGACCTCGTGATCCACCCGCCTCGGCCTCCCAAAGTGCTGGGATTACAAGCGTGAGCCACCGTGCCCGGCCTACAAAAAATTTTTAAAAATTAGCATGTCTTGGTGGCATTCGCCTGTAGTTCCAGTTGCTTGGAAAGCTGCGGTGGGAGAATCACTTGATCCCAGGAGGTCAAGGCAGCAGTGATCTATGATTGCACCACTGCATTCCAGGCTGGACAACAGAGCAAGACCCTGTCTTGATGAATGAATGAATGAATGAATGAATGAATGAATGAATAAAAGAGCTGTGGACTCTTTTCACTCAGCCTGTAAGTGAAAAGAATGGACAAGTTTGTGGGGAGAGGCTGGGGCTGCTTCAGGTAGAAAGATATTGACAGAGTATGAAGGAAAACACTCAAGAACACCATTGGTTTTGAAGGTCTGACCCTCCTTAGCATTTTTTCAATCTGGTGGCTACACTGGGGACTCTGATTGGACATAGGTATTTCCCAAGCCTTCATCAATATGATTACCAGCCATTCTTTAGGGTGGTTCCCTTAGGCACTAGCAAAGCCATTAGCTCTTGGTTTTTTCCAATATTCTCAGAAGATTAACTCCAAACTTGGGAAAGTTTTGCCCTTTAGAAATCGAGTAAGGATTGGTGTAGTCTGGAGATGTATATAACTCATTCATAATCATTTGATTAGCTATATCGACCTTTCTCTAGGATTTTTTCCATGAAGTTGGCATGTTACATTTCTAGTTTTGAAATAAATTAGTGCAGAGATGGATCCACATGAAATGACTGACAACTTCTTAATGAGCTGCAAGTTTCATGTAAAATGTCCTGGAAACTCTACTGGCAGCCTCCTGTATCCTAAAAATGTATGAGTTTCTTCATTCTCTTGTGATGCCCTCTTTCAGTAACAAAGAGAAGAAACTGGTTGTGTTGTCCATTCATAAGCAGCTCTTTAGCAATGATCACTGCATCAGAAACAATACTGCAAGTAGCTTATGGGAAAATACCCCAGTCACAGGGTAGAGAGTCCGGGCTCTGAGGTCTGACAGCCTGAGTTAGAATCCTAGCTCTTCCTCTTAATCAGCAATGTGTCTTCAGACCAGTGGCAAACCCTGTTTAAGCCTTCATTTCCTTATCTGTAAATAATACCTATAGGATTTCTGATGGAATTGCTGAGGATTTTCAACAGGTGTTTTACTTAATATTGGGCACTAGGGAGTGCTACATGTGACTAATGAGCATTAGTGCATCTTGATTAGAGTTGATTTTGCTCTTTTATCCTCTTTTAAAGCCCTTTATGAGTGACTGTCTGGAAATGTTTTTATCTGACTTTCCTGAATACCTCAGTGGTACTGTGAATAATAGAAGATCTGATACTAGGGAATATCAGGCTATCACAGCAGTTCATTCTATTGGATTTAGAAGACTATACTTTTTCAGGGTATTCCTCCCTTCCTCTTACAGAATCACCACTTCACATCTGTAAGCAGAGCGCTGGCTAACTCTGTGGCTTAAGCAGGGGTCAGAACATCTGAAGTGATCTGCAGATATTCTGGTACGTTCATTTTCTTTGTTCTCCAGACCAGGTCACAAGAATGCTTGCCTGAGTCAGCATTGTAGTAGAAGTGTTTCCTTTAATGTCAATTACATAGACTCATGCAGAGCCTAGGCCTTTTTGTAGGCCATTATACATATCCAACTTTGTTTGGGTCCAGATATTATTGAAGGGTGCACTGTGTACTGCATATGAAAATAATCCTGCATCGTGTTATCTGGAAAATTACCCCAAATTGCAGTATTAAGATAGATATTGAAGCTCTGCAAAGTAAGCAGTGAAATCTTCCTCCATCTGCTGATTAGGGTTGTGGAATTTACCTCGTAGAGAAAGGAATAATAGGCTGTGCAAAATAGACATTATCAGGAACTGCATACGTTTATCACATTTCCTTGGGCAGAACAAAATTGCAGGAGCCTTTATCATTGCATCTTGGTTTTTACAAGCTGAACATGAACACTGTGTTTATATTACAGGCTTTCCATTTTGTTTTCATCAAAATTCTACAAAGTTTCAATATATAGCTTCCAAGGTACAGGTATACCCCCATCTCCTTACCAGCCATTGTATGACCACTGTCTGCCCCAGTTCTAGGTTGGAGGTCACATTCAAGTGCTTGCCTGTCCTTATGGACAGCAGAAACATCTGCCTATTTTTGTATAGCATTTTAAACATCTTCCTCATTATCAGAGAAGCTGTGTTAGGTAATGGTACGAATCCATTTGTCAAGACTCATGCAGGCCTCTGACAATTCTTTATTGCTTTAAAATTACTCTGACCTACGTGCGTCTTTCTAACAAGCTTCTGAAAGAAATTCAACCATCCTGCTACAAAAGTAAATCAAAGATAACTCAAAACGTCACTAACTTTGAACCTGAGAGTCCCTAGCTTGCATAAGAATGATCCCTATGAACTAGAACAGTTAAGGGAACTTCATGGGAAATATGAGGCTTGCAGCAAGACGTTGGAAAGGAGAGGAGAGCAGAAGAGGTCCAGGTGCTTCCAGGCAGGGCTGCTGCTTGTTGGACATGAGCTGGACCTACAAGCCCACCCCAGCTTTCAGTTGGAGTTCAGGGAAGCTCAGTGACAAGGCCAGATGGCTGCCCAGAATCAGCTGGTCACATGCAGAAGCCAGATCACTGAGCTGCTGCTTCTGGATAGAATTGGATCTTAACCAAGCATTCACATAAAGTCAGCCTTTGGTATCTACAGGTCCTGCATGGGCAGACTGAACCAACCTTGAATCAAAAATATTTGGGGAAAAAAAAGAAAAAATAACAATACGATGATTAAAAATACAAATTAAAAAAATACAGTATAACACTTTACATAGGATTTACATTGTGTTGGGTATTATACATGATCTAGAGATGACTTAAAGTGTTGGGAGGATGTGCTTAAGTTATATGCAAACACTACGCCATTTTATGTAATGGACTTGAGCATCGGTGGAATTTGGTATTAGTTGTGGGGAGGGGTATGGAACCAATCCCCCTCAGATGCTGAGGGATGCCTGTATAACATTTAAGCAATAGAGGCTGAGAAAAAAAAATCAGTCTCTTAGGCCAGGTGCGGTGGCTCACGCCTGTAATCCCAGCACTTTGGGAGGCCAAGGTGGGTGGATCACCTGAGGTCGGGAGTTTGAGACCGGCCTGGCCAACATGGCAAACCCTGTCTCTACTAAAAATACAAAAATTAGCGAGGCGTGGTGGTGGCGGGCACCTGTAATTCCAGCTACTCTCGAGGCTGAGGCAGGAGAATCGCTTGAACCCGGGAGGTGGAGGTTGCCGTGAGCCAAGATCACGCCATTTGTACTCCAGCCTAGACAACAAGAGCAAAACTCCGTCTCAAAAAAAAAAAAAAAAAAATTCAATCAGTCTTGTAATGCCCATGAATTTCACCATCACAGAACATAATTTTCTTTATTTCTGGTAATAAAATTTATATTCTAACTCTGAGCCCCCACTTCTGACAGACAGCAGAAAAACTCCATCTAGTCACAGCAACAGCCAGTCGACTTGATCCAATTTAGCACTTTCTAAGTTGCTTCTGGTTAAAATTCAGGAATATTCAGAATATTTTCCTTTGATTCCCCTCCTTTCCTTCTATTGCTGCTGGAAGCCATTGCATCTGGAAAGGCAGTTGGGACAGTCAGGGGGACCTGTGTTCGTGACTCAGCCTTCCTCTGCTGTCTGAGCTTTGACCCCAGGGGTTTGGACACAGTGCTGCTGGGACGCAAACGTGGATCTGTGGGGTGACTCCCACCTGGCTCTCTGATATGAGCTGAGCCTTCAGCCTGTTCCAGTTTCTGGAAGGAACTGTTCACTCTGCAGCCCCTGCCACGGGGATCCTTATCTCCAGCCAGGCACGTCTGTCAGGCTCTGAGAATCAATCAGTCTCTGTCTGCTTCTTTTTCTCTTTCAGTTCAAGTGGGCACCCCTCAGGCTGTGCAGGGAACTCCTGACCCCATCACTCCCCAGCGGGAGCGGGAGCTGCTGTCTCTGCCCATTCTTCTTGCCCTGGTGACATGGGATGTGTCTCTGAGGCTGCTTCCTTAATCACAGAAGAAGGGAAGCAGGAAGCAAGTGCCTTCCTAGATCCTCCCAAACTTCGTGGAGAAGCCTGTGAGGGCCCCAGCTCCCACCTGACACACTGTGGCCTTATTCTGGGGGTGGGACACCAAACACATGGCCTCTGATTGCTCATAATGATTTTTTCCTCTGCAAATTCTTTCCTTCTCCCGAGTTTGGATGGGGTGGTAAAAAAAACTTGTTTTGCCAGTTGATATCTCTTTTCAAAACTATTTTTGTCTCTCTTTTGAACTAGAGCCAAGATTCTGGAATCTGTTTGCTGTTTTTATTTTTCTTCCTGACAATTCTCCCTGGGGCAAGTGGTAAACTGACCAGCCCATATCTCTTGGAATATGGGTTTAGGGATGGGGACAGGGCAGTGGAGAGAAGGGCATATCAGTCAACAAGCTATTATATTATCCTGGCAGAGAGCACCCAGATCTGACTCATCAGTCAAGGCCCAAGCCAATTTCTCACTTCCTGGAGATTCCAGCTGGTTTTTTTTTAGCTGCCTCCCCAGCCTTGGGAAGGTCTGCTGTGCTTAGGCACTGCAACTGATGAGGAGTAGAGCATGTCCTTGGTTTAGGGAGTGGGGGATTGTGGGGGTGATATAACCTGGTTTTCTAGGGTGAATGGGTAGAAGAGTGTTCACTGTTTTTTAGCACATTGAATATCCAAATATGAGGTTACTCTTTCCATCTTTTAATGTTATTCCTAACAGCCTCGATTAGAGTATTAGTGAGGAATCCCTTGAAATATACATATATGTCAGAGTGAACAGGCAACCTACAGAATGGGAGAAAATTTTTGCAACCTACTCATCTGACAAAGGGCTAATATCCAGAATCTACAATGAACTCAAACAAATTTACAAGAAAAAAACAAACAACCCCATCAAAAAGTGGGCAAAGGGTATGAACAGACACTTCTCAAAAGAAAACATTTATGCAGCCAAAAAACACATGAAAAAATGCTCGTCATCACTGTCCATCAGAGAAATGCAAATCAAAACCACAATGAGATACCATCTCACACCAGTTAGAATGGCAATCATTAAAAAGTCAGGAAACAACAGGTGCTGGAGAGGATGTGGAGAAATAGGAACACTTTTACACTGTTGGTGGGACTGTAAACTAGTTCAACCATTGTGGAAGTCAGTGTGGCGATTCCTCAGGGATCTGGAACTAGAAATACCATTTGACCCAGCCATCCCATTACTGGGTATATACCCAAAGGATTATAAATCATGCTGCTATAAAGACACATGCACACATATGTTTATTGCGGCGCTGTTCACAATAGCAAAGACTTGGAATCAACCCAAATGTCCAGCAATGATAGACTGGATTAAGAAAATGTGGCACATATACACCATGGAATACTATGCAGCCATAAAAAATGATGAGTTCATGTCCTTTGTAGGGACATGGATGAAGCTGCAAACCATCATTCTCAGCAAACTATCGCAAGGACGAAAAACCAAATACCGCATGTTCTCACTCATAGGTGGGAATTGAACAATGAGAACACATGGACACAGGAAGGGGAACATCACACAACCGGGCCTGTTGTGGGTTGGGGGAGGGGGGGAGGGATAGCATTAGGAGATATACCTAATGCTAAATGACGAGTTAATGGGTGCAGCACACCAGCATGACACATGTATGCATATGTAACAAACCTGCAGGTTGTGCACATGTACCCTAAAACAAAGTATAATAATAATAAAAATATATATATACATATATGTCACTGTTATATATAATGTCAAGACATTATTATTATTATTATTATTTTGAGATAGAGTCTCGCTCTGTCGCCCAGGCTGGAGTGCAGTGGCACGATCTTGGCTCACTGCAACCTCTGCCTCCTGCATTCAAGCGATTCTCGTGCCTCGGCCTCCCGAGTAGCTAGGATTACAGGCACCTACCACCACGCCCAGCTAATTTTTGTATTTTTTTAATTTTTTTTTATTTTTAGTAGAGATGGGGTTTCACCATGTAGGCCAGGCTGGTCTCAAACTCCTGACCTCAGGTCAACCCACCTCAGCCTCCCAAAGTGCTGGGATTACAGGCGTGAGCCACTGCGCCTGGCAAAGAGATTAATTATATATCATATTTTATATACAATTATATAATTGTATATAATGTGTGCCCATATATATTTCTCTAACAAACTTCTGATTGGATCTTTTTAGGAGCTGGCTATTTGGTCTTGCTGCTTACTCTTTCTTATTTTCTTTGGGTCTACTTTCTTTCCCAAATCTTGGAAATCCATCAGTAACATTGTATCTAAATTCTAAAAAGGAGTGGGAGGGTTTCAGGCCAGGTGCTCCTGAGACCAAAGTGAAAGCTGGTTTTCCCTTGACTGCCACAGCCAGTTCCAACCTGCTAGTCCTGTTTCTCCGAGAGAACCTGTTGAGGCCACTGTGTTCTTCACTTTCTGAGCTGGGCTTTTGATGGCTTCCCAGCACTTTGCCTCAGGCATTCTGCTTGTTTTTCTTTTATCTTTAATGCTGCCTCTACTTACCCACTTGGGGTTCTTTTCTTCCTAAAGATTACCTATAGAAATAAACAGGGACTCACTGCAGTTTTTTTTCCATGACACCCCCCTCGAGAAGTCCAGACTCTTTGTGTTTTAAGGGTATTTAGTTTTTTGTTGTTGTTGTTGTTGTTTTTGTTTGTTTGTTTGTTTTTGGAGTTTCGCTGTTGTTACCAAGGCTGGAGTGCAATGGCACAATCTCTGCTCACTGCAACCTCTGCCTCCCGGGTTCAAGCGATTCTCCTGCCTCAGCCTCCCAAGTAGCTGGGATTACAGGCATGTGCCACCACGCCTGGCTAATTTTGTATTTTTAGTAGAGACGGGGTTTCTCCATGTTGGTCAGGCTGGTCTTGAACTCCCGTCCTCAGGTGATCTGCCTGCCTCAGCCTCCCAAAGTGCTGGGATTACAGGCGTGAGCCACCATGACCGGCCTGGGTATTTACTTGTAACCACAGGACATAATACATTGCTGAATTAATCAGAAGTTCACTCTTACTCTCCTCCACTTTGAGATGCTCTGAGGGGAGCTTATCCACAAGCCCCCCTTGACCTCTAGTTCCCAGTTGGGTTTGGCCAATGGGAGGCACAAGAGGCAATCAGGGACTGGGAAGAAAGTGAGACTGGGATGTTTATTCCCCTTTCCCATCCCTAGGAAAACTGTGTTCCTCTATTCCGTCCCCAAGACCACAGCTCTTTTCATGACCCTGGCCTACTGCTCCCGTTCCAGCTTTAAAGTTCTTTGGTTCTGGTAACTACTCCCTCCCTTTGGGCTTCCAGTCTAGGGCTGGTGATGCCTCATCCTCCTGGTGGCTGTTAAGTTCCTTGATTTTTTTCTTCCCCTCATGCTGCTCACATTTTGCAAATGGCCAGAGAGACTCTTATTAAAGCCTCCTCAGTTATTTCTTTGAGTTTACTATCTACTTTCTCCCGGAAGCCCAGTTAAATCCATGCAGTTGGAGATCCCTACAGCATAGCTCTCTGGGCTGGCTTGCTCCTGGAGGTGTGTCTAAACTATAGCCCAGCGGTATTTGTAACCCTTGGGAGCTTTGTTAGAAATGCAGATTGTTAGATTCTGCCCCAGACTTCTTGAATCAGAGTCTGCATTTTAACCAGACTCCCAAGTGATTTATGTGCACCTAGAGATTAAGAAGCACTGCTTTAGGGGGCAAGTACCCAGGAGCCTGGTTGGGTTTACGCATTCTGAATGTAATCGCTTTCATTTCTGGGGAAAGCCCACAACTTTTCTTGCTTCTCCTGCCCTGTCTCCAACCGCTTTCCTACCCTCCACCACGGAGCAAAGCTCACACTCCTCTTAACTCTTTCCTTACTTATTCCACAAAGTGTTACTGAATCCATTCTAAACTCCAGGCAAGGGGGCAGATGTTAGGGATACAAAGAATAAGGAAACATGTTACTGCCCTCTATTCAATTTAGTGAAGGAATGAAGACAGGATCATAGTCAATTTTAGCGCAGTAGGAGGTACATAACAGAGATGGGAACAAAATGATGTGGAAACAAAGGCCAAAGTTATCCAAAGTTACTTTGCTTGATGAACTTTAAGTCCCTCTGTAAAATCCTTTGAAATGTATTGTGTTTTCTAATTTTAGTCACATGTGAAAATATTGAGTAAAGATATCTGATTATAATCCCCTGTCCTCAAGCTTTATTCGAATGTCACATTTGACAAATAGCAGTATCTCTCCCAAGAACAGCTAGCAGTCCATGGAGTCAGAGCTGTTTGTACTGAGGCAGCTGCTCAGCAGCAAATGCCTGTGGGTAGCCAGAGCCTGAGGAAATTAAGGAGCTGATTTTTTTTTTCCAAAAGGAAATTCGTGGAGAAAACACCAAAGGATTCCCTCATAAGCTGTCTTTGGAATTAATTTCAGTGCTTGTTAAAACACCTAAATCCCTCTTTCAGAAGGATTCTCCGATGACTTCCTAATTAGGTTCTCTTCTTTTATCACCTGTAAGGAACACTCCCCATTTGAGTCCCTGCATAGTTCACATAAATGAAATAACACAGATTCCAGATTACCTAAGCAAGAGTAGTGGAACACTTTTTCATATCATTATAACTTTTAAAAAAGAAATAGTGGCTTAGGGCTTTGAATATTGATTTAACTGTTCATTCATTCAAGAGGACCAGGTGTGTCACTCAAAATTTAACTCTTTCCTCACTCCTTCCTGGCACTATAACTCAGTGGTAAAGATAGCTCCATCACTCTGGGTTCCTTCTTTCCACCTCCAATGCATCTTTCTACCTCCAACAAGTCCTTCTTTGGCCCAGTGATCCCTTAGATCAGCACAGTTGCTTCCTCCTCTTTGCTTCCTTAGTTTGTAAGCACCTGGGACTTGGATTGGCATCTGTGCATACTTGCAAGAATTGATGCCTTGACTGTGGTCCTGGGCCCCTGGTATGTTGTAACCCTTATTGTATGATAAACGACTAAGCCAACCAGCAGGTTTGAGAATTCCAAGGAAGTGGGTGCAGTTGAGAAACTGAGAAAGAGATTACCGTGCCTGTGATGTATAAATGAACTTCCATGTAGATATGAGCACTAGACTGAGATGGACATTTTCAGGCTTTACTTAGTTTTCCAGTGACTAATACCACACGGTGATAGTGCATGAAATTAGTTTAGTTGGTCAATATCTGCATTTGAAAAAAATGAAATAGAAAAGAAATAGGTCAGAATGTATCACACGTAATGAGACTGTTTCATGAAATTTTTGTTACATATATTAAGGTATGTGTGTGTACTGGGTAGAGATCTAAATTATGTTTCTTCATATGGGTTGACATTAAACATTTTTTGGAAAACACTCTCTGAGGAAATGTCTGTTTGAAATTAGGAGAAGTTTTATTGGGAGGAACAATTGGGAGGGAGGTTTATGTCTTTATGTGGGAGAAGAAACGTCAGTTGAACAAAACAGTATTTTGATATGGAGTGACCAAGGTAGTGATTTCCAGAGTTATTCATTTGTAGAAGCTAAACTGCAACTGGACAGTAGTCCTATTGGGTCATAAGCTTATATATTACACCTTTTTCATTTTTTTCTATTTTATTTTTCCCTTTCTTTAGTTTTTTTTTTTTTTTTTTTTTTTTTTTTGAAACAGAGTCTCGCTCTGTCGTCCAGGCTGGAGTGCAGTGGGTGCACTCTCGGCTCACTGCAAGCTCCACCTCCTGGGTTCACGCCATTCTCCTGCCTCAGCCTCCCGAGTAGCTGGGACTACAGGCGCCCGCCACGACGCCTAGCTAATTTTTTGTAGTTTTAGTAGAGACGGGGTTTCACCGTGTTAGCCAGGATGGTCTTGATCTCCTGACCTCGTGATCTGCCCACCTCAGCCTCCCAAAGTGCTGGGATTACAGGCGTGAGCCACCGCGCCCGGCCTCTTTAGTTTTTAGTAAAGAATTTTTTGACAAATTATCCTGTCATATGTACTTAAAGAAAAATTTAAAATAATTTTCCTAACTATACCAGTCCAAAAGGGATAGATGTATACCCAGGTCAAGATAAGTTGGTGTCAATGAGGATAAAAATGTGAGAACCCAATGGAGAAGAGCAGTCCTCAGGAAGGAAGAGTTGGAGCCCAGTTTCTCTCACCACTCTCTTCACCCACCATTGGGGGTCCGTCATTGTCCCACTGTAACCTTCCAACCACACGCCCCCCAGCATGCCTTTTTGGGGGGTGCTGACCACTTGATTCTTTAAAACCATTATTCCAATGTCTTTGCTATTGATAGGTGAATCCGTGAAAAAATGATGTAAGATTGTACCATTTAAAATTTGATGAAAAGATCAAAACAAATTATCCTCACAACAAGAACTGCCATTCAAAGCTTTTAAAGCTATTTGCTATGGCTATTGATATAAAAATATTAATAGTTATAAAAGCTATTTGCTGTGGGGGAAAAAAATCCCTAAAATAGCAAATTTTCTTTTCAGAGCTCAGTTTCTTACCAGCAAAGTTTTTTATTCTCTAGGCTTTCCCCTTTGGCCTAAAAATATTGAAATGTTCTCATGTGATTATTCATTCACAATTGAAGTTGGGGCCGCGCGCGGTGGTTCATGCCCGTAATCCCAGCACTTTTGGGAGGCTGATGCAGACGGATCACCTGAGGTCAGGAGTTTGAGACCAGCCTGGCCAACATGGTGAAACTCCGTCTCTACTAAAAACACAAAAATTAGCCGGGTGTGTTGGTGGACACCGGTAATCCCAGCTACTGGGAAGGCTGAGGCAGGAGAATTGCTTGAACCTGGGAGGCGGAAGTTGCAGTGAGCTGAGATAGCGCCACTGCACTCCAACCTGGGCAACAAGAGCAAAACTCCATTTCAAAACAAAAAAAAAAGAATTGAAGTTGCCCTTTTAAATGTATTTTGAGGATGAGGAAAAAAACAACTAAAATAAGAATCAGCATCTCTTGAGTGAAGAAAGTTCTTTAAGCTACGTTGTTATTATTTACTTTTCCTTTATACTAATAATATATCATTTGCTTTCATGTTTTAGGTAGAGATCATCAATGAGAATGGTTATTAAGATACTTATTTTTTTCCAGGGATGTAATCTGTAACTGGGGAAAACTTCTTTCATGTAGATTGGTGGTTTTCAACAATGGAAGGAACTTTAAAAAATTAATTCTATCTGGGCCCCACCCCCTGAAATTCTGATTGTTTTTATCTAAGACAATATAGCATATTGCCTGTGGCACAGACATTAACACTTTATAAAGCTGTGATGTGCAGGCAAAGCAATGGCACTCTGAATTTTAATCTGGTGGGTTGGCTTTCCATAGGTGTCCCCATGGGTGTTTTTTGTTTCACTTTTCAAAAACACAGTTTTAACCAATGTTATCATTCTCTATTAAAAGTGTTAGACACAACTCTCAAAGACAACTGTATTTAAATATACAGGCACAAGAGATTTCTTAATGTAAAAGTTTAATTCCAACTTTTTAAATAATTTAATTCCTATCCATCACAGTTGGATTGACAGTAGGATTACTCCAACTGTAATTTCCTCTTTAACTAATTTGAGTAGTTCTGCTTTGTTCCATGTATTCTGGCTCATTCTGCCTTTTGTCTAGGCAGAAAATACAGGTTGGCTTCAGTTTCTCCTGGCCTTGAGGCATCTGCGTGTCCATAGTTGATAAGGTCTGGATATGTGTCCCTGCCCAAATCTCATGTTGAATTGTAATCTGCACTGCTGGTGGTAGGGCCTGGTGGGAGGTGATTGGATTGTGGAGGTGGAGTTCTCATGAGCAGTTTAGCACCACCCACCCTTGTTACTGTATAGTGAGTGAGTTCTCGTGAGATCTGGTTGTTCAAAAGTGTGTAGCACCTCCCTCAGCCCCTTACTCCTGCTCCAGCCAGGTGACGTGCTAGCTCCTCCTTTGCCTTTTGCCATGATTGTAAGTTTCCTGAGGCCTCCCCAGAAGCCGAGCAGATGCCAGCATCATGCTTCCTGTACAGCCTGTGCAACTGTGAGCAATTAAGCATCTTTTCTTTATGTAATAAATTACCCAGCCTCAGGCATTTCTTTTTTGTTTGTTTGTTTGTTTGTTTGTTTGTTTGTTTTTTGAGACAGAGTCTTGCTCTGTCGCCCAGGCTGGAGTGCAGTGGCGTGATCTCAGCTCACTGCAAGCTCTGCCTTCCGGGTTCACGCCATTCTCCTGCCTCAGCCTCCTGAGTAGCTGGGACTACAGGCACCCGGCACCATGCCCGGCTAATTTTTTTGTATTTTTTTTTAGTAGAGACAGGGTTTCACCATGTTGGCCAGGATGGTCTCGATCTCCTGACCTCATGATCTGCCCGCCTCGGCCTGCCAAAGTGCTGGGATTACAGGCGTGAGCCACTGTGCCCGGCCAGGCATTTCTTTATAGCAATGCCAGGATGGTGTGCCAGACTGTATCAGAGAAAAGTGATACAAAGATGACCAAGATACAGTACTTGCCCAGGAAGAAGAATTCCTGTGGCCACCTCTGTCTTAAATCAAGAGATAAGTGTGAAACAGAGTATCCACAACAATGTTTGGGAAGAGAGTGTGAGTGGCTCCCAACTCTACCAGCAAAGGCTTCAAAGGAGTAATGACATTTGAATTGAGTCTTAAAGGATAAATGTATTACTTGGCCTGACAGTGCAGGAGAAAAGGACATTTTTGTCAAAGAAATCAACCTTGTAAAAATGATGCAGCTCATGACTTGTACCAGTGAAGGTAGCAAGGTCTGTGTGTTGGTGATGAATTTGCAGGGGATGAGGCTGAAGAAACAAGACTTGGGAGAAAGGGTGTGAGACCTTTTTATGATATGCATAGAGTTGGCACCTCAGCCTTTGCATGATAGGGAGCCAGCCGAAGATTACCTCCATGACAGATCTACACTTTGAAAAGACAGGCTGGGTGTGGTGGCTCACCCCTGTAATCTCAACACTTTGGGAGGCCGAGGTGGGCAAATCACTTGAATTCAGGAGTTCGAGACCAGCCTGGCCAACACGGCGAAACCTGATCTCTACTAAAAAAATATAAAATAATTAGCCAGGCATGGTGGCGCACACCTGTAATCCCAACTACTCGGGAGGCTGAGGCAGAAGAATTGCTTGAACATGGGAGGTAGAGGTTGCAGTGAGCTGAGATCGTGCCACTGCACTCCAGCCTGGGTGACAGAGCAAGACTCTGTCTCAAAAAAAAGGAAGATACAACTAATCTATATTCCTTTCACGAGAGAGCACCACCACTAACAATTCATTCTGGTCGTTTTCCCCTGAATGTTTTACATACGTAAGAAAATTTTACATTCTGATTTTTAATTTAACACTATGAAAAGCATTTCTTTTTATAATAAAGACACTCTATTAGTATACTTTTGATGGCTTCAAAACTACTTTTGTATAAGATGTAAAATTAAAATATCAAATTCTTTTTTTTTTTTTTTTTTTTTTTTTTGAGATGGAGTCTCACTCTGTCACCCAGGCTAAAGCATAATGGCACAATCTCGGCTCACTGCAAGCTTTTCCTCCCGGGTTAAAGTGATTCTTATGCCTCAGCCTCCCAAGTAGCAGGGACTACAGGTGTGCACCACCACCCCCGGCTAATTTTTTGTATTTTTACAAAATACAAAGAAAGACGGGGTTTCACCATGTTGGGCAGGCTGGTCTCGAACTCCTGACCTCAGGTGATTCACCTGCCTCGGCCTCCCAAAATGTTGGGATTACAGGCATGGGCCACCGTGCCCTGCCTCAAATTGTTTCTTTAATGGTTGTTTCCAAATTTTCATAAATAACTTTTTACGTAACATTTTTGGGCATAAAGTTATCTAAAATTATTTTCATAGGCTAGATACCTTAAGTACACTTAATGATTTAAATCATACTTAACATTAAGACTTTAATGTTGCTATATGGATTTTTAGTCAAAGTAAAAAACTTGTGCTTTAGAGTTTAGACATATTCAGGATATAAGATAGTTTTGTTGTATTTGGTGAATACTTGCCCTAGGAGAATAAAAAACGATGAATTAGTCCAAAATATTCCAGTTTTCTAATTTGCCAGACTTGGTAAATGGTATCATCACCAACCAAGAAAAACAGAAGATACAAGAAGAGCAGATTTTGCAGAAAAGATAAGGAGCTCTGTTTGGGACTTGCTGCCTTTGATACACTGCACTGGGAGAAAATCCAAGTAGAGCAGAGTGGACAAGTGAGAATGTGCTGTGGAATCAACAAGAGGGGTGGGGAGTCTACCTACCTAGATTTGAGAGCAATTTGGCAAATAATTGTTAGTAAATGTCTTAGAAATTCATGGGAGAGAGAAGTTGATAAGAACAGAGGGGTAGAGAATGAAATGGAGGAACACTGCCGCTTCTCAGGGTTGGGTACAAGAGGAGCCAGGGAAATAGACTAAGAAAGAGTGATCAGGGAAACCAGGAGATAGTGTTGTCACGGAAGCCTGGAGAGTGAGATTTTCCAGAAAAGAAAGAATGAAAGAATGAATGGTCTGTAGATCCATTACTTAGCACTATCAGACACATTGTCCCCTTTTGTTATCCCATAATGACATTTATAGATAATATAATCTACTTGTGCACAAAATTTTAGAAATTAATATAATGCCCCAACTATAATATAAAGTGTATTAGTCAGGGTTCTCTAGAGGGACAGAACTAATAGGATATATAAAGGGGAGTTTATAAAGTATTAACTTACACTATTACAAGGTCCCACAATAGGCCGTCTGCAAGCTTGAGGAACAAGGAGAGCCAGGCCAAGTCTCAACACTGAAGAACTTGGAGTCCGATGTTCGAGGGCAGGAAAAATCCAGCACAGGAGAAAGACGCAGGCTGGGGGGCTAGGCCAGTCTCTCCTTTCCATGTTCCTCTGCCTGCTTTATATTCACTGGCAGCTGATTGGATTGTGCCCACCAGATTAAGGGTGGATCGCCTTCCCCAGCCCACTGACTCAAATATTAACCTCTTTTGACAAAACCCTCACAGACAGACCCAGGATCAATATTTGTATCCTTCAATCCAATTAAGCTGATACTCAGAATTAACCATCACATAAAGGAAAAAGTAAAAGGAAAGTATATTTTATATAATAAGTATTTAAATATGTAAACATTAGGACATGACTAAAACTGGCTAAACACATTGAAGGAGTCACTTGGTTGGTCTGATGTGCACAATTACCATGCATGCTACAAATGGAGAGGGGTCTACATGAGCTGTGTTGCTTGTGGTGCTACAGATGACTTGAATTTCCAGAATGGTGAGTATTTGAACAAAACAAAGTATAGTTTTCCCTCAAATTACACTGTGGTTGTATTGCTGTAAAGTTCCATGTATAAAAACATATTTTATGAGTACTTATTGTATGATTCCATTTATTTAGAATTCTATAAAGTGCCATTTTTTTCTTTTGTTTTTTATTTGTGGTTTTTTTATTTTTTGTTTTTGAGACGGAGTCTCACTCTGTCACCCAGGCTGGATTCTCCTGTCTCAGCCTTCCGAGTAGCTGAGATTACAGGCACCCACCACCATGCCCAGCTAATTTTTGTATTTTTAGTAGAGACGAGGTTTCAGCATGTTGGCCAGGCTGGTCTCGAACTCCTGACTTCAGGTGATCTGCCTGCCTCGGCCTCCCAAAGTGCTGGGATTACAGATGTAAACCACTGTGCCCGGCCTAAAGTGCAAATTAATTTGTAGATTCAGAAAACAAATCATGGTTACCTGGAGATGGACGTAGAGGAAGGGATGGAATTACAAATGGGTGTAAGAAGACTTTTGTAACTGATGGAGGTGTATGTGTCCTCGACTGTCATGATGGTTTCATGTGTGCATACAAACATCAAAACTCATCAGGTTGTACATTTAATACATGTGCAGCTTAACGTTCATCAGTTATGTTCAATAAATTTTTTCAATAAATGTTTAATAAAACTGAGCAAAAAAATACGTTGTATATCTAAAACTGCATTAACCTCTGATAGTTATAAACAGGTTTTTCTCCTGTGGTGAGTGTCCAGCAGGGATTTGAAAGTCCTGCATGACACAGGACAGTTCTTTCTTATGCAGGACTGTCCATGCATTTTAGGACTCCTAGCATTCCTGGCCCTGACAATTAAATGCTAGTCCTTGCAACAATCAGTAAGCGCTCCCACAGCATTCCAGAACACTCCCTATGGAGTGATACAGTGCAAGGGGGAAGCAAGTGTTCACAGCATCAAGTGCCCCTCCTTCATTCTTAGAGTTCTGGCTAAGCAAGAAATTGGGGAAAATAACATAATGGCGTGGTAATTGTGACCTCTGTGGAACTCTGTAGTTCTCCCTCCTGTTGGCTGATACAGTTGTTCCACTGTGTCTACATAAATTGCTCCAATCCCTTTTCTCCTCAGAACTATACGTTCTTAGGTTAACTCATTAGACATATGAATGTTGCTGTTCCCCTTAGCAATGGCTCTCATCTAGCCGGTTTCCAGCCCACTTACAGATGAAATCTGTTCCCTAAAGCTACTTCCAGTATGATGCTCACATTTACCTCATTCAAACTGTATTTCAAACATTAAGCAAAACATAATGAAAACCTTGAAAGAAACAACTTATTATTCTGCATGATTTGTTGTGGCTTTTATACTGATTATATTGGATCCAAAAGTTTTCCACATTTCTTCCCAAAAGACTATTTTACTTTAAGTCATGGCTGGGGCAAGTGATTTGGTATCTACAGCTTCTATTTCTTCATAATTAACACACTTATGAGACACAATAAATATGGAACCCTAAAATGCTGTACAAGTGTAAGGTCCATCACTGCAATGGGCTGTAACTGACTGCAGAAGGCCTTGGTATATAACAATAGGTAAGGTCTTTTTATGCTCAAAATAAGGACAGATGAGGAACATTGCTCCTCTAATAATTCTCTGACCTGTTGTTTTAAGGATTCAGGCCATGGATGCTCTTCTTATATATACCTCTATTTTGTTTCATGTTTATGTTTTTTTTCTGCATTCTGTCTTCCTACAGCCAAAGGGAATGGACAGCTTTGAGGTGGACAGAGATAGAGTGGAAGAAGAGAGTTAAATTTAGGGCTCTAAGGTTATGCTCTAAGTGGAAGAGAACTAAAGAATTACAATTGATTTTCAGGAAACTATTTGAATGTCTTTCCCTATTCACCCTTTTCCCTCCACCTTCATACATATGTAAAGTCATAATGCGAATTATAAAGTGTTTCTTGGCAGTGACATTTAAAAGATTGTTGGTTACTCTCTGTGTTCATCAGTAATAGATGTATATTGGCTTCTAATATGCTGAGGACTTGATTTAGATTTGTCATTCATTCAGAGGGACCCATGAAGGCTAAGGGTAGTCAAAAAGGATACTAGATGAATTACAATGTAAATAAAAAATATTCTACTCAGACTCATTTATCAATATGGAAATGTCCGAGATTACTTGCTAAAGGCTCTGTTAGATCATTCATGCAATGGGTATGAAGAGGAGAGAGAGGTTATACTTTGTAAATTCTATATGTTAATAAAATGAGTGCTTTATTCATTTTCAGTCAGAAAAAAATAAAAATATTAGATAACAAACACTATTAAACTGTTTTTCCAGTTAAAAAGAAAATATTTCTCATTAAGAAAAAGTGTACGGCATGCAGTTCTAGACTTAAGATGTTGCAAAATAGATGTGCAGAAAACCGATTGTGCTTAAAATAGCTGCCACATTTGTTCTGTTTTCTACCACATACCTCACTAAACATGATAAATACTTCTTTCCCAACCTCTTCTGATCCTCCCCACAAATTAAGTTTCATAGCAGACTACCAAATTTTGTTCTAGTTCATATTCTTTTTTTTCCTTCGTAATGCAATAAGTAAATTGTAGTGGCTTTGATTTATGTTTTTGCCTCACTTCAAAAACACTAGAGAAATTGTCCGTTCTAAAAATGGGCTCATGGATCTTGAGCATATAACAGGAAAATGGGGAGACAGTCCTGTGAATTGCAGAGGAACCTTGGAACTGCCCATCCTCACCAGGAGGAACTTGGGGCCTCCACTGGCAGGTAACGATGCGCATTACTACTCTATCCCTCACAGGACACTGCCTTGTCACCCTTGACTTGTGATTTTAAAAATTCCCAGTGGTTTTCAGTTTTTCTTATAAATTCTTTTAGATTTGCTTTTAGGGTCTAAACCATTTATTTCTGATCTTGCCTTTTGTTTGTTCAATAGAACTTGAGACTCTGAATTCTAAAATCACATGATCAATTTAATTTTGTTTTATGTTTGGTACAGGGTCTTGCTCTGTTGCCCAGGCTGAAGTGCAGTGACACAGAATCATAGCTCACTGCAGCCTTGACCTCTTGGGCTCAAGCAATCCTCCTACCTCAACCTCCAAAATAGCTGCAATGACAGGTGCTGCCACCACTCCTGGCTAATTTTTAAATTTTGTATAGAGACAAGGTTTCACTGTGTTGCCCAGGCTGGTCTCGAACTCCTGGGCTCAAGTGATCCACTTTGGCCTCCCAAAGTGCTGAGATTACAGGTGTGAGCCACCATGCCTAGCCTAATTTTTCAATTGCAGTTTTTTTTAGATGTGTGAAGAAGAGTTAAACAGATTTAAACAGTTTCTGGAGAAATCAACTGAAGCACTGAAGTTTTATTTTCACAGATTATCATTAGAATATTTTCCTGGGTATTCATTTTATTAATACTAATTTTCTAAATCCAGGAGTGGATCTTAGAGCACTTTCTCTCTGAGGGAGTGGATCTTTACACAAAGATTCAGAATCAGTATGAAAAGCAACGCGTTTTCTTTGATTCTCCTATTCTTTCTGAGATCCAGCAAGGAAGAGAACTGGAGGGGTCCCTGCGAGAAAGAAGAGTGCTCCAGGAGGGCACAGCCTGTGTTGATGGTGACAAGATGGGAGGATGTTCTAATAGTCACCCTTCCTCAGGGAGCAGTGTGTTCCCCTAGGCTGGGGAAGGGAGAGGATTTCTCTGTGTGTCCCAGGAAGGCACACAGCTGCAGCCTGGGCCTCACACACATCCTTTTGTTCTAGACCAGGGATTGGCAAAGTTTTTCTGTAAAAGACCAGATGTAACTATTTTCTGTTTTGCAGGCCATATGATCTCTGTTGTAACTACTAACTACACTGGCAGCTGGCATGTAGCCACGGACTATACATAAGCAAGTGAGAGGAGCTCTATGTCACTATGGCTGTGTTTCCAGAAAGGCAGCAGCACTCCAGATTTGTCTGTGGGTTGTAGTTCACTGATCCCTGCTCTAGGTCACACTTGACATTCTCACTGGGAGAGCTGGGTGTAGCCCCTATGTGAATGGTCAAGTTTCCATTTGCAGAAAGAGTCACCAGATATTTAGAGGCTGGGCTTCCCTAAGTCCCTGTGTTAACCAGGATATGGCCTGGGACATCCCAAAGGAAGTTTTAAAACATACAGCCAGGTAACAGGTAGATCCTTGCATTTCATATGTAACATTGGAACCTAAATTCAAACTACAGCATATGACAAAAGCCAGACCATCATATCTAAAGCCTACAGGCTTCTGCCTTTGAGCAAAGTCTGGCCAATGGATGAATGAAAGTGCCTAACAAAATGTATAGCAACATACATGGGTGATATTCCAAATATTTAATAACTCTTAAGAAGGCCCAGGAACCTACCAAGAGAAACAGGCCTTAGCGGTAGACAACCAGCCTGATTTCTGTACCGGTGAGCACTCGCTTAAAAGAAGTTGTCAATAAATGGTAGCAGAGTGCATGCACACACGCATTCATGTATTTATAAAAATATATACACATCTATACATACATAAAATTTTTCAGAGCATATTGAGACCACTTGAGCTTCTCAACATGCATTTGTACATTACAAATCTTCAGCTTCCCTCACCTGCCTCCCCCCAGCACCCCTGCTAGACTCCCCCTCCTTCCCACACATCAACTTATCCATTTCTAAAAGCTTCCTGGCCCCTGCCTTCAAAGATGCCAACATCTTCTTCATTCTGTAACAATAGCCATTTTATTGAATACAATATTTTGTATTTGATGTGTAGGTCATCTTCTTCGGAAAAGATACATTGTCATGCAGGCTACGAGATTGGGTAACCAATAAACTGCAGTCATTCTGAAGTTAACCTCACTCTCTTTTCTTTCCTCTCTGAATTGTAAGTTCAGCTTTGTTGTTATTTTCCAAAAATACATTATTACAACATCCTCTGGGTCTTATAAATAATGAGATTGGCAAGTGAACCTATTTGGTAAATTCCCATAAAACCTTTGGTGATTTAAAGGAGCAAGGTTCCCTATTAGTCGAAAATGAACTACTTGTTTTTCTTTCTCCTTATTGTGTGTACACACACCCCCCCACACACACATTTCTGTGGTTTTATATTTTATTAAAAAAAATTGAAAAATTTTAAATGATTCTTAAATTAAGAAATAACAAATGGAAAATTAGAAGCAAACGTTAGCCAGATGTCTGGTAGGTGGAGGGGTCTGTAAACTGGGGATGGCAATGAAATTAGGTTAATCTAGACAAACTTCACAACTCACCAGAGGGAGAAATTTATATGTATATGACCAATAAATGTTTATTGAAAGTAGATAGATTTCGGGGCTCTATTTGTTTCCTTCCTGTTCTTGTCATCCAAGTGTTACATAAGGTTAACTTTCTGGAGTCAGATCTACTTATAAAATCTGCCCCGATTTGTGAAGAGGTGCGTTTTTTGTTTTTGTTGTTGTTGTTGTTTTTAATCAGTAACTCCCCACCTGAAGCAAGACTTCAGAAATGGAAAAAAATTGGATCACTTTGTTGCTTTTGTAGTTTTTTTCTCCGTCACTTGGAGATTGGAAAAGACAAGATGGCTGCCAACTGAAGGATTTCCACCTTCTGGAGGCCGCGTAGTCTGAGCATCAGTCTTCGCTTCAGAACATTGTCTGAGGCTAGAATTGTCCTGGCAGTTGTCTCTTGGACAGTACTTACAACTTAAGGACTCTGGATCTTCATGAAACTGTATATGATATTTCTCCCCCACCTCCCTCTTCCCAGTCTTCTGTTTCCTTTCGTCTTCTATAATAGCAGAGCTTTATCTTTTTAGAACTGGCACTGCTTGGAACAGGTTTCTACAATTTGGAGGCCTATGGGAAGGGAAACTAGAGAACAGTGATTAACTTTAGAAGATGTATTTAGGAACACAATTTTTTTTTTTTTGAGTCGGAGTCTCTGTCGTCTAGGCTGGAGTACAGTGATGTGATCTCGCCTCACTGCAACCTCTGCCTACCGGGTTCAAGTGATTCTCCTGCCTCAGCCCCCTGAATAGCTGTGATTACAGTCACGTGCCACCATGCCCGGCTAATTTTTGTATTTTTAGTAGAGACGAGGTATCACCATGTTGGTCAGGCTGGTCTCGATCTCCTCACCTTGTGATCCTCCCACCTTGGCTTCCCAAAGTGCTGGGATTACGGCGTGAGCCACCGTGCCTGGCCAAAACACAATTTTTTTTAACGCATTTTTAAAAACATTAAAGGAAAAGCATAAATTTGAAAAGATTTATTTTAAAAAAATTCAATTTTTTAGAACACTAATGATACAAATAGGAAATAAAAAGGAAAAGACTTTTCGTTAGTGTGGAACAATTGGGGATTCACATGCAAAAAAAAAATCCTTCCATCCAAATATAATCAGAAAAGGAAACTAAATATAAATTATTGGGGGTGTCTGTGTGTGTTTTGAGAAGGAGTTTCCCTCGTTGCCTAGGCTGCAGTGCAGTGGCACGATCTTTGCTCACTGCAACCTCCGCCTCCCGGGTTCAAGCAATTCTTCTGCCTCAGCCTCCCAAGTAGCTGGGATTACAAGCGCCTGCCACTTTGCCCAGCTAATTTTTGTATTTTTAGTAGAGACGGGGTTTACCCATGTTGGCCAGGCTGGTCTCAAACTCCTGACCTCAGGTGATTTGCCTGCCTCGGCCTCTCAAAGTGCTGGAATTATAGGTGTGAGCCACCGCGCCCAGCCTGTAAATTATTAAGCCTATATAATAACTTTCTGAAATATGTTTCTTCAATACAGCATTCACTTTAATTAGCTCATTATTCTAAGCGAAGTAACTCAGGAATGGAAAACCAAATACTGTACGTTCTCACTGGGAGCTAAGCAACGAGGATGCAAAGGCATACAGAATGATATAATGGACTTTGGGGACTCGGAGGGAGGGTGAGGAATAAAAGACCACATATTGGGTACAGTACACACTGCTCAGTTGACTAGCACTAAAATCTCAGAATTCACCATTATAGAATTCAGCCGTGTAACCAAAAACCACTCGTACCACCAAAGTGATTGAAATAAAAAATAAAAAGCATTTCCATATATACTTACAATTCTTCTGTGTTTATGCATTTAATATTTACTGATGTGAAGCATGCATCATGCTAGACCCTGTGACAGACTGAGGGATGTCAGAAGTAATCTAATATCATTTCTAATTCCAAGTAGTTTAAAATTGAATAATTGAGATGAGTCATGCCTTCCAGCCAGTGAACTACAAGATGATAAGTGGTATGTGTTGGCAGATCCTTTTCATCTGGTAGGATCAGGGATGATATCCTAGAGAAATACAACTGACTTCAGTTCCTGACTTGTCTGTTCAAATCTTTAGCTCATTAAAAAATACAGCAGTTTCTGCTCAAGGAGATAAGAGCAGACACAAATAAATGGAAAAACATTCCATGCTCATGGATAGGAAGAATCAGTATTGTGAAAATGGCCATACTGCCCAAAGTAATTTGTAGATTCAATGCTATCTTCATCAAGCTACCATTTGACTTTCTTCACAGAATTAGAAAAAACTACTTTAAATTTCATACAGGACCAAAAAAGAGCCCGTATAGCCAAGACAATCCTAAGCCAAAAGAATAAAGCTGGAGGCATCATGCTACCTGACTTAAAACTATACTACAAGGCTACAGTAACCAAAACAGCATGGTACCGGTACCAAAACAGATATATAGACCACTGGAACAGAACAGAGGCCTCAGAAATAATGCCACACATCTACAACCATCTGATCTTTGACAAACCTGACAAAAACAAGCAATGGGGAAAGGATTCCCTATTTAATAAATGGTGTTGGGAAAACTGGCTAGCCATATGCAGGAAACTGAAACTGGACCCCTTCCTTATACCTTATACAAAAATTAAATCAAGATGGATTAAAGACTTAAATGTAAGACCTAAAATCATAAAAATCCTGAAAGAAAACCTAGGCAATGTCATTCAGGACATAGGCATGGACAAAGATTTCATGACTAAAACACCAAAAGCAATGGCAACAAAGGCCAAAATTGACAAATGGGATCCAATTAAACTAAAGAGCTTCTGCCCAGCAAAAGAAACTATCATCAGAGTGAACAGGCACCCTACAGAATGGGAGAAAATTTTTGCAATCTGTCCATCTGACAAAGGGCTAATATCCAGAATCTACAAAGAACTTAAGGAAATTTACAAGAAAAAAAAATCAAAAAATGGCTGAAGGATATGAACAGACACTTCTCAAAAGAAGACATTTATGTGGCCAACAAATATGAAAAAAAGCTCATCATCACTGGTCATTAGAGAAATCCAAACCAAAACCACAATGAGATACCATCTTATGCCAGTTAGAATGGCAATCATTAAAACGTCAGGAAACAACAGATGCTGGAGAGGATGTGGAGAAACAGGAACGCTTTTACACTGTTGGTGGGAATGTAAATTAGTTCAACTGTTGTGGAAGACAGTGTGGCAATTCCTCAAGGATCTAGAACCAGAAATACCATTTGACCCAGCAATCCCATTACTGTGTATATTCCCAAAGGATTATAAATCATTCTACTATAAAGACACATACACACATATATTTATTGCAGCACTGTTCACAAAAGTGAAGATTTGGAACCAACCCAAATGCCCATCAGTGATAGACTAGATAAAGAAAATGTGGCACATCTACAACATAGAATACTATGTAGCCATAAAAAAGGATGAGTTCACGTTCTTTGCAGGGACATGGATGAAGCTGGAAACCATCATTCTCAGCAAACTAATGCAAGAACAGAAAACCAAACACCGCATGTTCTCACTCATGAGTGCCAGTTGAACAATGAGAACACATGGACACAAGGAGGGAAACATCACACACTAGGACCTGTCAGGGGATAGGGGACTAGGGGAGAGATAGCACTAGGAGAAATATCTAATGTAGATGAGGGGTTGATGGGTGCAGCAAACCACCGTGGCACGTGTATACCTATGTAACAAACCTGCATATTCTGCACATGCATCCCAGAACTTAAAGTATAATTTAAAAAAAACAGTTGTTTGATTATTACTGAATTTTGAAAGTTCTTTATGTATTCTGGATACAAGTACTTTATCAGATACATGATTTGCCAGTATTTTCTTGAAGTATGTGGCTTATCTTCTCATTCTTTTGTCAATGTCTTTTGAAGAGCAGAAGAATTGTAAGTCATGGATTGTGCTTTTTGTGTCCTATCTTTCAAATATGCCTAAGCCAAGGTCACAAAGATTTTTATTTTCTTTTGTGTTTTCTTCTAGAAGTTCTAAAAGGTTTTGGATTTTGCATTTAGGTCCATGATCCATTTTGAGTTAATTTTTGTATGTGGTGTGTGGTATGAAGTATGGATGGAAGACCTTTAAAATTTTTTTGCATGTGAATTTCTAGTTGTTCCAGTACTATTTATTGAAAAGATGATCTTTTCCCTAGTTATCTACCTTTGCACCTTTGTTGAAAATTAATTAACAACATATGTGTTAGTGTATTTTTGGACTCTATTCTGTTCTAATCTGAGTCTATTTGATGGCAGTACCACATTGCTTTCTTACTATAATTTTATAACAAGTCTTGATGCACATAGTATAAGTGTGCTGACTTTCTTCTTTTTCACAGTAGTTTTGGCTATTTCAGGTTCTTTGCATTTTCATATGAGCTTTAGAAAGCTCATCAATTTATACGAGAAAGCCTACTAGGATTTTGGTTGGGATTTCATTTGAATCATTGAATATATTGATCAACTTGGAGTGAATTGACATCTTTTTTTAATGTAACTTTTAAAAAATTGCCATATAATGTACATATTTTGAGAGTACCTAAGATAATTTAATATGTTGATATAATTTGTAAAGATCAAGTCAGTGTAATTGAGATATCCATAACCTTAAATATTTGTCTTTTCTTTATTCTAGAAACACTCAAATTATTCCCTTCTTAGCTATATTGAGATGTATGATAAATTCTTATAAATAGGCCACTGGTCACCTTACTGATCTATCAAACACTAGATCTTATTTCTTCTATCTAACTGTAAATTTGTACCCATTAATTAACCTCTCTTCATCCTCTACCCTTTTCAGCCTCTGGTAACTACCAATCTACCCTTTACCTTAATGAGATTCATGGTTTTAGTTCCCACAAATGAGTGAAAACATGAGATATTTGTCTTTCTGTACTTGGCTTATTTTCATTTAACATAATGACGTCCAGTTCCATCCATGTTGCTGCAAATGACGAGCTTTCGTTCTTTTTAATGGCTGCGTAATATTCCATTGTGTAGGTATACCACATTTTCTTTATCCATTTATCCATCCAGTGATGAGCATTTAGCTTGATTTCCATATTTTGGCTATTGTGCTACAATAAACATGAGAGTATTACAATAAACAGTGCAAATATCTCTTTGATATATTGATTTCCTTTTATATATGTGCAGTAGTGGAATTGCTGGATCATATGGTAGTTCTTTATTTTTTTGAGACGGAGTCTCACTCTGTCACCCAGGCTGGAGTGCAGTGGCGAGATCTCAGCTCACTGCAACCTCTGCCTCCTGGATTCAGTTAATTCTCCTGCTTCAGCCTTCTGAGTAGCTGGGATTACAGGTGCCTGCCACCACGTCTGGCTAATTTTTGTATTTTTAATAGAGACAGGGTTTCACCACGTTGGCCAGGCTGGTTTTGAACTCCTGACCTCAAGTGATCTGCCCACCTTGGCCTCCCAAAGTGCTAGAATTACAGGCTTTAGCCACCATGCCCAGCCTATTTTTTGGTTTTTGAGGAACTTCTATACACTTTTGCATAGCGGCTATACTAATTTACATAACATCTTAAAATACTATATCTTCCAATCTTTGAACAAGTTATATCTCTTCATTAATTTAGGTGTTCTTTAATTTCTCAGCAATGTTTGCAGTGTTCAGTGTACAGATCTTGCACATCTTTTGTTAGAATATTTTATGCAATTGTAAATGGCATTGTTTTTAAAGTTTTCTGATTGCTCACTGTTAATATATAGAAATACAATTATTGCTCTTTCTATATTACTCATGTATCGTAACTTTGCTAAATTCATGTATTTTAGTTGCTTTTAATGTATTCTATAAGATTTTCTAAATATAAATTTTTTATGATATCTACATATAGATAGTTTATTTATTTATTTCCAATCTGGATACCTTTTCTGTCTTTTTCTTGCCTGATTGCATTGGTTAGAACTTTTAGTACAATGTTGAATAGAAGTGGTGAGAGCAATCATCCAGGTCTTATCTTTGACCTTAGGAAGAAAATATTTAGTCTTTCATCATTAAATATGATATACTGTTTTTCCTAGATTCCCTTTACAGGTTGAGGTAGTACCCTTCTATTCCTAATTTGCTAAGAATTTTTTTACAGGAATGGATGCCGGATTTTGTCAAGTACTTTTTTCCCATATATTGCGATGATCATGTGGTTTTTATTTTTTCATCTGTTAATATGATGAATTCCATTGATTATTTTTCAAACGTTACGTCATCCTTGTAGTCCCAGGATGAACTCCATTTGGTTATGATGCATTATATTTTTTATATAGAGTTAGATTGACTTGCTAAAATTTTGTTAATAATACTTGTGTCTATGTATATAGGGGACATTAGCTGATGGCTTCCTTTTCATGTTATCTGTCTTGTTTTGGTATTTGGGTAATGCTGGCCTCATAGAATGAGTTAGTGAGTGTTCCTTCCTCTTCAATTTTCTGAAAGAGTTTTTGAAGAACTTTTTTTTAAGAAGAAAAATAATAAATTATTTTTTTCTTAAATGTTTGTAGAAATTCTCTGATGAAGCCATCTGGACCTGGAGTTTTCTTGGTAGAAAAGTTTTTGTTTTTATTTTTTATTTTTTATTTTTATTTATTTATTTTTTTGAGACAGAGTCTCACTTTGTCGCCCAGGCTGGAGTGCAGTGGCACGATCTCGGCTTACTGCAAGCTCCGCTTCCTGGGTTCACGCCATTCTCCTGGCTCAGCCTCCTGAGTAGCTGGGACTACAGGTGCCTGCCACCATGCCCAGCTAATTTTTTTGTATTTTTAGTAGAGACGGGGTTTCACCATATTAGCCAGGATGATCTTGATCTCCTGACCTCGTGATCCACCCACCTCGGCCTCCCAAAGTGCTGAGATTACAGGCATGAGCCACCGCACCCAGCCTCTTGGTAGAAAAGTTTTAAATTACAAGTTCAATTTCTTTAATAGATAAAGGGCTATTCAGGTTATCTATTTCTTCTTGAGTGAGCTTTGGTAGATTGTGTTTTACAAGGAATTGATCTTTTACTCTAAGTTGGTGAGCTTGTTGGCATAAAGTTATTTGTAATATTCCAATATTTTTCATTTAATATCAGTAAAATTTGTAGTGATGTCACCTCTCTCATTGCTGATATTGCTAATTTGTGTCTTCTCTTTTTCCTGATCCATCTGGATAAAGGTTTATTAATTGTATTGATCTTTTCTAAAAATAAACATTTGGTTTCATTGATTTATTCTTTTTTTCTGTTTTCTGCTTCATTGTTTTTGGTTCTGGTACTTGTTATTTCCTATTTTTTCTGCTTATTTTGGATTTAGTTTGCTATTTTTCTCTTTTAACATCAAAGCTGAAGTCATTGCTTGGACATTATAGGTGTTTAATGTTACAAATTTCCCTCCAACCACTGCTTTAGCTATGTTCCACAAATTTTGTTATGGTACATTTTTAGTACTTTTATACTTTCTGGTTTCATTTTTATTTCTCTTTTGGCCCATTGGGTAATTAGAAGTATGTTATTTTGTTTCAAAATATTCCAGGATTTTCCAGATACCTTTCCATTATAGATTTGTAATTTAATTTGATTGTAGTCAAAGAACATATTTCTATGATTTGGATCCTTTTAAATTTATTGACACTTTTTGTATAGAATAAATAGTATCTATATTGGTAAATGTTCTATGTGTACTTGAAAAGAATGTGTATTCTGCTGTTAATGGGTGAAATGTTTTATAAATGTCAAATAAGTTGTCTTTTATATACTTACTTATTTAGTATCTACCTTTCTATAGATTATTGAAAGAGAGTTTTTTAGAAAAAGTTATTTATTTATGTATACTTTTAGAGACATGGTCTTGCTGTGTTGCCCAGGCTGGCCTTGGACCTCTGGGCTAACATTGTCTTCCTGCCTCAGTCTCCTGAATAGCCAGAACTACAGGTGGCACATGCCACCATGCCCAGCTGAAAGAGGGGTTTTTAAATCTTTTACTGTAATTTTGGTTTTTGTCTATTTTTCCTGGCTGTTCTCTGAGCTTTTGCTGTATTTACTTTGAAGCTCTTGTTAGTATGTAAAATTTGAAGATTGTTATTTCGTCTTCATTGATCATACTGATTATTATAAAATGATTTGCTTAATCTATAGAAATCTTTTTGCTCTATAATAAAATGTTTCCTCTATTAATATAGCCACTACAACTTTCATTTTATGTGTTTTAGCATGGCATGGTATTTTTTTATCCTTTAATTTTAAGCTATTTATGTCCAGCATACTGTTCTGTATTGCTTTTTAATCTAGTCTGATAACCTTTGCCTTTTTTTTTTTTTTTGAAATGGAATTTCACTCTTGTTGCCCAGGCTGGAGTGCAATGGCATGATCTCAGCCCACTGCAACCTCTGCCTCCCGGGTTCAAGCGATTCTCCTTCCTCAGCCTCCTGAGTAGCTGCGATTACAGGTGTCTGCCACCACACCCGGCTAATTTTTGTATTTTTAGTAGAGATGGAGTTTCACCATGTTGGCCAGGCTGGTCTCGAACTCCTGACCTCAGGTGATCCGCCCACCTCAGCCTCCTAAGTGCTGGGATTACTGGCATGAGCCACCTCGCCTGGCCACCTTTTCTTTTTAATTGAGAGGTTTAGACCATTTATACTTTAATGTGATTATTGATGTGGTTGCATTTAAATATTATTTTTATTTGCTTTATATTTTTCCTTTTTTTAAAATTTTTTGGAGACGGAGTCTCACTCTGTCGCCAGGCTGGAGTGCAGTGGCAAGATCCCAACTCACTGCAACTTCTGCCTCCTGGGTTCAAGCAATTCTCCTGCCTCAGCCTCCCAAGTAGCTGGGACTACAGGCGCACGCCACCATGCCCGGTTAATTTTTTTTTTTTTGTATTTTAGTTGAGGCGGAGTTTCACCATGTTGCCCAGGCTGGTGTCGAACTCCTGAGCTCAGGCAATCCGCTCGCTTCAGCCTCCCAAAGTGCTGGGATTACAGGCGTGAGCCACAGTGCCTATTTTTCCTTTTTTCATTCTTCTTTTTCTTCTTTTTTTGGCTTCTTTTGGTTTAATTGAGTATTATTTGCTTAACATCTCTTTGTTGTGTTATTTTAGTGATTCCTTTAAGCTCTGTATTGTAATCTTTATCAGTTTACCTTGAAGTAAATTGTCTGAGGTTAAAAATAAACTGAGTGGATTAATGGCATAGTAGACATAGCACAAGAAAAAGATTAGTGAATTTGTAGGCAAAAGCAGTAGAAACTTTCCAAAATATATATATATATATATATATATGAAGAGAATAGTCATATAGTCAAGTATGACTATGTTTTTATTTGTCATATATATGAGACAAAAATTTTACAGCAGTCCACTTCTGTATCTCCTTCTCCCTTGCAGGCCTTTCTGCTATTGTCATGCATTTTTATTATTTTTGTTTTAAACAATCAATTAACTTTTAAGGACATTTAAGTAATCAGAAAATAGTTTTATATTTAACCTTGAAGTTATCATTCCTTATGCTCTTCATTCTCATTATAGATTCATGTTTCCATTTGGTATCATTTTCCTTCTGCTTGAAGGATTTCCTTTAACGTTTCTTATAGGGAAGATCTGCTGCTGCTGAATCTTTCATCATTTTTATGTCTGAAAAAAAAACCTTATTTCTCTTTTATTTTTGAAGGATATTTTCATTGGGTTGATAATTCTTCTTCATGTACTTAAAAGACGTTGTTATGCTATCTTTCAGATTGTATTGTTTCTGACAAAAACATCTGCTGGCGTCCTTTTCTTTATTCCTCTGTACATATAGGCTTTTTTTGTTTGTTTGCTTTCCTCTGATTGATTTTAAGATTTTTTCTTTATTGCTGATTCAAATAAGTTGATTACGCTGCACCATGGTAGTGTTTTCTTCATGTTTCTTATCCTTTGAGTTTATTGAACTTGAATCTGTGGTTTTTGTGTTTTCATCATTCCGTTAGGGTGTTTAGAAAATTTTCCTTGTGTTTTCTTAAGATGTCAGTATTTTCTCTGGCTTCTTAAACATGCAGAATAAAGTTGTAATAACTGTTTTCATGTCCTTGTCTACTAATTCTGTCACCTGTCGTTACAAGTTTCATTTGTAGTGATTGAATTTTCTCCCCATTATGGGTCATATTCTCTTGCTTATTTGCAAGCCTCGTCATTTTTTATTGGAATTTGCAGTGTGGATTATTTTTTATTAGGGTCTGGATACTTTTATAGTTCTATAATTATTTTTGAGCTTTGTTCTGGCACTTGAAAACTATTTGATCCTTTCATATCTTACTTTTAAGATTTGTCAGGTAAGACCAGAGCATTTAGTCTAAGAAAAAGCTTTTCCCCACTCTAAAGGCAAAACTCTTCTGAATATTCTATCCAAGGTCTTCTAAATTATGAACTTTTCCACTCAAGCTGCTGAGAACACAAACTATTCTTGACCCTTGGTGATTACTGGGATCCTGTTATCTGATTCTTCCAGTGATTTTCCCTGACTGAGGGTAGTTTCCATATAGGAATTTGCTGATACTATTCAGCTGAAGGCTTGACGGGGCTCCTCTGAGGAGCTCCAGAGTTCTCTGTCTTTGGAGATCTCTCTTCACCAGTATCCTGTTCTGTGAGCTCCAGGGCTTCCTTGATTCCTAGCTCCATTTCCTAAACTCAGACCATCAGGCCCAGCTGGGTTCCCTGCTTCTGCCCCATGGCCTGGAAGCTCTCCCTGAGCAATAAACTGGGGCTATTGTAGGGCTCAACTTGTTTATTCCCTGTTTCTTCAGGATCACTGTTTTCAGCTTCCTGACATTCAATATCTTGAGAATCGTTTCATATATTTTGTGTATGTATGTGTGTGTGTTTTTCATTTCAAGTGGGAAGTGACTCTGGTTCCTGTTACTCCATCTTGGCTGGAAGCTGACACATTTATGAGGCCATCTGACATCCTCCTATTGGTCACAGGGGCTCTGTTTGTTTATTTTTTCACTCTTTTTTCTCTGTGTGTTTCTGTTTATTCACCAGTGTGTTTTTTTCACCAGTATCTAATGTATTGTTAATTCTACTCATTGGAGGTATTATTTCACATACTGTGTTTTTTATGTATAGAAATGTCATCATTTATGTCTTCTTTTTCCTTATTACATTCATGTTGTATTTTAAAGCTTTAAAGGTTTTGAGAATTTTTATTATAGCTGTTTTAATATTTTTTCTGCTAACTCCATCATCTTTGTGTCTTTCTATTGAGATTTTTCTTCTTATTTGTTCCTTTTTCTTTCTTCTTCATTTATTAATTTTCATTGGATTTTGGAAATTGTCAATTTCAAGTGGTTGAGTACTAGATTTTGTTGTATTTCCTTAAAGAGTGTACAGCTGTATTTTGGCAGCTAGTTCAGTTTCTTGTGGATATTTTTTCGGGGGTTACATTCTAGAGCAGCCTCTAGCTAGAGTAAATTTAGCCTTCTTAGTAAAGCGTAAGACTTCTAAGGTTTCCATTGTATATCTTGTGTATTTGACCATGTCTCTTTGGCAGGTGTGAAGTCTGTTACTCTGCCATGGTTTAAAGCATAAGTCCACTTGGTATATATATTTTTAGTATATACACCAGTGTACATACATTTTCCTAGCTCTGTATGAGCAGTGGGAACTTTTGGATTATAGCTCCCTGGTTCTTTGTGTAGAAGTTAATTTTTGCCTGATCTTGAGAAGGTTCAACTCATGCAGCCCTGATGGGCATTCAGCCAAAGTCAAGAGGACCCCCATGCCAATTCCTGAAGCAATATCTCTTCATTGATTAGAAGGCTAACTTAATTTGTTTTCTTTCTCCCTGACATCATAGTCCTGTTTTACCTCTTGTCAAATCTTAAAATGGTTGCTTCCGCTATTTGTCCAGTTTCTAGTTGTTTACAGTGGGAGAGTAATTTTGATCCCCACTGCTGTCATAGTTGGAAATGGAAATTCACTTTATATATTTTTAACCTATGTACCTGCACAAATGACCATATAAAGAATTTGTTTTGGCTCCATTTGCCCTTACTGGAATGAAACCATAATGAGGGTGTATTAGTCCATTCTCACATTGCTATAAAGACATACCTGAGACTGGGTAATTTATAAAGGAAAGAAGTTTAACCAGCCCACGGTTGTGTGGGCTGTACAGGCGTCTGCTTCTGGGGAGGCCTCATGAAACTTACAATCACGGCAGAAGGTGAAGGGGAAGCAGGCACATATTTACGGGCCAGCAGGAGAGAGAGAAAGAGAAAACAAGCAAGCAAAGGGGGAGGTGCTACATACTTTTAAAACAACCAGATCTTATGAGAGCTCTATCATGAAACAGCACTAGGGAGACTAAACTATTAGGGGTGCTAAACCATTAGAAACCACCCCCATGATCCAATCACCTCTCACCAGGCCATACCTCCAACATTGGGGATTACAATTCAACATGAGATTTGAGTGGGGACGCAGAGCTGAACCATATCAGAGGGCTAGGCCTTTTTGTTCATTGCTAGATATGCAGTACCTAGAATGATGTCTGGCATCTTGAATCTTGTACCTAGTATTTTTAGGTACTCAATAAATATTTGTTAAACTAATCATTGTCACTATATTATAGTCAGTAAATTTCTTCAGAAATGAATTTTTAATCTTCTCTTTGCATGTGTTTCCTAATTCACCTTCACCTCTAAATTAGTGGATACTTTGGAGAAATTTAGTTATTTCCTTTTTGCTATCAAGCCAAAATTTCAGCTGATTATTGAGAAAGTTTGATATAATTTCTGCCTTTATCTCTGTATGAATTCCAAAGCATCTACCTACAAATTATTTTTATTTTTTTATGAGATACCAGTAAGTGTATTGATAGAAGTATGCTCAGAATTTCATCAGCCCATGTATAAAGGAATGAAGGATGGGTTTGAGAATTTCTTGCCTTCAGGAGAGGGCACCTAAAATGAATCTTAAATTAAGTCAGATAGCAGTGGAAGGAAAGATTCCAAGCCCAGGGAAAGCATGAACAAAGGCACCCAGTCATCAGTCTGTAGGATGTATGGTTGAGTAACTATATCCCATTGTCTTGAGCAGTTTCATTGCAACATCCAGATAGAGATGTTCAGTGGGCTTTTTTTTTTTTCCTGTTGTAGACACAGGATTTCACCATGTTGCCCAGGCTGGTCTCAAACTCTGGGATTCAAGCAATCAGCCCGCCTTGACCTTCCAATAATCCCAATCCCTGTATTGAGATTATAGGCATGGGCCCAGCCCAGTGGGTTGTTAGATGTGAGTCTGAGGGAGTAGTTAAGGATGGGGTTAAGGACTGGAAATGTATCATCTTATAGGTTAAAGCTAAACTCTAAGGTAGGAAAAGCTTTGGGGAGAGGGTGTTGTGTAGAATATGAAGAGCTGTGTGCTAGAGGTGGAACTTTGTGAGGCACCAGTAGATAAAGATGGGTAGATAAAGAGCATTCAGAAAGTAGACAGAGGAGCACTATTCAGAGAGTTTTAGAGAATCAGGAGAGAGTGTTCATTCTGCTAGGAGACAGATCTGTGTTTCTCAAAGTCTGACTCACAAATAAGTGGCACCAGCATTACATAGTGGTCATGGGGGTGGGGTCCTAATAAAAATATATATATTTGGGCCTCTCCCCAAATCTTCTGTATTGAAATTTCTGTGTGATTAGGGCCCAAACATCTGTGTTTTATAAAGTTCTGTAAGAAACTTTTAGCAAAATAAATACTCCGAGCCACTGCACCAGTTTCAAGCAGGAGGGCCTATCAGCTGAGTCAAATATAGCAGAGTTCTAGTCCAATTGATTGTAAAAGTATCTACAGTACCTGGCCATTCAAAGGATATTCCTGGATTCTTAATCTTGCTGCTGCAACTGGGGTCACCCTTGCCAACTTTCTACAAACTTTCTGATGTGTTAATATAATAAATGTTCATTGACTAAATGAATAAAACATCTAAAATCATTGATATGAACATTATTAATAACTAATTTGGTAGACTGGACAGAAGAAAAGGCTGAAGAAGGACAAGAATCTTCATTGAACCAGCATTGAATTTGCTGATTGTCATGCATTCACTTATCAAAGTGGGAAATGGACCTAGCCACTCTTCCTTTTCAAAGTCTGTTCACTTCTTTCAGTAAACATTTTTGAGGGTTTGCTATGTACAGGTTACCTATTATATGTCTATTAAGTACATTCAAACATATTTCCAAGTACAGTGGACCTTAACTAGTCGTGTTCACTGTGTTCAGAAGTGCAGAGGGCTGTGGGAGGGCTCTAGAAACTTTCACTTACCTTCCTTCTAGAGTTTTTAACACTACACGTCTATTTTTTTCTACTACAATGTATTTAGTTTTGTGCCTCCTTTAGAGAAATACATAGTGCTGTTTTTTTTTTTTTTTAATTCTTCCTGGGATAATAAAACCAGAAAATCTTTTGTAAAAGCGTATTTCTCAAAAGGTTACTCAAGTAGCCATAAGTAATATTCACAATCTTTCCCATTAATTATTAATTTTTGTCAATGAATTAATATCAATCCGCATTTACCATTCACTTAATAAAACTTTTTTTCTCAACTATATGATTCCAAAAGTTTTGCTGGAGACAGACATTTTTCGAGTAGAATTCTATAATGGAAATAAATGGGAAACTATGAGTCACTGAGCAGAATTCAGGGTCAGTGAATACTTTTCCAGGTTGTTTTCTGACTAAGAATGCAGCCTTGCTCCAATAGCCAAACCATATTTTCCCACAGAGGCTAGTCTTTATTTAATTCATACAGAGGAGCTGTTTGGACTAGTGGGAGCCTTTGTAGAATTTTGTTTTACAACTCTACTGAAATATAGATATTCCGGTAAGCAGAATATGGGTAATTTTTGTTTTAAAGAGGGAGCTTTAGAATGGAAAATGGAAGCAAAATTGAAACCCTTTTCCAATATCACTTGGCTAGCCATCAAAATCAAAATATTACTAGGCAGCTTCTTGTGTTAAATAATTGGAAGTAAATACAGTGAAATGCAAGATCTTACTTCTCTGTGTTTTTAAAAATTGGATGAAAGCTCAACAGATTTGCTCACAAAAGAGTCCATTCAAGGAATGACTATCATGATGAATGCTGGCCAGTGGTAGAGAAAGGAGTAACATTACTAGAAAATGAGTGGACAGGAAGGCTTAGGAGGGAAACCTTCCTGATTTGGGTTGTTCCTCTTAGAAAGAGCTTCACCTGACTAAGATGACAGAAAATAAATTACTCTCCATCCGCATGGCATCAGCTATTGATCACAGACGTGTAGTTTTTTGTCTTTTGTCAGGGTTTAGATACTGAGCTCCTTAAAGCCATTCACCTCGACTGTGGAAGAGCTTCAAAGATACTGATGACAGGAACCCCACCGTGTGAAGTGTCAGCCAGTATAAAATTATTTATTTGATTCTCTTTTGGCAGAACTTACAGCTCTTGTCTTTCTAACGTTCATGTTGACCATGGGCATTCAGATTACTGATCTGTGCCTTTCTTTGTCATGCAGTGAGAGGGATTTTGAGGGTGCTAATTATGACTGTTGTTTTCATGGCATTTTTAAACAGCATGAAGTACTCTGACTGCTGGCTTTGCAGTTTTCTCAAGGAATTTATCTGATGACGAACAGTGTTTTGAGTAAACTGGAGAGGGTGAGGTAGAGAACTAATGTCAAATGCTTTCAGTTGGGTGGACGATGATTATTGTCAATGATGTGAATAATAAGAATGTGGATTTAGAATTTATCGTATTTTAACCTGGCTATGATACTTTGGAAATGTCTCTACCTACCACAGGGAAAGCTGAGTAAAATGGAAGTCTTAGCTTCTTCTTCCTTGAATGATTTTAAAATAGAAGACATGAATTATTGACACTATTTCAAGAAACTCCATGCATTCTAATAGGTTAACCTATGGGTAAACTTAAAATGTCAATCATGTTTAATAGTGAATAGTGCTGATATACTCCTTTTAGATCAAATATACAGTAGTTGCTTTTTAATGTGTAGTATCTCTCTCTATATATAACTTACATAGCCAGTGTATTTGGTCTGCTACACCTGCCAATTTTATTGGTTCACTTTCACGTTTTTAGAGAGTTTTGCATATATTTTTAAACATCCATATATTTTATGATAATTATGCATATAGCTCTCTTTGATCTTTAATAAAACTTTTGGCTGGGGACATATTTCTCAACATATTTTATAGTAAAAAATGTGTTCAATTTGATAACTCATTTTGTCATATGCTTTTCAGAAATACATTAAGGGAACAAAAAGGATAATCTCTAATATAAAAGCATGAAGCCTTATATTTTTCAAGTGAGTGAAGAATATAGAGTATAAATAGGCAGGAGACGAGTGATGGGGAAAAGAGCATGGAATTAGGCACCAGGAGACCAAATTTGTAGTTCCATTTCCCAATAATTAGCTATGTCATTTTGGACAACTTACTGCCCCTCTGAGATTCATTTTCCATATCTATAAAATGTGGTGATTTATTCAGGCATTTCCGAAATTCCCTCTCAATCAGAGGATCTCCCTCTCAAACAGAGGATCTCCAATCCTGGGATCCTCTGTTTCATTGGAAACCCTAGTTATGGCTTTCCAATTCAAAGCTGTTTATGTGGAACTTAGGAAGCAGCCTTCTCAAAGTCAGCCAATGACAACTGATGGAGCACAGAATGGTTATTCTCCAGGAGACCCTACAGAGTTAAAACTGTCATGGAGTGACTCTAAGTGTGGAAAAAGCATATTGTGAAAGAAGAAGAATAAGGAAGGTTGACACACCTTCATTCATATGGCCAATTTACCCCTCATAGAATTTAATAAGTTTGTACTTGTGTTTCACTGTGGACTTTGAACAGAATAGTTTGAAGCTGAGCTGAAGTGAGGGCCCATGAGGAGGAAAGCCAGTCCCACTCAGGGAAAGCCTGTGAAGCTGGACCAAGCTCTGTAAAGCCCATCCACCCGAGAATGCCCACATGGGACACCAAGCGGGTAGAGAGATTGCCGGATGATACCCTTGACCTTGTGATTCTGTTCTGCTGTTATTGAATTTTTGGAGCTGAAGCGAGAAAACAGACAAAAGAAACTGAAAAGCAATGGGAGGATACAATCAAGCAGAATTTACGCATTTCCTGACTGAAGGCTAATGACTAGGTAATAATGGCAATAAATGGAGACCCGAGATTTAGAAGAAACAGGGGCTAAATGGCTGCATTCCAGCAAATACAGCACAGCATCGGAGAGGCAGGAGGGAGCTAGAAAGTTAAGGTAAATTCTTAGATGATGCTGGAATGGGGGGCTCACTTTTAATTGCTTTGAAAGGCATACATAGTAGTGCTAGCTGTAGCAGGCCCCTCAAAACTACATAATCAAAATATATACTGCAATTCGGCATTAAGCAATAGAGAGAATATGTAACTTACTTCTGATATAAAAAGACAATTTTTAAAAATGTTTATCCAGATTACTTGGTGAAGTATAAATTCAGAAGCACAAAACCAGAGTTTACCAAGACTCTTAGAGTGACCTGTCGCTGAATGGACAATGGGTAGAATGTTAGTAAAGAGCCAGAAAAACTTCTTTTTGCTCATATTCTCTTTTATAGATTCCTTCCTGAGTAGCCCCTAATTGGATAAAAAATATGAGCCCCTGAGCTATGATTAGGTGGCACCAAACTAGTTCTCTACTCATAACCTCAATTTATCTTTGAGGATAATGTGTTAAGAGTCACTTGTGGGATTGACTGAGCGTTACCAAAATCAATATATATGTCAAGCTTATAAATTGCATATTAGTTTTAACACAGACAGAACATAAAACGTTCACATTTAGTGATTTACTTTGCCTGCAAAGCAGACATTTTAGCCTGTCCTTACGTAGATGATTATTAGCCGAACAGGGAGCAAGATCATTTCCTACCTCTGACTGTTAGCCTTTGCTAATAACAACCAGTAACCTTTCATAGAAGTGTCTTTAAATCTTTCTCAACCCATGCCCCTTTGGGAAAATTTTTGCCTTTCCTTAAGAATATTTGAAATCTCAAAGCACTTTTAATTATCAAAATTAAAAAAAAAATTAAAGCAGGGGTAATTCTTATACATTTTTAAATTGAGATGTAATTCATATAACATAAAATCTACTCCTTTAAAGTGTACAATTCAGTGGTTTTTAATGTATTCACAAAGTTGGGAAATCACCACTGACTAATATTAGAACATAGATATTATCACCTATTAGCAGTCACTCTCCATCTCTCCCTCCCTCAGACAAAGATGGGGAAATTTAAGAAACAGATTATATTTCACTTTGTCATATATATAACACACACATACACACACACACATAGATAATTTACGCACAGGCATACCTCAATATATTGTGGGTTTGGTTTTAGACCTCTGCAATAAAGCTAATGTCACAATAAAGTATGTTGCGTGAATTTTTGGTTTGAAGTTGTTCATTCTTTCATTGCCACCGTTCCCATTACTTGCATAGTGCTGTACTCAGAGGTTATCCATAAATGCCTCACAACTTAATTACTGATGTGAGTATCATTGGTTTTGTTTTTTTTTTTAAAAAGTAAGAATCCAACCTTCCATATACCCTGCTGCGTAAGTAAAGATTTGTTTGCTGTTTTAAGCCTTCCCAATCTACAAACACATTTTTCTATATTCTTTGCTGCCAACAGAGAGGTTCAGGCAGACCTATTTACCTGTTGGTGAATAGCTTTGTTCGCTTTTTTCTTTTCCCCTAAGAGGGATGAGGCCAGCCAGGCAAGTAACAGACAGAGAAAACTGATGAGATGGCAGAAAGACAGAAAAAGAGAGTTGAGAGCCTGAGAATGAAGGCAGAAACCCCTTCTGTGTTCTTGGTCCTGTCACTCTGAAACTATGGCTTCTTTTTATCATTATTGCCTTTCAAGTGCTTTTTTGCAGGACATCCAAGTTGAGTTGTTTATAAACATGTTAGAATCCAAAGATTACTGAGAAGCCAGAGCATAAGAAACAAGGGATTTTTCCTCTTGCTCTATCTGAATGGCCTTCTGAGGAAGCTAAAAGGGCAGACAGCTGTGGAACTGGACTGTGCCAGGGTCTGTTCCAGAGAGTCAGTGGTTTCTTTCGAAAGAGCCCTGCTACAGGCTCACTGCAATCAGTATCCACGGGAATTTCTCTAGATGTCCATACTGTGCTGCCACCAGCATCATTCAACGGCAGTGACAAATAATGGAGAACTCAGTCTTCCTCTTCTCTAGTAGAGGGAAGGCGAAATCTTTGGTTTTGGTATATTCTTCCCAAAACTCATGGAATCTGTTCAGTTTGAGAGCAACATGAAGATATTCCCTGTACATGTAGGTGGGGATATTTTCAGCAGGAAGTTTAACTCCATAATGTACTGATCAAAGCCAGACCAAGACATGGGGTTAGGCTAATAATTTGGTAGCCCTTACAATTGAGAATCATTGTGTAAAGGCCAGGTGTGGTGGCTCACACCTGTAATCCCAGCACTTTGGGAGGCCGAGGCAGGAGAATCGTTTGAGCTCAGGAGTTCAAGATTAGTCTGGGTAACATAACAAGACCTCATCTTACTAAAAAAAAAAAAATAAAAATTAGCCAGGTGTGGTGGTGCACACCTGTAGTCCCAGCTACTTGGGAGGCTGAGGCAGGAGGATCTCTTGAGTCTGGGAGATTGAGGCTGCAGGTAGCTATGATTGCACCACTGCACTCCAGCCTGGGTGGCAGAGACCCTGTCTTGAAAAAAAAAAAAAAAAAGTCAGGAGTTCAAGACCAGCCTGGCCAACATGGTGAAACCCCGTCTCTACTAAAAATACAAAAATTAGCTGGGCATAGTGGCGCATGCCTGTAATCCCAGCTACTCAGGAGGCTGAGGCAGGAGAATTGCTTGAACTGGGACCCAGAGACGGAGGTTTCAGTGAGCTGAGATCATGCCACTGCACTCCAGCCTGAGCTACGGAGCGAGACTCCATTCCAAAAAAAAAAAAAAAACAAAAAACCGAAACAAAACAAGAAGAGAGAATTGTTAGATGCCACCCACCTTCCTTATGAGGCAGGTTGTGTTGACTATAAATTGTTACTTGAATATTCCCCTTAGTGGGATACAGAGGGTGTCTCATCTCACTCTGCCCCAAATAACTTATTAAAGGATTCATTCCTATTATCAGTTAGGAATAATTTTGGCTGTAAATAACAAACACAACAAAGATGAAAGTAGGTTTTAAAAATAGGCATTTATTTTTCTCACATTTCTGGAAGTCCAGAGATAAGCAGCATCTGGTGTTATTTCCAAAACTCAGTAATATCAAGGCCAATTGCTACAATTTCTTGGCTTTTCTCTCATAATGGGAAAGGTGGCTGCTGCAGCACCAGTCATCTTATCCACATTCCAAGGAGGGAGAAGGAGAAAGAGAAAGGGGTGGCACCTATATCAGGAAAACAAAGGATTTCACTGAAACCCTGGAGAAGACTTTTACTTATGTGACTTTGGCCAGAATTGTGTCAGATGGCCACTTCTGGGCCAAGGGAGTTGGGACAACAGGGTTCGGAATAGATATGAGTCAGAGAGCAATTCTGATAAATACAGTTTTATTTATCTCATGATATCTCTGGGGACATTTTTATGTACTTGTTATATTTTAGCACCCATGGTAGCCACACCCTAAATCTAGCTCTGGTCATGCTATCAAATTAATTAAATTGTAGCAATCACTAACACATGGGTTGACTATGTGCCAGGCATTTTTCATATATTAACTCACTCCTCGTAACAGCCCCTCGAAGTGCATGTGATTAATATCCCCATTTTGCTGTTTAGGAAATGGAGTCACAGAGGTTCAGTAGTTTGTTCAAGATTATAGAGCTGTAGCCTGCATTCAAAACTGTGCTAGCTGGCTTCAGAGTTTTTGTCTAAATCACCACACTATATCACTTCTCTGCTATGAAAATATTTACAGCTATAAGCAGTTACACAAATACCTGAGGGGGCTTTTGAAATTAAGAACAATTACAGGAGGGAGAGCATTTGGACCAGATGGAGAAAGGTTGAATTCCTGTCCTGGCTCCACTGACGCTAGTCATTCATTCAGCAAGTATTTCTGCGTTGTTTTCCTTTGCCACACACTGTGTTAATAAGACAAACATGGTTCCTCTATATTCTAGTGGGGAAAATAGATCCCCCCAAAACAAAGTAAGCAAATGAGTGAATGAAGTGTTTATTAGTGAGGAATGAGAAGCAGGGAACATCGAGAGCTGAGACAGCGAATAACTGGAGGAATGCTACATTAGAGTGGCCTGGAAAGGGATCCCCCAAGAGGTGGCATTTACATTGCGAGCTGAATGATGAGAAGCATCTTGCTGCAGAAATCGCTTGGGGAGAAAGAAGGTTGCAGGAAGAAAGAGCAGAAAGAGTAAATTTCCTAAGGGAAGAAAGAACTTGGCTTTTAGAGAAACCGAGGAAAGATTAGCATGCCCAGTGCTAATGCCGTGGGAGAGTGATGTAAGGTAAGACTCGCAAAGAAGTTTGAGGACGGAAGGTGCTGAGCCTTGAAGTCACAGAACAGAATTCACATTTACTTATAACTGCAAGGGGAAGCTATGTGTCCCCACTTTACTCCCAGTAACTCTCTCCATTCCTGGGCAATGAGACATACAATACTGGCTTTGGCTACTTCATGGGGTGCATATAAGGATCAAATGACATAATGTGTATGACAGTAACTCGTTATGTATAAACCTCTCCATAAAATAACAGATAATAAAGGCCCATAGAGTATTTCATAGTAAGAAGTATGTCTTTTAAAAAATATTTTTTGGAATATACTCAACAACCAAACTTGTGGTTACACAGAGCAAGCTGTGCATAAACAAATGCAACTTTTAAAAATATCTGTTATATTTACAGTGTTTTGTGGGAGTTCCGCTACCAGTTAGGATGTAGACTAGTTTGTGACAGACTATCGTTCCCACTGTAGCAGCTAGAAAAAAAAAGGAATAAATATAAAAATCTATATTTTAAAAACTATGTTGGAGAGCTGTGGATACAAAGAAGTCTAAAGGAGCCAAGTTCCAGGGAAGAAGAACTCTTGTGACATGAGCAGAGCCGAGTGGTCATTATCTCCCTGGGCATGTCTGCTCCCAGAGTTTCTGCAGTTCTGGGCCAAAGGTCATACCTGTCTAGGTGGAGGGACTCTACTGGGATGAGGAGACACCAGTGGAGCTGTTAATGGCTGCCTGCACTAGCGCAAGAGATTGGAATTTGTAGAAGCTCCAAATGCAGATCTAATTCTCCCCACTCAACAACTCTGCCCTTTGGGATTTTTGCTGGGAGCCCTGGCAATACAGGATCCCAGCAACACAGGGGACCAGGCTGTAAAGCAGAGAGAGATCTCTGTAGTCCCATGATGTTTATCTCAAAACCCTTTTAGCAGGAGGGACCTATAGTACACACAGGACAGATTTCCCCCTTGAAGCATTTGAGACCAGAGATAAATGAAAACTAATGTAAATTGCAACCCAGCCCAGACCCAGCTCAGACCCAGCTCAACTCTTGATTGGATTGACATGCTCTGCCTCTCACTCCACCTACCAAATAAAGGAAAAGCCTTGCCCTTTCTGGGGGAATCCTTTATTTACTCCAGTTTTCTAGAGTTCTTTTAAAAACAACATCTGCCATCTAATAAAAAGTTACGAAATATGTGAAGAAAAGGAAAACGTGACCTATAAGCAATTGATCGATTTTAAATCAATATTTAATCAGACATATTATTATCAGACATCATATTAACAGCATAGATACTGATGTTAAGAGATAAGATCTTTCAAATAACAATTATAATATGTTATAGAAATTAGAGGATAGATGGGCAAAAATGGATAAAAATATGGATAATGTCAACAGAGAAATTGAATCTCTAAAAAGAACTAATTGGATATTCTTGATATGAAAAAAATACAATATTGGAAGTGAAGTATTCATTGGAAGACTTAGCTGACTGAACACAGTAGAAGGGAGGAAAAATGAAGACAGGGAAATAGAAATGTTTTAACTGAAGCACAGAGAGAGTTGGGGGAGGGAAGCAAAGCAGATTATGAATGGGCAACATTTGGGGCAACATCAAACAGTCTGACAGTCATGTTATTGGAGTTCCAGGAGAGGAGAGAGGAAAAGTGACAGAAGAAATATTGGAAGAGAAAATGGATGTGGATATATTCCAAAATTGATGAAAGACATTAGCCCACAGATTGAAGCTCAGTAAACCTCAATCAGAATTGAGAACTACACTCAAACTGCTAAAAGCAAAAGATAAGGATAAAATCTATTATGAGCAGATAGAACAGATACTATATTTAAAAGAACACCAAAGAATTGTAACTGACTCTCATCAGAATCAATAGACTCAACAAGACAGTGGAATGACTTCTTTAAAAGGATTTAAACAAAAACTGCCAGCCTAGAGTTCTATGCCCAGTAAAAAGTATTTGTCAAAAATGGAAATAAATTAAAAATATATTCAGAAATAAAGCTGAGGGAATTTGTTGTCAGCAGATCCACAGTACAAGAAATGCTAAGGAATGAAAGAGAAATGCTCAAGGAAGTTCTCAAAACTGAAGAGAAAGGATCTGTTGTGGAAACACAGATATGTGGGGAGGAATTAAAAACTCTAGAAAAGATAAATTTAAAAGACCATGTATTTTTCAAAAAACTTACTATTTTAAAGCAACAACAATAATAACTATTGGGGGATGTAAACATCTGAGGAAGCAACATAGATGACAACAGTAATATAAAGGGTAGAGGGAGAATTATATTCTGTAAGATATTTACACTGTTGTGAAGTTATAAAATACTAATTCCATGTGAATAGTAATAAAGATCTCTGGTGTCTACTAAAATATAGTATAAGTTATGGCTAAAAAGACAATGAAAGAAAAAATAGAATAATAAAATCTTTCCTTTTCTTAATGCCACTTTGAATTTATGATAATTATCGTACACTTAAAATTTAATTTTAAACGTTGTGGTGTTTTTCCAACAAAAGTTTCTGTGTAACACAATTGCATTCAATTTGTCATGTAATATTTTCCTGGTATTGTTTGGAAATAAAAAGGCAAAAACAGCTGATGAAGCCTAAACTCCATTTTCTCCTAATATGGTGAGGTATGAAGCTGCCCATGAAGGCTCATCAAACTGTTGGATGGGCCTGAGGGTCAAAATTACATAATGTTTCAAGAGTGGAAATTCATGGTTACTTCTCCACCCTGGGGTGAAGGAGAAACATTTGTATCTCTAACCAAAAATGTGAGAGCTCTTCCAAGTGCTCTTATCCCCAAAAATACTGTCAGACTTCTTTGCCAAAAAAAAGTTGATCATTATGATTAAAGGATTCTTCGAGTGGACTGTTTCAGAAGGAAACAGTGTGTTACTTAGCTGCTTGTGACCAATAATATTTCACATCTGTTCTCCCTGTCCCCAGCAGAGTTTTATGAGGGTCTCTTCCCTGAGATTCCATTAGTATACCCTTTGCATGAATAAGAAACTATGCACCATAATTGAAATATCATTATTAGCCCTAAATATATCTTCCCCTTGTCTTCTGTGATTTACCTATTATTTCACAAATTTCATACTTCTTCAAATATTTTCAGTGTTTGGATATATCTGCTTGTTTGCCTAATTTCTAAGATCTGTGATGATATCCAGGTGCAGCCATGGAGGTGGTATTACTGTATTGGCTTGAAAAAAAGTGTCTGCATGTTTTTGAGTCAGGAAAACAAAGCAGTTTATAGAACAATAATGGTATGGTACAGATGGGAGGAAAAGACCTTCCATTTTTGCTAATATACAATTGTATATTAGACATAACACTTATACTGCATTATAATCTTTAAAATATGGGCCATGTTTACTATTAAGGCTGTCTTTTTTTTTTATAAGTCAAGCATATTTATTTTTTGAAGGAATTAGCCTAAAAAATCTAGAACTAAGAAAAGTCTTAGATATCCATATACTCTTTCTGAGTCTGGTACATGGAGGGCAGGAGGCTGTGTGAGCAGTGGTAACTGATTTCAGTTTTAAAAGAAGTAGGTGTTTATATACTAGTACTCTATGAGTTTGTGAGTGTTTTTCAGTATTCGTCTTATTGCAAAAGGAAAAAGTCAAATAAATTGGCTATCTTGGTGTCAGTTAATGTTCAAAACTAGAACTACAGTTACATACTATGAAAAGATCAATGATAAAATTCCAGAAATCTCTACTAAATTTAGATGTGATTTAGAAATCCAGGAGGATTCCTAGATGTGTACAGCATATAAGCAAATGGAAATTTTTTCGTGTTATTATGGAAACATTATTTTGCCTCTATGTACTCTCATGAATACAATGTGCTTTACATTAGCCATGGCTAAATTTGATAACAATCCGCTGCTGCTCTGCATGTCAAAATGTAATTGTCCTAAGTCGTCATAAAACCCACAGTGGACGTTACTGTGCCATTGGTCTAGTTACCTCTTTCCACCTGGGAGCTCTTGTTTGAGTGAAACAGCTCAGACCATACATTGCTTAAGAGTTAGTCTCGGTCTTTTTGTCCAATTCCACCTGAACCCAAAGAGAAGAAGGCAAACTTGGAGAAGGTTCTTTGAAAGGAGTTGCAAACCCATACCAACACGAACTCCTCATTCCTCCCCGCCCCATCCCACTCCTGTCCTCTGGAAGTAGCCATTCTACTTTCTGTCTATGAATTTGACTACTCAGCACCACAAGTAAATGGAATAATCTAGTATTTGTCTTTTTGTGAGTGGCTTTTTCACTTAGCACAATGTCCCCAGGTTTCATCCATGTTGTTTCTTGTGTCTGAATTTCCTTCCTTTATACCACATTTTTGCTTGTCCATTCATCTGTTGATAGCACTTGGGTTGCTTCTAACTTTTGGCTATTGTGAATGGCCAATAGCCAAAAGCTATTAAGTGGATGCCATTAGCATGGATGGACAAATATTACTTTGAGTCCCTGCTCTCAATTCTTTTGAGTATATACCCAGAAGTGGAATTGCTGGGTCTTATGGTGGCTCTAATTTTTTTTTTTTTTTTTTTTTTGCTTTAAGAACATTTGATTTAGGGACATATTTAAACCTCTTAAGCCTGTAACATATTTTCTAGTATTACCTACAATCAAAATTATATTTTTAAACAAAACTGACTTGTAAGGAAGGCAAATTATTTTCCTTCTTTTTTTTAAATATAAGACCTCAAACTATAAAAACACTAGAAGAAAATGTAGGAAATATCCTTCCTGATATTAGGGGTACATGTGCTGGAGTGCAAGTGGCATGATCTCAGCTCACTGAAACTTCGGCCTTCTAGGTCAAGTGATTCTCCCATCTCAGCCTCCCGAATAGCTGGGATTACAGGTGCATGTATGGTGGCTCTATTTTTAATTTTTTGAGGAACTGCCATACTGTTTTCCATAGAAAGCTGCACCATTTTACATTCCTGCCAACAGTGCACAAGGGTTGCAGTTTCTCTACCTGTTCACCAACGCTTGTGATTATCTGTTTTTTGTTTGTTTGTTTAATAATAACCACCCTAATGGGTGTGAGCAGCAACTCTTATGTCCTTCTCTGCCATCACCATAAATAGTTTACAGAAACAAACTTTTACTGTGCATATTTTGACTAGTATAAGTAACTTTGTATTTTATGAGTGTGTGAAAATTATTAAAAACATTTTCATGTTAATTCCTATATGGCCACAGAGTCATTATAAAGTACAGAGAATTTTTTAGCCAGGTGTGGTGGCTCACGCCTGTAATCCCAGCACTTTGGGAGGCTGAGGCAGGCGGATCACAAGGTCAGCAGTTCAAGACCAGCCTGGCCAACATGGTGAAACCCCATCTTTACTAAAAATATAAAAATTAGCTGGGCGTGGTGGTGGGCACCTGTAATCCCAGCTGCTGGGGAGGCGAAAGCAGGAGAATCGCTTGAACCCAGGAGGTGGAGTTTGCAGTGAGCTGAGATTGTGCCACCGTACTCCAGCCTGGGCAACAGAGCGAGACTCTGTCTCAAAAAATAATTTTAAAAAATTAAAAAATAGATAAAGTATAGAGAATTTTTTTAAAAGGGCCACCACTGAGTGGAGATTATTCCCTCAAACCCATCTCTACCATGATAACTCCACTTCTCCATTTGATTTAAACTTAATTAATTAAACTTAAATTTAATTTTGTGACTTTATAACATAAAAATATAACCCGTTTTTATTCATAGATATTATTCTTTCCTCAGAAAATCCATTCCTCGCTGCCGAAGAATTAACAGGATGCTCTCCAATGAATCCCTCCATCCTCCTGCCTTCAGCCGCTCCAACTCAGAAGCCTCCGTAGACAGTGCCTCCATGGAGGATTTCTGGCGGGAAATAGAAAGTATTAAAGAGAGCAGCATGGGAGGGCAAGAAGAGCCACCGCCAGCTGAGGTCACACCTGTGGATGGTAAGTTGCTGGATTTGTCTTCCTATGTGCTGACTGGCTTTCTTTCTCTGCCCTCTGTTACTCTGTTCATAGGCAGAAACCATCCCACCAGTAGTTTAACCAATGAATCAGTAGAATCTGGCAAATTGATGATCTACTCCCACTGATTGATTTATATCTACTGTACTGGCTCAGGGTGGCTTTTATCCCAGGTGACATGACCTGAGGAGGGCTGGACCTCAACAAAAATACAAATTGATGCCTTATATACTGCTACTTAGGGATGCTGTGCCTGGCTATTGGTTTGATTCATTACCATCAAGCAGATTGAGTATTCTAACAGCTTTTACATTTGTCTACTCATTTGTTATTATTAATTAGAGTAATTAATACTTGACAATTACTATTAACTAGAGAGAGAAATTTTAGCAGTATAATTGTGAAGAAGAAAAATTTGACTTTAAAGCATTTACTGGTATTACTATATTAGATTGTGTTGTATTCCACCAAATAAAAGCCATGTTGTTGCTTTTCCAACTTTTATTTTAGATATACGAGGGGTACACGTGCAGGTTTCTTACATGGGTATATTGCCCTCAGGTAGTGAGCATAGTACCCAGTAGGTAGTTTTTGACCCATTCCTCTTTCCCTACCTCCCCCCTCTAGTAGTCCGCAGTGTCTATTTTTCCCATGTTTGTGTTCGTGGGTGCTTAGCGTTTAGCGCCCGCTTACAAGTGAGAACATGCAGTATTTGGTTTTCCCTTCCTGTGTTAATTTGTTTAGGATTATGGCCACCAGCTCCATTCTCATTGCTGCAAAGGACATGATTTCACTCTTTTTTATGGCTGCATAGTATCCCATCTTGTATATGTACCACATTTTCTTTATCCAGTCCTCCGATGATGGATAGCTAGGTTGATTCCATATCTTTGCAATTGTGAATAGCTTGGCGATGAACATACAAGTGCATGTGTCTTTTTGGTATAATAATCTATTTTGCTTCGGGTTTATACCCAGTAATGAGATTGCTGGGTCAGATGGTAGCTCTATTTTAAGCTCTTTGAGAAATCTCCAAACTGCTTTCCACAGTGGCTGAACTAATTTATACTCCCACCAACAACAGTACTTAAGCATTCTCTTTTCTCTGCAGCATTGCCAGTGTCTGTTTCTTTTCTGTTTGTTTGTTTGTTTGACTTTTTTGATAGTGGCCATTCTGACTGGTGTGAGATGATATCTCAATTTGGTTTTGATTTGCATTTCTCTGATAATTAGTGATGATGAGCATTTTTTTCATATATTTGTTGTCTGTTTGTATGTCTTCTTTTAAAAAGTATATCCTTTGCCCATTTTTTAATGGAGTTATTTGCTTTTCGCTTGTTCATTTGTTTAAACTCCTTATAGGTTCTGGATATTAGATCTCTGTCAGATGCATAGTTTGTGAATATTTTCTCCCATTCTCTAGGTTGTCTGTTTACTCTGTTAATGGTTTCTTTTGCTGTGTAGAAGCTCTTTAGTTTAATCAGGTCCCACTTGTCAATTTTTGTTTTTATAGAAATTGCTTTTGGGGACTTAGCCAAAAATTAGTGCCAAGTCTTGTGCCAAGACTAATATCAGGAAGGATATTTCCTACATTTTCTTCCAGCGTTTTTATAGTTTGAGATCTTATATTTAAATCGTTAATCCATCTTGAGTTAATTTTTGTATATGGTGAAAGGTAAGGGTCTAGTTTCATTCTTCTGCATATGGCTAGCCAGTTATCCCAGCACCATTTATTGAATAGGGAGTCCTTTACCCATTGCTTGTGAAACTAAACAGAAGATGGAAGAGTGGAGACAAAGCACCAATAAACAGTATAATTGTCCTTAGTTCTCAAAAAGAGCAAAACTACTTATAGTGGCTTAAAAGGATAGGTCAGTCATCTCTTCCAGGCCCTGTCTGTCAACAAGCAAATATGTAAGACATCCAAAAAAGACTAAAGGTAGTTTAGTAAGTATACACCTGAGAGTGTTTCCATTAGCCAGTGATTAACCTCAAGACAGCTGGCAGGATAAACTGAAACTTTAGAAAGTATTTTCATTCTTCCTTCCCATTTTTGAGTCTCTTTCTCAGGACTAAGAAATCATTAAGATGTACCACCATTAACATACATCTGATATTATTTGAAATAAAAAGCCCCACCACACACGTTAACGAGAATCCATTCAAGGGAACATCAGTGAAATGTATTCTTACTCATATTACTTGCTTGCTTAGATTTTGCCTTTTCAGATCCAGAAAGACAGGAAGACACATAAAGGAAAATCCCTATTATCCCTTACCCCCTTTTTCTTACTATCTATCTAGCTAGCTAGCGATTCATATTAAACACCAGAAGTTCACAGTGATAACGTCCAATTTCAATCCAGCGCCACAGGGCTTGTTGCTGTCTTCCCTTTTTCTGTATTTGTTACTCTCTTCTCCAATAATGATAAACCTAGCTCCCACTGTGTACTTTATATTTACTCATTTGCTCAAACCTAGAATACACAGGAAATATTTTCAGGTTTGCTACAAAAGCAGACCTACTAATTACAGTTTGTTATTTATTTGCAGATTTTTTTTCCTTGAAGCATTTGCACAGATCTTAAACATACAATTCAATGAGCTTTGACAAATGCGTGCACTCTTACAATCTCACGCTGATCAAGATAGATAACATTTCAATCAACCCAGAAAATGTCCTCATGCTTTTTCTCAGTCTCATGCCTCCCAATGACTTGCCAACCCTGGCCAGAGACAACCGTGGTTCCCATGTTTTTGCATCATAGATAATTTTGGGGTTTGGCTTCTTTCACTGAGCATGTTTTTGAGATTCTAGTAGGATATCAGTAGTTTATTTCTTTTTACTATTAAGTAGTTTGTTTCAGTTTACTAGGGCTGCTGTAACAAAGTACCACAAAACTAGTGGCTTAAAACAGCAGGACTAGTAGCCCAACATTAAGGTGTCAAACTGGGCCATGCTCTCTTGGAAACTTCTAGGGGAGAATGCGTTCCATGTCTGTCTCTTAGCTTCTGGTGTTGCTGGCAATCCTTGGTGTTCCTTGGCTGTTGACACCGCATTGTGCCATTTTCTGTCTCCATAGTCCATAGCATACTCCCAATTTTTGTCTGTGTTTCTTCTCCTCTTATAAAGATACCGGTTACGTTGGATTAAGGGCCCACCCTACTCCAGTATGACCTCATGTCAATTTTTTTCACTTCATTTATCATTTATTTGTGTTAGGAACATTCCAATTCTACTCTATTAGTTATTATAAAATATGCCATAGATTATTGTTAACTATAGTCACCCCACCGTGCTACTAAATTCTAGATTTTATTCACCCTTTCTTTTTTTTTCTTTACAATGTTATAATGTGAATGCTATTCTTTTTATTATTATTATTATACTTTAAGCTCTGGGGTACATGTACAGAATGTGCAGTTTTGTTACATAGGTATACACGTGCCGTGGTGTTTTGCTGCACCCATCAACCCTTCACCTACATTAGGTATTTCTCCTCAGACTATCCCTCCCTTAGCTCTCCAGCCCCTGCCAGGCCCTGGTGTGTGATGTTCCCCTCCCTGTGTCCATGTATTCTCATTGTTCAACTCCCACTTATAAGTGAGAACATGTGATGTTTGGTTTTCTGTTCTTCTGTTAGTTTGCTGAGAAAGATGGTTTCCAGCTTCATCCATGTCCCTGCAAAGGACATGAACTCCTCCTTTTCATGGCTGCATAGTATTCCAACCTCATCTCAATTTACATCTTAATTGTGTCTGCAAAAGCTTTGTTTCCAAATAAGGTTATATTCATAGATACCAGGGTTTAAGACTTCAACATAACATTTTTGGGGAACATAACTCAACCCAAAACAGTAATATTCCATTGTATGAATATGCCATAATTTGTTTATCCATCTACTTTTTAATTTGAACGTTGTTTACAATTTTGCTTACAATGAGTAATGCTGTTATGAGCAATCTTGTGAAAGTCTTTTTGTATAGATATGTTTTTATTTCTCTTGGATGTATGTATTTTTCATAGAATGTTTAACTACATAAACTGTGAAACTGCCAGCATTTTTCCAAAGTAGTTCTACTATTTTATACCACTTCCAGCAGTGTATGACAGGCAGTTCCATTTCCACATCATTGCAACACTTGATGCTTTCAGTCTCCATCATATGAGTGATTCTAGTGGATATGTGGGGTATCTCATTATGGTTGTAATTACATTTCGCTGATGACTAACGATGTTGAACTTTTTCCTGTGCTTATTCTCTTTTCATGCATCTTGCTTTGTGAAAACTCTTGACTATTTTTTAAAACTTTTTATTAAAAATTTTTATTACTGTATATTCTTGATACAAGTCCTTTGTCAGATATATGTATTGCAGATACTTTCTCACCACCTGTGACTTGTCTATTCATATTCTTAATGGGATCTTTTAATTGGGTTTGCCTCTGTCTTTTCAGTTGTTTGTTTCTGGCATATAGAAATATAGTTCATTTTTGTATCTTAATGTTATATACCATTACCTTCCTAAATTGATTTTCTAGTAGTTGTCTATTAGATTTCTTAGGATTATCTACATAAGCAAAGAGGTCATCTATGAATAGAGACAGTTTTCCTTTCTGATATTTTGTGCTTTTATTTTTTATCTTACCTTATTGTACTGGCTAGGGCCTCTAGTACAAGTTGAATAGAAGTGGTGACAGCACATACATATCCTTGTCATGTTCCCAGTTTTACAGGGAACAGATTCAGTACTCACCATTAAACATGATGGTAATTGTAAACTTTCTGTAAATTCTCTTTATCAGATAGCTTTCTATTCCTAGTTTTTCTGGCAGTAATGTGAATGGGTGTTGAATTATATAATGTGCTTTGCTAGTATGTTGGTTCTTTGAAAACAAATTAATAAAATCTATATCTCCCTTTGTTTATGTTTCTGTGTTTAATTTGCTTGTTTCCTGTGCTCTTAAGATGGAAACCTAGACCATTAATTTTAAATCTTTCATCTTTTTGAATATGTACAGTTCTTTATAAGCATTGCTATCACTCCATCCCACACATTTTGGTATGTTATATCTTCATTATTAAGTTTTAAATGTTTTCTCAATTTCTTTGTGTATTTTTTAATTTACAAATTTTGGGGGTTTTCTAGACATGTTATTGATTTCTAAGTAAATTGTGTTATGTAACATAGTTTATACATTTCAATTTTGAAATTTAGACTTATTTTATGGCTCAAAATATAGTCTGTCTTGGTCAAGGTTCCATGTGCACTTAAAAAGAATGTGTTTTACTTGTTGGTTAGTGTGGTGTTCTGTAAATGCTCATTAGATTAAGGTGGTGGTACCTTTAATCGTATTTATTATGTTCTTACTAATCTTTGATTGATTTAACAAGTACTGAGAGAAGTTGTTAAAATCTCTAACTTTTATTGTGGATTTGTCTGTTTTTTCCTTTTGTTCTGTCAGTTTTTGTTGCTTATAATTTGAAACTATGTTATTGGGTGCATATACATTTATGATTGTTACTCCTTCTTGTTGAATTGACTCATTTTATCATTATAAATGACCTTCCTCAATACTCTTAGTAATAGTCCCTGTCTTGAAGTCTGCTTCGCCTAATAATTATATAGTCATTCTGGCTTTCTTAGGGTTATAGGGTTATTCTTTGCAAGATATATCTTATTTCATCCATTTACTCTCTACCTATCTGTCTGTGTTTTTCTTCACAATTTCTTCATAGTTTCTATGCTTACATTTCAGCTATATTGCTTTAATTGGTGTTGCTGTTCAGGCATTTTAATATTCATCCATAACTTATTATAGTCTACTTAGATAAATACTATGCTTCGCTATATCAAATATAAGAATCTTGCAGCAGTAGAATTTCATTCTTCTTCATGCCCGGTGGTTTGTACTATTGTTTTATGTATAGCATCTGCATATGTTGTACATACATCAATGCAATGTTGTCATTTTTGCTTTAAGTTGTCGTATGTACTTATATTCTTTTAATTTTGAAATAATCCCAAACATATGGGGAAGTCACAAGTACAATTTTAAAGACTGTTTCTTTCAGGAACCATTTGAGAGTAACTTGCCATCCTGATGCTCTATCACTCCCAAGTACTTTAGGTATTATATGTATATATACATACACACTTATATAGAGAGAAAGCCATTCGCTGTATAATCACAGCATACTATTAAAATTAATACATTATTTTTATTATATTACTATCATCCAGTCCTCAGACTGCTATCTTTTCTAGATTACCTTTTATGACAAAAAAAGAAACCCTCCAGTTTAGAATCGCTTATTATGTTTAATTGAAAAACATGTTTCTCTTTCTTCTCTCTCTCTCTTTCTCTCACTCTCTCCCCTTTACAGTCTGGAACAGTTTCTTAGCCTTTCTTTGAATTTTATGACCTTGACACTTGAAAATTACAGGTAATTTTATAGATGCTCGTCTACATCAGACAATTTGGGTTTGTCTGATGTTTCCCGATGACTTAGACTCAGGTTATACATCTTTGGCAAGTTGTGACGTTGTGTTCTTCCCATGGCATCCTGTCAGGTGGCTCATAATTTTAATTTGTTCTGTCACTGATGATGTCCACTTCAATCACTTATTTAAGGTGATATATACATGCAAGGTTTCTCCAATGTGAACTTGGTCATTTCATTTTTGTAATTACTGTTTTCTTGGGAGGTACCTTCAAACTATATAAACATCCCACTCTACACCAAGTTATTTCTTTATATCAGAATGGACTCCTGGTTTATTTAGTGGGTTTATCTTTTACTGTCATTTATTTTGATGCTCAGATTGCCCTACATTTTATCTGGGAGTCAGTTAGGGAATATATATGGAGACTCTAAGCATGCCATTTAAAAACAGCTGCTGAAAGCTGTTTTTAACTAACCAAGATTACAGATGTTGCATAGAGCAGGGCAAGCAGTGGAGGTTATGAGTCCAGTCAAGTTAACTGTGGGAACTAAAATGAACTCCCTTTAGAGCAGGATAAGGAATACAGCGTCTCTAATACAGCACTCTGGAAGGTGTTGGTGTTAGAGTGATAAAAAAAAAAGCAGAATTTTTTTTCTCTCAAGGAGTTGATAATCTAGTGGAAGAGAAAGTAATTAATGAAATAATATAAATATATTTGGAGGAGAAAATTATTTGAAGGAAGAAGAAACAGCAGTGTTAGGATTGATAGCAATAGGACATGACCTTATCTTGATGAGTTCAGGGAAAAAGAAGCTTTCCTGAGAAAACGATGTAGAAACTGAGATCTGAAAGATGGGTGGCCAGTAATTATGAGGTCAAGTAGAAGAACTGACATGTCCAAAGACCTTGTGACAAAATAGAATGTTGAGTTTTTGAGGAATCCAAAGTAGGCCAGTATTGCCAGAGAACAGGAGAGGAGGAGAGTATGGTATAAGCGTGTCCAGAAATGTAAGCAGTTTCACATCTTGTTGGCTATGTTAAGGGTTTTCTTAGTCATAAGAGCAAGGAAAAACTGTAGAATTATTTTTGTTTTCATTTGAAAGGGCTCATTTAGTTATAACATGGATAATAGATTAGAAGGGGATCAAGAACGGCATAGGAGGAACTGTCACGAGTTTATCACAGCAATCCACAAGAGAGAGGATGTAACTCTGACCAGGGTCATGGCAGAAGAGATAAAGGAAGGTGGACCTTTTGAGCAGTAATAAGGAGGCAATATGAAATGGCCTTGGGGATGTGTTGGAGTTGATGTGTGAAAGAGAGGGAGAGGTCAAGAATGCCTCCTGGGTTACTCTCTTGCCTAATTACATTGGATGGTGGGTTTCGTGTGTTGAAATACGGAATCCTGAAAGAGGCCTAGAATTGGGAGTGAGAAATACGAGTTCAGGTTTGAACACAGTGAATATGACATATGAATGCCAGAGCCAAGTGGATATTTAATAGGCAGTCAGATATATGGAACTGAAATTCAAAGGAGTTCTCTGTGTTGAAGTTATACATTTGGCAACTAGAGTGAGCAGCCAACAGGAGTAACACTGATATCTGCCCTGAACATTTCTTACCTATGGAAAACATACATCCTACTTAGGCTGCAGTTTAAGGACTTAGACCATCCTCACCTCTGATTTATGTCAACTCCAGTCCTACCAAGTACTCTTTCCTCCTGCTCTTTCATTACTCCTTACATAGGTGGAGGGGAAAAAACAACTTTTAAAAATTTTAATATTAACATACTAAATATTAAATTGTAAATTTTGTCTTCAGAAATTAAAAGTTTATCCATAGCTTAAGGAAGAGCTCCATGTCATAACTCTTAACTTAAAGGGCTTACTATTTAGATTACGGCTGCCAATCATCAATTCACTTTTCATTTTTTTGTTAAAGGGACAGCTTACAAAGCAAATGAACAATTAAGATAGCAAATTAAATATTTGCCTAGCTAAGAAACTGGGCCTGTAATACACATCAAAGGCTTTGTTTATACATCAGTGATGCAATAATGTAAGCAGAATCCAGCACTCCTAGACTAATGCTTTGGCATGCTGTTTACAAATTAGTCTAATCTGCTCTTTAAACAACCCTCGCTTGGGTAATGCCTCCTTAGCATAGTTCCCAGAAACATATGTGTAGTAGATTTTCTGTTACAGGACACTGTTATTCTGATTTCCTTATATTTCTATATATTGAGGAATTTTAGGTTTTTGAATTTTCTTCTGAGAAAAGAGATTAACATTCAGAATAAGGAGAAAGGTGGGAGAATGAACATCAATTGAATACCGACTTTGTTCCAGATTCTTTGCTACCTGTCATAAATACATTGATTGAAAAAAAAAATCCTCATAGGCACCTAATCCTTTTGTTATTATTACTCTCACTGTTGTATTTTTCTCTAATTTGGTCTTGAGGTCTCTCTCGGGTGAGCGACTATAAACTAACCATGCTCTGATGGAGCTACAGGGGATTTGGTCACTGATGTTTGCCTTTCACAGGATACCTCTTTATCCTGGTGGGTGGTCTAATACCTTCATGTTCAACCCATGACCGGGTGTCCCTCTCACAGGAAACTCGTTTGTACTGGCAGATGCTATAAAAGAGCCCTGACTGGAAATAAGCTAGGTTCAGGTGTATTGGCCAGGTGAGATACAGAGAAGGCAACTCAGCAAAACACATGAAATAAGAGAAAGAACAGATCCCAGGGAGAAGACGGCAGCTGGTCTCTCAGGGCCAATGGGAAGGGGCAGCCATCTGGGACACTTGCAATCAACAAGCAGGCAGGGAACAGGAAAGAGTGAGAGTGAGTGAGGGACCTGGGGACCAGAGCCTCAATTAGGATCCAAGTATTACCCAAGCAGGTTTCCCACCGGGAGTCCTAATTGGCAGGTTTAGAGCAAGCAGGGAGTCGCTCTGTGACTGAGAAGTGGTCACTACACCTTATCTGTGCAGTTCATGTAGGGGGTGTGCGTTGGTGGGATGAGTCAGACAGGTTGTATCCAGCTGTCTCATAGGAAGTCATCACCAAGAGGTGATTGTATAAGGCAGATACCTGGATCTGCTATATGGAGGAATTGGGAGGAGTTGGACACCTGGAAACCACATCAAGAGTGACCAAGCCCTGCTTCTGGTATGAGAAAGTTAAGCCCATATTCAAGAGGGATGCCAAGACAACATAAAACTATAGAGGTTCACTATACTCATTTTGCTGAGAGGACACTGAGGCCTTGAGATATCGTAAGACTTAGGAATCAGGCAGCTGGTGAATGGTGGCCCTGGCATTTGAACTTCCATGTGAGTGATTGAAAAACCAATTTGTATTCCATTAAATAATGGTTTTTTTTCTATTATAGTTTTACTTTAAATATTCATGTTTTATCACTTTTTGAAATTAGTAGGCCAGACATGGCTCATGTTTAACTCTCCAGCAGGAAAATTTACCTAACCAAGTCTGCCAATTACCTTACTCTATTAGAAAATACTTTAAAATTTGACTTATTTTAAAAATACAGTGCAGACTTTCATTCATTCTTGTAGTTCTTTCCCATAATTACTGTAGAAAAAAATACAAATATTATTTACCAATACTTCTTGTCTGATATTCACATGGCATCCAATCATACAGAAGATATTCTAACCCTTTCTTGGTAATGTTCTTTTACAGAAGGAGAACTTGAAGCAGAATGGCTGCAAGATGTGGGTTTATCAACTCTGATCTCAGGTGATGAAGAGGAAGATGGCAAAGCCTTGCTCTCTACATTGACTCGAACCCAAGCAGCTGCTGTGGAAAAGAGATACAATACCTATACCCAAACCATGAGGAAAAAGAATAAGCAATCTATCAGGGATGTCAGAGACATTTTTGGAGTCAGTGAATCTTCTGTAAGTAATGGCTCAAACACGGCTCAAAAGGTGCTTAGTTTGACTGGGGATGAGGTAGGGTGGGGCTGGGGTGGAAAAAATATCAGAAATGTCTGGTTGGGTGGTTCCATTCTAACTGTTTGAGAAAACTAAAGCAGACAGCACAGTGCAAATTTTTACAAGTCTGAACTTAAGTGATCATTTCTTATCTCCTGTACTGCAATCTCCCTCAATACTAAACTTATTCCCTTTGTTGAAATCAGAGAGTGACTTCTTTGGCAGTGGAACAAGTCTTTGTGGGTAGTATCCAGGGACCCTTTACTTAAATTTAAGCACTGAATGGAAACTCTGTGGTCAGGCAAAGGAGTCCTAGGGAAGTAAGCAAGACCAGGTGGTTTGGTTTGAATGGGGGATGGGGATGAGAGATTGGGTAGGGTAGCCTTTATGTTCAGATAAATTAAAATGGTCAAAAAATGGAAGATACCAGCATTAATTAAGTGGGCAAGAGAATGATTCAGAAAACCAGAAGGGAAATATCCCACATTTTATAAATGGCTGGTTGAAGTTCTAGCTTTCCCTTAGCAATTTCATGTCCACAATTTTACATCTAAGGCTATTACTCATGTTTTCCTATGTCTACATTTGTTTTACTGCTAGCTCTTTCTTATAGCTTACTTGTTCATTTATTCGTTGCACAATTGCAATGTTACATTCCAATAATTGCATCACAGATGCGACAGATGCATTATCTGTGCAAGATCCTAGGTTAGGTTCTGTGCAGATGGGATTCTTGAAGCATTTGGGATAACTAGTATATAGAAAAAGGAAATTTGATGGTCAGCTGCAATTAGAGATAAGTTACCTGGGCAAGCTAGTTAATCACTCTGATTTAGGTTTCTTGTCTGATTAATTATAGTATCAATAATGGCATACATTAAAGCTTCAGGGGTATTGAGTAGAAATCATGGTTGAAGACAGTCTCCAATTTGAATTACTTAAGGTTGTCTGTAAGTCATATCTTCTTTTAGATAAAGTAATCACATTGGGTAGTTGCCAAGGCAGCTCATATAGGCCCAGCTAACCTTTGCATTTGTGCTAACAGTGTCCTAGAATAGCACTATCCTTTAGAACTTTCTATAGTGATGGAAATGGTCTACTTCTGTCCAGTATGGTAGCTCCAGATACATATGACTACCAACACTTTAAATGTGGCTAGTGTGAGAAATTGAATTTTTAATTTTTCTTAATCGTAATTGATTTAAATATGAACAGTCACATGTAGCTTGTAGCTTATGTATTGAATAACATTATTCTAGAATCTTCTGCCATATATAATGATATAACTTATGGTAAGTGCATTTTGAGTGCTGAGCTATTTGGACTTTCAACCTAGTGTAAACCTGTGTCTTTCTGGATGGTGGGATTGTGTACAGCTGTAACTGAGTAAAGGTGACTTCCACAATGTGAGGCAAGGACATTAGCTACAGGTGTCCTGACCAAGATGCCTACTGCAGTAAAATGCCTACTGTTGCCTTGCTGGTTTAAATTCCTTGGGCCTGACATTTTGGTATTTTTCATCTGACCCTCTGTATCAGATGTTCTTATTGAGACATCACCCAGCAGCATCATGGTTTATGATCAGAAACTGTGGTCCTTATGTCCAGTAGCACTTAGAGTCCTTTATGCCATGATACTGCAGCAGTACCAAGGGATGATTTTATGGGAAATTGGGATAGACTCCACAACAACAACCAAATAACTGAAGGACAAGTAACGTGTCTTGTGGGTTTTGAAAAGGCTATTATACTTCTTAACAATCTTTTTGAAAGTCTTCAGGGACTTTCTTTTTTTTTTTTTTTTTTTTGCACACAAAACAATAAACATTTTCTAAAAGTACATACAAACAAAAAAATGCATATCAAACATATTAGGAAGGTTGCACATGGGAAGACAGGGAATAGAAATGGGGGGTGGGAATTAAAGAAAATAAATGAGAGAGGGACTTTGTATGGATCAATGATAGTAACTCAATCCTCTATTTGACAAAGAAGAAGGAGAAGGAAGAGGAAGAAAAAGAAAGTGGGACAAAGGATCAGAAAGGGAGGAAAATAGAAAAAATTAGAGTATGACTCCAGGGTAGACCTGTTTTGTTGTCACTCGGTTGGTTGGTTGGTTTGTCAGTTGTATTTTTCATATGTTTCGCCATGTTGGCCAGGCTGGTCTTGAACTCCTAGCCTCAAGTGATCAACCCGCCTCGGCCTCCCAGAGTACTGGGACTACAGGCGTGAGCCACCATGTCCAGCCCCCACATTGCTTCTGGCCTCTGTGGTAGACCTCCCAGACGGGGCAGCCGGGCAGAGGCGCTCCTCACTTCCCAGACGGGGCGGCCGGGCAGAGGCGCTCCTCACTTCCCAGACGGGGCGGCCGGGCAGAGGCGCTCCTCACATCCCAGAAGGGGCGGCCGGGCAGAGGCGCTCCTCACTTCCCAGAAGGGGCGGGCGGGCCCCCCCAGAGGGGGCAGAGGCGCTCCTCACTTCCCAGACGGGGGCGGGCGCTCCTTCCAGAGGGGCCGGGCAGAGGCGCTCCTCACATCCCAGAAGGGGCGGCCGGGCAGAGGCGCTCCTCACTTCCCAGACGGGGCCGCCGGGCAGAGGCGCTCCTCACTTCCCAGACGGGGCGGCCGCGCAGTGTGAAAGTCTTCAGGGACTTTCTACTTGAGAAGCAGTACTCAAATGCTTTGTTTTAGTTAGAGTCACATTAACCAACGTAATTTTTTTTTTTTTTTTTTTTTTTGAGACGGGCGTCTTGCTCTGTCGCCCAGGCTGGAATGCAGTGGCACGATCTTGGCTCAATGCAAGCTCCGCCTCCCGGGTTCACACCATTCTCCCGCCACAGCCTCCCGAGTAACTGGGACTATAGGCGCCCGCCACCACGCCCGGCCAATTTTGTTTTTCTATTTGTAGTAGAGACAGGGTTTCACCCTGTTAGCCAGGATGGTCTCGACGGCCTGACCTCGTGATCCACCCATCTCGGCCTCCCAAAGTGCTGGGATTACAGGCGTGAGCCACTGCCCCTGGCCATAATTTTTTTAGATTAAGAGTTAGTGTAAGTTTCTAAGTCAGCCTCCCCCTTCACTTGCATTTTATTTGCTGTTTCAAGAAAGGAAAGAGGAAAGCAAATATGAATTGTACTATTTGTACTAAATCTTCGAGATTTATTGACAAATTTGTTTCAGCGTGGTATATTAGAAAAAGGAAAACTTTGTTTCCTAGGCTGAAGGTCTAATTGATTAATACCTTTGACTTATGATGATCATTCATGTTCATTCGAAATTCATCTTTCAAATGGATTTTCTTTCAAAGTAAATGAAGAGCAACTCTCCACTTTTAAGCGTTCAGGTATGGCAAGCTCAGATGTTCTGCTGGGTTCTAGCTGGAGCACTGTGATACCCTTCTGTTCTGGTGGCTTCTTTCTTCCTTTCTTGTATCCCCCAAAGTGGATCCCAAAGATACACAGTACCTAGTAGATTCCAGCTGGTGGGAGACTAGAAAAACTGCAAGTGGGTGATTTGCTATTACTGTAAATAAAAGGAGGGCCTGAGCCTGGAATTCTTCTGAAAACAAAAAATTCCCTGGGTTATTTTTCAGTTGTCTTCAGGATCATCTTGAGAGGGTCCTAAAATCTTTGCATCCATGCTGCCTTTCTTACTTCTATTTCCAGATACTTCAGACTTTGAATTTTGCTTTTCTCTAGGAAACTGCGTTTCTAGGCTTTTCCCAAATCCTCCATTTACTCAGTGCATTACTAGAGAATGCATAACTATTCTCTTCAGATTTCCTAAGACTTTGGACTTCTAGTAATGTAAAAACAGCAAGGTAAAGGGTATTTTTTGTGCACCTTCTTCTTCTTTCATTTAGAACACGAAGGGAAAGATAAAGTGCTCAATTCCTCAAAATGAAATTTCTTTTGCTTCACTGAGACAGGCAAATGGAATAAACTGATGTCTAACTCCTGGAAAGACCAAAAGAGGGCCTAACAGGGTGCATTTGTGGTGAGGAGTGAGGAATGGCCCGGGGTTCTTCCTTCCATCTGCCTTCCTCTCTTTCCTCCCAGTCCTGCTGCTGAAGTCTCAGTTCTAGAGAGAACTGAGAATGGGGAGTAAGGAAGTGGGTGGGCACAGGAGAAAGAAAGACCATGTATTCTAGGGAGTCAAAAGGGCTTGTGTTGTCTTGGAAAACAGGGCAGTCAGTGAAATGAAATCAGTGTAAGTTTGGCATTGTATAAGCTGCTTAAAAAATTCAGATTGTTCTTTGTCAGAGATGTAAAAAGCTATATAAACCTCACTTTTGAGAAAATATTTACAATATATAAGGCCTAAGAAACATCTTCACAGATGTTGTTTCCTAAAAAATTCAGCATCTGTCTTTGCAAGAAATTTGGAAGCTTCTAGAGAATGTACCTGAACTTTTTCAGTTTTCTATTTGAATTTGACAACATAAACACCAATTCCTCTGTTCCTCCTCCTGTCCTGTGTCTCTGGGGTCCTTCTCTTCTCTCTCTCTCTGTCTCTCTCTCTCTGTCTCTCTCTCTCTGTCTCTCTCTCTCTCCCCTCTCTCTCTCTCTCCCTCCAACCCGCCCCCACCAATTGTGTGTCTCCCTCCCTATCCCTTCATCTCCCTCCCTATCCCTTCTTATTCTTTCTTTGGCATCATTTACCTACATTAATTGAATAATTACCTAAGATTTTCCATTTCACTTTCTTAGTGAAGTCTTATAATCAGTTTCATAAGGAGATTTTGCATTAATCTTAGATGTATAAGTTTGACCCAATATACTTATCTAGTAAGGTTATAAGTAAGATAGATAAGTATAAGATAAATACTTATATCTTTATATTGTATAAAATACTTATAAAGATATAAGTATTTATCTTATACTTATCTATAAATTCAGTAATTTAGAAAATAGATATGTAGATTATGCTGGTTCTTCTCTTAATTCTTTTTTGCACATAGAATCCCATGCTCAAAATCACTTGACTTCAGAGTTTGTAAGATATGGGTCCATTATCTTTTCTTATGTACCATTGCTATGGGGAAGTACAATGTCTGCATCAATCCTGTTCCTTTACATAACAGATGGGGAAGCTTTTGAATTTTATTTTTATTGCTGGAAACTTGAAATTTCACCAACTTTATCTTTTTAAAAAATTCATCCTGGTCAGTACTAAGCGAGCCCTTAGAATCTGAGAACTAGTTCATTTTTCAGGTTCTACATATTTTCTTCTAGCATTTAAAACAAGTATTTGTTTGTTCACTGTATTTTCTCAATTATCTCCTTCTGAAACTTCTGTTAGATGATTGTTACACTGTTTGGATTGAACCTCTGTGTCTCTTAAATGTTCTTATATTTTCCAAGCTTATTTTGGCCATGGCTGTTTTAACATTTATGCCTTCAATCTTTAAAAACTTGGCCAGGCATGATGGCTGACACCTGTAATCCCAGCACTTTGGGAGATCAAGGCAAGAGGATGGCTTGAACTCAGGAGTTTGAGACCAGCCTGGGCAGCATAGTGAGACCATGTCTCTACAAAAAAAAATTTTTTTAATTAGCCAGTTGTGGTGGCACATACCTGCTGTCCCATGCCTGTTGTTTCAGCTACTCAGGAGGCTGAGGTGGGAGAATCACTTGAGCCTGGGAGGTCAAGGCTGCAGTGAGCCATGATTGGGCCACTTAACTCCAGCCTGGAAGACAGAATGATAGATCCTGTCTCAAAAAGAAAAAAAATTAATGGTCATATTGCTAATTTACTGAAGCCCCTCCCCTTGCCCTGACTTCCCTTTCATTATAGCTAGCATCTGTTCTTGTTTTTTGACTGCAGTAGCCTCTCAGCACTCTGAAGGTAATAACTAAATTAAACCTTAAATTTCAAGTTCTCTTCTTTTCCTTGAGTTTTCTGCTCCCTTCAGAGTCATGTGTTTATTTTAGCATTGTTGTTTTTCTCTTCCATTGTTGTTGCTCTGTTGACTTTGATCCTTGGGTGTTGATTTATGTTTATTAAGAAAGGACTAGATTGACAGATTGATTAGTATAGGTAATGGGAGTTGTATGGTCCTCTTTTCTCCCAGAACTCTCCTGTGAATAGGAGTCTGGGCCTTTTTGAATGGTGAAGTGTGTTGACTGTCATCCTTCACTTAAGACACATACATACGGGATTATGACACCTCTGAATCAAAATATCCCATATACCCCATAAATATATATACCTACCATGTACCCACAAAAATTAGAAATTAAAAAATAATAATACAAAACATTTGACATGTGCCCATTTTATGTTTGTATGAGTCATATTTTTAAGTTTAAAAATTCCATGTTGATAATATAAAAATTTAAAAAATGTAAAATAATTTTTAAAAGACACACACATATGGTATCAATGCCAAAGTCATGGGAGTCCTGAAGAACTGTAATTTATTTCCTTTTCAAGCAAACTGAACTTCTCTTTTTATACACTATTCCACAAAGAATAGTGTCTATTAATGTGCCTGGCATTTAGTAGGCGCTCAGTATGGGTTGATAAATTGCTATACTTCCTTTTAGAAGGCTCCAAGTGAAATGCAATTCAGCCTTCTGTCTACAACCACCACACCCTCACTGGGACAGACGCCACTGCCACCGAGGCAGGTGTCTCTCTACTGCCTGCTCTTCAGTGTCTGGGAGGGAAGGGTCTGCCTGGCCTCTTTGTTCTGAAAAATATTTTCCAGTTACTTTGGTCCTTCTGAGTGTGGAGTGCCTCCCTGATCCTTTTATTTTGATTCTGGAAATGGGCTTTTTCTGGATCAGCCTTTACTTTCTACGCATTTTTCTCTTGTGCCTTTTTACAGGCTGAGGTTTTCCTCTACCCCTATCAAACCATTCCTGCCTGATTTTTATCTGCCAGGAACTTCCAACAATTTCTGTTCTGTTAATGGAAATGTTCAGTGGTTTTTAGAACTGCACGTTTAAAAAGACATACCTTTTGACTCTTGGAGTAATTTGTAGGGACAGGAGAAGGTAGCCTGTGCATTTTGCTATCTTGATTGAATCTTGTGCTGATTTTTCAGTAGTACTTATTCCTTTCAGAAAATAAATGTGTTTTTTCTTACAATGAAAGTAATACATAATTGTGATTGGAAACTTAGAAAATATGAACAGGCAAGGTGAAGAATGACAATGTTATGATTTCACTAAATATCTAATACATTTAGTTTTTCAATGGAGTTTTTATAATAAAGGAATAGACATTTAACCCTTGTTTTAGTTGTATATTAAATCAAAAATGTTAAATCAGTCTCTGGATACATCACGCATGGTTTACAGTCCTGTTCATCAGGAGCAGAATTCCAGTACCCAAATACATTTTCCAACATTCAGAATATCTGAATTAAATGTTCCTTTCAGTAACACATTTAACTGAGCAAAATAGTCGATTTAATTTATCTCCGGCTTCATAATTGATAAGCAACTAGCTAAAAGTGGAATTAATGTACAATTGACTATATAAATATATAGTATGCTGTAAAAATGATTATATAACATATATATACATTTGGCTGCACATAACAGAAAACACAAGAAATAATGTGTTATACAAATATGAGTTTGTTTTTCTTTCTGAAGAAGACGATGTAGATGGTGTTTTTCCCTACCATGAATCCAGTTTCTTTTTGTCTTTCTTTTTTGTCTTTCATAAAAACAATCAGGAAACTTAAGGAAGACAACCGACTGGATTTGGGGTGCACAGTTGATAGTGTCTTCCACAGAGAATAGTGTCTATTAATGTGCCTGGCATTTAGTAGGTGCCCAGTATGAATTGATAAATTGCTAAATGCAATGACGAGTGCATAGGTAATCATAGCTGTGGTTATCTCCACAAATCTGTATGAATGTACACATATTATACATAACAAGTTATTTATTGCACAATTAAATTTTGGAAACTATAAATAAAATAAAATGCACTTTCATTTTTTTCAATAGCCAGATGATTTTTTGTATCCCAACTCCTCTTTTGGATGTGACTCTGGATAAAGAGGAGGTATTATCAATTCCCTGTAGAAACAGTCAACTGGTAAGTTAAGGCAAGGGAAACAGTGTAAGGAGGTTAGAAAAAATAATTATTTCATGCAAATCAAAACCACAGTGAGATACCATCTCACACCAGTTAGAATGGCCATCATTAAAAAATCAGGAAACAACAGGTGCTGGAGAGGATGTGGAGAAATAGGAACACTTTTACACTGTTGGTGGGACTGTAAACTAGTTCAACCATTGTGGAAGTCAGTGTGGCGATTCCTCAGGGATCTGAAACTAGAAATACCATTTGACCCAGCCATCCCATTACTGGGTATATACCCAAAGGACTATAAATCATGCTGCTATAAAGACACATGCACACGTATGTTTATTGCGGCACTATTCACAATAGCAAAGAGTTGGAACCAACCCAAAGGTCCAACAACGATAGACTGGATTAAGAAAATGTGGCACATATACACCATGGAATACTATGCAGCCCTAAAAAATGATGAGTTCATGTCCTTTGTAGGGACATGGATGAAACTGGAAAACATCATTCTCAGTAAACTATCGCAAGGACAAAAAACCAAACACCGCATGTTCTCACTCATAGGTGGGAATTGAACAATGAGAACTCCTGGACACAGGAAGGGGAACATCACACTCCGGGGACTGTTGTGGGGTTGGGGGAGGGGAGAGGGACAGCATTAGGAGATATACCTAATGCTAAATGACGAGTTAATGGGTGCAGGAAATCAACATGGCACATGGATACATATGTAACAAACCTGCACATTGTGCACATGTACCCTAAAACCTAAAGTATAATAAAAAATAATAATAATTATTATTATTATTATTTCAAGACAGTTAGAAAAACTAATGGAAAAAATGCCCACTTATATGGAAACAATGAAGAAAAAAGAAAACTCTTAAAAATAAACTCAGAAATAGTTAAATTCACAAATAACTATATGCCCTACCTTTAATAACAAAAATAACAACACCCACGGCAATAGCTGCAGCCAGAAGTCAAAGTGTGGGGGAAGATGTCAGATCAATTTTGTTCTCTTGGATGAGCTCATAATGGAAAATCTTGAGCTAACCTCCGTGTATCCTTTAGTATTAATTTAATTCCCACCATAAGAAATATTTTGACATTTCAGTTATTTTCTTTTCATTTTGAGACTGGGTCTTGCTGTCACCCAGGCTGCAGTGCAGTTGCACAGTCATAGCTCGCTGTAACCTGGAACTCCTGGGCTCAAGCAGTCCTCCCACCTCAGCCACCCTAGTAGCCGGGACTACAGCTGCACATCGCCATGCCCAGCTAATTTTTAAATTTTTTATAGAGATGAGATCTCATTATGTTGCCCAGGCTGGTCTCAGACTCCTAGCCTCTTCCCTCCTAAAGTGCTGGGATTACAGACATAAGCCACCATGCCCAGATCAGTTATTTTATTAAGGTAAATATCTTTCTTTGTTGGAATTAGAATTGCATTTTTTTCTTCAGCTTTTTTATTTTAAGTTCTGGGGTATATGTGCAGGATGTGCAGGTTTGTTACATAGGTAAACATGTGCCATGGTGGTTTGCTGCACAGATCAACCCATCACATTGGTATTAAGCTCTGCATCCATTAGCTGTTCTTACTGATGCTCTCCCTCCCCCGACCCTGGACAGGCCCCACTGTGTGCTGTTTCCCACCATATGTCCATAATGTGTTCTCATCGTTCAGCTTGCACTTGTAAGTGAGAGCATGCAGTGTTTGGTTTTCTGTTCCTGTGTTAGTTTGCTGAGGATAATGGCTTCCAGCTCCATCCATGTCCCTGCAAAGGACATGATCTCATTCCTTTTTATGGCTGCATAGTATTCCATGGTAGATATGTACACTCTAAATGTAAATATCATGGGAAGCAGCACTATGTCATCTTAAATGTGTAGTGATAAGTGGGAAAAAGTGCACTGTCTAGCACAGGAAGTGAACACATTTCATCAGAGCCCATCTTGTCCATTTTAGTACAAAGTTTCAAAGAATGCTAATCTGAGTTCATGACTGCCAATGAATCTGTCTCAGTAGAAGGCTTTATTTCTATGAGATGAATCCCATGCATGATCTATACCATGTGTCATGAAGCTTGGGTCCACCTTTTGAAATGGTGCATCGTGAACAGGAGCCATAGAAGGACGGGGGTTTGCTGACATCTGCCTCCACCTGGATTCGTGGTGACAGACCATTTACAGTGAGAGACTTTCCTCTGTTATACTTCAGTATGTTTCCTTCTCTTTAACTTTAGTTTTTTTCCTTCCTGTTAGAGGAAGAAGGATTCTTTGCTCTTCCAAGAATAATTCCTTTTCCCACCCTTGATCTGATGAAGATGGCGATGATGATGATGATGATGATGTTTTATTTCTGTACAGTTTCTTTTTATGTTACATAGATTTCATGTGGGGCACTCTATCTGGAAGCAGGTTCTTGGTCTCTCCTAAGAGTCTGCTGAGTGATTTGGATATGGCCAGTTTGTGTTCTGGCCGCTCTTCTGTTGCCTGAGGTAGACCGAGGTCTGGATGTGGAGTGTAGTCAGCGGGTGCTGTGAGCAATCCTGTTTTGCAGATTTTGTCTCTATTTTTTTTTCTAATTCAATCTTTTTTCTAATTTTATTATATTTTTCTGAAGTGTGCTAACACCTTCCAGTCATATCTTCCTTCCCACCAGGACACTTGGCCCGAGGTGTTTGCCCCTCTCTGCTGTCCCCATTCCTCTTGCTGCAGCCAGTGTCTCACCCCACAGCCAGAGGAGGGCAAGTCAGAGCAGACACTGAAGCCTTTCCAAAAAATGGGTTTCTGTGAGCCTTGTGTCCCACCTGGCTCTACCTTCTATTTTGGTTGTCTTCTCTTTACCCCATTGGTGAGGGAAAGCTCTCCACCCTTGGATTATGAGAGTGGTTGAACACACAGCACCCAACACGGGTCACGTGAAATCGACAGCAGTTTATTAGTCACGTTTCCTCACAGCTTGGGAGAGGAGGACACCGCATGCCACACAGGGCCACATGTAGGCTGCTCTTGGGAACAGGGTGAGCAAGCAGGGTCTGCAGGCTTTGTAGCATCAAGAGGGTAGGCTGCCCCCTGGCTCCCACAGGAGGAGGTGATTGGCTTTTGAGTAATGCCATGGGCTGGCCAGGAACTGAAATACTACTCAGAGATACACAAGAACTGTCCTCTGGATAAGGAGGGTTGTTTGGCTGGGGGACCTTCTCTGCAGGAGTATGCTGGGGAGAACTTGCTATTAGGCCATCTGATTTCACCAGATTTCCAGGCAGCTTATGTTATGGAGCCCTAATTTCGATCTCACACCACACACACACACACACACACCCCTAACTAGGGATTCTCATTATTCTGGGCTTATTTTATTTATTTTCTCTTGTATCTTTTTATCGTTATGTTCCATCTTTTGCCTTCTTCCAAACTAGAGGAAAAATATGTGATGAGTTTTCACAGAACTTCTTCCCTCTTAGTATATTAGAGAGGGACTTCTATTTTAGAATGGTATGTTGCATCCTCTGTGAGTAGATTTTTAAATTGGACTGCGGATGTTGCATCAGGCAAGCAGAGGCCGATAAGGTTTGAAAAATTTATTTCTTACCTTTTTCAGATCTAACCTTATGAAGCAGAAGATAACAATGTAGATAATCATGAAAGGATGAGAGAGAGAGTGTGTGTGTGTGTGTGTAGGTTAGACAAGTGGTAATCTTCAAACACTTATATATGGTATTGTAAAATATATTAGCTTAAATATCAAAAATACATAATCTGGTTTGCCCCTGTGTGAGGGATTCCCGAGACCATGCCCAGGTTCAGTGGTTTAGAAGGACTCACAGGATGCAGCAAATAGTCCTACCCATGGCTGGAATTGTTACTGCAAAGGGATACAGAGCAAAATCTGCAAAGGGAAAGGTGCATGGAGCGAAGTCCAGGGAATCTACGCAAGCTTCTGAGAGTCCTCTCTCAGTGGGGTAACATAGGACAAGATTAATTCCTCCAGCAACAAACTGTTTCTACCAGGAAAGTTCATTTAAGCCAAGGAGCCCCAGGTTTTTACTGGGGGTTGATCATGTAGGCACCGTCTACCTAGTATGCAACAAAATTCCAGACTCCCAGAAGGAACACGGGTATTCAGTATAAGTCATATCGTTGGCACAAACAGTTTAGGATCCATGAGCCAGTCTTAACATTGAGGAAATAGTGGAAACCTCCTGAAACTCAGATTCTCAGTTGCCAGCCCAGGGGCCTGCCTTGCAAAACAGGCCTTTCTGGGGAGAGTATGTCAGCCCTGCTATGGTACTGTTTTCTGCAGAGCTCTCAATATAATATATTTCTAGGTGTATGGGGAGTAAAACTTCTTTCATTTGCCTTTATCTTCTCTTCTTCCCTTAGAAAGTGATGATCAGAGTCAGGTTTATAGGGTAATCACCATGAAACAATTGTAGGTATTTAGTGAACACTCACCAAGTGCCTAGCACTCTAGACAACAGCAGTAAAATAATATATATTTTTATATATTAGCTTAAAAGTGAATTTAAAATGCAGACAAAAGCAATGGCGATGGTTAGAAGGTGAGACATGGTAATTCACAGTTATCAGGTAAGATAACAGTTGGCCTTTGAATGGAATGTTTATGAAATGATTTTACATCGGCCAAAGGGGAACATTAACCCACCCTGCATTTGTCTCCCCTTGGCTGCCACTCACCCCAATGCAACTAAGCTATGCCAACCCATTGGCTGTCACCTTGGGGTAAGTAAAGCAGTTCTGTCTTGAGCTCCATGTGAAAGAGTGAATAATCAAAGTACCAGAAGGATCTCAGGCATCCTCAGGACATGCAGACAGAAGCATAATCACAGCAAGCCTCCTCTGTCCCTTCTCCTTCCTAATCTCCCCATGGGCAAAATATCCTCTCACTTGCCTTTCATTTCAAATCGTTGAAGGTCATACCGCCTGTTGAAGGTTAATCAGGGCCAGGTGTGGTGGCTTACACCTGTAATCCTAGCACTTTCGGAGGCCAAGGCAGGAGGATCTCTTGAGCCCAGGAGTTTGAAACCAGCCTGGGCAAAAAAGCGAGAACCTGACTCTAGAAAAAAAAAAAATTAAAAATTAGCCAGATGCAATGGCATGTTCCTGTAGGCCCAGCTATTTGGGAGGCTGAGGCGGGAGGATCCCTTGAGCCCAGGTGTTCAAGGTCGCAGTGAGCTACGATCTCAGTGTTACACTCCAGATTGGGTGACAAGACCTTGTCTCAAAAAAAAAAAAAAAAAAGTTAACCGGGGTAAGCGTGGTGCCAAACACATGAAGAAACTTCTCACTGAAATGGAAGACAACAACACTGAAGTTATTCTAGCCATACCCGTGAGCTGCTGGGCAGTTTATGGAATGAGGTGGCAGGCACTGTCCTGTCCTGCAGAAGGGTGATGAAGGAGAGTATAATGAAATGACTACGTAGAACAGTAAAAATACCAACTTACATAATCACATATATTACAGAATGTTACATCTTCTTAGCAGATTGTGCCTTTTACTCTTTGAGCAAATCTGGCAAGAAATGTCTCTGGATACTAAATTTTTATAATCCAAAAAACTTAAATCCTAAATTGGTGAGTATCAAGATGCTAGGCCCTAAATCGGTTTCCTACAGTAATGTATAGCTATTGGCCCATCTGCTTTTTCATACTGTGTTATTGTTGAGAAGTCTGATGCCTCCCTAAAACTTATTCCTTTATTTATATCCTGCTTTCATTTTTATATTTCTGGAAACCTTGTAGGTGTATTTTTATTGTTGGAGAACTGAATATCATTAGGATATGAAATCTTTTTTTCCATCATCATCAGCACTCAGCTTTTTGTTTCTGATAACTCTTCCTTTCCTTTGAATTCTGAACATTCTCTTCTAAGTATTTCTGTAATTATTTCTTTCTCTCCACTTTTTCTATTCTTCCTTTCACTGCTTGGATTAAACTCACATATCTTAAATTGTCACTTATTTTCCATATCTTTTTTCTGTTTGTATGCTAGTAGATTTTGTCTGCATTATTCTTGTAGAGACTTAATTTTAATGTTTACCATGCGTAATTATAACTTGGCCCCTGTTGCATTTATAATTCAACAATCATACTGTTAATTCACAAGAATGCCTCTTTTTTCACTGATTTCTCCTTTATTGTTATACTTAGTTCCTGACTTCTTGTTACAACTGCCTCTCAAGTCTCTCTAAAATTATTAAATAATTATAAATATTCTTCTCTTTCCTCAATTATCTGCTTTTTGTGGAATGTTTATCACTGTACTTCTTTTTCATGATGTTGGTTTTCTCTTGATACTGGTTTACAAACCATTGCAAAATACAATCACGAAGTCTGGCTTTAAAATAGCATGGTTTCGTCAGTTAGATCAGACTTAGACAATTAGAGGTTTACTTTTCTTACAAAAAAAGAAGCTTAAGGAGGAAGGCCAAGGCTGGTATGGCTGCCCTGGCATGGATCTATCAATTTTTTCTTCTTTCCATTCTGCCCCCCATGGTGTATGGGCCAATTGTTAATACCTACAGGATGTCTGGACATCACATGCACCATGTCCATGCTTCTGAAAGAAGCTGACTTCATCCACTTTCACAAGAAAACATTAGCTTTCCCAGACACTCCACCAAGTAGAATTACATTCATATCTTACTGGATGGAACCATCACATGATCACACTCAGTCTTTTTAGTTAGAACATAGCATCTTGGAGCAAAATCATGATATTCATAAGTTAGGAAAGAAAAGAAAGTGGGTTTTGGCAGGAAGCTAGCAGAGTCTGCTTCTGAGATGAATTCTGTTACAGTACATGGCATTTATGAGGATCAATATAATTATGAATGAATTGGTAAGTGCTGTTATCAATGCCCAGATAGTCATTAATTGTATATATCTCCAGGTGGCTGTACATATATATAAAAACTCTAGTGTAATGCATGTGTGAATATGCAGTCATATTTGGAAAGATATACCTAGATAAATGTGGCTTTCATTTCTTCTGTTAGCCTCGTGATACCTGTGGCAACCACACTAATCAGCTGGATGGCACCAAGGAAGAAAGAGAGCTTCCAAGAGTTATCAAGACAAGTGGTTCCATGGTAAGTTATAGTTGGGGGGGTGGATGGTGGTAGGCATGAAATAAGCCATTTCTTCCAGACGGTTGAGCAAAACTTGAAAAAACTGCAACATAATTAAGATGGCTGGACAACCACAGATTTCAACATACTTATCTACCTTAGGTAATTTTTAAGGAAAATATTCAGCAGTAAATTAGCTCAAGTTGAGTAGGTAAGCTCGTGAAAAGGTGCTCAGCATTATTAATGATTATGGAAATGCAAAGAAAGCCACAATAAGATATTTCTAGATACCCTATAGAATGGCTAAACTTAAAAAGACTGACAATACCAAGCAGTGCCAAAGATTGAGAGCAATTAGAACTTTCATATGTTGTTGTTAGGAATGTAAAATGTTTTATCCATCTGGCAGCATCTTAAAATATTAAGGATATACCTACTATAAGATCCAACCGTTCTACTCATAAGTAGTATATATACATACAAACACTTATCCACAATGTTTATAACAGCTTTATTTGTAATAGCCCCAAACTGAAAATATCCAGATGGCCATTTGCAGGTAAATGGATAAAAAAAATTGTGGTATATCCACAAAATGGAATATTACTCAGCAATAAAAAGGAACAAACTGTTGATATACACAACACAGATGGATCTCAAAATAATTATACTGTGTGAAAGAAGCCAGACCCAAAAATATTTGATTCACACAAAATGATAGAAAATGTAAACTAACCTATAGTGGGGAAAAGATGATCTTTGATTGGTTCCCGGGGACAGGAGGGAGGGTGAGGAGGGGAGAGAACGAGAGATACAAAGGAGGCATGAGTCCATTTTGGGGGGTGTTTGTTTTGTTCATTATCTTGACTGTGGTGATGGTTTCATAGGTCTATATAGTCAAAACTCATCAAATTGTATGTTATTTATACTTTATGTACAGTTAATTGTATATATATCTCAATAATCCTGTTTTTAAAAGTCCACTGAATGTCTTATAATCTCATTAATAGACAACATATTTATTTTTCAGTAAGCTATTTAACAATAAACAGTCTATTTATGTGTTACATATGAATGACCCTTGACTCTAATCACACATGCCACTAAACCCAAGCACTTACAAAATGTTTACAATCCAATTTACAGTAGTCAGAAACCTACCTTACAAATCAATTCCTATATAGATAAAAGAAGACACCTTCCTTATGTACAGTCAACATAAATGAAATAATCTGTCAAGGTGTTAGTTTATTGAAAATGTAAAATAATCCTTTTAGTTTATTTCCAGTGTCTTAAATGATAACCAAATAGCTATACTTGCTATTGATTCATAATTTACTACAAAATACAATCATACCATTTGTTAAAAATCATCAGTTATATCTGTTTGCTTCATATAAAAGAAAATCTAAGGAACTTAATTTTAAGCAAGTAGAAGCTTATTTTTTTTTAATCACAAAACTAGGAAATTAATGGGGAATTAACCAAGGCTTGTACAACTGCAAAACAATGTAGTAATAGCCTTAGCACGGACTAACAACTTTTTCCTTTCGTGTTGCCGCCTTAGCACGTGGACTTAATCCTTATTCTTACAGGATGCTTAGGAGGCTCTGATACCTTGTTGATACCCATTAGTGTCACCGAACCAAACTGGGTCGGTTTGCCCATGCAAAATGGAAAGAACACTGAAGCACAAAGTTTTGCAGCAAGAAAGGTTTATTTCAACTCAAATGGCAAGGAGACAGGAGGAAATGCTCAAATCTGTCTCACTGAGCTGGGGCTTGGAGCAAGTTTTGTAGTCAGAGGGTAATGAGGTGTGATCTGATTGGATCTTGCAATAAGGTGATGCCAGGAGGCCTGCTCTGACTGGATCCTACCATGAGGTGATGCCAGGGCTCAATCTGATTAGATCCTAGATCCTGCCATATGGTGTCTGCCTCTTACTTCAGTCCCTGTTCCTCATTCTGAGCACTTAGGTTCCACCCATGGTTGCATGCTTGGTTCATCTGGCATGCTCAGGTTGCATGACCTTCAACCTGGGGGTCCATGGTGTAAACCAAAAATAAAATTCTAAGGCCTTCAGCTATCTGAATGGACCCCTTCTCTTCGCCAAGGATATTCCAGAGCTATTTGAAAATCTCATTCAGGCCACGATGGAAGAGGGGGTTGGACATGCCTCATTATACCCTCTAGCATTAACATCAACACAGACCTTAAGTCTGATAAACATTTACGGTCTATTCTCTCTAAAGCCTGCTACTTGGAGGCTTCATCTGCATGACAGAACCTAGGTCTCTGCAACCCCTATCATAACTCAGATATTCCTTTCTACTAATAATAACTCAACCAAATGCCAATCAATTTTTTTTTTTTTTGAGACAGAATTTCACTCTTGTCCAGGCTGGAGTGCAATGGCATGATCTCGGCTAACTGCAACCTCCACCTCCCGGGTTCAAGTGATTCTCCTGCCTCAGCCTCCCAAGTAGCTGGGATTACAGGCGTGCACCACCACACCCAGCTAATTTTTTTGTATTTTTAGTAGAGACAGCGTTTCACCATGTTGGTCAGGCTGGGCTCAAACTCCTGACCTTAGGTGATCCACCCTCCTCGGCCTCCCAAAGTCCTGGGATTACAGGCATGAGCCACTGCGCCCAGCCCATTCAGAAAATTTTTAAATCTACCTATGACCTGGAAGCCCTGCTTCAAGTTGTTCCACCTTTCCAGATCAAACCAATGTAAATCTTACATGTACTGATTGATGTATTATGTCTCCCTAAAATGTATAAAAGCAAGCTGTACTCTGACCACTGTGGGCACGTGTTGTCAGGACACCCTGAGACGGTGTCATGGGCACGTCCTTAACCTTGGCAAAATAAACTTTCTAAATTGACTGAGACCTGTCTCAGATATTTTGGGTTCACAATGACAACTAAAAAACAGCTCACCACTTAGTTACATAAAAATTGAACCAGATTGGTCTTGGGGGGGTTATATTAGGAACATATGACAATTGACTGTCCATTTTTAACAGGAAACCTTCACTCTCCTGGAAAACTTGCACAGTAAAATTTCTCTCTCTCTCTCTCTTTTTTTTTTTTTTGACAAACTGTTACACCCTTAGTGTGACTGTATGTTTTTTCTATTCTTATTTTAGTTGGCTGGACCTCATCCCTTTATAAATAAACTTCTCTAGGTTTTTGTGTTTGTTCTCTCTGCAACTTTTTAAATTTTATAAATTTTGAATTTATTTTGAACTTATTGCTGGAATTCTTAACTTTCACAAAGATCTTCTTTTTATCTTTTTCATCGTGGTCAGCACGTGGTGGGTCTTTTCTGTCTAAGAATAATTTTCTTTCTTCAGTTGCTGGATATTTTCTTCTATTATATCTTAAATTCTTTTTCTCCCCATAGCCACCTTTCAAGAGCACATATTGGATGCTTTGCTTCAATTGAATAGCTCCTAAATTTTACTGAAGGCAGGCCCCTCTGGAGCTGCCTCTGTGAAAATGCCAGCTACAGCAAGGGAGGTGCAGCCAGGGTTGTGCCTTCCATGGGGCCAGCAGGAGCCAGGAACAGGCGGGAGCCCTGCCCCCTGCTGAGTTGGCAGGGTGGCAACCCTGTGCTCCCAGGCACAGCTGCAGCCGCCCACCTGCAGCTCTGGACCCAGGCATCCCTGTACTCTTCGTGGCCTGGGAAACCCCTCCTCCCACAGGCTCGGAAGTGCCTGCTCATGCTCCCTGGCCTCTCCCCGCTCCTGGCACCCACTCCAGTGTGGAGCAAAGTTGTGGCCCAGCCCAGGTGCTGTTGCAACCCCACAGGGTGTGCACATGCTCAGGGCAGTGCTTACATTCCAGCCCCCTGCCGCCTTGGCCCTCCTCAGAACTTTGGGCACCAACCAGCATGGGAGGGAGGCCAAGGTGGGTGCTGAGGGCAGCTCGGCACAGGCCTGCAGGTACCCCTCAGCAGGAACAGCCTGGGCACTGTGGATGGCATGTTGAAGATGGGAGGCAGACAGGTTGCTGGGCAGAAAGGGGCAGGTACCTGGTGAAACCCCACCTTCAAGCCAGGAACAGCCTGAAGCCTGGAGGACGGGCTGCCAGTTCTGGGTGAAGTCTGCTTACCAGAGTGAAGACTCCATTGATGACCATTCAGCCAATTGTATGGTGCTTTTTCCAGGCCCGCCGTGGGCACTCATGGACCAATCAGCATGCACTTCCTCCCTTCTGAGCCCGTAAAAACCCCTGGACTCAGCCAGTCACACAGACGTCAGGGACTACCAATTGTGGGAAAGGGCTACCCATTTCAGTTCTCTTCAGGATGACCTGTTTGCAGAAAGGAGCTACCCACTGGGGGTCTCCTGAGAGCTGTTCTGTCACTCAATGAATCTCCTGTCTGTCTTGCTCACTCTCCTGTTGTCCGTGTGTACCTCATTTTTCCTGGACCTGGGACTAGAATTTTGGACCCGCCAAATGGTGGGACTGAAAGAGCTGTAACACAAACAGGGCTGAAACATGCTTCCCACTTGCCACATTGTGGGCAATTAGAAGGAGAGAAGAGCTGTGTCTCTTTGGGGAGCCCAGACCTAGGGGCTCTCTGAGCCAGGGCTGTGAGACCCTCTTTGGGGCTCTGTAGTTCCGGGGATCTCCAGGCTTCTAGGCACCACCACATTCCCTGGTGCCCACAGTGGAAGCCACCTGTGGTACACCTGGTCCAGCCGTAGCCTTGTACAGAGCCGGTGCCTGTACTGGCACTTGGATCTGCCTGCCCCACTGCAGCCGACGTGCCTGGCTCTGTGCTGTGGCTGGAACCTGCGCTTGCTCACACACCCCTTGCCACTCCGCACCTAGCTTGTCCTTGGCAGGCGTGGGATCTGGGCCAGTAGCACAAGCTGAGTGCAGCCTGCTGGGCCAAGTGGGCGGAATGAACCCAGTGGGCCCGAGCAAAACTCAAAGGCATCACCCGTCAAAGAGGCTTCCAGCTAGAAAAGCGACACCCTAAGGACTCTGTGAAATTAGCTCGTATTAGTCTGTTTGCTCTGTTTTCTAGTTTTCTTCAACTTTATGCTCCAGATTTGAAAAATTTTTCTTGGTCATTATTGTATTTTTATTTAGCTTGTCTCATTCTTTTTATAATTTTTGGCAAACAAATTATTTCCCAAAGCAGTTTTTTAATCTCTAATATACCCATTATTATAGCAATATAATCTCAATTCAAAGCAGCAATGGCCCTTTTCAGTTTCTCAGAAGGTAAGAATTACATTATTTTAGGGAATCAAATAATTTTTATGTTTTCTTAAATTGAAGTATAACTTACAAACTGTTAAGTGCCTACATTTTAGATGTATAATTCAATAATTTGGGTTGTGTTTTTGGTTTTTTTTTTGCTTTTTAGAGACAGGGTCTCACTCTGTTGTCCAGCCTGGAGAGCACTGGCACAATCATAGCTCACTGCAGCCTCAAACTCCTGGGCTCCAATGATCCTCCCTCCCCAGTCTCTCAAGTAGCTGGGACTACAGGTGTGCACCACCACACCCAGCTTCAGTTAATATTAACAAATGTTATCACCCATGTAATTACAGTTAATCAAAATATAGAACATCTCCATCACCCAGAAATTTCTCCTGGGCCTTGTCAGTCAGCAGGCCCCCCATCCTGGAGAAGCAAGCCTAGCTGTGATTTCTAACACCTTAGCTTGGTTTCTCGTTTCATATAAGTCTAATTATAGTATGTTCTTTTCTGTCTGGCTTCTTTAATTTATAATAATTTTGAGATTCATCCATTTGTTGCCTGTTTTAAAAATTTAGTCCATTACTAAATAATATTCCATTGTGTAAATATACCACTATTGATGTTCACCTGATGATGGACATTTGGATTCTTTACAGTTTGGAATTATTACAAATAATGCTGCCCAGAACATTTCTGAGTACAAATGTAGAATAAAGGATATAAATTCTCATTTCCCTTAGGTAAAGATGCTGCATAATTCAGATTGTCAGCAAACACAGCCACATCTCCCCATCACCCATAGCTGTTAAACTTAGTAAGGAATAATTTAATAGGTAAATCTAAAATAACTAAATTCTATCATTAAAAAAGATCTACAGGCAGAAACAACAACAAAAAATCATTTTCTATTGCATATCCTGTGTGGAGGATATTGTCAACGAAAGCTAGGTCTTCATGGGTTCACACAGAAAAAATAACAGACTCTTGTATAAATATTTTTTTCAGTATCAACATAGATATAAACGTTTAGTTTTTTCCAGTTATTTTGGAAATGTAAACATGGCATGTGGCGAATGCGTTAGCTTTTGGAATGTGTGGCAATCTGTGATGCGCACAGTGAAGTGAGTACCATGTGGTCAGGGAACTGCACGCCTCCCGCTGGGTGGCAGCAAGTGTTTTCAGGTTTTAGGTTGTGCCTCCAGTGGAGGGAGAGCTTCCAACCATGACTATCAATCCAAGGTGTTTCATCTTGTCCTCCTCCCCAGCCACTCCCCCAGTCCCGTCTATCAGAATCTTTTGCAGCAGGAGGGTGATAGGATTCACCCTATGCCTTCATCTAAGGACACAGTGTGTGAAAGGTGTTCTGCAAGGCAGAAGCTGTTGGCACATTGCAGATAGAAGGAATTACAGCTCACTGGGCCTCTAAAGTTTTCTGCAGAGGCATAGAGCTGGACTTTATTGATTTTCCGATTGATTTGTATAGGAAATTGTTGTATGTTTCCTTTGCAGTTGAGTAGATCTATTTTCCAGAAAGGCCAAAATTGTTGATTGTGTGTTTGTGTGAGTAGGGGGTGCTTAATAACGTGTGTAAAGGGGATAGGTTGGTTAGTATGCAGGCTCCCCAAATGCAAAACCAAACTAATGAGGGAGATAAAAGCTGATTTCATTTCTTGTTCTCTCTTCCATGTCTTTTGTTGTGGCATCTGGAGTTCCTTCTCTCTTAGACTTCTGTACTCAAACTAGGAATTCATTCATCCCCAAGGCAACAATTTCATTTAATTTAGATCGCATTTTTTTTTGGTGTTTTTTCCTTGGGTTATATTTAGTTGCTGTCTACATATTTACAGCAAGAGAGGTCTGCCTGGCTCCTGTTTTTCTAAACATGCCTTAATTATTTGTCTGCGGCCCTTTCTTACTCTTTGTTCATTCTACATTATTTGTTTTTCTCTTCCCTTCCTAGAAATTTTATTTTATGTTACATTTAGGAAGATATTTTTATCTTATCAAACCAATCCCATTTGCTTTACACCTACAAATTTCTCATTTGTCATGCTATGGAATTCTTCACTGGTTTCCAGTGCTATTCAAAACCTCTTCTTTTAAAAAATATATATTTTTCTGCCATTTGTAGTTATTTGGGTGGCAGGGGAGGTAGATTGTCAGTTCACCATCTTGACTTAAATTTCTTTCTTTTTTTTTTTTTTTTTTTGAGACAGAGTTTTGCTCTTGTCACGCAGTCTGGAGCACAATGGCACGATCTTGGCTCACTGCAACCTCTGCCTCCCAGGTTCAAGCAGTTCTCCTGCCTCAGCTTCCCAACAGTCATGCACCACCACACCTGGCTAATTTTTGTATTTTCAGTAGAGATAGGGTTTCCCCATGTTGGCCAGGCTGGTCTTGAACTCCTGACCTCAGGTGATGCTCCTGCCTCAGCTGCCCAAAGTGCTGGGATTACAGGCGTGAGCCACCGTGCCCAGCCAACTTAAATTTCTTGTACTAGTTCTTGTTTCTTATTTGTTTCTTTAAAAAAAAAAAAAAAAAGATCTTTGTTCATTTTGTAAAATAATGTATAGTATCTCTAGAAAATTGAGAAAATATAGTCAAGCAAAATGCATTCAATCAAATGCATTAAATTTTGCAATAAGTTTCCTTGCTAAAGAAAATAATATTCAGATCTTAATTTCAGTGGCACCATACTACACTGCAACAAAAATCTTTTAGTTCCAGCTTTATTAAAAAAACAACAACAACAACAAAAAAAACAAAACTTGGTACTATTGCTACTAAATTCTATTCACTACAAAAAACACTCATAGAATCTGCTAAAAAAAATTATGAGATTAGTCCAGTTAAGTTTGTGTTTGGATACATGTAATCAAAAAGTTGGAGTTGTTTTGCTTCACATGGAGACCCTTCAGATGGGTGGCCCATGTCTGATAGGCCAGCCGCATGAACACAGCCAGGCTTGCTCTTCTGTCCCTGACTTCTTCTTGGTGCCCATTGTCCTCATTTGTACAAGATGCCTGGCAGCTCCAGGCTGTCGTCTGTGGTCCTGTCATGAGCATGTATCGGATGAACCTATATATTTTTTTCTTAGTAAATACACTTGATAAAGTTTCACTTACACCTTGTTGGCCACGTGACCCCTCTTAACTGCAAATGAGCCTGGAAATCAGGTTTTTTGGTTTACCCCAATTCCCTGGAACAAAACCAAGATATTGTTAAGGCAAATGGAGTTTGTGGCAGGCACATCAGTGTCTGCCACAGAGGCCAGTGTCCTTAGAGGGCTGGGCACATAGGTGGCTCATAGTAATACTGCACTACCAGTTGGATGCAATTGTCCATGCACAGGCAGTCATAATTGCATATATTGCCACACATATCTCAGTATGAATACAGAGCAGAATACACAAACACATTAGAAAGTATTTGCCTGAATAAGAATGGTACTTTTATTTCTCCATTTAGCCAGATGATGCTTCTCTCAACAGTACTACCCTGTCTGACGCATCCCAGGATAAAGAAGGGAGTTTTGCAGTTCCCAGGAGTGACTCTGTGGTAAGTCATCCATGTCAGCACAGTTACATGTCAAGGTACACTTGCAAGTCAAAGCAACTAATGTAGGAAGAAGAAGCAATTCTTTAAAACATTAAAAAATACTTGAACTAAGGTTGCAAGGAAACCACAGCTGCTGGTAGAACTACTAACTTTGTAAAAATTAGGAAGAAAGAGGCTCAAAATAAAAGAGAACTCCATGGATTCATGTCACTGCAGCCAGAAATCAAAGGATTTTTTTATGTGTATCAATTTGGGGGAGTTTGTTAACTTTGGTCTTCTCAGCTGAGCTCACTCAGAAAAATCCCAGAGGTTTGATGACGTGGCTTAACTGCCGTCTTAACCCAGAAGTTCCTTTTACCCACAGGATAAATTCAAAACCTTCATCTTGATATTGAAGGCTCTCCACTATGCCTTAGTTCTCAGGACTCACTCATGCAAACCCTTGCCTTCAGATGAATTCATTCACTTGGTCTTAAGTAACAGAACTTGTACTTTTGTTTTGTTAAAAAATTTTGTCTTTCCTCCTCCCGTCACCCCCACTGCGAATCCCCACTCATTGTCTCTGAGCAGGTGCTCTGCAGGGAGGATATGATAAACCCTCCACAGAAGACAGTGAGAGACCCCATCAGATTAGGCAATGGTTTTCCAGTGGCAGGTTGATGGAAGGCAGCAGTTAGCACAATAGCCACTCAGATGGAGGTGGCACGTTCAAAGGTTCTGCTGGGGCAGTTGTTTCTCAACCTCTGTCCATTTCGAGAAACAAGGAGCTGATGACATTTACATGCATGACACATTCCTAGGAAATCCCTGTTGTTTAGGGAGATAATGCTGTTAGCCCCACATAAATTAGCTTTGCTGTTGTGTTTTTAGATTTTTGTTTATGGTAGTGTTTTGTTGCACAGTGATCATGTAAGAGGAATAAAATAATATGAGTGACTTTTATCATTGATTAACTTGCTAATAACTCTGTAGGTTATGGAATAAATAGGCTGAGGGTTACCCACAATATCTGACCCACTGACTGTAAATCAGCTCTTACTTTCCCATTCAAGGCCAGGCATTGGGATGCAAATGAGTAGGAGTGTCTCTGTTTTAGACATCATCTCAAATTCATTCCACTTATTAATGAAAACAAAGTCAGTCATTCACAAAGTCTGGTAACCGTTCGAATAAGGAGTGACCTGCAGTAGATCTTACACAGTTGTGCTGTTCCCTTGTGACTGGGGACTCGTGCTCTGAGGACTTGCCCAGGATCCTTTATCTTCCATCGCAACTTGTGGCACCCATGTGCCCAACAGTCACCCCTCGTGGCAGCCTCAACTCTGCCTCCCTCCTCCCCTCTTCATGCGCATCTCTGAGACCTGTGAATTTCATCATGTGAATGGTTGTAAAATCTTTCTGCTCCCCTCCTGTCTTACAGCCTCTAAGAAACTCATCGTTATCTTTTGTACTGCTGAAGTTGCCTCCTAAGTGATCTCCAGACTTTAGCTTTATTCCCTTCAAATTCTTCCCTCCCAGAGCCTCAAGTCATTGATTTAAAATACAAGTCTCGCTTGCAGCCTGTGGTGGTTCTCCAACACTTTCTAGTTAACGTGGAAGCTCCTGACACAGTCGGACCCCTTGTCGGCCTCTGTAGCTGGCTTTAACACCCCCAGCATTTTGTACAAGCAGCAGCACAGGACTGCGTGTGGTTCCATGCACATACCACCAGAACTTGGAGGAGGATGATTGTATGATTGAGTTGCCAAAGGAGAGGATGGTAGGCATGCCTTCCTTTCTAGGTGTTTCCATGGCAGCTCCATGGCCACAATTTTATTTCTGATAAGACTGCTGGTCGTATTTTTCTATTTCTTTATTCTTAGCTGTGAACTTCTTCACGTCATTGGTTCATTCAGTCATTCATTCAGCAAATTCTTATTGAGCACATATTGTCTACAAATAGGCTTCTTGCAAGTTTGAGGGTGTAAGAGAAAGAAAAAGGTCTTGTGTGGCAGTTATAGAGCTGTCCAGGGTAAGTTAATCACCCAGATTTTATTTTCATTTTTTTTTCTGAAGGCAGGTTGAATGCCAGTAATGACATAAATAAAAGTTTCAGCAGTATCGGGTCTAAAAAATATCTCACTGGCACTGGCCTTCAACTTGACTTACCTTGGATTGTATGTTACTCAGAGTATCTTTTAGAAAAGTTAAACAAAATGGTTATTTGCTAGAGTGGCTCACAGATGCCAAGTTATTGCTTTGGTAACTACATTTTGGGTCCTGTGCTTCTTGGTTATAAGGAACCACAGGGACCCCAGTTTGGTTTCCCAGTCTCTTCTAGAAGGTGGAATATCCAGTAATCAAATGAAGCAGGGGCCAGGGCTTCAGGGGTCCTGTCTGTGACACCCGTAAAAATAAACCTCTCCTGCCAGGCTATATTCCCGGGGCCAACTTACTGCCATCCCCAAGACTTCAGGGGGCCCCAACAACTTGCTCTACTGGAATTTATGTTGTAAAATGGTAAAAGAAGGTAACCTAAATTATCTTTTCCATAAGATAGCCATGACCTAACCCGTATCTTTACCCCAGTCTTTAATCATTTCTTCATGTTTGAAATGCCAACTTTATGAGAAGTAAATCTGCCAGGTTTGCATATGTCTGTCTCTATGGTTTGTTTTTGAAATCTCTTAGGGTAAGTTCCCCCTCATCAAAGTCTGCATTAAAATTTCCTTTGGCCCTTCTTAGAAATTTTTTCTTCCAGATGAACATAGTAAAAGGCTATGACTACCTCATAAAAAATCTTGTTATGACTTTATTAAGAATTTCATTGAATTTAAAGATTAATATTGGAGAGAGCATCCACATCTCAAAACGTTGAGTCTTCCCATTGAGGAATAATAATTGTGTCTCTCCATTTACGTATGTCTTCTATCCTTCAGTGAGGTTTTATAATTTATTCCTTTAAGTCTTACACGCATTTTCACACATACTAGTTTGCATTGGTATTTAAACTGTAAGATTTTTAATGATATTTTCTAGCTTGTTTTGCAGATATATAAGGAAAGTAGGCTTTTTGTTTCTTGTAAGTGTCTCCTTTACCTTCCTTCCTGAAGCTTTTCTGCTGCTAAAAATTTTTCATTTGATTTTATGATTTTTCTCAGAAATCATCTGCATATGCTGAAAATTTTATTGACTCAATATGTAAAATAATTATTCATCTCACTTTTTTCCCTTAGAGGACTGACCACAATCATTTATAACATTGATTAATAATTATGAGGATCCTTTGATAAGTTCTTGATTTTTCTTATGAATTCTTCTAATGTTTCATCATTAAGGAGAGTATTTATTCTAAGATTCTGAGCCTTATAATTGTTTTAATCAGGAATGGAGTTTAAATTATATCAAATGATTTTCCAACATCTGTTAAGATGAATCTATTGTTTTCCTTCTTTAATCAATTACTTTAGGAAGTTACATTGATAGGTTTTTCTTATATTGAACTATAATTATATTTTATTTCTTGGATGAACCCAATTTATTGTGTGATGTTATTCTTTTATTAAACTGTAGAATTTGATTCACTACGATTTTAGTATTTTAACCTCTATTCTAGTAAATGGGATTAGTCTACACGTACAATTTATTAAAATTTGTTTACCAGGGTTATGCTAACCTTTGTACAAATATGTTGAAAACTCTGGGTTCTTTTCAGTACCTTGGAGCCATTTATTGAACTATGATATAAACATATGATATATAAATCTACACATATTTATAATTTGTATATATTTTTGATATATTTAATAATTTGTTTATGAAACCTCCAAAGCCTGGTATCATTGTAGGCATAAAGCTTTGTTTAATTTTTTTTTTTTTTTTCTGATGGAGTTTTGCTCTTATCGCCCAGGCTGGAGTGCAATAGCGCAATCTCAGCTCACTGCAACCTCCACCTCCTGGGTTCAAGCGATTGTCCTTCCTCAGCCTCTTGAGTAGCTGGGATTACAGGTACCCGCCATCACACCCAGCTAATTTTTTTGTATTTTTAGTAGAGACAGTGTTTCACCATGTTGGTCAGACTGGTCTTGAACTCCTGACCTCAGGTGGCGTGAGCCACCATGGCTGGCTTGTTTATTTTTATTTTTATTTTTATTTTATTTTATTTTCGAGACAGAGTCTTGCTCTGTTGCCCAGGCTGGAGTGCAGTGGTGTGATCTTGGCTCACTGCAACCTCTGCCTCCCGGATTCAAGCCATTCTCCTGCCTCGGCCTCCCCAGTAGCTGGGACTACAAGTGCACGCCACCATGCCTGGCTAATTTTTGTATTTTTAGTAGAGACTGGGTTTCACCATATTAGCCAGGCTAGTCTCAAACTCCTGATCTTGTGATCCACCTGCCTCGGCCTCCCAAAGTGCTGGGATTACAAGCGTGAGCCACCACGCTGGGCCTGTTTAATTTTTTAATGGATGTAATTTAAGCGTTAGATTATTTTCTATCCCAATTTGTATGAATTTTGGTAATGTATATTTGCTTTATCAAGATATACAATTTATTTCAAATTACAAGGTATGTTGTTATAAATGTATTGTGTGTGTGTATACACACACACATATACACGCACACACATACACAAATATTTATTAACATTATAATTTTAAATTATCTGTGATGGTAAATATTATTCATTTTTGTTTCTAAAATGTGTGTGTTATGTCTTAATCAGACTGTAAATAGTTGCCCATATCAGCAATGTACTTTAAATTAATAAACTTTATTATTATTTATTTATTTCTGAGAGAAAGTCTTGCTTTGTCACCAAGGCTGGAGTGCAATGGCGTGATCATGGCTCACTGCAGCCTTGAATGACTGGGTTCAAGCTGTCCACGTACTTCTGCTTCCCCAGTAACTGGGATTACAGGTGTGCACCACCATGCCCAGCTAAATTTTTTTTTAAAGTGGAGATGAGGTCTTGCTGTATTGCCCAGGCAGAACTTTATTTTTTAGAGCAGTTTTAGGTTCACAGCAAAATTGAGTGGAAAAGTACAGTGATTTCCCATATCCCCCCATTCCTATGCATGCCTAATCTTTCCAGCAGCAATATTTTTAGAGATAACTAACTTTATTTAATTGTGCCTATTTTTTCCTATTGCAATAATTTATTCAAACCTTATTTTTTTACATTCTTTCTTGGCTCTACTTCGATAATTTTTTCTCATCTCTTAGAGTATGAAGATATTTCACTTAATTTTAGTCATTTGCATTAAAGTTAAGAATCTCTGAATAAAACTTTGGCTATTCTCATGGTATTTGGTATTTAATGTTCTCATTGTCTTAATATTTAGATATTTAGGTTATAATTTCAGATGTGAATGATATTTTAATTCAAGACATCATCAGAATACCTTTAAATTCATGTTGAATAGATTTTGCAAGTGTTATATCTTCTACTGTAAAATGCATTGCATATTTGTCAGTGAATGTGGCTTCCTTAAGTTGGTCTCTGGGGAATCTGGCACAGTGTTTTTTGCAAGTTGTGGATTTGTCCATTCTGATCTTGATTGCAGAACAAGAAGATGAGGAGCCTTGCTGTCTTTATTTAATCAAGCACAGGTGGCTTTAGTAGATGGAGTCATATAGCACAGAAACTCAAACCATGGGCAAAAACCAAACAGCCAGTCAGAGAGATCAGAAACATGTTTTGAGTCAGTGAAATTTTAAGTAGTGAACAGAGCATTGAAAATGTTTCGTATGGTCTTTATTGATTATGGAGAAAACTATAGCAGATAGTACCAGGCTCCTACAATTTAAAATTTAACATAATAACCCCTCATACTCTACTTTCCAATCTTAGCTTGGTGTAACTAGGGCAGCAGAGCAACTTTCAGCAGAGGGAAAGCACCCATTGGGATTCTGTCACTTCCCTTAGCAGTGAAAGCCCTGGTGAGAAACACATGTGGTTGAGCACATTAGGGAAACGGTGGGCTCAGTTATGAACAAGCTGGGGCAGGTTGCTTTAAATGGGGTTGGTCTTTATATTTGAAATATATTAAAATCACTAGTACAAATCAAAAACGATGCTAGTCATAATATGATCCTTAATGAGGAACAGATGTTTTAAAATGATATATGTCAAGCATCTAGCCTTCCTGCTTAACCTACATCCCAACTCAGGTACCGTTTATTGGCTGCCACTGTTCCTTCATCTCCACCATGAATCATTCTCCTGCTGTAACACAAAGATGTGCATTTGTTTGTCTTCCTCTGTTTTGTTTCTAACCTTTAGGATTCTAAGTCTCAACTCCTTGACGTGGCTTTCAAAACCTCCCATAATTTGCAGTGACTTTCCTGATTAATTTATTTCTTATGTTTTTCTAATACCATGACTCGACTCCTGGTACCCCAGTCTCTTCATGATCCCCGGTGCTGGAATGCTTCAGATATTTCCATGCCTGAAATTTCTGCTTCCATCTCCATCTGGCCTGAATGCTTCTGCCTGTCTCCTCTTGCCTTTGGAAGTCCTTTTCATTATTCCTTAAGTTCCAGCTCAAGTCCAATCACCTCATCAGTGGAAACCTTCTGGGCAGCACCTCTTCCCTCTCAATTGCTCTCCAATAACACTTGCAGTTGGTATTACAGAAATTAGTTCTTAGCAGTGGCTTGATTTTCTTTTCATAATGCTTTGTAAGTGTTATTCTGTTCTTCTTATTGTAAGTAGCTCAAGAGCAGGGATTATGACTCAAATTTCTGCTTCCCCAAGAAAGTCCCACAATTATTTACATTACAAAGAGCAGGCACTCATTCAGTACAATTAACTGGCTAGGGGCCAGTAAAACCATCAGAGAAAATTAAGAAAATGACATTCAGTAGGTTTAAGTATCCCAAACCATCAGTTTCAAGCCCTAAATAAATAAAAAAGTCTTATCAATTTTCAAAAGAGTCTTCTCTCCCATAGGTAAGTTATTTCAAAGTCTGACAAAGCATTTCTTTGTTGGAAAACTTAAGGAAAGGGAAAAGTTGTCCACATCTCTTTAAGGATTTGAGTGTCTCGGTAATCTTTATTCCATAGTGTTACTTGTAGAGCCACCAAAGATCTGCCAGACAATGAACCTACATGACCCTAGACCTTTTTTCAGTTTGTCATTCTTCCACCAATTGCAGTAATTGGGCATCTATGTTTTAATAATTGGACATCTATTCATATACCATTTACACAATTATAATTGTATCAACTGTTCTGAAATAAAATAGGAATAAAAGGAGATCATGAGGCTCAGAATTCAAGACTCCTTTGTGCAACTTGTAGTACATGATAAAAGACCTTTCATGAAGCAGGTGTTCAGTTATTGCTAAAGAAATACGAGAATAAAAAAAGAAATCAGGCTCTGGGGGAAAACATTTTATGTGTGAATAGCGTATAAAAGATTCTTGATGGAGTAGCAGATTTCACTATCACACATATTCACAGAGAACTCCCATATTAAAATTTATAAGATTTGCATGTAAATTGTTTTGATAGGATTTGTGTGTAAATTTTTACTGATACCCATCCAGACCTAGGCAGGAGCTTGCTTCACAGGCCTTTACCAGGATAGATACTCAACTTCTGATAATACTGAAGGGGAGTTCAGTGCTCTGGCAGGATTTCAATTTAAAACATACCAAATTAATTAAGAGGGGAAATTGAATTAGAAAAGATACCTAATATTTTGTTAGTTGCTATCACTCTTTATTTTGCTGTGAGGGAATTAATATGTTAATGTTATATTAACAATATAATTAATATAAGTAAGACAAAAATGCATGAAGATTAATTAACAAATGATATAATTATCAAATTATGTGACATCAGACGTCATAATTTCTACATCTTAGCAAAGGTATAAGCAGCAAATATTTAAGAGCTAGGAAAGCACAGTTATATGGACCTTACATTGTTCCCTTTTGTGAAACCTGCACACATCCAAACTGAACGCAGAAACAGGAAATCAGACGCAGGTCCTTTATGAAATAAAGAATGGCTTTTTGTGTGTGAAAATAACTCTTGCATACTGCAGAACATAAGTCAGGCTGAAATGTGAGGTGGACTGTATTTATGGTAAAATGTTTTGTGTTCATCTTCCTTTGCTTGGCAGGCTATACTTGAGACCATTCCAGTTCTACCAGTTCATTCCAATGGATCACTGGAGCCTGGACAGCCAGTTCAGAATGCGATCAGTGGTGAGCAGCATGCCTCCCGTAGAACTTCAGCTGAGTCTTCTCGCTTTTGTTCTGGCACTCAATACAGTTAGCAGTGAATTTCTAAAAGCAAAATATAAGTGTGCTTTTCTCCCTGTTGTGATTCTGTCACTTCCAGCGCTCACTTCTCCCACCCAACTCCAAACACCCCATTCTGTCAAACAAGACAAAATTAATTGAGCCAGATTGGAAGCAAAATCTTTTCTTCCTTCACGACCACCTCATCATTTAGAAACTCCTCACGTGGCTAGTGTCTTTGCTTTAAAGGCTGTTTCCCAAGTGATGTGGTCTGCCAGGAAGTAGGCCACTTCTGAGGATCCCTACCTACTGCTCAGGCATACACAGCACCAGAGCAGCTTGCCCCTGACGAGGCTTCTGGGGAGGCTTTTATCTGTACCTCTCTCTTCCGCGTGAGAGGTGGGCTCCCTAGATGGGCTAGGTATGGAATCTCAGATCCTCCTTGTAGGAAATAGGCCCCTTTTGGCCATACTTTTGTGATTTCTCAGTTTTTCCCAAAATATGTGCATTCTTTTTGTAAATAATGGATCCTGTGCTTTTTTCAGCATTGTCTTCAAAAACAAAGGTGTTGAGGTGATGAAAATGTTCTAAAATTGATCATGGTGATGGTTGTACCACTCTGTGAATATGCTAAAAACCACTGGCAGGTATACTTTAAATGGGTGAATTGAATGACATATGAAGTGTATCTCAATAAAGCTGATAAGAAAAAATAAAAATAGAAAAGAAGGGACTTGCCAGACATTAGTATTCTACATCATTCTATTTGTTGCCATACTGTGACTTAGTTGAAATCATGCCACTAAAAGCTAGCCGTCTATGTGGAGTGGTCCTGTGCTTTGGAGCATTGGCCTGTTTAATTGCTGCTCTCCAAAGAGTCTCTTCATAGATCCTTAGGAAGTTAGAATTCTATTTATCTTCCTCTGTTTTGAATGCAAGCCCCTGTATAACGAGTGAACATCATAGCTCTCCCTTTGCCATTTTTTTTTTTTTTTGAGACAGAGTTTCACTCTTGTCACTCAGGCTGGAGTGAAGTGGCACGATCTCAGCTCACCGCAACCTCTGCCTCTTGAGTTCAAGTGATTCTCCTGCCTCAGCCTCTCGAGTAGCTGGAATTACAGGTGCCTGCCACCACGCCCAGCTAATTTTTGTATTTTTAGTAGAGACGGGGTTTCTCTATGTTGGCTAGGCTGGTCTCAAACTCCTGACCTCAGGTGATCTGCCCGCCTCGGCCTCCCAAAGTGCTGGGATTATAGGCGTGAGCCACTGTGCCTGGCGTCCCTTTGCTATTTTCTAAGTTCTCGCTGCACTCATTTATTATTGTCTTTAATTAGCATCACTATTCAGAATTTTTATATCTGTTGACTTACAAATTTCTCCACCTAATTTTAATGTAAAATTAACTAAGTTTTCTTTAATTCTGCCTTTTGCTCCTTTTGTTATACTTGGTAGTCACCTAGTCAGTGCCTACAGCAGAGGGCAAAAGAGAATGAGTTCTTTTTATAATAAAATAATTATTCACTTTGCATATGAACAGTTTTGCCAGGCAATGAAACCAGATGACAAGCTGAAATCTGAATCAGAAATCGGGTTAGGATTGCTCAAATGATTTATGGATTAACTTGTTTTTGCTCAATGAATCTTTTGTTTTAATTTTCAAATTAGCTTGAGAAAAACATTTTTAAGGGGTACTACTTGTAACCCATTCAGCTTTTGCTCAATGTATGTCATACAAGATCAGGTAACGAATATTAAATAACAGAAATTCCGATTAATTCACCTAAACAAATTTAGCCATGAAATACAAATGGAATTTGAACAAACCTTAGGAGGCAGATATTCCACAGGTGAGGGGAGAAAAAAGAGGAGTCAAAGTAGAGAGGAATTCTAGCAGATTCCACCCTTTCTTCCTCTGCTTTAAGCTTCTGCTTACCCGTAACAGTGACACTGCGTCTAGATGAGCTTAATTTTAATATCATAAGAATATATATGAATACCCTATTTTGGACTTTCTTTTAATAATCCTCGGCAACTTTCATGAGACATACAAATCTAAAATTTAAAAAATCAGAGTAAATAGTTTGGGCAATGGTGATAAAAATGTGTCCATATGGAGGTCTGTGATGTGACATTATTGTTTAACTGAACTCCTCGGGTTGAGTCTGCTGCTTTTCCTTGCATATAAACACTATAACATTTGTGGGTTCACTTGTACATATTTTGAATATTTTTTATAGCAAATAGTATTGATTGATTAAATGGCATATTAAATAGTCTATATTCTTTGCTTTGTCTTTAGATGATGATTATCTGGAAAAGAACATTCCACCAGAGGCTGAAGAGCTGTCATTTGAAGTGTCTTATTCAGAAGTGGTTACAGAGGCTCTAAAAAGAAATAAACTTAAGAAATCAGAGATTAAGAAAGAAGACTATGTTTTAACTGTAAGCAAAACCTTTCATGATTATTTCAGGACCTTCCTGTGACTTCATAGGACAAAACTAAGATTTCTTTTTTTTTTTTTTTTTTTTTGAGATGGAGTCTCACTCTGTCGCCCAGGCTGGAGTGCAGTGGCGTGATCTCGGCTCACTGCAAGCTCCAGCTCCCGGGTTCAGGCCATTCTCCTGCCTCAGCCTCCCAAGTAGCTGGGACTACAGGCACCCACCAACTTGCCGGGCTAATTTTTTGTATTTTTAGTAGAGACAGGGTTTCACCGTGCTAGCCAGGATGATCTTGATCTCCTGACCTCATGATCCACCTACCTCGGCCTCCCAAAGTGCTGGGATTACAGGCGTAATCCGCGCCCGGCCAAGATTTCTTTTTTTAAATATCTGTGTGTGTGCACAGGGGGTTTCTGCAGCCAGGCATCACACTGCTCACGCTACCATTGGGGGTGTTATGTGGGCACCACTTGTGCAGTGCACAGCCTGCCTGGCTGTACCTGGCATTCCTGTGTTGAGGAAAAGTTGTGAGGCTGTAGGCTTGAATACTATTTTACAAATGAAATAGGATTCTACCTGCCTGGCTTGTGAGCTTTCTTGCACTTTATATTCTTACTTTTCTTATACATCAATGCAGACCCTACCTTTACACACTTGTGCCTCTATAAGCCACATATCAGAAGAGGGGACTGCAAAAAGTCACAGTCATAAGAGGAAGTGAGAGCTCATGGAACAGACAATAAAAACACATCAAAACCAATTCAAGAACTTCTATTAGTACATGGTGGGCAAAGAGAGCTATATACTTTGTTACCCCCGAAGTCTCATTATTTATATCCAGAATGTTATATCCAGGAGGCCAAATAGAGAACTATGTAACATTGGTCTGTTTGCCATTCAACCAATGCGTGTGTGAAAAGTTTATCATGTGGAGTCCTGAATACTCTGTGCTGATTAGGGTTGGATGCATGATGAGCAGGGCCCAGGCACTTTCAGAGCTAAAAGACTGAGTCATCCAGAAACAGACTTTTTGTACCAGGTGACTTGGACCGTTCCCAAACAACCATCCCATGACAGAGGACAGGAAGAGGAAAGGAAGAACTCTAGGACTCAATGAGTGCCTTCTACGGGCCTGACACTATACTAGGTATTCTATTAGTAATGTAAGATGGACCCTAGTGATAATCCCCATTTTACAGCTGACGAAACTGAGGCCCAGAGAGGCTAAGCAACATGTCCAAAGTCTGCAGCTAGTGGGAAGCAGAAATAGGATTTGAAACTAAGTGTGTCCAACTTCAAAACCCTTCCTGGTCCCTAAGCAGTCTCCAGGTTAGAGGGCAACGTGTGGTGGTCTAGGGAAAAGAGAGAAGCCTGCAGGACTCTGGTTTCAGGGGGAGCCCCTCCTTATCTTAAAGAGAGGCATCCAAGAGAGGATGCTGGCCCCTGCATCTCCTCATTGAAGCCAGCTCCTTCTGAGATTTGGCTCTTCCCATGAAGAACTTTGCATAGGATTTAGCACATAGTAGTTGCTCAATAAGTGATTGCAATTTTTGTTTATATTGTTGTTATGTGTTACTGTTACATGAGGACTTAGCCTGAGAAAGAAGATAAACTAGCTAAGCATTTAATAGCACAAGGCATGCCCCAAACCACATCCTATATTTTGTTTTATTTTTGAATACTTGAGGTTCCAAGGAGCAATTATTGAATGAACAAAAGAATGAATGAATGGGCAGATACTTTGACTACCCCAAGGAAGCTCCAGTTTAGGAAACACCTATGGAAAATGTGAACTTAAAGCTTTATAATTTAAATTTAAGTGTTTATAATTTAATCTATGGGTGTTTTTTTTTGTTTGTTTTACTTCAGCATTTTTTTCCAATACCACTCTTTCTGAGGGCAAAGTGAACCTGTGGATATTATATAAGAACAATCTTTTGCTTCTAAAAGGTCTTGCTGCTGACATTCTTCACAATATTTCTGGATTGTTGAAGGATTTGCTGCTGTTGTTGTTTTAGTGTCTTTTTTTCTTAGTGTGAAAATGGAGAATATGTCAGTATCATTGTCTTCAAAATCATAGTAGGATTATTTGCACTTTCTCTGTATTTTGCTTTTTTAAGAATTTGGAATCATTTAAATTTAATATTTATGGTAGAATAACTGTGGTCTCAGCAAGCATATATAGTCAGTTTAAACTGGGAGATTACTAAAAGTCTCTTAAAGTGTGCAGTATGGGATAGATAAACCCTGATTTAAAGATTGACTGTCCAAGAAGGAAAAAAAAAAAAAAAACATATGTTTAGAGCTCTCCTAGGATATACCTAAGTGTGTTTCCTGGTACGTGTGTGTCACATTTATTCCAGTTAAGGGCCATGGTGTATGCATTCCATGTGGTGCCTGACATGTATGTTGTTTGACAATATTGGGTGTTCCTTATAAAGAAGGCAGTTTCCGCAGTTGCAATGGCAATGTTATCATATACTTTAGACTGCTGTTTTGCTTCTAATTAGCACAGCAGTGATCTGCACATTGTTCTAAACCACATATTCGTATTTCTAGGATGCAGCATGCTCCTTAGAGATGTTTTCCAAAGAACACGTTCTACTGCATAGATTTAGAGTGTCCAGGTGGCATTTGAGTGAATGTATAATAATTTTCCTTTGCCATAAAAAATAAATATCTTCACTCTGTGTTTTAGAAATTTATTGTTCAGAAAACCAGATTTGGCTTAACTGAAGCAGGAGATCTGTCTGCTGAAGACATGAAGAAAATCCGCCATCTCTCTCTGATTGAATTGACTGCCTTTTTTGATGCCTTTGGAATTCAACTGAAAAGAAACAAAACAGAGAAAGTAAAAGGACGAGGTAACTAAGAAGACTGATTGCTTCCAGCTTTAACACTTTGACACAGTGGAATAAGATAATGCTTTTCTGATTCTTTTTTCTTTCCCCCTTTCCTATCTCACAATGAAGACAATGGGATTTTTGGAGTTCCACTTACAGTCCTCCTGGACAGTGATCGAAAGAAAGACCCTGGAGTGAAAGTTCCCCTGGTATTACAAAAAGTGAGTAGCAGGCAAATGAAAGGGGAATTCACAGAGCCTCATGCTTATGATTTGGTACTTTGTAAACCCACAAATGAATGTTCTTTTATATTTAAAGACACTATCGCCCTATTAGGACTCAGGCCCCTGATAATTTTCAGCTTTATTCCATGTACCGCATAACAGCCCATGGTGCCTGGACCAGTTGGCCTTGCTGCATTCTTTTGGAGCCTGTTACATTTTGTTTGCCCATAACACATCAGGTGACAGACACAGATGGTCTGACCCAGGGCACGAACAGTTACATTTTTTTCCAATATTTTTTCAAATGTTATTTATACATATGAATGTGTTTGTGTGTGTATTTGATTATTCTGTCTAGAGAAAGATGACCATTAATTATTACCAATGCATATATAAATCATACAAATATTTGCTGAGATATAGCATAGGCTGGGTTTTAAAAATGTGTATATGTGTAATCATTTTATCAATTTTCCATATCAAGTTTAATAAAATCTAAAAACCAGCATGTTCCAGTCATTTTCTGGTGTGTCTGGGCAGATAGGATACATTTAGACAAAGAAAATAATTCTGGTGGAAGGAGGTTTTGAAAATGATATTATCTGAACTATAAAATGCTAATATCTCTGTGACTATTGTTGCTGAATACCTGATTTGCTTTTAAGTCATGTTGTTTTATAGCCAGCAATTTACACTGGTTTTTACCTAAGTGTGCATTTATTCAACAGTGACATCCAGTGGCACAATTAAAATTCCTAGTCCTTAACACACATTTTGTTGAATTTTAAATTGAGTTTTTAAATGATATTTTAAAATGTTGTCTAAGGAAACATATACTTACCTGACACTGATAATCATACGTCAGTTGTTTAGCTTCCTATATTTTGCTACCAGTGCCTCAAATTGAGATACTTCTCAAGTCAGGTGACTGATTGGCTGGAGATAGGAGCCAGGAAGATGGCACCAAGATGGCCAGAGGATACAACCAACACCTTTGTACACATGGGCCCTCCGTGGGTGACTTCCCTAGGCAGGGCTGTGCCAGTGCTGTTTATGTAATATCACATCTAGCCAGCACGGAGCAGCCCAAGGAGGCTGGTGTTACCACCGCCCTTTTACTGATGAGGCAACTGAGGGATAGGAGAGTGAGAAAACTTACCCAAGACACACAGTCAGCAAGAGGTGGAGTGGGAAAAGGAGCAGAGCATATAGCAAAGTCCAGAGTCCATGGTGATGCTGAGATTTTCCTTCCTTCATTGAGTTAAAACCAGCATTGTCTTTGTCCTGTATGTAAAGGACAGAGTTTAAAATATGAAAATCAAAGATGATTCAGCACATGAGTTTATAGTACTGTGTAGGTACAAAAATCTAGCATAGAACTTAGCAAATAGAAAGTACTCAATAAATGCTAGTTAAACTAAATCTGGATTTATATCATATTAGCAACATGTTAGCTGTTATTACTACTGGATGCTAAGTGTTCTTCGCCACGACACCTCAAGATAGTACTCTCCCACTCCTACAAGAGAGGCTTTTCTTACAGACGTGTTTCTTCTTCCTAAATATCTGTTTGCCTCCATACCTAGAAGAATTACCTTAGTTCCAGGCACCATCCACCATCATTTCTTGAAAGGAAAATAGCAGAGATGCTGGATCCCCTTCTTACTGGGTGAACTTGGCCAAGTTATTATCCTTTCCAGAGAAGCACTGTGAGCTGCTTTATTACAGCGAATTGAACTGTTCTCCTTAGTCTCCTTAGCAGTAGAATAGGGTTATTGTGAGGATTAGATTACTTAATGTAGGTAAAGGACTGAGAATAGGAACTTACACATAATCAATGCACAATAAATGGTAGCATTTATTACTTTCTTAACACCCATCACCATCCTGAGAACTCACGAAAGCTATTAATCTTTACCCCGTCTAAACTCCTTGATCAGACATCTAGAATTCCTATAGTTTCTTAGTCAGAGTGATTGCAACCAATGACAGTAGATTTAGAATCTCTTGTTACTGATCAGTTTGCAGAAAGAGTTATAGTAATCAGATCTTAAAAATGTTAAGAGGCATATATAATTTTAGAGTGGTTAAGAGCACGAACTTGAGTCAGTGCTGTTACTTATGAGGTTGATCTTGGGAAAGTTGTAAAACTGCTATAAATCTCTACTTTTTCATTGGCATGTTGGAGGATAACGTTGACGTCATAGGATGGTTATGAACATTTAACAAAGCATTCAAGTGCCAGTCAAATATATATATATGCTTGGTTACTTATTGATTCGTGTCATCATTGTTATTGTTTTATATGTTTATGATCATATAGAGGTACTTATTCTTGTAATATATCATTGCTTTCTAGTTTTTTGAGAAAGTTGAGGAATCAGGTCTGGAATCGGAAGGAATTTTTCGACTTTCAGGATGTACTGCTAAAGTCAAGGTACTGAACATTTTATCTCTTCTAGGTAGAGTTCTAAGCTAGCTAGACCCAGTTCACACAAGCATCGGGTATCCAGATATTTGTTGTTCTTTACTAGATATTATCACTTGGTCCTTCCTAGTATTCCTTGGTACCTGTGGTAAAATGTTTGTGCCAGAGTTTTTTCATGATCCAGAATTTTAAAAATCAAAACAGAAACATTAAAAAACCAAAAACAACAATGAAATAGCACATCAATTCACCATCAAAAACTGCTGCTTGACTTCAGTTTATAAAAGTTGAAACGTCTCACCACTGTTTTGGAGGTTAAACACCTTAGTTTGTTGTGTTCCTCTCAGCCGTGGAATTCCCTAAGCCAATGTTATATGAGCCTTTATTTCATCATTCGTTGGTTTAAACATTCTTTGGCTCTCCCTTTAGTGAAAGCTCTTACAGGAATTTGTAGCAATGGCTATAACCACTAGAATACTCACTCAGCAGTTCCAAAACCCAGTTCCACTTACGGTAATGTTAACATCCACATCTAAAACCAGCTGTTCAGTGTGAATCTTGTTCTTTTGCTTTCTTACTTCCATGAGGTGGCAAACTCTATAGTATGATAAAGCAAAGAATTATTAGAAAAGAAAAGCTCTTCTCGTAAAAATCCAGCAAAACATCCCACTGTGTCTGTGGGTAGGCATACACCATGGAGAGCTCACTCCTGTGGTTGGATCAAACCTGAGCAGTTTTAAAAGATGGATCCCTGAGCAAAGTCTCAGGGGCAGGGGAAAACCAATGTGGTAATGTTTATCAAAAAAACATTCGTAGAGGCAAAACAGCATCTCTTCATTAATTCATTTTGGTACATGCCTTGGGAAATTCTATTTGTATCAGTCTCAGAGTTTTTACACAGAAGTGTGATAAGAGGTTTTTCTAAGTGGAAACCGAGAATAGATAGGCTGTGTCTATTGGATCCTCCAGAAAGCAGATGCTGAGATGGGTGAGGAGCAGAGAAGGGTCATGGCGGTACTGCTTCTGTAGGATGAAAGAGGCAGGAACCAGGATTGGCTAGGGTGCAGGTCTGACAATTCCTAACCATGGAGGAGCCGTGTGCTGGGCAGAATGGGCCAGGCCCTAGTACCCATGCCTCACCCTGTCGTGGGCTGGGGCTTCCTGCAGAAAATATGGCTGAGCCACATCCAGAAGGGGCCCGCAGCTGGGAAAGTTGGCTACCTGGGCTTTTGCAAATAAGGGCAAGGTCTTCTGTGAAGCGAGGTCAGAGCAGGGCACCAGGGCATCAGGGCTCCGGGCATGTTGAGGGGTTACGACTTCCCTGAGAGTGGAGTTGGCTGAATGCTGGCACAAGTTCTTGTGGAAGGCAGGGAAATGCCCAACGGCTCCTTAAGGTTTATGCTTTCTAAGTTGCATCTGCTTTCTGTCTCTGTTTCTCATGTGTTTGGTTCTTACATACTCTTCTAGACAAATGTATCCTACATGTAAGGATGAAAACCATTACTTATTTTGGTTAAATCTTTGGTTATATCTGCAGAGTCAGAGAACCAAAATGAAAGAAAGAAATTTCCTAAACAGAAACAGATTCCATCTCTTGAAACCTCTGTCCATAATTGGGAAACTGTATTTGCACATATTCTTATTGGTTCCTCTGTGTGTGTGTGTATGTGCGTGTGTACACACGCATGCATGGGTGTATAACATGCATAATGGATATGATTTAAATGTCCTGTTTTTAAATCACCAAAAGGAGAAAACATTACAGGGCATTTCTTATGTGCACAAAGTTTAACATCATAGCAGCAGTTACCTTTCTTTGGCTAATCTTCCACTGAAAAATGCTCCTCAAAGGCTAATCATTCCTTCGGAATGTTATTATAGGCATGTGCATTCCTGAACCACATATAGGTCAGTCTTTTTTCTCCCCTACCCAGTTTTATGTAGTTTCAGCCTATTTATTCCATCACTTATTAGTGGAAAATGTAATTCAGATGTTTTCATGGTTTGAGCCCCAGGAAGGCCAACATAAAAGAAATCTGGGCAAGAGAACAGAAACCAGGAAACACTGCAGTTAGAAAGACATTGAAACGTGATGCATCAAGGGGATCTTTATTCCTCTCCTTTATTCAAACTTTTTATTTAAACTACCTCCTTTTTTTGTAATTCATCCACTGAACTACTAAAAACTCCATTGTAATAATCCTCGGATTGAACCAAGTCGATGATACCAGCCCTTGTGGTTCGCTAGTGTATCATTACTGTGAACGGTCTGGCCTGGCTTTGTGCTTTAATGCTTGGGGAGGCTGACAGGGAAGCAGCCCTGAGAGGAAGCTGCTGGTTTTAGCCAAACAGGGAACATGCAGCTGTGGAGCCAAGTCCCAGACTTGAGGCCTCAGCTCATTTGGAACCAATTTAATGCTTTGGTTGGTGTTTGCAATGATTTTCTTTTCAAAAATGACAGAAATTTGAGCCAAACACCGGGGAATATGGAAAGAGGCAGACTGTTTGACATGCGAGATTTTCTTTTTTGACAAGTTTGAATCATTCCAAGGCTGTTCTAAATGTTTTATAACTACCTCACCTGGCTTATTTAGGCTGGTCATTTGCATTTGTATAAAACCACCTCCAAAATAGAGGAAGGTTGCATTTTTGCTGAAGGGAGATTTAATGACAAGACTTCTCATCCTTGCCTAGTGCTCTCAGTAACAGGGGTGAGAAAAACAGGGCTTCTGAACCTCTAAGTGCTCCCATCTCTGGTAAGGTAAACTCACACCCGGTTGACGTGGTTTCACATTGGGGCCCCCACAGAAATGCCAGCTCTGTTCAGAACCAAAAAAAGCCATTATTTCTCTCAGTGTTGCTTTATACCAGCCATCCAGACAAGATGACGCGGTATTATTCCCTAAACAGTCACGCCGCATACGCGTGGGATTCCCATAGTAATGACACTGCAGGTTAGAATAGACTTGAGAGTGGGGGAGGGGTGAGCAGCCAGTGTGGTGATTATTGAGAGCTGTCAGCATGGCAGGCCCTGCCCTGTGAGCTCTACATGATATTATTTGTTTTGATCTTGGGAATGTTGTTTTAATATTCCATTGTACATTGAGAAGCTTGAAGCACAGACCATACCCTAGTCAGTTGCAGAGTTGGGATAAAAGCCTAAAGGATCTGGTTGTAGCACCTGCCCTTGACCCTGGTGCCCTGTTGCCCCTTAGGTGACTGGGAACTACTCACAGGTTAGGATGGCCACATTCGTGATTCAGATAGATTCTTTTGGCAGAGGTATGTGGAAAATGAATTTGAATTCTTCTCCTCTCGTTGGTGCTTCCTGTGCACTTGGAAAACAATGTCCCCTTTGCTTTACTGCAGTGGTACCAGGCGATTGATGGGAAATGCTTACTCCTCCTCCTGTATTTTTCCTATTAACAACACTGCCATCTGCCCATTACAAATCAGATGGAAATCATCTTGGAAAATCATCTCAGATGATTATTTCTCCCTCTGAGTCTCATATTCAATCCATCACTGATTCTTAATTTTCCCTCCTGGGCGTTTCTTAAATGCTTCCTCTCCTTTCTATCCTACAACTGTTTATCCATATTAGTCCTTAGTTATCTGTCCCTGGAAGTGGTGCTGTGGCCTGATAACTGGGTTCTTTGCCTGTCACTTGCTTCCACCCACCCGACCTATGCCAAGCTCCACGCTCCCCCAAATCATTTTTCCATCTGGCTGTTAGAAAAGACAAATCTACCCTTGCCATTCCCGTGCTTAGAGATGTTCCAGGCTGCCTCACTGCCTACAGGTTGAAGGCTAGTCCCGTTAGCACTGGCGCTTGCTGCTCTCTAGCCTCATTCCTTGCCCCAGATGTGCCAGCAAGGCTGAATGAACTGGAGTTCCCCAGAGACACTGGATCTGCTGGCATTTGTATCGCTGCTTAAGCAGGATCCCCTTCTATTTCCTCTTCCCTGTAATCCTCAAGACTTTCCCCTAGCAGAGTTTGACTCCTCTCTTTCCTGGCTGCATAGCACCAATACATGACATTTCTTACAGCATGTGCACTCTAAATTAGTAGTATCAGCTCATGAAATAGTCCCACCCACTAGATTACAGGACACCAAAAGGCAAAGAATGGATTTCATGCATCCTCTTTTCAGAGCCCACTCTATCTCTTTCATTTTAGGAAGAACTTTATGCTTAAGGTTTTGTAAAGTATATTTATCACCAGGGGGTTTCTTGATTAGCCAAAGTATTCCTTTAAGATTGAAAGCTTCTCCAGGACAAGATGAATATCTCCTTTTGATATTATCAGTAGAGGTTAGAGGGTGCATCCGAATCATGTGTAGCTCTGTAAAAAACTTGTGCTGCCAGGGACCTCCAGTTTTCAGGCTCTGGGAGCCAAGAGAGTGATTATGTCTGGCTGGTTAATGAGCTGATCCTTATTAGGAAAAGGTCAGATGTGCACACCGACTCTGGCTGTGCATGCTCGAGGCCAGAAGAATTAGGCTTCTCATGAGAATAAAGCAGAGGTCTTAAAGAAACAGAGCTTTTAGAGTTCCCTTTCTAAGTATCCTTTCTGGAGCAGTTAGTGTCAGCTGGGAGACTGACTATAACTGCTGGCATTATAGGTAAACCTTGTAGTTCAAAGGAGCAGTGAAAAATGAGTTTGCCTTTGAAAAGAAACATGAAGCCTGAGTGGCATTGATAATCAGATGAATTCATAATGTAAAATTTGTAAGCCAAGTAGAACTTATGGAGGCTTAGAGATTTTTTTTAAAGTTATTTGCACAGTGTTCCAAACCTTATGAAGGATTGGGCAAGCATGCAAACATGTGGAAGGCATGTGTCTGTCTTGGAATAAAACTTTGCTGTCACTGCTCCAGGAAGATGTCATAGGTTTGCATGTTGCAGCGAGGTCAGAGTTACTTTACTGGGATGTTTCTCATTCTGTATGTGAACTGGCTGAGAGGCAAACCTTCTTGATCTAATTTAGAAATAGAAGAGAGGATGGCAGAAGGGATTATGAAAAGAGGGAGAACGGAGACTTTGTCAGAATCTAACAGTGTATTTATCATGTGGGAATAGTGGTATTCTGTCAAAACCACAGAAATGAAACTGTGATCAGAGTAGAGAACTTCTGTATTTGTGTAGAATTAGAAAATTATTTCAAGATCAACATTATTTTTTAAATATTTTAGAAAATTGTTTTTAAAAATTCATCCTCACATAGCTATTGCCCTTAATCATGTTGAAAAAAATTACTCTTAGTAGACATTACCTTACCAGTCTGTTTACAATAACAGTTTACATAAGAACAGTTTTCAAAGGGGAAAATGGGGTCAGGTGGTAAAAACGCATTGAATACTGACTATTTTCCTTGATTTACAGCAATACCGTGAAGAACTTGATGCCAAGTTTAATGCTGATAAATTTAAATGGGACAAAATGTGCCATAGAGAAGCTGCAGTAATGTTGAAAGCATTTTTCAGAGAACTGCCCACCTCTCTCTTCCCTGTGGAATATATACCTGCCTTCATCAGTCTAATGGAAAGTAGGTGGAAGACGTTAAATGTGAATACGCTAAGATATAAGGTCAATAAAGTGAGAGCAGAAGAGAGATGCTGAATCAAATGTGCTCATGTATAGATTTGCTGTGTCCTGACAGTGCTTGGTGGAATATTAAGTTTGATGGCAAACAGTCACCTACTTACATACTTATATACTTAAGCCTGGTTTAGGGTTTTATAATCATTAAAAGGCAGAGGGGTTTGCAGAAAGACCAGGCTCTTGAGATTTGGATTCCTGTGCAACCATCTGTTAGCCATGCAATCAAACCTTCTGAGCCTCAGTTACTACATCTGTAAATTACAGATAATAATTACTTGTCAGGCTTGCCCTGGATATTGAATAAAGTCATTTATAATAGAGACTGGTGTGTGATAATGCATCAAAAAATACATCACTCCCTTTCTTAAATCTGAGGTCCTAGGTCTGATGATGCAGCATGCAATAAATACTTCACAGAAGATAATTTGTCTCTGAAAGTTACAAAGTCACATCATGTTTCTGAAAGTTACAAAGTCATATAGATTAGGCCTTTAAGTGAAGTATGTGGGCAAAAGCGCAAAAATTATAAACTGTGTGTTGTAATTGACAAGGAATCATTTGGCATGGTTTGAGCATAACGGTTGTATATTGTGGAGGATATAACAAGAGAAAAGTTTGGAAAAGTAGAATGGGGGTACATAGTGGGGGCTTTAACTGTTAACCTGGGGAGTTCAGGGGTTGCAAATCTAAATATGTATGAGCATGCTAAGTAAATGTTGATTCTACATGGACCAAAAAGATCTGTGTCCAAACTGAGAGGACACACCCCATCTAGAGACACTGGCCACTGCTTGGTTCTCCATAATGGTTGCTGTGCTAGACCGAGAGCCAAATCCAGGCTTTAATGCGAAAACTCTTAATTTGAGAATGTCAGCCACTAATTTTTTTTTTTTTTTGAGACAGAGTCTCTCACTGTCACCCAGGCTGGAGTGCAGTGATGTGATCTTGGCTCACTGCAACCTCCACTCCCCAGATTCAAGTGATTCTCCTGCCTCAGCCTCCCAAGTAGCTGGCATTACAGGTGTGTGCCACCACACCTGGCCGATTTTTGTATTTTTAGTAGAGACGGGGTTTCACCATGTTGGCCAGGCTGGTCTCAAATTCCTAGCCTCAAGTGATCTCCCTGCCTCGCCTTCCAAAGTGCTGGGATTACAGGCATGAGCCACCACACCTGGCCCAGCCACTAATTAAATTTTAAAATGTGTGAACTTAACAGGTGATGTCTGTATCTACCAGTTTACAACCTTCTCCGGTTGGCCAGAACTACAAAATCGTTAAAATTACAATGAAAGAAAATAACAGATCCTAAATTGTATGACAAAATTTGTCCTAAAAATTATGTAGGTTCTAAATCTTTGAATGTTTTAACATACCAGATTCATAAAATAATCTTTCGTGTCTTGAAAGAAGAGAATATGGTAGGCAAGGCAGTTGTTTTCTAAGCTTTAATTCACATGCTGTCCGTGACCAGTATCTATTTTCTTTGTAAGCTTACTGTTTTTTCTTCATGAGAAAAACTTGCTGAAAGAGAGAAGAGCTACTAATTTCCTTCATTCATTTTTATTTCAGATATTGTATTTTTTCAGTTCTAGAATTTTCAGTTGGTGCTTTTAAAATACTTTGTTTTTCTGTTGAGGTGACCTATCTTTTCATTCATTATAATCATATTTTCCTTCACATCATTGAGCACAGGTACAATAGCTGCTTCAAAATCCTTGTTGGCGGCCGGGGGCAGTGGCTCACGCCTGTAATCCCAGCACTTTGGGAGGCTGAGGTGGGCGGATCACGAGGTCAGGAGATCGAGACTATCCTGGCTAACGTGGTGAAACCCCATCTCTACTAAAAATACAAAAAGTTAGCCAGGCGTGGTGGCGGGCATCTGTAGACCCAGCTACTCTGGAGGCTGAGGCAGGAGAATGGCGTGAACCCAGGAGGTGGAGCTTGCAGTTAGCCGAGATGGTGCCACTGCACTCCAGCCTGGGCGACAGAGCAAGACTCTGTCTCAAAAAAAAAAAAGAAATTCCTTGTTGGCTAGTTCCAACACCTGGGTTATCTCAGGGTTGGTCCCTGTCTTCTTTGAGAGTGGGTTATACTTTCCTGTTACTTTGTATGTCAAGTAAGTTTAAAGCTTATTCTGAACGTTATGAATATAGTGTTTGGAGACTGTGGATTCTGAAGTAGTTCTCCAAAGAACGTTGTTTGGTTTCTTTTACTTACTGTTGTTCTTTTAAGCCGGCAGTTTGCTTGACTGGACTCAAATTGCCAGTGGCCTTTTGGGCAGGAGCTCAACTCTCCATTCAGTTGTTCAATCCTTCACCATGTTACCCCACACACGCATAGTTTGTGGGTCAGCCAGAAATTTGGGTGAAGTTTATACCAGAATAAGAGCCTTCCATCTCTGGATCACTCATTCATTTTTGTTTTTTGGTAGTTTGAATTATGCAAGGAGGATTCAAACCTCTAATTCCAGATCTATTCAGAGAATCATATTTAAGAAGGGTATATGAATATATTAATTTTCATCCTCCAAAATATTCAATCCTTATGTTCAAACCATGCCAAATGATTCCCTGACTGTCAGTTACAAAACATACTTTATAGTTTTTGTGCTTTTACCCAAATACTTCACTAAAGACCTAATCTGTATGACTTTGTAATTTTCAGAAACACTGTGTGACATAATTTTCAGAGACCAGTTAACTTCTGTGTAGCATTTACTACATGCTGTATCATCATTACTGCCTATCTGCCTGCAGCCAGTACATTTCACTGAAGGGAGAGGTTCTGAGAAATATCCTGAAAGGGTTCACAAAGGAGTCCACATTCCTTCATATGACTTTGAAAGTGAAAAATACTATATTGCAGGTGGTTGATTTGATACCAGCGAACCCTGTAGGAAGCCCAGAGTTCTGGCCTGCTACCAGCAGGAAAAATGGCCTTTTTGCCACCTAAGTAAGCTCTAGTTGTAACAAGATTTTCTGAAGGGGAGGATTGTGAACAAGTGCGTGTGTGTGTGTGTGTTTAAGCTGTCCCTCTCAATACCCTCAAATGGAGCTCAGAGAACACAGAGCCTTTTCCACTAATGTCATTACTTTCTCTTTTCAAACTTGGCCCCAAACTTGACCGTAAAATTAAAGGACTAGTATCATCATCAATCAAGCCTCAGATGCTTTCATTACATGCTTAATAACTTTCTGGGGAAATAATGACCTCAGGAAAGAGAATACTTTTGACTGGGATGTATTAAATGAATTAACTACAAAACTATTCATCACAAAACAGTGTTGGGCCAGGTTTCCTAAGTAAAATGAAAATGGATTATTTGCCAAATTAAACTTAATCTTAAAAGAGCTTCATAATTTTTCTGAAGTTAATGGAAACACAGTGGTCCCAAGCCTACATCTGCATCTCTTGGGTTTTTTTCCCCAGAGTTGTTTTTTTTTTAATTGCGTTGGAAGATTAGAGACAGTCCTCAGCCTGCAGTTTATGCACTGACATAATGTCTTATCTGCCCCTAAATGCTTTGCACTGAGACTTGCTCTTAAAGTTTCTATTATTCAGGCGAGCTCACATCAATGTGTATTTGCTGTTTTCAGTAACATCCTTGACCTGCGTCATTATAAATTTGATACAAGTATCTACAAATCCACACATGGATTTTTCTTCAACAGTATGATCCTCCCTCTCTCCCTATATTGCTTGGTTGTATACACTTGTCATCTACTCCTGAACTCTAGCACACACAGCTCCAGTAACCTACTAGCTTGTCACAAGTGTTTCCACTGCCATACAGCTCAGTTAACTTCACCAGCAGCTGACTGCCTTCCAGCCATTGAATAGAAATAGATTTTCCTTCAACTTGAGAACTCCCCAGAGATTCCAGAACATAATGCTTTCCTCTAAGAACTCCCCACCAAGACACCATTTTGAAGAGAATACAGAGGGACGAAGGAAAGCCTAGATTCTCTGGTGTATGCTACATTTTCAGCACAGCTGGTCGTGGATTCTCCAGCTGTGGATGGCATCCCTGAGTGTAAATGCCAACCCTCTGGCGCCATCTTGTGTCATTATTGAGGAAGAAAATACTCAACAATCTCCAAAGATCCAACTACAGTCGTCACCTTCCCTAAGTGTCCATGGAAGATCTAGAATAAGTGTCATAGATCATAAAAAACAAGAGCAAACATGTAGAAAGATAACTATGTACAGGTACTGATTTAAACACTCTACATATATTAACTCATTTAATCCTCATAACAGCCTGTGAGGTAGGTACGATGACTATTCCTATTTTACAGATAATAAAGTAGATGGGACAGGGATTAAATAACCTGCCCCAGGTCACACAGCGACTAAATAGTAGACCAGGATTGAAACATGGTTATAAATCTGTGTTCCTAATACTTATACTTTTCTGCCTCATTATATGGAAGCAAGGTTTATTTTCTCTTGTATTGAGTGAGCTTCTCTTCTATTTATAGTATTAAAGGAAGGGAAGGTCTGCGAAAGTACTTTGAAAGGGAAGTACTATCCAAATCCAGAATTATTCTGAGGATCTCGTTGGCCACCTGCCTCAACAATGGCATCGTGGGATGGGAAAAGGGAGTTGATGGACGGAGGCTCCTGTCCAAGTGAACAAATTTACATTGCTGGGCACAAAACCTGAGTCTTTACCACCAAAAGCTGTCAGGAGCCCTCCTGTGCCACCAGATGCTAGCAAGAAATACTGTCGGGATGCATCAGGGTTATTTAAAATGTATGACTATTTCTGTTTTCTTGTTAGGAGGGCCTCACGTCAAAGTACAGTTTCAAGCCTTACACCTCATGGTCATGGCGCTGCCTGATGCCAACAGAGATACAGCTCAGGTACGTCGTGTCCACCTCACAGCTTGTCATGTGGCTCTTATTGCTCAGAGGACATGGCTCATAGGAAAATGAAAGTGGAGATGACAGCTCACTGAGCCACCTGAGCATGCTGCAAACACACGGCCTTTCTGTGCTCCCACTGCCCTTCTCCTGAGGAAGACAAGAAAGAGTGGAGATCTTGGTATCTTCTTTTTTTTTTTTTTTTTTGAGAGACAGAGTTTTGCTTTGTCACCCAGGCTGGAGTGTAGTGGCATGATCACAACTCACTGCAGCATTGAGTTCCCAGGGCCAGGTGATTCTCCCATCTCAGCCTTCCAAGTAGCTGGGACTACAGGCATGTGCTACCACACCCAGCTCATTTTTTGCAGAGACAGTTTCACCATGTTGCTCAGGCTGGTCTCCAACTCCAGGGCTCAAGTGATCCTCCTGCCTCAGCCTCCCAAAGTGCTGGGATTACAAGTGTGACCCACCATTCCCGGGCGGTATCTTCTTAAACATTTACGTTTCATTCACTCTATTCGTCCCAGAGATGTTGACTGTCCATCCTGTGTCAGGCACTGGGCAAGGTGTTAGGAGTAGGAGAAGAGGCAAAAATGAAGGCTTAAACGGAACAATGTCAGAAGTCAATAAGACCATTATGTAACTTGTAAAATAGACTCTATAATTGCTGGTCCTCAGCTACTCATCTGGTGTACTGAAGTGGAAAGAAAACTCTGATGAGCATCCTCGGGGAGGAATTTGAAATCACTGGTTTAAATTATATTTCCAGCATGTTCACGTTTTTAAATTTGTGAAAATAATTCAATTTAAATAGTTCTAGAATTTCAGAATTTTAGAGATCATCTCATAGAATTTGGTCATTTTACATATTAGGAAAATGAAGCAGAAAAGTGATTTCTCCACTAATATATAATAGAACATTTGATAGAATCATATTCTATAGTTTCATCCCCAATTTTTCTCTCTTTATTTCACATTCATTCTTTGCTGTATGTTGGTAAAAATCAAAGTTTCTCTTGCTCTCTGGATAATCATTCTATATACAACAGGAAATTTGTTTTAAGTACAACAGGTATTTGGAATCTTTGAAATGAAATTGAGATAAGGATGAGTTGAAAAGAGATGGTAATTTTGAGGCCAGTAAACATAATGTTGAAAACAAAGATGGTTCTTAGTGCTGCCTCTTATCAGACATTTCAGTGTGGTAAGGACCTTCCTCCTACACAGCAAAAATATCTATATCAATTATAGTATATGTCAGTCATATTATATCCTTGAGGCGAGGAGAGAGATCAGCTATGACATAAAAATGTCCTTTTCTAATATAATTCAATAATTTTTCAAAAACTGAAAAGTTATTAGCTTGTTTTTTGGCTTTGTCTTATCGGTATTCTTTTATCAAAAAAATCCATCTGGTATCAAATATCTGAGTCAAAATGTCATCTACCCTTTCATACAACTGAGGATGCAGCAATTATCAAATAATTCAATACACTTCTAACAAAACAGGTCCCCCCACAACATCACGGGACTGGTGAGGATGTTACACACATGCACTGTCTCTCTCTCTCTCTCTCTCTCATTTTTTATTCTAAATTGTGACTGGAGCTAGGATTGTGGCTGATGTGGGTTAGAGGTCAAGAACTCTAGCTGAAGAATTGGTTCCCTTCGTTCAGATCCTGGCTCTGCCACTTAAGCTGAGCAAAGCTGCTCAGCCCCTCTCCACCTCGGTCTCTTCATCTTTAAAATAATAATAGTACCTACCTCACAGGGTTTGGAATGATGATGAGTGAATATATATAAAGTACTAAGAGTAACGCCTGGCTCACAGCAAACCCTCAAATGTTAACTATTATTACTATTTAGTGCTGTTTTTCTCATTGCAAATACTGTACAGTGGAATTCAAACTTGGAAAACTAAAGAGCACTTCTGGGGATTTCAGTGGTCTTGGTGAATTTCTGAAGGTTCTGATAAGTATTTATACTTTGATAGCACAGCAAAGTTGTATTAAGCTTTCTCAATTCTTTATTTTTTTTAATGCTTAGAAGACCTGCACACAAACATTTGCTTTTGGCCAGCTGTCAATTTCAAAGTTGAAAAGCAATAGAAAAATAGCACCCAAAAAGTCAATTTTTTTTATTATTTAGTTGAGTTTACATTTGGGCTGAGGAATGAGATACTCATGTTGTTTAAATGGATTTTCCTTTCCCTAGGAAATTGTAAATAGTTTTCAACAGCAATGCTTTAAGTTAAGGGTAATTTTCAGAATTACTTTTCTTCCTTCACAGCAAAACTACCTTTTGTGTTTATTGAACTGCAGCGTTTTCTCTTCCTGGTTTATATTTAATTTTAACATTTGTCAGACTCTTTTAGGATAAAAGAAAAGAAAATGTAAACCATATTTATAGAAACTGCAATATAATAAAATCCATTAAAATGGCTACTTTTATGAAGCAGACAGTTGAATATACTGCTCACATTTCTTCTCAGTACTTTTAACCAGTTAGAGGGGAAACATGGTACGTTTAACCATTCTGTACTTCTGACAGTTCTCTGGCAGCAGAGTGAGTGGGAATAGAATGAATGATAGCTATCAGGGGCACCTTTTGACAGTGTACAATTGTATGACACGATGCTGTTTCTTCTTAGGCCCTCATGACGTTCTTCAATAAAGTGATCGCCAATGAATCAAAAAACCGAATGAGTCTGTGGAACATTTCTACAGTGATGGCACCAAACCTTTTCTTCAGTAGAAGCAAACACTCTGATTATGAAGAATTACTGTTAGCAAACACTGCAGCCCACATCATCCGCCTAATGCTTAAGTACCAGAAGATTTTGTGGAAGGTGAGTGACATAGTGATGACGGGTCCTCCTCAGAAGTCCATGGCCCCAGGAAGCATAAAGCCTCCATGATTGGGCAACTCCCTTGGTCACAGGGAAGAAATATTAGAAGATAACCCCAGGTGGCTGTGACAGCCTTATGCCTTCTGGAAGGGCTACTCTTCAACACAGTTTCCCTTTGAAACAGGGATCCACATAATTTTTTCTAAACTTTGTAAGGACAATGCCACCATTCCTGGCTCCAGGATATGGAGTGACTGGGAGGAGTTGCCATGCCTGAAGACAGAATCTGCTAGGGAGGTTGAATTCAAGTGTTTTCCATCCAGTCCAAGCTATTTTTCTTCTCCAGGTTCCATCTTTCTTAATCACTCAAGTAAGAAGAATGAATGAAGCCACGATGCTGTTGAAGAAGCAGCTCCCAAGTGTCAGGAAGCTGCTCAGGAGGAAGACCCTCGAGCGGGAGGTAAGACAGCAAATGAGGCGTGGCGATTGTCCACTGCCTAGATTTGTACTCCTCAAAGGGAGGCACAAAGTAGCTTGACATTTAGAACCAAGCATTTTATATTCTCAAGGATCAGGGAGTGTTATAACTATAAACATCATGGAAAGTGGGTCCATAACAGAGTACCATGGTCTTTGCATCTTGTTGAGAGTTATGTGCTTTTTGGTTAAAGTTCTTGAAATATCTCAGTCAGAAAGATTGTTTGATATCCCACCAGAAAGGCTAAAATGGTTCTCTCAAAAGCTGAAAGTCAACATTTTAGTCCCTGTCAACTTGATTTAAGGGCAATCCAGTATCCAAATGTCTAATACTTGGGAAAAGAGATTTCTTCATTGATTGGTTAGTAAAGGAATAGCTAATCCTTAAATTATTTTGTGTAAATTCATTACATTCCAAGGAATTCAGAGTTTTGTTTTAACACAGTTATTTGTGTGGGGGCACATAATGGAAACAAGTTTTAGAAGAATTATTTTTACTGCTTTTATCTAACTTGAGGGTGATCGCAAGTGCCAGACATTGCATTCAACCTTGAGGAGGATGTGGAGATACTTGAAATTTACTTTGCCCTCAAAGGAACATATACCTAATGTGGGAGACAAATGTATATGAGAGCCCCAGGGGCCCAGTAGGGAAGCACCAGGCCAGCTGTGCCAGGGCCATGCAGAGGACAAGGAATGTGCTCTAGCGTGGGAGACTGTGGATGGCTTCATTGAGGATGCAACATTGGAGCTACATTTTTTTTTTTTGAGACAGAGTCTTGCTCCTCTGCCTCCCGAGTTCAAGTGATTCTCCTGCCTCAGCCTCCCGAATAGCTGGGACTACAGGCATGAGCCACCATGCCCGCCTAATTTTTGTATTTTTAGTAGAGACGGGGTATTTTTAGTAGAGTAGGGATTTCACCATGTTAGCCAGGCTGATCTTGAACTCCTGACCTCAGGTGACTCAGCCTCCCGAAGTGCTGAGATTACAGATATGAGCCACTGTGTCCTTCCTGGAGCTACATTTCTTTTTATAGAGTTGGAGTCTTGCTCTGTCACCCAGGCTGAAGTGCAGTGGCATGATCATAGTTCACTGCAACCTCGAACTCCTGGGCTCAAGTGATCCTCCTGCCTGAGCCTCTCCAGTAGCTAGGACTACAGATGCATACCACCACACCTGGCTAACTTTAAAAAAAAAGTTTTGTAGAGACGGGGGTCTTGCTGTATTGCCCACACTGGTCTTGAACTCGTGGCCTCAAGCGACCCTTCCACTTCGGCCTCCCAAAGTGCTGGGATTACAGATGTGAGCCACTGTGCCTGGTTGGAGTTGTATCTTGAAGGATGGATACCACTGTGAAAGGAGGAAGAGAGAAAGTCCAGGGAAAAGGACAGTAAATGCCAAGGCAGTGAGGCAGGAGTGAGTGTTGTTGATTTATCATAATCATGATGAAAGACTGTATTCTCTGACTCATGATAGGCAAAGTGACTTCATATCAAGTAGAACCAATACTTTTATTTAGAAATGAAATTTTAAAAAATTTGTTTTAATTGAGAAAAAATCACATAATATAAAGTTCACTATTTTAAGCATTTGAAATGATGCCAATTCAGTGTGTTTGAGTATATTCATGATGTCCTGCAGCGATCTCAGCCCACTGCAAGCTTCACTTGCCAGGTTCAAGCGATTCTCCTGCCTCAGCCTCCCAACTAGCTGGGATTACAGGTGCTTGCCATCATGCCTGGCTATTTTTTTTAATATTTTTAGTAGAGACGGCGTTTCACCATGTTGGCCAGGCTGGTTTCGAACTCCTGACCTCAGGTGATCCGCCCGCCTCTGCCTCCCAAAGTGCTGGGATTACAGGAGTGAACCACCACACCTAGCCTGAAGACTTTTTCTAGTAAGTCCAATGTCTGGACGTCCTTAGACAGTTTCTTTAGAAACTATTGCTTTTTCTCCTTGTGTAGGAGCAATATTTCCTTGACCTTTTTTTACCTAACGGCTATTTGTTGAAGACTGGACATTTTGAGTATTATAATGTGGCAACTTCGGAAATCAGATTCTTCTCCCTCCTCAGGGTTTGTTGCTTCTGCTTTTGTACCTACTGTTTGTTTGCTTCATGACTTTTCTCCTGAACTGATTTTGTAAAGTCTTTATTCTTTGTTTTGTGTGGCTATGGAAACCTGTGTTCCATTAGGTTAATGATAACTGATAATTAGACAGAGATTCTCTTAAATGCCTGGAACTAAAAAACCTCCCAGTCTTTGCAGATGAGCAGTGTGTGTGCTGGGGCACACCTTTAGCACTCAGCCAAGCAGTTTCTAACTCTGCCTGAGCCCTCGCTTCCTGCTTGCACAGAGCCTGAGGATCAGCCAGAAGTTTATGTTTTCAGCTGTTTCTCAATCATGTGGCCTTTATATTCTCAAGAATATGTTAAGGCTTTTTACAGCCTTTATTTTCCAAAGCATCTCAGTCTCCAGCCTTGCCTCCCAAGCTTTTTAGTTATCTCTTGTTTTCCTCAATTTGCTCCGATCCACTGCATCAGGCAGCTGTGACAAAAACACTTGCCTGTAAACGTTTTTGACATTACACCCCTTTAGCACCCATCAAGTTCTAAGTTAGGCAAGGTAAAGGCAAGCCTTTTGAGCCAGTCTTTGAGGGAGCCACCAGACAGATGAGAGCAAATCATTAGAGTTCTTGAGTGAGGTCCATTCTGCTCCCTGCAGTACCCATGCCAGAAATGCAGGCTGTTATTTTCAAGGCTATCACTGAACTGGAGAGCAGGGATGGAAAAGCATAAGTAAAAATGACACACAGCTCTTCCTCTTACTTAAGCACTCCCCTAGTTGAAGCCTTTGGATTTGTATCCAGAATTCTAAGAGTCGATACTGACAGTTTTTCCAGTTCATCCATTGCTTTTATGGAGGGGCAGCCATTTTCACTCTGGAAAACCATAACAGTATAATTAAATGTGTGGAACAGAGGTCAGGTTAGGCCTTGTCAGTTACTACCCATATGAGCCTGGACAAACTACATTCTTTCTTTGAGCCTGAATGTTCATATCTTATAAATTGGGAGGGAGGACAGATAATGATCTATCTGTTTCATAGAGCTGTCATTAGGATGGACTCACGGGGTGCGTGTGTGTGTGTGTGTAAACTGTACATTGCTATATCAATGTCACTTTAATGTTTTATTGTAAATAGAACCAAGATAGAATGTAAAGGTTATAAATACCATAGAAGCAAACACTTAAAGACAAAGAAATAGTTTTTCTTTCGTACTATTGTACTATATTGCTTTTTGGTTTGTTTGGTTTTTTTTTGAGATGGAGTCTTGCTCTGTCACCCAGGCTGAAGTGCAGTGGTGCAATCTCAGCTCACTGCAACCTCCACATCCTGGATTCAAGCGATTCTTCTGCCTCAGCCTCCCGAGTAGTTGGGACTACAGGCATGTGCCACCATGCTCAGCTAATTTTTTTGTATTTTTAGTAAAGACGGGGTTTCACCATGTTAGCCAGGATGGTCTAGATCTCCCAATCTCGTTATCTCCCCACCTTGGCCTCCCAAAGTGCTGGGATTACAGGCATGAGCCACTGTGCCCAGCCGCTGTGTTGTGTTTTTAATTTTTAATTTTGATTGGAATAGACAGTTTATTAACAAGTTACAAATTTAGAGGTCAGAAAAGACCATAGAATAAAAATCAGCCACCTGTGACTTCCCCTCCTGGAGACAAATAGTATCACCAACGGCAGGGTGTGTGTACAGGAACATGCAGGTGTATAAACCTTATGAGATGCTCTATCCGCTTACCAGCAAATATCAATGTATGTTCTTTCCCCTTTAACATGAATGTAGCATACAGGAGGCACTGTCCTGCGTCCTGCCTTACTGACTTAACAAATCATGGGGGATTATTTTATATCAGTCTAGAAAGCCAGCACCTTTGCTTCTCTGCTTCTTTTGCGTGCTATTCCATAGACACACCATAAGTTATTTCAACAATCTCCTATTGGTGAACAGTGTGTGTCTAATCTTTTGCTGTTACAATCTGTGCGTCAGCGAACAAACATCTATATACATTATTGTTCACAAATGAAGTATATTTATAGGATAAATGCATAGATGTGGAGCTGTTGGATTAAAGTGCATATACATTTTATAATTTTATAAATATTGCCAAAATGTTCTCCATAAAGATTGTACCAGTTTACACTTCCAAAAGCAACATATGCTTGTTTTCTCAACATTACTCCTAAAGACTGTGTTTCTTTTAGACTGCAAGCCCCAAGACTTCAAAGGTACTGCAAAAATCACCCTCGGCAAAAAGAATGGTAAGAAAAACAATTTCCTTTCCCTTCCATTAACTCCCTATATAGTCTTCTCTGGCGACATCCACCACATTTATGTATAATGTTGGTCATGAACTATCCTTCAAACTTGACATTTTCAATGTGGCACATAAAGGAATGGTAGAGGGACCTGACTAGCTGATGATTCAGAATGTGTGCCTCGGCCTCCTATACACAGCTACAATGCTGCGGAAAGTTATAGGAGGAATAAGATTATTGCAATCATTGGTAAGTAATGTCAGAGTGTGCAATGTATTGTATAGGGAGAGGCTTCTGGGGAGCTGGATGAAATAGGACATAGACAATCAAAGGCATATTTTAGGAGTACAGTCTTGGCTGCAATGAGCCTGGGACTTGGCTCCCACCCAGATCCAAATCCCTCGGTATCTTTTCCTGAACTCCTGCTCTCATGGTCCTTGCTGGTAATGTTAGGAGAATACTGTAAGAACTGACTCTGTTCTAAAATATTTTGTGTTAGTTCCCTAGGGCTGCCCTAACAAGGTACCACAAATGAGCTGGCATTAAACAATAGACATTTATGATTCTTTCACAGTTCTTGAGGCTGAAAGTCCAAAATCAGGGTGTCAGCAAGCTTGGCGCCTTCTGAATGCTGCGAGAGAAGCACCTGCTTCTTGCCCCTCTCCTCGCTTTTGGCGATACCAGTAATCCTCGGCATTCCTCAGCTGGTCTCAGCCTCCAGCTTCACATGGCGTTCTTTCTTGTGTCTCCATGTCTCTTCTCCTCTTATAAGGATGCAAGTCACTTGGAGTAAGGGCACACCCTATTGCAGTTTAAACCTCATATGTAATGGCCTCATCTTAACTAATTACATCTGCAATGACCTATTTCCAAATAAGGTCACGTTTCGAGGTATTGGGGGGTTGGGGCTTCAATTTGTCTTTTGGGGAGACACAGTTCAACCCCTAACATATTTATTCTGGGGTATCAATAGAATATTGATAGAATGTGACTCTAGGGAGTCCATTTATATAAATTGTCTACATCACCATCCTTTGAGAAGGTACAGATTTAAAACAATTAAGAGACACCATCTTTCCCACAGCCACCTACACTGTTCTGCAATGTTTTCAGCACACTTTGAGAGGTCCCATTTCAAGTGCCCATGTGGAATTGAATTTGGGCCAGGCATTCATGGCTGCTAACTAAAGAAAGAGGGTATTGGAGAAGCCATATTTTCTAATTGGCTCTTAAAATTTTCAAAAGGTTGGTCTCCTTAAAATATATTGAAGTACAGAATTATGCTTAAAGCAGGGTCAGTTAGGAGTTTGTTCAAGAAATGCATAAATAGAAGCATTTGATTTTTGTCATAACCCAGTTTTTCCCCCTCATGATTTTAAGTCATTATAGCAAGACCTGACCATGTGCAGTGAAAGTAAAAACCCAGGTTAAGTTTAGTCATGAGTGAGTCTCCAGCTGAGAAAGAAAGGAATGTTCCATTCCGGTTAATGTTGATCATAGTGATGTGTTTTCCTAATTCAGAGTAGCACTGATTTTCATATCACTTAAGTGCATCCTTGAGCTGATATTCATCCTAGTTTGACAGACTGTACTGAATTTCTCCTCCTTGGCAGTCTGATGTGCCGGAAGGAGTCATACGGGTCCATGCTCCACTTCTCTCCAAGGTGTCCATGGCCATTCAACTCAACAATCAAACCAAAGCCAAAGACATATTGGCAAAATTTCAATATGAAAACAGGTGAGTCAATGTGAATGAAGGTCTCTGCACAAGAAGGAAAACCTTTATCAGATGCATAACTTTCTAGGCATTTACAAATTTGACTTTTTGTAAAATATAGAACCTGTTGCTTTAGGGAGTTTACCAGTGGATTACTAGAATAAAAAGAGAATGAAGTTAGTAGATATATGATTGCTAACAACAAAAGTTGTTTTTCAAAGGAATTTCTAGAAATGGGATTCTTAGTAGGTATTGTCTTTCTTGGTAGCTTCATTTATTCAGTGAGTTTTACATTTATTTTATTTTATTTTATTTTTATTTTATTTTATTTTATATTTTATTTTATTTATTTTTTGAGATGGAGTTTCACTCTTTTTGCCCAGGCTGGAGTGCAGTCACGCAATCTCGGCTCACTGCAACCTCCGCCTCCTGGGTTCAAGTGATTCTCCTGCCTCAGCCTCCTGAGTAGCTGGGATTACAGGCACGCACCACACGCCTGGCTAATATTTTGGTACTTTTAGTAGAGACGAGGTTTCACCATGTTGGCCAGCCTGGTCTCAAACTCCTGACCCCAGGTGATCTGCCCACCTTGGCCTCCCAAAGTGCTGGGATTACAGGCATGAGCCACTGTGCCTGGCCGAGTTTGACCTTTTATTCGAATGAAAATATAGCAAGTTCATTTTGTAGATATCTTGATAGTCCTTCCAGAATAACATTTTCCTAGACTTGCATTGGCTTTAACATGCCTGTATCAGATGGAGATTATGTAATTAAGTGGATACCATAGCTGTTACTTTCCTTAAAACATACTACTAATAATTCTTAGAATCAGAATGATACTTACAAAAATTATTTTTGCAAATCTGCCATGATCACCTTAAAGGGGCACAGATCATGATAATTTTTGTCTGTACATGCTTACTAAAGAATAAACATTTGTCTTCTGGTTTACGAAGGATGAGAAGCACTCATTTATCCATTGTAGAGCCTGTATGATTTGCTGTCTCTAGGGAGACTGATGGATGGCCTTAAAATGAAGCATTCCAATCGTGTTGAAAAGAAGTAGCCTTGTTGAGCAAAAAAGCCAATTGTAAGAGTTAATATATTGCATGATTCCATTTATATAACATTTTTGAAATTAAATTTTATTGATGGAGAATAGATTAGTTGCCAGAAGTTGGGAGGGATGATTTGGAAGGGAGATGGTTTTGGTCACTAAAGGCCAACATGAAGGACGCTTATGGTATTGGAACTTGTAGTGCTGGGATCTTGACTGTGGTGGTGGATAACTGACCCTCGATAAAATTCTATTGAAATTAATACACATACACACAAATGAATATAAGTAAAACTGGGAAATCTGAATAAGACAGGTAGGTTGTATCAATATCAGTATCCTGATTGTAACATTATGCTATAGTTCTGTGAATTGTTACCATTGTGGAAAATGGCAGAATACAAAGAATCTGTCAGTATTTTGTCTTACAACTAATGTAAATCTACAATTATCTCAATTTTAATTTAAAAGAAAAGTAGCCAGTAAAAGTCATCTATGGTATGAGGTCAGGATGGTAGTTTTTCTACCATCAGGAGAAAAACTTGGGAGATGGGTGCACCAAAATCTCAGAAATTAACCACTAAAGTGTGTAGTGGAAGGTAGGGGGTGGAGGAAGGCATAGTGACTGGGAAGGCATGCTGATGGCCTCAGACTTTTTTTTCCCCTTTTGGTATTAGATTATATGGTGTGTTCACTTTGTGAAGATTCATCAAGTTGTCTACTTCTGACTTGTGCATTTTATATATAATATATACATACACACATTAACCCGTTTTCCACTTGCTCCAAGAATACTGCACTGGCAGCGAGCTGCACTTTCCTTCCTAAATGGGAAATGGGTTAAAAAAGAAAGAAAAGAGTAGACAGAGGCCAACAGGAGCCCCAGACATGTATTCCTCTTTGCTACTGGCCTGGACACCTCCACGTAGGCAGTCATATAGAGACTTGAAATATCATTCAAGGAATTTGGGTATCCAATAGACTTCTAGTTACATATACTACGAAAACTGACTTTGTACTCTCAAGTAGACCTTTTTTAGAAAGAAAATGTTTCTAATAAAAATATATTAGAACCAGTGACTGCAGATAGACTCAAATCTTTTATAACAACTTGTTCAAAAAATCTTAGTAACTCAGGAATGGAAAACCAAACATATGTTCTCACTTGTAAGTGGGAGCTAAGCTATGAGGATGTAAAGGCATAAGAATGACACCGTGGACTTCGGGGACTCAAGGGCAAAAGGGGGAAGAGGGTGAGGGATAAAAGACTACAAATTGGGTTCAGTGTATACTGCTTAGGAGATGAGTACACCAAAATCTCAGAAATTACTACTACATAATTTACTCATGTAACCAAATACGTGTTCCCAAAAAAACCTATGGAAACAAAAAACTTTTAAAATAATAATAATTTTTAAAAAATCTTGCTCTATCCATTCTCTTTACTTGTTAGAACTATGGCCTATTTCAGTTTCAGTGTTGTAAACTGGCCCCAATTTTGCATCTTTCACTAGAGGCTTATTTCTGACTGCCTACTCAGACCCCCGTGTGTTTAAGTTAAAAAAGGAGGAAGAAGCCCCCTTCCAGGTAACTCTCCCTTATAACTAGAAAACCCTGGATAGTAACACAACAAAAAGCAGAGAAAGACTCTGAAAGGTGGAAAGAAGAGGCCTTGAGAAATGACACGGTGGTGAGTTCTGGGAGTTTCCTTATCACCTCCCACGTATCCCAGACAGAACACTGCGGAAACTTCCAACCTGCAACTGACAACAGGCACAGATGAAAAAAAGCTCTAAGGAAAGCCTAGCCAAAGGATTAGGTAAAGGGGTGGCCTAACCACAGACAACCTTTCTGGCAATATCTGCCCTACTCCAGCCAAACACCAATAAATAAAACACGCCACCGCCCCATGGTTTCAGTGGATCCAAGCAGGGAATGGATCTGCCATCTATCACCTGCCACCTAACACAACCAGGTGGGTGGTCTGATTCCAAACCAGGGTGGTGTCTTCAGGGTCCTGCAGTGAGCTAAGTTTTCACCTTCACCCAGCAGCAATGAACAGCAGCAGTGAGGCAGTGCAAGGCAGGCCATTTAGCACAAGTGTCAGTAAGGCCCTGAGGGAGCTGAGCCTCTTCCCCCAACCATATGAGCAAAACTGAACAAGGCAGGCCAAAGCAGAGGTTCCTGGTGCCCTTACTAGTATCAGTCAGCCCCAGCGGGGAGCTGAGCCTCCACCTGACACCTAGTGGAAAGGGTTAAGATGTGGCAACAATTGACACTCTGCTTCCTCCCCTCCTCTTTTCTGGTGTCAGTGGGGCCCAGTGAGGAGCTGAGCTTCACCTTCAGCCTGCAGCAACAAGGCAGTGTTAGCTTCTGTTTTCCCCTACCCTGGTGGCAGCAGAGCCCAGCAGGGAGCTGATCTTACACTCCCAATTGGAGGCAATGAGGTAGAGCCAGTTGGTATCCTGCTTTCAAACGGCCCAGCAAGAAGCTGAACATACCTGCCCACCCAGACCTTGTGCTAAACCTCAACAGGAAGACTACATGCCAAAAAATGAAAACTAAATAAGCCCCAGAGTCTCATCATATCATATCCAAAATGTTCACAATACAACCCAAAATCACTCATTAAAGCAAAATCACAACACGAATGAGAAAAAACAAACCACGAAGTCAACACTAAACTAAATCAAATTTTAGAATTTTCTGACAAGAATTTTATAGCAACTATCACAAAAAATACTTCACAAGCAATTATGAATTCTCCTGAAACAAATGAAAAAGTGGAAAATATCAGCAAAGAAATAGGTGTTCTTTAAAAATACAACAAATGGAAATTTATAGACCTGAAAAATGCAAAAACTGAAGTAAAAAACTTGCTGAATGGGCTCAGTAGTAGGGTAAAGATAACAGAGGACAGAATTAGCAAACTTGATGACATGTCAATAGAGTTTATCGATTATGAACAACAGAGAGGAAATAAACCGGGAAAAAAAAATGAACACAGCCTCAGGGACCTACGGGAGTCTAACAAGTGAGCCAAATATCATACGATCAGAGTCCCAAAATGAAAGGAAATACAGAGTGAGACTGAAAGAATATTTGAATAAATAATAATGAAATACATCCCCAATTAGGAAAAGGCATCAAACTACATCTTCAAGAAATTGAGTGAACCCAAATGGAATAAACCAAATCTAAACCAAAATAGTACGATTAAACTTGTAAAAATTAAAGACAAAAATCCTTGAAATAATCCAGAGAGAAATGATGTTTTTAATATGAGGACACCAATTCAAATTATAGCAGACTTGTCTTCGGAAGCCATGAAGGCTGGAAGGAAGTGGCATAACATTTGTCAAGTACTTAAAGGAAAGAACTGTCAACTGTGAATTCTATATTCAGCAAAAATGTCCTTCTAGAAATGAGGGGGAAATAAAGGCATTCTCAGATGAAGGAAAACTAAGAGATTTGTTGCTAACAAACTGACCTATAAAGGATGACTGAAGGAAGTTCTTAAACAGAAAGGAAATTGTAACAAGGCTTAGAACATCAGAAAGGAGAGGAGAACAGCAGAATGGGTACAAACAGGGCTATAAACTATCCTACTTGTCATGCATTTTTTAAATCACATTTGATGAGAGAAGCAAAAATTACATCATCTGATACATTGCTCAGTGTATGTAGAGGACACACTTAAGACTATTACATTTTAAAATGGTGGTGCACCCCCACTCCCTAAATGTGGTCTATGCAGAGTGACTTCCTTCCAAATAATAGTGTGTAAAAATGGAAAAAGCAACTGTACAGCCAAGAAATCTGACCTCAGTTAGGTGATCAGATTAATATTAACAGTGATGAGTCAAGTTGATAGTATGTTGATAGTATCAAGGTACACCCTTGATATGATTAAAAAAAAAAAAAACAGCCGTTTATCTCTGTGGTCTTCCTCCCAAGAACACATAATTCCAATCTAAACATGAGAAAAACATTAGAAAAATCCCAATTGAGGAACATTCTACAAAATATCTGAGCAGTGCTCCTTGAAACTGTTCAGGTCATCAAAACTAAGGCAACTATGATAAATAATCAGAGCAGTCTAAGGAGACCCGACTACTATCTTAGTTTCCCTGTGCTGCCATAACAAATTACCACAAATCGGGTAGCTTAAAAGGTGGAGATGTATTCTCTCACAGTTCAGGAGTCCAGAAGTCTGAAATAAAGATGTCAGCAGGGTTGATTCCTTCTAAAAGCTCAGCGGGAGAAACTCTGCCATGCCTCCCGCATAACTTTTGTTGGTTGCCAGCAATCTTGGCATTCCATGGCTTGAGACATATCATTTCAATCTCTTCTCCCATCTTCACATCATCTTTACTCATTTTAGGTGCCCCCTAAATCCAGGATGATTTAGTCTCGCAATCTTTAACTAATTACATCTGCAAATATGCTATTTCCAAATAAGGTCAGATTATGATATTCAGGGTGGGCGTGAATTTTGGGGGACACTCTTCAGCACCGTACAATTACTAAATGTAATGTGAAATTCTGGATAGGATCCTTGAACAGAAAATGAACATTAGGTTAAAATGAAGGTAATCTGAATAAAGTATGGACTTTAGTTAATAATAATGTATCAATATTGGTTCATTAATTGTAACAAATGTACTATATTAATATTAGATGTTTATAATGGGGGAACAGTGTGGGGCATATGGGATCTGCCTATACCATTTTCATAGTTTTTCTGTAAATCTAAAAGTTCTAAAATTAAATATTTATTTTAAAATTGTTTCTAGGATCCTACCAGTTTTTTTAAAACCACCACTTTTCAATGGTAAAATAATTTCAGAGTAAAATAGGTAAAATTTAGTTATGCTAGAATATCAGGATTATCTTTCTATTTTAAAAATGAGATATATGCATACATCAGTGGTCCTCCTTTAACTTATGTGATTTTGAATTCAAAGAACTGATAAGAAATAGAACTATCACACTCATCTGAATGGCTATCTTAAAAAAAATAAAAATAAAAATAAGTGCTGACGAGGATGAGAAGAAATCAGAAATCTTGTGCACCACTGGTGGGAAGTGGGAATGTAAAATGCTACGGCCACTGTAGAAAACAGTGTGGTAATTCCTCAAAACATGATAAATAGAGTTACCAATTGATCCAACAATTCCACCTGTGGGTACATGGCCAAAAAATTGAAAGCAGGGGTTCATGGAGACATTTTACTCTCATGTTCACAGCATTATTCACAATAGTTAAAACATGGAAGCATCCCAAGTATTCATCAACAGATGAATGGATAAGCAAAATATGGTATATACATATAATGAAATACGATTCAGCCATAAAAAGGAAAGAAATTCTGACATATGCTATGACATGGATGACTGAAGACATTATGCTGATGAAATAAGCCAGTCACAAAAGGATAAACACTGTGTGACTCCACTTAAGTTATGGTCAGAATCATAGAGACAGAATAGAATGGTGGTTGCTAGGGCCTAAGAGGAAGGGGAAAATGGGGAATTATTGTTTAATAGGCATACAGTTTCAGTTTTACAGATAAAAAGAGTTCTGAAAACAGATGCTGGTTATGGTTGTACAACATTATGAATATATTTAATACCACTAAACTATACACTTAAAAATTGCTAATATGATACATTTTGTTATATGTATTTTACTATGATAGAAATATAAAAACTTTTAAAGGGATAAATACAATTAATGTTTTAAGTGTGAGGATAAAGAGAACTAATGAAAGTACACATCATTTATTAGTAAAACATCAATACCAGTAAACTGCAATAAGTTACACATGTACTGTAATATCCAGAGAAACCAAAAGCAAAGCCATACAAAGCAATATACTCAAAAATTCTGTAAATAAAACAAGATAGAATCCAGAAAGATAGGCTGGGCACCATGACTCATGCCTGTAATTCCAGCACTTTGGGAGGCCGAGGCGGGTGCATCACGAGGTCAGGAGTTTGAGATCAGCCTGGCCAACATGGTGAAATGCTGTCTCTACTAAAAATACAAAAATTAGCTGGGCGTGGTGGTGGGTGCCTGTAATCCCAGCTACTCGGAGGCTGAGGCAGAGAACTGCTTGAATCCAGGAGGCAGAGGTTGCAGTGAGCCAAGATCACGCCACTGCACTCCAGCCTGGGTGACAGAGTAAGACTCCATCTCAAAAAAAGAAAAAAAAAAAAAGAATCCAGAAAGATAGACCAAATCCTGGGCCATAAAACAAACCTCAACAAATTTCAAATAATTGAAATCATACAAAGCATCTTCTCTGACTATAAAGGTATCAAAAACTAGATATCAGTAACAGAAGGAGAACATGAAAACCTCCAAACACTTTAAAACTAAACCAGATACTTCTAGATAATCTGCAGGTCAAAGAGGAAGTCTTAAGCAAAATAAAAAAAAATACCTAGAATGAAAGTAAAACTGTAACATATAAAATTATATGATGGCTGGGCACAGTGGCTCACGCCTGTAATCCTAGCACTTTGGGAGACCGAGGCAGGCGGAATACCTGAGGTCAGAAGTTCGAGACCAGCCTGGCCAAAATGGCGAACCCTCATCTCAAGTAAAAATACAAAAATTAGCCAGGCATGGTGGCAGGCACCTGTAATCTCAGCTACTCAGGTGGCTGAGGCAGGAGAATCGCTTGAACCCGGGAGGCAGAGGTTGCAGTGAGCCAAAACCACACCACTGCACTCCAGCCTAGGTGACAGAGTGAGACTCGGTCTCAAAATGAATAAATAAATAAAATTTTAAAAATAAAATTATGTGGGATACAGCTAAAGCTGTGCTGAGAGAAAAATTTGTAGTAGTAAATGCTTATGATAGAAATGAAAGATCTCAAATCAACTGTCCAAGTTCCTACCTCTAAAAACTACAAAAATAAGAGCAAAATATACCTAAAGCAACCAGAAGGAAAAATTAATAAAGATAAGCAGAAATAAGTGAAATTAAAAACAGGAAAACGATAAAGAAGATCAGTGAAACAAAAAGTTGGTTCTTTTAAAAAGCAATAAAATTGATAAACTCCTAGAAAGACTAACAAAGATAAAAGGATGACACGAATCAAGAATATCAAAAATAGGATGGGATATCACTAATATAGTACTTCCATTAAAGGGATAAAAAGGACTACTGTAACAACTTTATAGCTAATACATTCAAAAACTTAGAATGGACCAATTCCTCAAAAGCCACTAATTACCAAAATACAACCAAAATGAAATTGACTAACTGAATAGTGCTATAGCCATTAAAGAAATTGAATCTATAATTTTAAAGTTTTTAAAACCTCTCCAAGCCCAGATGGTTTCGCTGGAGAATTATAGCAAACATTTAAAGAATTAACACTAATCTAGAACAATCTTTTCCAGAAAACAGAAGAAGGAGGAATACTCCCTAACTCATTTTATGAAGGTTGTATTAATACCCTGATACCAAAAAAAAAGGCGTTGTAAAAAAACAAACGAAAGCCCTACAGACCAATATCTCTCATAAATTTAGAATTTAAAAATTATCAGCAAAATAGCGATTCTAACCCAGCATTTATTAAAAGAATTATACACCATAAACCAACTGGGACTTTTTTTCAGGCATGCAAGGTTGATTTAACATTAAAAAATCAATCAATGTAATTAGCCATATCAATAGGAGAAACCATACAGTCATCTCAATTGCTACAGAAAAAAGCCTTTGACAAAATCCAACACTGAGTCATGATAAAAACTCTCAGAAAACTAGGAAAAGAGGAGAACTTACTCAACTTGATAAAGATTATCTACAAAACCTACAGCTAACATCATCCTTAACAACGAAGGATTGAATGCTTTCCCTCTAAGAGCATGAATAAGGATGCCCAATTTCATCAATCTCATTCAACACACTACTGGAATATTAAGTCACCGTAGTAAGGGAAAGAAAAGAAATAGGAGGCATACAGGTTATAAAGGAAGAAATAAAACTGTCTCTGTTTGCAGATAACCTAATTATCTACATATAAAATTTCATAAAATAAAAGTTTAAAAAGACCTAGAACTAATAAGTCAGTTCAGTAGGATCACAGGATACAAGATTAACACACAAAAATCAATCACATTGGAACATGTGGAAACCAAATTTAAAACCAAAAGTAAAAACACAATACCCTTTACAGTCACTCTAAATACTTAAGTATAAACTTAAGTAAACCTTTACAGGATCTATATGCTGAAAATTACAAAATGCTGGTGAAAGAAATTAAAGAAGACCTAAAGAAATGGAGAGACCTATCATTTTCATGGTTTGGAAGATAACACAGTAAAGATATCAATTCTCCCCAAATTGATCTATGAGTTTAACACCATTCCTGTCAAAATTCCAGCTAGATACTTTGTAAACATGCACAAGCTTATTCTAAAAATATATATGGAAAAGCACAGGTGCTAGAATAACTAAAATGATATTGAAAAAGAAGAATAAAGTAGGAGGAATCACTTTACTAGATATTAAGGCCCATTATATAAAAGGTAGAGTAATCAAGATAGTATGGTATTAGTGGAGGGGTAGACACTTAGATCAATGGAATAGAATAGAGAACCCAGAAATTTACCTACACAAATACGCCCATCTGATTTTTTAAAGATTTTTATTGTAAACTATACATAACATTAAAGTATGTTTTAACCATTTCAAAGGGACAGTTCAGTGGCACTAAGCACATTCACATGGTTGTGCAACCATCACCGTCATTCGTACCCAAAATCTTTTTCTCATCCCACACTGAGACTCTATACCCATTCTCCCTGCCTTTAGCCACTGGCAACCATTCTTCTCCTCTCTGTCTCTTTGAACTTGACTATTCCAGCAACTGATTTTGAGAAAAGTACAAAAGCAATTTGATGGAGGAAGCCTTTTCAGTAAATAGTGTTGTAGCAATGGACGTCCATAGGCAAAAAATAAATAAATAAACCTTGATCTAAACCTCACACCTATTCAAAAATTAACTCGAAATGGATCACAGACTTAAGTGTGTAGTGTAAAACTATAAAACCCTTAGAAAATAATGTAGGAGAAAATATTTGTGATCTAAAACTAAAGAGTTCTTAGAGCTTGACATCAAAAATGTGACCCATAAGAAATAAAATTGTTAAATTAGACCTCATCAAAATGGAAAACTTATACTCTAAAAGACCATGTGAATAGGATGAAAAGACAAACTAAGGACTGGGATGAAATATTTGCAAAACCACACATTCAACAAAGGACTAGTATCTAGAATATATAAATAAAACACTCAAAGTTCAACAGTTAAAAAAACCAAACAGGGCCGGGTGCGGTGGCTCACGCTTGTAATCCCAGCACTTTGGGAGGCCGAGGCAGGCGGATCACAAGGTCAGGAGATCGAGACCACGGTGAAACCCCGTCTCTACTAAAAATACAAAAAAAAAAGATTAGCCGGGTGTGGTGGCGGGCGCCTGTAGTCCCAGCTACTTGGAGAGGCTGAGGCAGGAGAATGGCGTGAACCCGGGAGGCGGAGCTTGCAGTGAGCCGAGATTGTGCCACTGCACTCCAGCCTGGGCAACAGAGTGAGACTCCGTCTCAAAAAAAAACAAAAAACAAAAAAAAAACAAACAATCCAATTTGAAAGTGGGCAAAAGACATGAACAGACACTTTACCAAGAAGATACAGATTACATTTCACCAAAGAGATAAACAACTGGCAAATACGCCCATGGAAAGATGTTCAGCATCATTGGCCATTATGGAAATGCAAATTAAAACCACAATTGCATATTACTACACACCTGTGAGAATGGCTAAAATAAAAAATAGTGACAACACCAAATACAGACAAAGATACAGAGAAACAGGATCACTCATGCATTTCTGGCGGGAATGTCAGCAGTGCAGTCACTCCATAAAATAGTTTGGCAGTTTCTTAAAAAACTAAATCTCCAACTGCCATGTGACCCAGCACTGACACTCCTGGGAATTTATCCCAAAGAAATGAAGACCACGTGCACACAAAAACCTGTTCACACAAAAATCTGTTCACAAATGCTGATAGCAGCTTTATTTATACAGTCAAAAACTGGGGGAAAAAAAAGCCTAGGTGTCCTTCAACAGGTGAGTGACTACAGAAACTGGCTCATCTATACCGTGGAATACTACTCAGCAATAAAAATGCAGCGACTTGGGTAGATCTCTAGGGATTTATGCCAAGTTGGGAAAAAAAGGCAATACAAAAATGTTTCATACTGTATGTTTCCATTTGTTTAACCTTTGTGAAATGACCAACTTACAGAAACATATAATAGGGTAGTGCTGCCGGGGGGTAAGGGATGGAGATAGGGTAGGATGGGGAGAAGGAATGAATGTGGCTATAAAGGGGCAACAGGGGGTGCCTTGTGGGGCTGGAAGTGTTCTGCATCTTCCCTGAATGGGTGTCAACATTCTGGTCATGATACTGCACTAGAGTTTTGTGAGATGTTACTGTCGAGAGAAATCGGTGTAGGGAGCACAGGATGCACCTGTATTATTTCTTACAACTACGTGTGAATCTACAGCATCTCAAATGAAAGTTCAATTAAACAAAAAACAACCACAAAAAAAGAGGGCACACTTGCATCTTCCTCATAGTGGGGAGGCCAGGACAATCATTTGAAGTAACCAAGCTGAAAAGTCACTCTTTGATGGGGATGGAGGGCAGCGATGGTCATTCAGACTCTTCTAACCCAGCATTCTAGTCTAGGGTGGAAAAATTAAATTGAGAGATAGTTTCCTGTGACTTGCTTTTATTTTATTTTATTTTATTTTTTATTTTTTTATTTTTATTTATTTTCGAGATGGAGTTTCACTCTGTCACCCAGGCTGGAGTGCAATGGCGCAATCTCCACCCACTGCAACCTCCTCTTCCCGGGTTCAAGCAATTCTCCTGCCTCAGCCTCCTGGGTAGCTGCAACTACAGGCACACGGCACCACACCAGGCTGATTTTTTGTATTTTTAGTAGAGACGGGGTTTTGCCATGTTAGCCAGGTTGGTCTCAAACTCCTGACCTCAGATGATCCGCCCGCCTCAACCTCCCAAAGTGCTAGAATTACAGGCATGAGCCACCGTGTCCGGCCGTGACTTGCTTTTATTAAGGGGCAGAGACTTGCAATGAAGTCAGCCTTAGACACCTTGCAAAGCATGAGGCAAACTGAGAAATGTGACATGGGCTGATAATTCCATTCAATTTTTTGGCAAATGCAGAAATAAAACCTGACTTCTTTTGGATTGAGAGTAATGTGGCCAACCACAAGGCAGTATTAAACACGCAGCTGCTCCGTGGCCAGCCTTGATGTGTCAGTAACAGTAACTACCCTGAAATGGAGCAGGCAGCTGTGGCCTGAATGGGCTCTATGTAGTGGAGCGCTGCGGCTTCCCGTCCTGGTGGGAGCAGTCCCCTCTTCCCTGGGCCTCAGCTGCTTGTCTGTGTCAGACGGAAAAACAGTTGTTTTTATATAACTTCAGTCATGATACAGTTTTGTGGGACATATTTCGTCAAGGCAGAATGAATTATTTGTTGCCTGGATAACATGCGTTTTTACCTCAGATCAGGAAAGAGTATTAAAATTATATTACTTTCTCATTTTTTTCAGTCATGGTTCATCAGAATGTATTAAGATTCAGAACCAAAGATTATATGAAATTGGAGGAAATATAGGTAAGCATACTGTAATAATTTCTACTGCTAAATTCTCTGATTACTCTAAAAGAAATATGTTGCTGTTATCATAAAGGTATATTTTATAAATTTCTCAGATAAAAACTAAAAATCAGTAGGTTTCTGATATTTTTATCTCATGTGGGAACAGTTGCACAACTTTTCTAAAATGTTTTCAAAATTTAAATGAGAATATTTTAGTGTTGATATGGAGTAGGCTTGGGTCTTTTCTTTTCTTTTCGTTTCTTTTCTTTTCTTTTTTTTGAGACGGAATCTTGCTCTGCTGCCCAGGTTGGAGTGCATTGGCGTGATCTTGGCTCACTGCAACCTCTGCCTCCCGGGTTCAAGTGATTCTCCTGCCTCAGCCTCCCTAGTAGTTGGGATTGCAGGTGCCCGCCACCACGCCCAGACAATTTTTATATTTTTAGTAGAGACAGGGTTTCACCATGTTGGCCAGGCTGGTCTCGAACTCCTGACCTCAAGTGATCCACCCGCCTCGGCCTCCCAAAGTGCTGGGATTACAGGTGTGAGCCACCGTGCCTGGCTGGCTTGGGTCTTTTCAATGTGATTTGAAGTCGGAAAGTCTCTCTGGAGACTCAATGCAAAACAAAGCAGAGAATACTGTAAGAACTTTCAGAAGCATGACACCATTTTGATTAACTTCCCTATTTTAACTCTCCTCCCAAATTCATTCTTTCTATTTCCCTGGGGGAGCAGGGGAGGAATCAGCAAAACTTCCCTGCTTGGTCTGTGAATATCCTCACAGCCCCATGGGCACTCCGTGCTCCCAGTGAGGGCAGTGCCGCCTCCTCACCAGCACCCTCCACTCTGCCACACCATCAACCTTTCCCTCCCAACTGCAGCATTTCCATCTGCATTTAAAAAACTGGCAATTTCCCTCACCTTTACAAAATTCTTTCTTGACCCCCCTTTAAGTCTACTCCCATTTCTGTGTTCCACCTTATAGCAAAAGCTTCTTGAATCAGTATCTACGCTCCAGTTTCTTCCTCCTTGTTCTCTCTTGAAGTCACTCCAGGCATGCTCTGCCCCTCAGCACTTCACCAGAATCGCCCTCTTGTCATGGTCACCAGACAACTCATCTGTTTTTAGAACTGCCTGAGTTGATCTTTCCCTCCTTTGAAGAACACTTTTTTCACCTGACTTCAAGGATGCCCCAAGCTTCTGACTGTCTTCCCACTTTTCCTGGCTGTGCTGCTGGAAACCCTGTGCCCCTTATTTCTTGTCCTCTCAGCCTCTCAAGGTTGGAGAACGGTAGGGTTCAGTCCTCGGAACTCTCCTGTATTTGCACTTGCCTTCCTTGGCGAGCTCAATCCATCTCACTCCTTTAAATACACCTGTATGTGGATGCCCCTGAAATTTCTATCCCACAGGTCCCTTTAAACACTAAACCTGTAAATCCAGTCACCTGGCAGGTTTGGATTTGTGGCCTTTGCATTTGCTCTGACTTTTCCCCAGGATGCCCTCCCTCCAGACAGCCTCACTTCTCAGTCCCTGGCCTCTGCCAGGTCTTTGCCAATAAATCAGCTTCTCAGGGAGACCCTCCTTCCTCGCACCCTCCCGAACATGGCTTCCATGCTTGGTCTTTCTCTCATGTTATGATGACTTACTTGGTATCATATTTGTTTGTTAGTTGCCTTGTGCTGCTCTTAGACATGGCTGTAAACCCAGCCCCTGGAATAGTGCCTGGCACATTATTAATATTTGGTAAGTGAATGAATCAAGCAACTGAGCATGCAGGCAGCTCTTGGTAGTTTTTTTTGTTTGGTTTGGTTTTTTTGTTTTTGTTTTTGTTTTTGTTTTTTTGAGACGGAGTCTCGCTCTGTCACCCAGGCTGGAGTGCAGTGAGCCGAGATCGCGCCAAAAGAAGTCAGGTTTTATTTCTGCATTTGCAGTGGCGCGATCTTGGCTCACTGCAAGCTCTGCCTCCCGGGTTCACGCCATTCTCCTGCCTCAGCCTCCCGAGTAGCTGGGAATACAGGCGCCCGCCACCGCGCCCGGCTAATTTTTTTGGTATTTTTAGTAGAGATGGGGTTTCACTGTGTTAGCCAGGATGGTCTAGATCTCCTGACCTTGTGATCTGCCCACCTCGGCCTCCCAAAGTGCTGAGATTACAGGCATGAGCCACCGTGCCTGGCCAGCTCTTGGTAGTTTTGTTTGAGAATTTCAGCATACATTTCAAGCACACTGCACGTAAAGACTTTTGAATACGTTTGCCCCAGGAAATGATCTTTTAGTTGTTACCATTTTGGGATTTCCTGCCTATGGGGCTTTACATCCATAGTAAAGAAACAAAATGACCATTCCTAAAATGAACTTGATTTGAATCTTCTCTAGCTCTGGTCAAGTACCTATCTATAAAGCCATTGGAGGACATGTATTAGCATATAAGTAATGAGTTTATACCTGAAACAAGTTCTTGCCATATTTTTCTTTTCTTTTTTCTTTTTTTTAAAACAGGATCTCACTCTGTCACCCAGGCTGGAGTGCAGTGGTGCAATTTTGGCTCACTGCAACCTCGGCCTCCCCCGCGTGGTGGCGGGCACCTGCAATCCCAACTACTAGGTTCAAGTGATTCTCCTGCCTCAGCCTCCCCAGTAGCTGGGATTACAGGCACCTGCCACCACACCCGGCTAATTTTTGTATTTTTAGTAGACATGGGGATTCACCATGTTGTCCAGGCTGGTCTCAAACTCCTGACCTCAAGTGATCCACCCGCCTCAGCCTCCCAAAGTGCTGGAATTACAGGTGTGAGACACTGCACCCGGCCCTTGCCATAATTTTCTAATTGATGCCATGAAGCAAGGGAACAATTTGCCTGTGATGGTATGTCTGCTTTCTTCCAAAATTTCACATGAGATTTGTTTTATATACCCATACTTCACAGTCTTAAAGAAAGAAAAAAAAAAAGGAGAGAGGGAGAAGAGGGAAGAAGAGTTTGTTAAGAAACCTTAACATATGTCTACTTACTTTGGCCAAGAGAACTATATTAACCTTATTTGAGCCTCACAAACACACACAGACACATATGTGTGCACACGCACACACACACAAATGTACACTGATTCTCTGATCTTTTTCTTTTAGGAGAGCATTGCTTGGATCCAGATGCTTATATATTGGATGTATATCGTATAAATCCTCAAGCAGAATGGGTGATTAAACCTCAACCAAGTTCTTAAAATATCCTCGAGATAGCTGCTATCATGTATTATATGCCAAAAAGATCCTACATTTTGGTAGGGAAAAAACAACACTGTGTTTGACGTGTTTGTTCCTACAGCCTTCTCAGTATTTCTGGCCCTCCACAGTGGGCATTGTCAGCATGAACTGTGGAAGAGGCGCTGGTTCACCAATTCAACTGAAGCTTTCTCATGACATTTTTTTAATAAAAGTAAAGGAAAGATGATGTGGTCCTTCCAGAAGAAAGACCAATCTAGAATATGGAACTCTAATCACTTCTAGTATTTCAACTTCCTAGCAGAAATGAACTCGGCCCTAGACCTAGGGATAAGCAATGTTCTTTATGTAGCCAATGCTATGAAGCAAAAGAGGTGAAAGAGACCCTTTTTTATATTTAATGTACATATATTGACTTTTTGAGCAAGAATGCCAGAAATAGCCTTCATTTCTACCCTGCAAAATAATCCAGATCTGCTTTCTAAAGAGAATCAGTTTCTAAAGTGAAACATACAATATTTATGCTCTGACTGACTCCTGAATTGGAGGAGGAAGAACTTCTGTTTAAAGAAAACTGTATTGTTATGTATGTCAGGCTGTGTATTGTGACTATCAGCATTCTGGTGCAAATGAACTTTTCTCTATCATCGACTGTGGAAAATTGATACTTTTAAAGCATATTCTTCTGTGAGCACAGGTCCTGCTAGTGAAGCTTGGTTTGACAAAGGGTGTCATGCTTTCCTAACCTTGTTTGTAGTTAACATTCACAGAGCCTCCATTTTCTCATTACGGTTATGATGCTCAGTATCTTTCCAAGTGCCAGGCACGGGCTTCCTTTTCTGATCAAACATACCGTTGTTTATATTTCACAACTATAGACAGTCACTTCTGCAGTCCCAATTTAAAAATGCAGAACTGCTTTATCCAAGAATGCTGAAAAATACCGTTCTATCCAGGTTTTACAAACTATAAAAGCAGATTTTGCTTTTGTTTGTTAATCATAGGCATGGCCAAGCATTGTGGATTAGCCTGAGGCTTAAAATCAGATGCATGTCTGGTAAGATGACCACTGTCTCACTATCAAGAGCCTGCAGAGCCATTTTCCAGACCTGTGATTGCCCAGAACACATAGTCCCCACGTTTCTAATTTGGAGCAAATCTAAAAGGTGCTGAGGGATTGGACAGCTCTGCCTTTTCTCTCGAGGCTGTGGATATAGTCCTTCTCGGATTAACTAGAAATGGGGACAGAGTTCTCATTTATCCCAGACGTATACATTGGCTTTTTTGGAATCTGCAGATTGAGATTTTGATGAATTTATATTGGTTTTAATGAGACCCAAATGACTCTCTCTCAACAATTCAAGCAGTAGACAAATTTGCTCACAAATACAGAAAACATCTTTTTGTCTACTTCGCAAGTCTCAAAACGTGGTAATATTTAAGCCCATTTGTAGAAGAAATCTTTTATATACTATATTACACCTCGATATCTATACAAAACATCACTTATATTAAAACATGTAGATAACTTTCTGGCATTTAGGATTTTGTTATATTTTTATAGAAAACACAAGATCCATTCATTTGATTGTTAATTTGAGAATTTTTTTTTGCCTGAAAACCCGTTAAAAGGAAACGTGCCTTCTACATAAGTTTATGTATATTCCTACATTTTGTTCATTTTTAATGTATGGGTAGTTGGTGGCACGTGACCTTACATAATGAATTTCTAGACTCTGAAAAAAATGCTTTTATCATTTTTGCAGTTCAGACAAGGGTAAACATTTTACTTTATGTAATTGCCACGTCCCAAGATGTAAAACGGCGGTAATTTATGACCACATATGGAAGAAATTCTTCAAATAGCTACCTTATGTTTCTGCATATATATGAAAACTGAGTGATATTTCTCAGTGTATTTCCTTGCATTTGAATAGTTCAATTCTGTTGTGTTTATACAGAAAATTCACAAATCTGTTCATTTAATTTTTTATTTGAGAATTTTTATTTCTTTTGACTGAAAACACATTAGAACCTATGAGTAAATTCTGAAGGCTTTAAGATTTACTTCAGCTTGTCACCAGTTTCAAATAAATCCCTAATAGGTAACAAGTAAAATACAATTTCTTGTCTACTTTCATGTGGTTTTAAATGGCAGGGACTTAGCCGAATCAGTCAGTATAATCACTCTAGTTTATTCAAGGATGTGTGACAACTTTCAACTTCCATACACACACACATATATATATATGTGTGTGTGTGTGTGTGTGTGTATGGAAGGCCGTGTCAATACTAGTATCATTGGATGTAACTTTTATTCTTAATCAGAGGGCAAATTCATTAGAGAAGAATTTTTAGTAGATACACAGACATATTTGTGTGGAGGTTCTTTTGACCAATTTTATTCTTAAGAATAAACAACCCCCACAGTTAAAATGCAAAGATGCCTGTCATCTAAGTATTGAAAGAATTTTTGCCTTATCAAGAGTTGTTTTTAAAAAATTTAATGAATTCATAAAAACGACTCATATCTTTGCAAACAAAAGAAGGGCAGATACTGGGCTTCTACATGCTATCCTTAAGAGCTTCTCCCCCTCACCCATTCCTAGTGCTCTTGTTATACACTTGGGAGAATAATGTCCTCCAGGAGAAAGTGTTAGAGGGAACTAACGTTTTAGGAATGCTTATTCAGAAAAAAATCCAAGAGTTGATTCATTGTTTTCCTCCATCCTGCAAAAGAAGATCCCTTTGTTAAGCAGCTCACTTGGGAATTTGATTCTTGGAGTCAATGATCTCTAAACAAACTGGATTATCAACTATTTACAACGTCTATACAGTATAAACTACCTCACTTGCCTTTCTTGGGAAAAAAAATATGAATGGACTTTAACAATTGTTGTTACAAACTGTGCCAGAATCTTATTATTTAAATCACTTCAGTTAGCTTTCAGTGTATGTTTAATAATATACATTTAAGGATGAAAAATATTTTCAGCAAAGCTTTAAAACCAGAAATACTGTGTAACTGTGATCTATGTGGTATACTCTGAGAGAATTCTGTGTCCTGCTCGTTGTCTTGAGTTTGTAACCATGTGCAGACGCAAGTGTTCAGGAGAAGGAATTAATGTCCATCTTTTCTTTCAGGCATTTTCATCTGCTGTCCACGTATTTCACTTGACTGAAAGCTCACATGAGTTAAAATGTCCCTTCTTCCTAGCGAGCATATTTCAACTGTTCTTCATAAACGTTTTCGTGCCTTAAAAGACTTCATGTTAAAGGATTAAATAGTTTCTCTGACAGGCAGTTTTTAACTGTTTTCCACAAACAAAAATAACACGTCATGGGATTAAAATGTTTGTTTTCAAGCATTTTTAACAGTTTTACACACTTACATACACCTTAATTAAAAATTTTTTTCTGTCAGACATTTACCAACTATTTTCTAAAACTAATTTGATTGACAAATCATGACACTAGAAAACGCCAATGTTTTATGTCTTTGCCCATCTCAAAAGCTAATATCGATTCTTCTGTTCCATCAGCTTTCATTGTTAAGTAGAATATGTATGTTGCATTTTATCCATAAGAAATAAAGAGAAAAAAACTAAAAACATTGTATAAGAATTCTTCTGCTTCACTATTCCAAGGGCACAGTGATGCTAGGGATGATTTTGCCTTAAGGAAATATTTGGCAATACCTGGAAACAGATGTTGTTTCCAAATGTTCTTGTTTTTGAAGAGTAACTTATCAGTTTTTCACCACCGGGGGTGAGACGATGCTGCCAGCCTCTGATGGGTGAGAAGCCAGGGATGCTGCTGATCCCGCTTCAGTGCACAGGACAGCCCTGCAACATAGAATTATCCAGCGTGGGCCTGGCGCGGTGGCTCACACCTGTAATCCCAGCACTTTGGGAGGCCGAGGCGGGCAGATCACCTGAGGTCAGGAGTTTGAGACCAGCCTGGCCAACATGGTGAAACCTCGTCTATAGTAAAAATACAAAAATTAGCCAGGCTCAGTGGTGTGTGCCTGTAATCCCAGCTACTTGGGAGACTGAGGCAGGAGAATCACTTGAACCCAGGAGGTGGAGGTTGCAGTGAGTGAGCCAAGATGGCACACTGCACTCTAGCCTGGAAGAAAGAGCAAGACTCTGTCAAAAAAAAAAAAAAAAAGAAGAATTATTCAGTAATGCCAAGATTGAATAAACGTGCCCTGAGATAACAAATAAGAGTGTCTGTTTTTGCTATTTTTATTTAACACTGTACAGGAGATCCTATGTAGGGCTGTAAGTCAAGAAAAAGAAAAGGCAAACAGTGTTGAAGAAGTGTAAAACTGTTTAATTTGCAGATGATGTGACTATATGATTATGTAAAGAAAGTCATAAGGAATCAATAGTTAAAATTACTGGAAGTAATAAGCACATTTAGCAACATCACAGGATACAAGGTCAATCACAAAAATCAATTGTGTTCCATGTATTAGCTATAAAGACAGCTGGGAAAGAAAATTGTAAAAGCAATACCACTTACAATAGCATCAACAAATATAAAATATAGAAAAATAAATTTAGAGCAAGATAGGCAGGGCCTAATTACTGAAAACTACAAACATTGCCAAGGGAAATTAAATATGAACTCAATAAATGGGAGGACAGTCCATGTTCCTGGATTGCAAGATACATTCAATGTTGTTAAGGCATGCATTCTCCCCCAAATGGATCTGTAGATACAACAAAATCCAAATCAAAATTCCAGGAGTCTTTTTTGTTGTAGAAATTGAGAAGCTGATTTTAAAACGTATATGGAAATTCACAGGACTTAGAATAATCAAAGGGTCTTGAGAAAGGACAATAAATTTGAAGGACTTATATTACTTGTTTCCAGATTTATTACAAAGCTACAGTTATCAGTACAGTGTGGTATTGGTGTAAGGATAAGCAGAAGGATCACTGGAACAGACTAGAGTTAAGAAATAGACGCATACATACATAGTTGATTTTTCACAAACTGCCAAGGCAATTCAGTGGGGAATGGAAATTATCTTTAAAATACAGTGCTGTGATTCCTGGGAGTGATGATTAACTTTAGGTGTCAAGTTGACTGGACTGAGGAATGCCTAGATGCCTGGTGATGCATTGTCTCTGGGTATTTCTGTTAGGTGGTTTCTAGAGGAGACTGGCCTCTGAGTCAGTGGACTGAGAGAAGCCCCACCCTCAATATGGGTGGGCACAATTCAATGGGCTGGAGGTTTGGCTGGGACAAACAGGCAGAAGAAAGGGGAATTCTCTGCTCTCTCCTGTCTGTTCTCTCTCTCCCTTCCAGAGACGGATGCCTTTTTTCCTTCTGCCCCATCAGACTCCAGGTTCTTCAGGTTTGGACTCTGGGACTTGCACCACAGGACTCCTGAGGGGGCTCTCAGACTTTAGGTCTCAGACTGGGGGCTGCTTCCAGAATGAGCCAAGCTATGGGTTTCTCTGGTCTTCAGCTTGCAGACTCCCCTGTGGTGGGAATTTTCCACCTCTGGTTGATTTTGGGAACCAATTCCCCCGAATAAATCCCTTCCCATATATCCGATTGGTTCTCTCTGGAGAACTCTGATGAATACACCGGGACATCCCTTTGGGCAAAAAACAAAAATCCATGATGAACCTGGACTTCTATTTCACAAAAGTACAAAATATGCAAGTTAGATCACAGGCTTTAATGTGAAAGCTAAAAGTACAGTCTTCCAGAAGAAGACTTTGGGGAGGTTATCTTTATGACTTTGAAGCAAGTAATATTCCTCAGACAACGTTGCAAGACATCTTCTCAATTCCAAAGTTCTCTTCAAAATATTATTTCTTTGATGACAACACACAAACAGATGGAAGAGAATCAGGAGTTGGGGCAACGCGGGGCTGCCCTTGGATATTTCATTTATCTCTGCCACCATAAATCATACTTTCTCTCAATACCTGCAGACGGGGTAAGCAGTGAGGAGAATTGGTGGGGGTATGCTTTCGAAAGATTTTACCATATGTGTACTTTTACAATGTGTTTATGAACTTGTACCTTATGATAATTCATTCTGAGCTTTGCTCTGCCATCTCGTAACATTTTTATCACTGTGCAGGTGCAAGCCTGTGCTAGAGTGTAGACAACCACCCCAGGGCACCAGTCCAATCACATAACAATCTGCATGTATAAGTACCAAAATCAGTACTACCATACCCATCAGTAATAGTCCGCCAATTCTCCAATCTAAAAATCTATTGCCTAACAGGGTTGTGGAAGCTATTTTCTACTCCATAAATCTTTCAATGCTGCAACTTTTTGTTTTCTAACAGTAACAGTTCGGTTTCAACAACAGCTATTTTGCAAATGGTTACCAATGTGATCCATTTCTAACAAGTAATCCACAGTTATTCTGTGTCAATTACATTATCAGTTACAGTATTTCTAACCCTACAACTCTTGACTCAGTAATGAAATCCTTCATGAAATATGATTTAGTGATGCAGATGATAAGCAGAAAATATGCTGCACATAAACAGTTAGCATCCCTCTACATTAATTTGACAAGTTAACATCACCCCATGCCATTTTGTCAACAGTTGTAAGCAAAAGGATTCACAAATGATAAAGAATCCCGGGATGCTATTCTTAGCCACCTCTATTTGAAGAAGAATGTGAATTTACAAGTCTGGAGAGTTTCCTTGGTCACAACACCAAATAGCAGTTTCCTTCATCACAACACCAAATAGCAGTCACTTGTTCATCTTTTGAACACAGTGTAATGTCATGCAGAGATTTCAAAGTGCACTTCTGGGAGTAAGGCAGGGCCAGGCACAGTTGTCGTCCTCAGCAGTTTACAGAGGGATGAGTCTGGGGAGTTAATCTCGGTGGTCTTTCTGTGCCCACCAGAGCTACAACCAGAACTTCATGTCGGCCGGGCGCGGTGGCTCACGCTTGTAATCCCAGCACTTTGGGAGGCCGAGGCGGGCGGATCACGAGGTCAGGAGATCGAGACCACGGTGAAACCCCGTCTCTACTAAAAATACAAAAAATTAGCCTGGCGTAGTGGGGGGCGCCTGTAGTCCCAGCTACTCAGAGAGGCTGAGGCAGGAGAATGGCTTGAACCCGGGAGGCGGAGCTTGCAGTGAGCCGAGATTGCGCCACTGCACTCCAGCCTGGGCGACAGAGCGAGACTCCGTCTCAAAAAAAAAAAAAAAAAAAAAAAAAAAAGAACTTCATGTCAATACATTGCGCTATCCATCCAGTTGAGGAAAAGTCTTTCCTGTTTCAGGACAGAAAGGTTACCAAGACCATAGTTTGAAAAGATACATCCTAAGATCGGCCATTCTTTTCCTAAAAGCAATGCTCTCAAGCAAACATTTCATGTCACCAGGTTCCCAGGGGAAAGGAGGTAGACAGCCTGCAGTCAGATTTTCACAGAGATAGAGAAAAGATTATGTTAACCCTTTATGCAGTCCTTCCACCATGTGATGTAGGTTCAATCCACTTAACACACCAATATGCAAAGTGATATACGTATGAGAACAAGCATTTGACTTTTTCTATGGGACAGTAATCTCCCTTTCACCTCTCGACCAATCCAATTAATGTCCAAGTAATCTTAATAGGACTCCAATATTTTCATCCTGGGAATTACGGGCGTAGTTACATCAAACAACTGCATGACAATGTTTAACATATCAGATTATAGTACAGCTGATTTTTTTGGTTTTCAAGTCATGTTTCATTTTTATTTAAAAAACCAAATCTAACATCAACATGATACTATGTATGTAGTGAAATGGTTACTAGAGTGGAACAAATTAACATATCCATCTCACATAGTTACCCGTTTTTCCGTTTTTCTGTTTTTCTGCCTTGTGGCAAGAGCAGCCATGATCTACTGATTTTGCAAAAATCCTTAACAAAACACACTATAGAAACTACAGTCCCGATGTTGTTCATTAGATCTTTTGACTTGTTCCTCCTACATACTTGCTACTTTGTATCCTTTGACCTAAAAGGGGACACTTGCTAACCTGGAGACAGCATAATTATTGTTCAGTTTAGCAACTACTCCCTTTTAAACATTCCAATTTAGCACGTTTCAAACTGGATTTTTAAATCTTTATGCCCAAATCCGTTCCACCTGCATTAAAAAAAAAAAATCTCAGTTAACAGTGGCTTTTTCAGTTTCTCAAGTCAGAAATCTTGGAGTCCCCTTGACGACTTTCTTCTTGTCACATCCCACACCAGCCCCTTAGCAAGTGTGGGGTGACCCAGTTCAAGGCCCTGTCATGAATACAGGATGACCAGGTTCTGCTTGCACTTCCAAACCTTTAGACGATCACTTTTTGCCTCTTAAACAGCTTTCTTATTATATATTCTGCTTTCCCGGTATTCGTCACTAGACGGCAGCAGAGGATTTTGATTGGATTCCAAATTGGTTGGTTAAAGCAGCCTGAGCTGCTAAGAGGGAGTTTGTGGTTGTGTGTTGTTGTGGTGGTGTGTGGTTGTGGTGGTGTGTGGTGGTGTGTGGTGGTGGTGTGTGGTTGTGGTGTGTGGTGGTTATGTGTGGTTTTGTGTGGTTGTGGTGTGTGGTTGTGGTTGTGGTGGTGTGTGGTTGTGGTGGTGTGTGGTTGTGTGTGGTTGTGGTGTGTGGTTGTGGTTATGTGTGGTTATGTGTTGTTGCGGTGGTGTGTGGTTGTGGTGGTGGTGGTGTGTGGTTGTGGTGGTGTGTGGTTGTGTGTGGTTGTGGTGGTGTGTGGTTGTGGTGGTGTGTGGTGGTGGGTGTGGTTGTGGAGGTGTGTGATGTGTGGTTATGTGTAGTGTGTGGTTGAGTGGTGTGTAGTTGTGGTGGTGTGTGGTTGTGGTGGTTGGTGGTGGTGGTGTGTGGTGGTGGTGGTGTGTGGTGGTGGTGGTGTGTGGTTGTGGAGGTGTATGATGTGTGGTTATGTGTGGTGGTGGTGGTGGTGGTGGTGTGTGGTGGTGGTGGTGTGTGGTGGTGGTGTGTGGTTGTGTGTGGTTGTGGTGTGTGGTTGTGGTTATGTGTGGTTATGTGTTGTTGGGTGGTGTGTGGTTGTGGTGGTGTGTGGTGGTGTGTGGTTGTGGTGGTGTGTGGTTGTGGTGGTGTGTGGTTGTGGTGTGTGGTTGTGGTAGTGTGTGGTTGTGGCGTGTGGTGGTGGTGTGTGGTTATGGAGGTGTGTGGTGTGTGGTTGTGGTGGTGTGTGGTGGTGGCGTGTGGTTGTGGAGGTGTGTGATGTGTGGTTATGTGTAGTGTGTGGTTGCAGTGGTGTGTAGTTGTGGTGGTGTGTGGTTGTGGTGGTTGGTGGTGGTGGTGTGTGGTGGTGGTGGTGTGTGGTGGTGGTGGTGTGTGGTTGTGGAGGTGTATGATGTGTGGTTATGTGTGGTGGTGCGTGGTGGTGGTGGTGTGTGGTGGTGGTGGTGTGTGGTTGTGGTGGTGTGTGGTTGTGTCGTCCTTGCTGTTGCCTTACTGGTCTTGGAACTCTCCAGCCGGCAGAGGAGAGGTTCTTCAGACTGTCCTCATACCTGGGGACTGGTGGGTGGCTGTGCGGGGGGAGGCTTTAAAGCTTTGTCCCGCATCCGGGGACCACGCTGGAGGTCGGGCGCCCGCAACCCTGCACCAGGCTGTCCTGGGCTTGCCCACGCTCGGCTCCTGCAGCTCCGTCTGCCCACAGGCTGCCTTTGCTTTGCCTCCCTGTGTGGCTGGGAACCAGCGGGGCGGGTGCCATTGTCCGGCCTCGCCCCCTACCCTGGGTCCTGCACGTGGGCACTGTGGGCTTCTGGGCCACCTCCCCCCTTGCAGCGCAGAGGGCTCCGTGGTCTTCGTCAGCGCTCAGTCAAGGTGAGCAGGGCAGGCAGTCTCTTTTTGAGTCTCTTTCTTTCTGGCACCTGTAAACAAAGGTGAACCCTAAAGAGCCATTCCTTCAAGAGGCATCCAGATGGCCAACTGGGCCTACATTTTGAATAGAGCCACACAACCATTTGCAGTTGACTAGAGGTCACCCTGAGTCCCCAGACCATCCGCACTTCTGCTGTACTTTGCCACGTGCTGCCCTCACCTGAACCAGCCAAGGAGAGCTCAGCTGTATCGACCAATCAACCAGAGCTCAGCTGTATTGACCAATCACAACTAGGCAAGTTTGAATCTTTTATTTGCATAAATGAACATGATTGGGCACCTGGGCAGGCACTGCCACTATAAAACCAGAGCCCTCCCTTTGTACCCTGGAATGTACCTTCCTTTAAGGCTGTATCTCCCGGGTTTACAAACTGTTCACCGGAATAAGCCTCTTTCCTCCAAATTCCTTTTCAGACGACTTTTGTTCACAAACCCCACACAAACAGCTTCATCCCATAGGGTTAATTTACTTCCCTGGATGTAGCTCCTGACGTTTGGCAGAGGGTGGCCCTGAATGATAACTAAGCACATGCACTATCTCTATCCTTTCTCTTTCTTGGTGGATCCAAATGCTAGGTTTGGGAGAGTAATGACAATTGTCATCCTATGGTAGTATTTCCTGCCCTGTTACTGGTATTGTTTCTGTTCCATAGCTAAGAAAGCTGTCATTCCTGGTTAATTGATGGCTTCAAGGGCGTATTTAGGAGGTTATCTATTCCTACGTTCTTGACTAGGAAATGCCTGCTGTCCCCTTCTGGCCATCCTGGAAGGTTTTGACCCTGAGCTGGGTTGCAATCTCTTCCACTAGATCAACTTGGAACCCTGCTGGCATTATCTCAGTTCCAAAGACATCTACAAAATGTTGTTTGACAGCAAAGCACACAGCAGATGGAAAAGAATCAGGAGCTCCAGGGAAGCTGGAGGCTCTATTAGACACATTTCTCTCTTCTTCCCAGCAGTAAATTACACCTTCTCTGACCAGACAGAAGTTGCAAAGCGATACATGGGAGGGGGAACCCTTGAAAAATTTATCTGAATTTTGCCAGCTAACAATCGCTTGCATACTCTTATAGGCAATGACATCTTATTTATGACCTTTTATGTCATATAACACATACAGCTCATTTTCGGTAGTTGCTCTGCATTTGCACAACATTTTTATCACTGCATAGCAGTGAGCTTTACTATAGTCCTGATCGGAAACAGGCTTCTCTAACACACAGTTCTGTGTCACTACAATAGGACCACAGAAACCTTAGCCATAGAAGGAAATCATTGATAAATTAGATCCATACAATCTAATATTTCTGCTCAGCCAATAAACTGTTAAAAGCAAGCTGTAGATTAGGAGAAGAATGTGTGCGTTTGTGTGTGTGTGTGTGTGTGTATAATTCACAGAATATGTAAAGAACTCTAACAAATCACTGATTTAAAAAAGATAATTTTTTAATGGACAAAAGACTTGAACTAACATTTCACAAAAGTATAGAAATAGACAACATGCATAAAAAGGTACTCAATATCATCAGTCATCAGAGAAATGCAAATTAAACCACCAGGTGATAGCACTATGCAACCATAAGAATACTCAACATTGGCTGGGCACAGTGGCTCACGCCTGTAATCCCAGCACTTTGGGAGGCTGAGGCAGGTGCATCACAAGGTCAGGAGATGGAGACCATCTTGGCTAACATGGTGAAACCTCGTCTCTACTAAAAATACAAAAAATTAGCCAGGCGTGGTGGTGGGTGCCTGTAGTCCCAGCTACTTGGGAGGCTGAGGTAGGAGAATCGCTTGAATCCAGGAGGCAGAGGTTGCAGTGAGCCAAGATTGCACCACTGCACTCCAGCCTGGGTGACAGAACAAGACTCTGTCTCAAAAAAAAAAAAAAGAATACTCAACATTTAAAAGAGACATAATACCAAGTGTTGGTAAGGACATACAACAACTGGCATTCTCACACATTGCTGTTGTGAGTATGAAGTAGTAGAACTACTTTGGAGAACTGGCAATATAGTATAAACATAACCATGTACCTACCCTATAACCTAGAAATCAACTCCTAAGATATTACCCAAGAGAAATTAAAACACATCCACACAAATACTTGTGCAAGAATGTTCACTGAAGTTTTATTCATAACAGACAAAACTTGGAAAAGGGTTAAATACACTTGGTTAATTCATATAATGGAGTACTACTCAATAATAAAAAAATGAATTTAGAGCACATGCAACAATATGAATTTCAAAAACATGCTGCATGCAAAAAGTCAAACATGAGTCCATACCGACAAAGGCTTTCTTTGACCTAACTCCAGTGAGGCTCCTCTAAGCCCTCAAAGCATAAACTTTAGACTGTCCTTGGTTCATTTAGTTGAGTTAGAATCTTGTTGGGTCAGTTTATCGAAAATCCCCCACCACTGTTACCTGATCAAATTCCACACCCCCCACGCTTCATATCTTCCCATCCTGGCCTGCTTTGAGCAAAGATCCTGTTGGGCTCCTCTAACAAAAACCTCCCTAGCTTTGATGTTTCCTCTTAGAAATTTTCCATCCACTGAGCCGCACCCTGCTCCTTGGCTAGAAACCCCCACTTGTCCTTGTTGTGTTCAGAGTGGAGCCAAATCTTTCTTCCCTACTGCAAAACCCCATTATGGAGGTCCCCCATGGTAAAATCTGCCTTATCATCTTTAATGAGTGCCATGAATAATTTTTCTTTAACAATACATGATTCCACTTATATGAAATTCAACAGCAGGAAAAACTAATCTATGGAGATAGACATTAGAAAAGTGGGTCGCTTGGAGCAGGGGCCGACTGGAAATGGGCATGGGGTAATTCCCTGGGCTCTCCATGATCAGACCCAACCTACTTTGTCCTTTTTCCTCTCCCATTGCTGCACAGCAGGGTCCCTCTGCTTCAGTCAGGAGGTTAGATCTGCCATGCCTCCACCACCCACCCATCCCCACAGTCTCGTCCCCACAGTGACAGCACTTTGTGAACTGGGCTGTTCTACCACAAAAGCTGCCAGCACACATTCTGCAGAGCCTGGTTACAGATGTTATCTTAACAGATGCCCATATCATTCACTCCATCCCATTGTACAAGTTAGCCCTTCATTTTATAGTGTTTTAAGGTTAAAAACACTTATGCCTCTTGATCCTTGCAATTTTAGTAAAGCACTGTCTCCATTTTCACCTCAACATCCAGTCCAGGTAAAAGGTAACAATTGATAAATATCTGTTGATGAATGTTCAACATTTAATCATGTATCACTCCTGAATACCATGAATCATGTTAGAGACAGCTGCATGGACAGACCAAATGGGAAATGAATGCCTTATTGTAGAAGGTTTATTTGTTGGACCCTATTCTCCAGGTCCAAGAAGTCTTTATCTTTGACACAAAATGAAGTTACTCCTGGCCCACTTGTGGTACTTCTGCGGACTTATTCAAGGGGGTGACAAACTTTAGAAAGGCCTAAAGAAATTGTAATTGAATAAATTGAATACAACTTCTTTCTTTCATTGTTCTGCTCCTTCTGAAATGTAGGGGACTGCCACTCACTAGCATCCTTTGTCCAGAACACATTCCCAATCCAGGAACTTAAGAGGAAACAGCCGGCCTGCATGCAATGTCAGGGTAAATTGAGAACATCAGTGTCTTAGTCCATATGTGTTGCTTTAAAGGAATACCTGAGGCTGGGTAATTTATAAAAATAGGTTTATTTGGCTCATGGTTCTGCTGGCAATAGCATCTACTTCTGGTGAGGGCTTCCAGGAGTTTCCACTCATGGCAGAAGGGGAGCCAGTGTGTGCAGACATTACATGATGAGACAGGAAGCAAGAGAGACAGAGGGGAGATGCCAGGCTCTCTTTAATAATCAGCTCTGGAGGGAACTGAGTATGTGAGAACTCACTTATTGCCATGAGAACAGCACCAAGCCGTTCATGAGTGATCCACCCCCATGACCCAAACACCTTCCACCAGGCCCCACCTCCGACATTGGGGACTAAATTTCAACATGAGGTTTGGAGGGTCAAATATTCAAACTATAGCATCAGCCAAAATTATAGCTGCAGGGAAATTAGAAGAAAAACTGGCAAGATGAACAAAGATTTAGTGAAATATAACACATTAGAGAATAAAAAGGGGAGTCTATAGGGTGCAATTGTAGTTGATTGTATGTTTTTGCATAACTGCTTCGTTCAATTAACTGTGGTGGGTATTTTACTGAGGATTTTAACATCTGAATACAATGGTTAAAAGTGTTCTGTAAGTGTCTTATAATTTCCTTACCTTGTTTGGGAGTCAGGATTATAACAGCCTTGATAAATGTGCAGGGAAGCTTTCTTCTTGCCTTTTGGGAAAAAGCCCATTAAGTGTTTGAAGGGTGGAATGCAGGGGCTGCAAAGGGCATGGGAAAATTTTCAGGGGTAATGGGTATATTCATTATCTTCAACGTGGTGATGGTTGCAGGGGTGTATACAAATTCCCAAACTCATAAATTGTACACTTTAAATATTCAAGTTTATTGTATGTCAATTATACTTCAATAAAGCTGTTTTTTTTTTTTTTTAAACCCTCGCAGTTTAGTTCTGGGCTCTGTGCTTGGGCTCTGAAATTCGGTGGCAGTGGCCTGAATCCCCATGCCCACTGTGACAGAGCAGGAGCACCATCCTCTTGGACAAACACTGCCACTTTAAGTTCCAGCTCCCTTTCCAGCCTCATGCATTTCAAGAAAATCACTTCTAACAACAAGCAGACAGAAAGAGCAGACAGTAAAACATAGATGAGACAGCTTGGGCACAGAGGGAGGTGGGGGGAAGTCTCTTGGGTAACTGCCAAACTTCACCCTCATACATTGGGCCCCAGTATAACAGTGAGCTTTAATAAGCACATTCCTTTCCCTTCAGGTGCACTAAGATAGGGAAGCTAAAAGCAGACTTGGGGGTATGCCTGCAGATGCAGGAAGATGTATGGAAAGAGACACACAACTCTCCCTCCCAGATAAGCACACCTAAAGAGACACAGAAGCAGTCCAAGTCTCTGATAAACTCTCCGACCCTGAATCCTTAAAAACTCTTTGTAAGAGAGCATGCCTCTGATCTAACTCAGCCACAAGCCACTCTCAGGTTTGTTTTCTTTAAAATAAACCTGTCCTTGACCATCAAGCCATCGTGTTTCTTTCCTCTTTAATTCTTACACACTGGAGCCTAGGGAGAGGATCATTCTCTGCCCACTTCCATTACCTGAGAAAAGAACACCAGAAAAAGAAGCCATGGGGAAAACCTAAGATTTGCAGCCAGGCATGGCAGCTGATGCCTGATTGGCCGGCACTTAGGGAGGTTGAGGTAGAGGATTGTTTGAGGCCAGGAGTTTGAGACCGGCCTGGGCAACATAGTGAGACCCTGTCTCTACAAAAAAAAATTTTTAATAAATTATCTGGGACTGGTGGCAAGTGTCTGTAGTCCCAGCTACTTAGGAGGCTGAGATGGGAAGAACCCTTGAACTCAGTACAGCTCAGGCTGTAGTGAGCTATGATGGCACCACTGCACTCCAGACTGGGTGGCAGAGCAAGACCCTGTCTCAGGAAAAAAAAAAAAAAAAAAGATTTGTAGACTTTTGTAGACTGTCAAGAGGGACATCAAAAATGCCTCCTGTGAGGCTGGGCATGGTAGCTTACATCTGTAATCCCAAGCACTTTGAGAAGCCACGGCGGGAGGATTACTTGAGCCCAGGAGTTCGAGATCAGTCTAGGCAAGATAGATCTTTTCTCTACAAATAAAAATAATTAGCCAGGCGTGGTGGTGCAGGCTCCTCAGGGGACTGAGGTAGGAGGATTGCTTGAGCAGTCCTCAGGCAGTGGAGGCACCAGTGACCTGTGGCAACAACACTGCACTCCAGCCTGGGCGACAGAGTGAAACCCTGTCTCAAAAGAAAATAAATAAAACAGAATGTCTCCTGTGTAAAATGACAACTTCCAGTAGAACAATTATAGGAAAGATACAGGATCTTTCTGTTCTTTCCACGGTATTTCAGATTTCAGACCGCCCAAGACTCCCCTAGCTAATGACTTCACAGTTGGTAACAGCGAGTTAACTTCACAATGTCTCTTCAGCGTCTATTATGACAGTTCTTGGAACTATAGGTGCCAGATTCCAGTTCACACCTGATGGTAGTGACAATGGAAATGCCTTTAGGAGGCTTGCAGATCCCTTGGATCCAGAAAATACAACTTTTTGAGACATGTGGGAGAAAAAAGAGGGTTTTCCATCAGCTTTCCCTGGGGTTCCACGAACACTAAATGGATCTGAAGACACACCTTCAACATTCTTTAAGAAGGAACCATGGAAGCCAACCTTAAATCGTTTAAAGAGAGAATGAAACTTGAAGCAATACACAGGAAGAACCCTTATCTGATCTGCTCTGCAACTACTGGAAATGTTGAAGGAGACAGTTTACACTACAGTGGATGGGAGTGGTGGCTTAGGCCTGTAATGCTAGTGCTTTGGAAGGCAGAGTGGGGAGGATTGCTTGAGGGAGAGTTCAAGGTTGCAGGGAGCTGTGATCCAGCCTCAGCAACAGAGGGAGATCCTGTCTTTAAAAAAAGAAAAGAAAAAAAGTTTACATTTGGAGACTAGAGAGGAGCTTTTGAATATTGCTACGATTCTTCAGATAGTCTCCTAATTGGGTAGGTAGTATCGCTTGACAAATGTCTTACAACCATCAGAAAATAATGCTCCCATTACAATAAGTAGAGCGAAAGCACAATCTTCTCCTTCCCACGTGGCTCAGCTTTCAATGCAGACTCTGTAGAAAACTCGCCCAGTAACTTGGGTCAAATCAGGTTGGGTTAAGCCACCTGCACAGCTTTCCTCCCCACGAAGGAAAGGTTTCTTAAAAACGATTCCCTGGGCCGGGTGGGGTGGCTCACGCTTGTAACCCCAGCACTTTGGGAGGCCGAAGCGGGCAGATCACAAGGTCAGGAGATCGAGACCACGGTGAAACCCCGTCTCTACTAAAAATACAAAAAAAATTAGCTGGGCGTGGTGGCGGGCGCCTGTAGTCCCAGCTACTCGGAGAGGCTGAGGCAGGAGAATGGCATGAACCCGGGAGGCGGAGCTTGCAGTGAGCCGAGATCGCACCACCGCACTCCAGCCTGGGCGACAGAGCGAGACTCTGTCTCAAAAAAAAAAAAAAAAAAAAATGATTCCCTGACAAAGATGAGCATTCATAATTAAAAGAGGCCCAAAATGAGAGAAAAAGGAAAAATTGTCTTCCTGTTTTGTGTTCTCCTCCATCTCTACTTATATAGTTGCTAGACAGAGACCTTGGCCTTCCACCAGATCAGGGATGACATTGCCAAGACCATGACTGCAGCAACGTCTGCAGTCTGTTTCTTTGCAAACAAACGGGGGACTCCATGCTCACCTGCTTCAGAAGAGAGCCCAGCAGCTGCCCACCTCCCAGCTGGCCCCGTGGGTATGGAGCTCGGTGGACCATGCAGACCTATGTGGATTGTGCCTTCCAAGCTGTGATAGAGAAGGTAAAAATAAGTTATTTAGGCAGATAGTGAGAATAAGGAAGTCCTTGGTATGGTTTTCATTTTAATGAAAAGCATTAAAAGGAATGCCCCAAATCATTTTCTTTTCTAACGAAGAGCAACCTGTAAAATCAAGCTGCAGACACAGACAAGCAAGCTGGAAGCTTGCCTAGGCGAATGCTGGTAGTTGTGCCAATAGAGAAAGGTTACCTGGGAATAGGCACGTTCAAAATGGTGGCTCCATCTTCTCCTCTCTTTGCCACCCGCGTGTACAGTAAGGAGCAGACAAGATGGTACTGGCCAAGCAGAAAGCCCACTTGTATAGTAACATTAGGGTGGGACGACCAGCCTTCCCCGAGCACTATGTAAATGTCACACCTGATCAAACCAATCTGTGGGCCCTGTGTAAATCAGACGCCGCCTCCTTAAGCCTGCCTATAAAGTCAGCTGTGGTCCACCTCAGGCCCGCTTTTTCCCTTTTGGATGCCTCTCTCTAGAAAGAGAGAGAAAGCTGCTCTCCTCTCTCCTTTCTTCAGCCTATTAAACTTTCCGCTCCTTAACCCACTCACGTGTGTCCATGTCTTTAACCTTCTTGGTGCAAGACAGTGAACCCCAGGTATTTACCTCAGACAATGACGCTGCTTCAGCTGGACGGCTCTTGAATGCCTCCACAGAGGAGACGTGGTCGCTGCCTCCTCTGGTGGGGAAAAACATTCTACCTCCCTTCAGTGATTAACACCTCCTCAAAATAAAAATGGTAAAAACCAATCAGCAGAGGCAGACATACCAGGGAACAGGAGAGCCAACTGATGCTCTCACAACCCTCCATCATATGCCACTCCTCTCTCACCTAAGGATCCCATACAGGTATATGCACCACAGGCAGAAATATTGTCTTTTGACGACAGACATGCCAGAAGAGCAGAGGCTTTCAGAAAACCACCAATTCAGCAAACTAACTCACCGAGCATGGACTAGGTAAATTCCTCAGCTCTCCTAACTATAGGAATTATTTTCAGCCTGTGTCACCTACGCTGAGCTCATCCCCAGTTCTGAATACACTATCACTGATTTCTACGAAGGACAAATATATGAAGTCAGTAAAATCCACATGCAGAGGAGAGGGACACCCAATTCAACAAGTGAGTGTGACCTCAGTGTACTGAAAACAAGCTTCCAGGAAGGATCTCCACATTGGTTTGTGGATAAAGTAAAATAATTTGTGAAAGAGACAGATCCTCAGACGTTGGCATTACTGGAAAAGCTCTTCAGGAGACTGGAAGTTGGTGGGAGTTTCTGCTGTGTCTGAGGGGCTGACGTGAGGATGAAATATGTAAGACTAACATCAAGTCCAGCATGAAAGCTAGGCCACTACCCTAAAAGACTTAACAGGAATGTTCTGTGTACGTTCAGACTGTACTCACTTCTCAGATGCACTGATGCCTTAAAAAATATTTTTGTTGCTCTAAGCAGTCTTGCTTTAACAAATGGTTGCCCTGAAGGTTGCAGGACTTAACTGGCTTCTCTAAACACTGTTAAAGTGGGAAAAATCTTGCACATTCAACTTGGGAATTATTTTACTGTTTTTTTTTCTTTTTTTTTTTTTTTTGAGACGGAGTCTTGCTGTGTCGCCCAGGCTGGAGTGCAGTGGCACCATCTCGGCTCACTGCAAGCTCTGCCTCCTGGGTTCATGCCATTCTCCTGCCTCAGCCTCTCAAGTAACTGGGACTGCAGGCACCTGCCACCACACCTGGCTGATTTTTTGTATTTTTAGTAGAGACAGGGTTTCACTGTGTTAGCCAGGATGGTCTCGATCTCCTGACCTCGTGATGCACCCTCCTCGGCCTCCCAAAGTGCTGGGATTACAGGCATGAGCCACTGCATCCAGACTACTTTTTTTAATTGTACAGTATACTTTAAATAGGAAATCAGAAAATTTTATTGATTTTAGTCAATATTTATATATAGAACAGCTAAACCCCAATGGGTAAAACATCAGGGACTGACTATATACAGAAACCCACAATAATTTTACCTTAGAAGAGAACTTAAAGATGTAAATAAATCGTGGTTTCTCAACTTGACACGATGGACATTTCGGACAATTCTTTGTGGTTAGGACTGTTCTGTGCATGGTGGGGTATCTCTGGCCTCCACCCACTAGAAGCCAGTAGTATCTCACACACACACACACACACATACACACATCTATTGTGACAATCAAAAATGTTTCCAAACAAATGTCCCCTGGGGTGGTGCAAAACGTCCCTTTGTTGAGAATCACTGAACTAGATATATTATCTCCTTCATGAATGTTTTATGTCTGGTGCTATCATGTTCTGTTCATGTTCTTACTGTTTCCAGAAAGGTAACCGCCATATAGATTGATTTCCTTTCTGTTATTGTTTTGTATATATTTCCTGAAGAAAAGTTTATAAACTTTAAAAATAAAGAAAAATAACCAAGAAAAGAGACTTAGCTCTGTCTGAGTGCAGAGCCCCCACAATTAGGCTGCCACATCTCAAGGCAGGTCATTCTCCCCTGTGTTTCTTGAAAGGGTAAAGGTGAAAGAAGGGGATTTTCATTTGCAAAGGATTTTTCTCAAGAGATCTTGTGAGCAACTGTAACAATAAAAACCCCAGATGCTATTAGATGAGGGGCGGGTCTTACAGATCAGTCTGTCACACTCAAAAAGGGAAATACAATTTCTGTTTTAGAAAAAAAGAAAATCTCTGGTGTCGAGAAACCTCATAGATTTAATGACCATCTTGCCAGGCACTGTATTGAACAAGTAAAAAGAAACATACTTCTTTCCACCCAGAAGCCTGGAGTCCAATGGCGAGGTCACATACATCTAGTTCTCTATGTCCCACTTTCTGCTTTTGCTGACATCCGATTGAATTATTGAAAGAGTTCATCAACATTAACCCTGGACAGCCTGTTCTGTCTAAGGGAGAAACCTGGAAGTGTGACCCAGTCAGGGTCTGAGCTGCCAAGACAATAGCAGGGGAAGAATGCTGCATAGGTACTGTCAAAGTAATTAAAAGGTGTTTTGTTATCATCTCATTAATATTGATTATAACTTTTTCCTCTCCATTAGAGCCGATAATTGGAGGTGGTGCTAGGTATGTTCAGTGTTTCCCAACTACTCTGCTACTGACCCCGGGAAGAAAAACATTTTGAATATTAAGCACGTACCTTGCTGTTTACCAGCTATAGTCCAATGTCATCCACTTTGGCAAGGCTGATCCCCAGAAGGACGTCATTTTCTGAGAGGTACAAAACTCGAGTGCAATGTTACATCTGACTAGACTCTGTAGCCCTCTTTGACTGAAACACACAAGGACAGCCCCAAATCAACCTCAGAGAGGCACAGACTGGGCTGGGTGGCTGTGCATTTGGGCTCCTGGCTGGGGTTCAGAGGACCTGGATCTAGCTCTTCCTCTGGATCCAGCTGCATCCCCACCAGCAGGTCACTCCTGGCCTCTGAGCCTCAGTTTCCTCATCTGTGTGATGAGGTGGAGCTTTTAAAAAAGACTCAAGCAATCAGTTGGGATAAGCCAGACCAGAGAAAGAATGGGCATATCCCTTCATCTACTGCCAGGCAAGCATTTGGTGCTTGACATAGGTTTACATTCTGGACAGATGCCAATCTGGAGTCTATGACAATGCTATTCAAACTGTAGTCTGTGGTCTGGTGTCAGTTGGCAAACTGTTACTGGTCAAGACAAGATAAGCAGAACAAATGGCAGGAAGCTTTGGGAAAGTGTGTAACAGTCTGACATGTCCCTGAAGCCCCCAATATATCAATGAATCTGCCTCACTGATCAGAGCATAGGCAGCTTGGGTGTGGTTGTACCAGCACTGCAAGGTGGCCAGTGTCATGTGGCAAGAGCTGTGTACTTGTCATGCTCAGAAGGACCTCTTTACAATGTGTGATGTTTTAAGGTTTGTCAATTGTAATCCAACGCTTTATAATCTGTATGTATTTACAATTTCTGACTTATTTTTGTAGTCATTCTGATTTTTAATGACTACATATACATATACACATATATATTTGGTAGCTGCATTAGGCAAGTAAATTTACTGTACATGGCAAAGTGCTAAAATCATAGTGTTATTTAGGGAAAAGCACTAATGAAACCATAAATGAAACTGGTACTTAAGTGATATTTACTTATCAAACAAATTCAAAACAAAGAATTCTTTTATATTTTTTTTTTTTTGAGACAGAGTCTCGCTTTGTCGCCCAGGCTGGAGTGCAGTGGTGCAATCTCGGCTCACTGCAAGCTCCGCCTCCCAGGTTCACGCCATTTTCCTGCCTCAGCCTCTCCGAGTAGCTGGGACTACAGGCACCCGCCACCACGCCCGGCTAATTTTTTTTTTTTGTATTTTTAGTAGAGACGGGGTTTCACCGTGGTCTCGATCACCTGACCTCGTGATCCGCCCGCCTCGGCCTCCCAAAGTGCTGGGATTACAAGCGTGAGCCACCGCGCCCGGCCGCAAAGAATCGTTTGTGAAAGAATTTTGAGTTGAAAGGCAGATAGAAGCAGATTTTCAGTATTTCACATGTAAACATTAAAGTTTTGGGGAGCTTCACATAGACTTGCTTTTCAGGTTGCTAAAACTAAAAACCATTTATAATTGCTGAGAGATTAGCAGCAGAAGACTGTATTGCAGCTGTCTGCATAACCTATGCACCCACAAAAAATTAAAATAATAATTAAAAATGATTAACACAAATGAAGTCTAAATCAGCCTTCCAGGAAATCGGCCTTCCAGGAATTTCCATCTGTTGGGTCTAGGCATACTCTCTGAAGCAAGAAAATGAAAGAGGTGCCTGACATCCTCAAATCCAAGAAGACAGCCCGCTCGTCCCCAACTCCACTCTGAACGGCTGGGGCGTCCCCCCACCCCGGGGGCCACAGCCGGGCCCCCACTGTTCTCAGAGCTGCCCTCATCTGAAAATCACAAACCTGGGACCTGGGCTTCCTCCCACTGCCAGTGACCTCCCGCCCGCATTCCCGTGACTCAGAAGTCAGGGCCAGACTACCCAGAGCGAGAGCCCCATAGAGTCCCCGCCCAGCATGCACCCAGGGTTCCCACCCAGCTTCCCCGCCCAGGTCCCCAGCCAGGTCCCCGCCCAGCATCCCCGCCCAGCTTCCCGGGGGCTACACCAGGCCACCTGCGCTTGCTCGTTGACAGCACAGCCCCTTCCAGCTTGACGGCCTCCGCCCGATCGACCCTGCGTGAATACAATTATTTCCCTCTGCCTTCCACTCGGAGAGAGTGGCCAGGATGCCAACTGGCTTCACTGGAAACACCCCGGCCCCCCAGCCCTCCTGGGGCATCCCTAGGTGACACCCCACAAGGCCTGAGGCCTCTACTCCTTCTCTCCCATGGGCAGTGACCCTGCCTCGCACCTGCCACGTGGGTCCAGCCACACTGGCCCAGCAGACGCTCTCACCTTAGCCTAAGGCTGGACTGACTTACTGCTTCCAAAGGCGCTGAGCACAGCCTTTATATGACTGACCCCGCCCCCAAGTCCCAGGCCACCCCATGCAACCGCCCAACCGCCCAACCGCCTAACGGCCCAACCGCCACTCCAAAGGTCACCAACCACTGCTCCAGGCCATGGGCTGCCCCTCCCCACGGCTCTAGGACCCTTCCTCTCCACCGCAGGCTGACCCCACCCACCTCTCACCAACAGTCACGCCCACTGCCAGTCTGGCCCCGCCCCCACCGTTCTCTCTTCCGGCTCCATGCAGCAGGTCTACTCCGCCCACCACAAGAACCACCACTTCCACAGCCAGGCACTCCAGCTCGGGCTGAGGTCCTCTTTGGCTCCTGGCAGCTGTTACCCCTGCAGCCATCTGTACCAGATGTCTGCTGTGTTTTGTCCTCCACATATAGTTTTGATATATTTTAAAAACTTAATCTATATCTCACTTACTCCACTCCCTGTGAGGGTGGGCAAATGCCTGTTTAGCTTAGGATCAGATCCTTAGCACCTGATACAGGGGCTGGTGCTCTATACCCATACCTGCTCTGCCGGCTGCACAGGATCATCATGGCAAAATGAGATGGTCTATGTAAGAGCACTTGTGAAAATTCTAGAACTCTTTCTATACCCCTGAAACTCCAGAAACGTAAAGAATTATTTTCATTATCATTGCTTTTCAATACATTGATCTGGACCCCACATTTCCAGCTTATGGTTTGGTTACAGCTCTACATGACCCAAATGGAAAGATAAAAATGCTCTCCCTTGCTCATCTCCCTTTTAAACATGATTTCTTCTTAAAGGTGCTTAAGGGAATATCATATGTAATCAGTTCTTTTATCATCTATCTCTAATGTTTTACCTGGATTTTTTATTGGCTGTCATGCAGCAATGACAAGAAAATCCATTGCTGCAATGTCGTGCAGCAATGACAAGAAAATCCATTTGTGGATTGGAATCTTTAGGTATGAAATGTGTCATGCTTGCCTGGTTGAAACAATGTAGGACCTTCAAGCGAGGGCTGGAGGTTAGTTTGCACTGGCGTGGAAGAGGAAGAGGAGACAGAGAAAAGGAAAACATAGGGTCACTTTAGGCCAACTGCTCAGAAGATGAGAGAAACTGGACCCAGTGGCACTTAGGCTGAGACCTGGCTGGGTAAAAATAGGTGGCAATGTTTTTCTAACAAAAACATCAGAACTTGTAAATAAGTACAAAGAAACTTTTGTGGGTAGTGGTACTAAATATTTCCAATTGGAATTGCTGAATAAGATGCAATATTTATGGTCGCTGTAGTATAGGAATGATGACTGATTATGTGTTTTGGATGTTTGTCCTCTCCAAATCTCAAGTTGAAATGCAATTCCCAGTGTTGGAGGTGGGGCCTGGTGGGAGGTGATGGGATCATGGGGGTGGATCCCTTATGAATGGTTTCTCGCCACCCCCTTGGTGATGAGTTCTCACTCAGTTCCTTCTTGGTTAAGATCTGGTTGTTTGAAAGAGTTGGACATCCCCCTTCTCTATCTCTCTTTCTCCCATTCTCTCCATGTGATGTGCCTGCCCCCCCTCCACCACAACTTCACCTTCCACCACCATTGTAAGCTTCTTGAGGCCCTCACCAGAAGCCAAGCAGTTGTTGGTGCCGTGCTTGTACAGCTTGCAGAACCGTGTGCCGATTCAACCTCTTTTCTTTATAAATTACCCAGGCTCAAGTATTCCTTTATAGCAATGCAAGAACAGCCTAATAAAAGTAGAGTCAGCCTGAGGAGATAGTGTTTCACATCCCTCAATGTCTGTCATCTCTTCATCTCTGGAAATCTACAAACCTCACCCTCCTCTTCTCTCTTTCCATCTCTTCTCTCTTTCTGAATAGCTTCAATAAGGCCCTAAAGAAGTGGGGAAGTTGAACATTTTACATTTCTTTTAAAGTGTCAGTGGCTGTGCACCAATGAGTATTTTCCCCTCTCATGGTAATCTACCACCCTGCATTTTTTCTAACAAATGTCAACACCTGTGGCTGTTTCCTAAGACCAAAGCATGGGCATCCCCTGTGTCTAACTTAGTGGCTCACGGAATTTGTCTCATCTTTTCCTTAAATCTTACAATGTTTAATGAAGTAGGACTTGGTATAACATTGTATTAGCAGCTGAAAAGCACACTAGCTCCAAAATACCTAAGTTAGAATAATTTTCATGAATAAATAAATTTTCATTCTCAGGCCCAGAGCAGTTGATAGGAATGGCAATGACAGGTGCTGGGAGGGCGAAGTTTGAGAGCAAACTCACCTACAAAGAAATACAAGACACTATCTTAGGAGTGATCACAAACAGGACTTTGTTTTAAGATAATCTGTCCTCGAATTTGTAGGATAGGGCATGTTAAACGTCACAGAATTTCTGCTATGTTACAAAAACCACTTTAATATTTCTCCTGTGAGTACATGTTGGCAATATGGCTTTGTATTTATACCTACATGTTTCTAAAATTCCACTTCTGAACACAGATCTTTTTTTTGTTTGTTTGTTTGAGATGGAGTCTCGCTCTGTTGCCCAGGCTGGAGTGTGGTGGCGCGATCTTAGCTCACCGCAACCTCCGTCTCCTGGGCTCAGGCAATTCTCCTACCTCAGCCTCCCAAGTAGCTGGGATTACAGGTGCCTGCCACCATGCCCAATTAATTTTTGCATTTTTAGTAGAGATGGGGTTTTACCACGTTGGCCAGGGTGGTCTCGAACTCCTGACCTCAGGCGATTCACCTGCCTCGGCCTCCCAAAGTGCTGAGATTACAGGTGTGAGCCACCACGCCCAGCCTGAACACAGATCTTTCAAACATCAGCCTGTTTTAGGGATTTATTCAGTGTGGGTGAGCTTTGCCAAGAAAAATCATGTTGCTGTCCTCTATTTATTTTTTCATAATTATGGTGATTAAACATATGTAACGAAATTCACTATTTTAACCACGTTTAAGTGTGGTTCTGTAGCATTAAGTACATTCACATTGTTGGGCAACCATCACCAGAACTTTCCACCTTCCCCATTCTCCCCAACCCCCCGACCCTGGCAGCCACTATTCTACTTTCTATCTCTATAAACCTGAAAGTGTGTGACTTTCAGGGTTGTACTTCATCTGCAAGATTGTTTTGGCTATTCAGGATCCTTGAGATTCGGTATGAATTTTAGAATTTTTTTCTATTTCTGCTAAAAACATTGCTGGAATCTGTAGATTCCTTTGGGTATTATTGACATCTTAACAGTATTATTTATTAACAAGGATATCTTTCCGTTTATTGCTGTCCTTAGTTTTAATTTCTCTCAGTAATGCTTCAAGGTCGTTAGTGTATAAGTCTTTCAGCTCCTTGGCTAAGTTGATTCCTAAGTATTTTAGTCTTTTAATGCTATCGTAAATGAAATTGTTTTCTCTATTTCTTTTGGAATTGTTCATTGTTTGTATATAGAAATGCAATTGATTTTTGTGGGTTAATTTTGTATCTTCCAACTTTGCTGAAATTATTAATTGTAAGAGTTTGTTTTATAGAGTATTTAGAGCTTTCTAACAAATAAGATAATATTGTTTGCTAACAGAGAGAATATTACCTTTTCGTTTCCAATTTGGTTGCCTTTTATTTATTTTCTTCCCCAAATTCTCTAGCTAGGACTTCTAAAACTATATTAAATAGAAGTGGCAAAAGCAGCATTCTTGTCTTGCCTTTTTTTTTTTTCTTTTTGAGATGGAGTTTTGCCCTGTCGCCCAGGCTGCAGTGCAATGGCACAATCTTGGTTCACTGCAACCTTGCCTCCTGGGTTCAAGCGACTCTCCTGCCTCAGCCTTCTGAGCAGCTGGGATTACAGGCACCCGTCACCACACCCAGCTAATTTTTTTTATTTTTAGTAGAGACGGGGTTTCACCATGTTGGCCACGCTGATCTCGAACTCTTGACCTCAGGTGATCCACCCACCTCAGCCTCCCAAAGTGCTGGGATTACAGGTGTGAGCCATTGCACCCAGCCCCCTTGTCTCACTTCTTAGATCTTAGATCTTAGAGGAAAAGCTTTCAAACTTTCACTATTCAGCACAATGTTAGCTATTGACTAGAGAGAGGATTTTAGTCAATAGCTATTGAGTAAAGAGGATTTGGGGAAGCCGCATTTTTAATTGATTAGTTTTTACAACTTTATTGAGGGGTAATTAAGTAGTATTGAACAGCACTGTTCAAAATGATTGATTTTGATATATGTTTACACCCTTGAGGCCATCATCATAATCGAGATAGTAAACAGTTCCATTGCCCAACAAGTTTCCTCAGGTAACTTTGTAACCTATTCCTCCCTCCATCTTAACCCCTGGCATTTTCTAAAAATTTTATGCAAATATGATGAAGTATGTATTTTTGTGTAAGGCATTTTAAAATTCATCATATTTCTGAGATCCATTCACATTGTTGCATGTATCATGGTTTATTCCTTGTTATTGCTACATAGTATTCCCTTGTATGTGTATGCTACAGTTCATCTATTCTTCTACTGATGGATGCCTGGGATAGTTCCAGAGTTTGGCTAGTACAGATAAAGCTCTGACATTTATCCATAAATCTTTGACAAGAATAAATAGCCAAGAATAGCTTACCTGGGACATATGGTAAGTATATTTAAATTCTAGAGAAATTACTAAACTTTTTCCAAAGTGGTTGTAGCATTTTACATTCCCACTCCTCAAAAATGTATAAGAATTCTAGTTGCTCCACATCCTTCCAACAGTTTTAGCTATCCTGGAAGGTATGTAGTTAGATCTCCCTGTGGATTTAATTTGCATTTCCCTAAGGACTGATGGTGCTGAGCCTGTTTTCTTATGCTTGTTGGCTATTCATATTTGTAAAATATCTATTCAAATCTTTTGATCATTTGTAATTGGGTTGTTCATCTCATGCTGAGTTATGAGAATTCTTTCCATGGGCACTAGAGTAGGACCTGGTAATGATTGCTTTTTGTTGTCTTTCTTGTGAGAATGTCTTTATTTCACCTTTATTGCTGTAAGATATTTGTAATGGATATAAAATTATAGGTTGAGAAGCTCTTTTCTTTCAGTACTTTTAAGATGTAGTTCTGCTGTCTTCTGGACTTCATGGTTTCTGGGAGAAATCATGGACATTAAGTCATGATTTCCCTCTATGTAATGTGTACTTTTTTTTTTTTCTTATAGCTACTTTCAAGAATTTTTTAGGTATCTTGGGATTCAGAAATTTGATTCTTATAGGTTAATAGGGATTGTTTCCTTTGAGTTTGTTTTGCTCAGAGTTTGCTAAGTGTCTTGAATTTGTAAATTTATGTCTTTCACTAAATTGGGGAGTTTCTGGGCATTCTTGCTGAAATTTTTTTTCTATTTTAATCTTTTTCTCCTCTCCTTCTGAGACTCCACTTATACTATGTTAGACCTTTAAATGGTAACACACAGGTACCTGACACTCTGGGTTTGTTTTCTTTAAACCCTTTATCTCTCTTTGTAGATTGGATAATTTTCATTGTTCTACCTTCAACTTAATTTTACTTTTATCATCTTTATTCTACTATTGAGTCCAACCAATGATTAACTTTTGACTGCAGAGATTGTATTTTTCATTTCAATATTTTTTATTTGCTTCCTTTCTAAATTTTCCATTTTTCTGTTGAGCACTTCGATCATATCATTCAGTTGACGTGTGCTTTCCCTGACCTTACGAGCATAGATAAAATAGCTGCTTTAAAGTCTTTGATGATTTTCTCTTGAGGTTGGTATTTGTTTGATTGTCTTTCTACCTTGAGAGTTGGTACCATTTTCCTGGTTGTTTGTATATCAAGAAATTTTGAATTGTATCCTGGACATTGTGAATGTTGTGTATTGCAGACTCTAGATCTATTTTCCGCCTCTGGAAAATGTTGATGTCTGTTTTAGTAAAAAATTAACTAGGTTATGTTCCGACTATAAGTTATATCCCATCTTCTGTGGTTGTATCAATTTAAATACACACACACACACACACACACACCCCTTTCCACTTAACTTTGGGAAGTGCTGTAAGAATCAGCAGTAATTCAAGGATTTGCCTGGTGATTTTATCATTTTAGGATTCCTTCCCTCCAATTCACTCAATTTCAATGTACCACCTAATAAAAGAAGAAAAATGTGTTTCCTTTTAGGTTAGCTTACTAAAAAAGATTTTCTTTAGTTTGCTTCCAATCCTACCTAAATCAAAAGCTTTCCACTGAGTCTTCTTCCAAGCTTGAACGCTTTCTCCTAGCAAGACTTAGTGAATGCTCTTGATCATTTCCTACTTATTCTTTTGTCATTTTTACTCACACTTCTTAAATTCCATGTTCAATTTAATGAGACCTCAAGGGTGCAGAATTACATCTAAGCCACATAGTATTAATCACACGAACTCCCTATCCATACCTACATCCTGCCGACCTTCTAGTCTGGGTGGCAAAGCCGCACATGCATCCTCTTTACAATCTCCTACCTCCTCCCTTGACTGATGTTCTTCCTCTAATTGTTTTCTTCTGACCACCTTCAGGGACAAAATTCAGCATTGTACCATTTTTAGCAAAGATTTTACTGTGTTTTATTCATATCAGAGAATCACATTTGCATTTCAAACACATGCTAAAAATTAAGTCATGGATGAAATGCCTGATGCATAGAACGGTTCTCGTTAAAATAAACTTGTCTCTTTTATAACAATGTGAACAGAGACCACAGTTCTTTAGCATTCACACTGGAGTTCATGTTTCAATACTTTATAATTAAGCATTATGCTCAGCATATACTGTGAAAAGACAACATCATTTTTAAAATGTGTTACTCAGAGAGAAAACAGTGATTTTCATTATGTTCCCCTCCAAGCCCTTGCTTCGGACAGCTGGTATGGCTCCCATTGTCGGACACTGAAGGGGTTTGAAAGGAACATGAGCGCTGCCATTGTCACCCTGTGAAAAAAAATCCTATAGTTTTTACATTTCAGGGTATATTAAGTTGAAAACTTCACTCTATATTATGAAAACTGTTAAGCCTGTAGATCTTTTTTGGGAATATGTTGCAAAATGGCTGATTTTGTCATTTTTTAATTCTTTTTTAAATTTTCTATTAGACTTTTAAAAATATGGAATGCTTCACGAATTTGCATGTCATCCTTGCACAGGGCCCATGCTAACCTCTGGATCGCTCCACTTTTAGTATAATATATGTGCTACCGAAGCGAGCATGATTCTGTTCTGTTTAAATGCTTGTTAGATGGCTCAGAAGAATTACATTTGCAAAGATCTTTTGAAATTTATGGGAACGACGACACTGCTGAAGTATGTTTAGAGAAAATGAGAAACTAGTATTCAGTTTAATAATTATGTACTAATAACCTCTGCCACATCCTTATTATATTAACTATTATGTTAGGGAGAAATGCCTAAGAAATATCCAACAGAATATAGACCTTCAAGGAGCTATACAACAGCTAGAGGCTCTTTGAGGAGAACATCCAATCTGAGGGGGAAACTCAGCATAACTTAGAGCCATTAAGAACCAGAACAGTTCTGGCCAGGTGTGGTGGTTCACACCTGTAATCCCAGCACTTTGGGAGGTGGAGGCAGGCGGATCACAAGGTCAGGAGATCGAGACTATCCTGGCTAACATGGTGAAACCCTGTCTCTACTAAAAACAAATAAATAAATAAATAAGGCGCCTGTAGTCCCAGCTACTCGGAGAGGCTGAGGCAGGAGAATGGCGTGAACCCGGGAGGCGGAGCTTGCAGTGAGCCGAGATCGCGCCACTGCACTCCAGCCTGGGCACAGAGCGAGACTCTGTCTCAAAAAAAAAAATGAATAAATAAAATTAAAAAAAGAACCAGAACAGTTCCAGGGCATTCAGCACTGCAGAGGGCTGTCCAGGAAGACTTACCAAGGGCACCGGAAGGCGAAGATGTGCCTGCACACCACAAAATACAAACGGGAGCCATGAGCACTTGGAATGTATGTGATACTTCTGAAATTTTGAAAACTATGTGAAATATGAACCTGACAGAGAAATACCTTCAATACAGTACAATTTCAAGAAGAAAAAGAAAATGGGTATCACAAAGTGATGGGAGATGTGTCCAGATCCGTTTTGCAGTCTGAGGCAGGAAATTGACCCGATGCTTCCCGTTGACTTCCTTCAGACATTCAGAACTGTGCTAGAGACTGACTGTCCCATTAGGAACAAGTAAGTAACACAGCTTGCAGCTGTGAAAAGGGTCCTGGGCAGGACGCAGGGCAGAGTATCACGGAGGCAGGTACTGGAGAATTATCTTCAGCCACAGTTCCAAGCTAGCGGGAAAAGCAGGTAGTGGTGTGAAGAGGGAGTTTATTACGGCTGAGGGGAACACACCCAGGGCATTGTGTGACATTTAAAAATATATACTCAGCCATTACAAAGTTTCTGTCACTGGGGAAGAAGGAAGTGCCACAGGTACCAAGTAGTATTGTTGTTATAAGAAAAATAGTGAAACTTCCTTATCTCTGAATCACTAATTTTCTGTGTTTTTTTTTTTTTTTTTTTTTTTGAGACAGAGTCTCAGTGGTGTGTGTCTATAATCCCAGATGCTCAGGAGGCTGAGGCAAAATAATCACTTGAACCTAGGGGGTGGAAGTTGCAGTGAACCGAGATCAGGCCATTGCACTCCAGCCTGGGCAACAAGAGTGAAATACCATCTCAAAATAAATAAATAAATAAAAATTAAAAAAATGAAGTTTCAGTTATGCAAGCTGAGTAAGCTCCAGGGATCTGCTGTCTGTACAACATGGTGCCTATAGTTAACAATACTGTATTGTGCATTTAACATATGTTAAGAGGGTAGATCTTATGCCAAATGTTTGACCATAATCAAAAAATTACCACATGTGAGAATAGAAAGAAGAATTTATGGGTTTGCAAATGTCCTTAGTTATCGTTTCCCCTAAGGACTGAATTGAATTTATTAGTATTTTATAAAAGATATTTACATCTAAGTCCATAAGTAAAGTTGGTCTATAATTGTTTTACACTTGTTTCGTATGAAGTTATTCCACCAGCGTTAAATGAGTTGGTCAGTTTTCTTCTCTTTTCTGATGTTTGCCAATGCTTGCCTATAAATCCATCCAGTTTTTGGACATTCTTGGAAGGCAGTTGTGACTGAGGATTAAATTTCACTGCGGTCAATGCTGTTGGCTTATCAACATGCTCTCTTTCTGAAAAAAATTTTAATACCATCTTCTAAATATTGTGATAGCTTTTTGAGGTTGGTATCACAATCTTTTTTACAGATGAAGAAACTGAGGCTTGAAAACAGTGCTGCATGCTATGGAAAACAGTATAGTTCTTTCTCAAAAAATTACAAATAGGGGCCAGGCACCTTAGTGGATCATTTGAGGTCAGGAGTTTGAGACCATCTTGGCCAACATGGTGAAACCCGTCTCTACTAAAAATACAAAAATTAGGCAGGCATGGTGGCACCCGCCTGTAGTCCCAGCTACTCGGGAGGCTGAAGCAGGAGAATTGCTTGAGCCTGGGAGGTGGAGGTTGCCCTGAGCCAAGATCACACCACTGCACTCCAGCCTGGATGACAGAGTGAGACTCTGTCTCAAAAAAAAAAAAAAAAAAATTACAAATAGATTTACCATATGATCCAGCAATTCCACTTCTGGGTATATACCCCAAAGAGTTGAAAGCAGGGACTCTGAACAGACATTTGTGCATCCATGTTCATTGCGGCACTATTCACAATAGCCAAAAGATGGCAGCAACCCAAGTACCCATCAAGGGATTAATGGATAAGCATAATGTCTATACATACAATGGGATGCTATTCAGAATTAAAAGGGAGGAAATTCTGACACAGGCTAAACAGAGATGAACCTTGAAGCTATTATGGTAAGTCACTTATATGAAGTACCCAGAGTGGTCAAATGTGTAGAGACAGAAAGAATGGTGGTTGCCAAGAGCTGAGGGAAAGAAGGAATGGGGGCCTACTGTTTAACTGGTGCAGGGTTTTAGGTTTACAAGATGAAAAGAATTCTGGAGACGAATGGTAGTGGTTGCACACCATTATAAATGTATTGAATTTCATGGAAATGTACACTTAAAGATGGCTTAAAATGGTAAATTTTATATTTTCTGTATTTTGCCACAATAAAAAAAAGTACTACATTAATTGACAGACTAAACAAGGACTTTTGGCACCAAAATTAGACTTTGGAAAGAAATCAGATATCTCAGTAAAGTCATCATGAGAAAAACATGATCGTCAATAGATTTTGTTGCACGTGCTTTAAGACATAGATTTGCTTTTATTTGGAATCACTTGGCAGTGAGGGAAAGGGTATCATAATCTTTTTATGCCCTTGGGGCTCCAAAGTAGGGTTGCCAGATTTAGCAAATGAAAAACCCAGGATGCTGTGCAATATTTAGCATGTGCTTACACTAAAAACATGTCTGTGGTGTTTATCTGAAATTCAGATTTCCCTGGGTTCTGTGTTTTATCTGGCAACCCTCTCTAAGAACCTGAGTCCAGACTTGGTGAGAGGAGTTAAGGAATCAGTGTCAGAACCCGAAGTGAGAACCATAGCTGGTGTCTGACCTGGAAGCGCAGGCTCAAGGTCACGGGGACAGACCCACACCCAGGCCACTCCACTCTGTGCTTGTGAAAGGCCAAGGGGGAGCTGGTGGGTTTTCTCCTGAGGGATCCTTCAGAGAGATCTTGTGAATAGCTGTACTCATGAAAGGCCCATGCTCCGTTTTAACTCTGTTAAAGGGGGGGTGGAGGCAGGGCTGGGGTGCAAAGCTCAAGGCAGCTCCACAGTCTGTGCTCTATGTCCTGGTTTTGGTCACTTCCTCACCCAACATGGTAGACCAGGATCTAGAATGTCTGAGCCTTCATATCCCACTGTAGCTGGTTTCTGCAGAAACATGAAACCAAAGACCACCCACGGCACAGCAAAAAGGTTCTCGGTGCACGTGCACTGCCGCTGAGATGGGCAGGTGCCTCTTCTGAGCCCAGCTGCCCAGGAGCTGCCTTTGAAAAGTCCGCATTCCTCCCATGGCTGGTGCTACAGAAACATCAGCATGTCCACAACTGGCAGCTGCCTTTCTCTAAGAAACATCTTCATGCAGGTATTTAAATGGGAAAGAATTACAAATTTCAAATATACTCATCAAGAGGTGTGAATCCCAAGGGTTCAAAATCGTAAGAAGGCAACGAACAGGGATGGGGACCAGGAGCACAGCTGCCTTCCTTGTTTATCCAATCAAAATCTCTCAGAGACACAGACACTAACTCTGGCCTCCTCCATGTTGGAAAAGCAGGTCATGGCTAAGACAGATGGAGACCGCTCTTCAAGTGAGCATTTGGAAAATGGGATCATTTTTCTGAAGGATATGGACAGCGGCCACTGTGACCTGAGCTGCAGCCACAGAGCAGAACTAAAATGAATGTGGAAGGGATTGAATGCGACTTCAGAAATCTGGGTCTACAGCTGCTTGGTCCATTAAAAGAATATACTTACATGGTTTTAAAATGTTCCCTCTTTTCAAATTACACACACTATCCCAGAAAAGTAGCTGATTAAGGCAAACTGTTTTTCATTCCAAGTGGTGAAAATAAAATTGACAATAAAGGAAGCACTAATTTAAAATGATGCCATCTTTTTTCTGTCCTGCAAAATGCTGTTAGGTGAGGTCCTGATAGCACAAGGCCACGTCCAAGGAGGGTCCAGCTCCTTCCTTTGCTCCCTTTGCCCCTGTGACTTGCTGGAGCCTCCTTAAAAGGTTATGTGGCAAACAGCTGGTGTGCTCATCTGGAATTAATCAATGAACATTGCTTGTCTGTTGTAGAAATTGGAGCTTAGAGTTTTCTTGAAGAAATAAAAGGCTTCATACTCTAATCTATTATCATCTGTATTGACACTTTTTTAAAAGCTCAAAATGAAAAACATAAAATACTATCAGGTAATCGACAGAACATTCAATGTGTATAAAGATTTATTTTTAAAAAAAATGTTTAAAAAGAGGGCCAGGGAATTCAATTTACATTTTAGACCATTTAATGGAGGTATTTGTTGCACATGTGGTTTTAGTGTAACGTAAACACATCTCTCCCCGGAAACACTTAACCTGAGTTGGAAATAAAATATGAACTGAAGAGATTCTTAACTCACACATACACTTCTCCTCAAAATATTAGCAATGATTCCAACTGAGGATTCTGCTTGAAGTTCAGGACTCGGTCCCAGGACAGGAATGAAGGAAAACTCCGTGCAGTTCGAATGCTCTGCTGAAGTCAAAGGATTGCACCTGCGGGCTCTTAATCAGCGCTAGCTTCCTCAAACACCCGCGGAACGAGGTCTGGCTGTGCAGGCATTTTTGCTTCACGCCAGCTGTTCAGGAAAGAAGAGAAGACAAATCTTGCTTAATTTTGTTGAAATGCGATCCATAGCACAAAAGGAACAGAAATAATCTCAAGCCGGTTTTTTTGTTTTTTAAATTTTTCACTATCAAAATTAGAAGAATATTTTCCACATATGTGGTGTCAGTGAGTAGCAGAATTCAGAGAAAATTTTTTTTGAGATGGAGTCTTGCTCTGCCACCTAGGCTGGAATGCAGTGGCACGATCTTGGCTCACTGCAACCTCTGCCTCCCGGGTTCAAGTGATTCTCCTGTCTCAGCCTCCTGAGTAGCTGGGACTACAGGCACCCGTCACCACGTCCAGCTTATTTTTGTATTTTTAGTAGAGACGGGGTTTCACCATGTTGGCCAGGCTGGTCTCAAACTCCTAACCTCAAGTGATCCACCCACCTTGGCCTCCCAAAGTGCCGGGATTATAGGCGTAAGCCACCGCACCTGGCCAAAAACTTTTAATATATAAAATTTTAAGGCATAGTTACAACTTAAAAAAAGTCATACAACAGGTGTTTATTATTTGCAACAATTCCTTGGAACATCTAAAATACATAATTCTAATCCAAAATTGACCAGAGAGATGAGTCACAAGTTTGTTTCCTAAAACGATTCCCTAGGCCTAAAATGACTCTCAAGTCTGAGAGTCATGAAATTTACTTCGGTAAAGTCATCCAGCTGCCTTTATATCAGACCCAATCTTCTCACAGTCTTACCCAATGATTAACTTGTGTGTGTAGATTATTTTAAGTTTTCCAAGAATTCTTAGGTATTTGAAATGGCCTTTCTAAAATGGTAAAGGATTTGTCACCCAAACCATGTACCTTTCTCAATCTCTATTCTACATCCACCTGAACCAAGACTTCCTCCAGGGACAGTGCCCCTTTTGAGTGGAAGAGCAGGTACCCGTGTACATACCAGGATAGCCACCAACATAAATGGGATTGTTGGTGTCCACCGAGGTAGACTGGGTGTGTGGACTTTCAGCGCCAACTGCGTTCCCGTCGACAATCAGAGTGATACGGTGTTTGCTTTTGTTAGCTTGAAGAGTGTGCCATTTTCCATCACAGAGCGCAGTGGCGGTTTTGGGCTCATATGCAGCTGTTATCCTGCCAGCACCATTGTTGACATGGAACAAGACCTAAAAGCAAATATCTTGGTGAGTTTTTGTGTATTTAAGGAACACAGTCCATTCGTATAAGCTCTTGGAGTGGATAAAATTGCAGCATTATGTTTAAAAGGAGAGCTAACTAGGAGAAACAGAAAATAGTTTTGAAAAATAACCTTTTAAAGGATTCAGATGATGGCTGGGCACGGTGGCTCACGCCTGTAATCCCGGCATTTTAGTAGGCCAAGGCAGGCGGATCACCTGAGGTCGGGAATTTGAGACCAGCCTGAGCAACATGGAGAAACCCTGTCTCTACTAAAAATACAAAAAAATTAGCCAGGCGTGGTAGCGCATGCCTGTTATCCCAACAACTCGGGAGGCTGAGGCAGAAAAATCGCTTGAACCTGGCAGGCAGAGGTTGTGGTGAGCCAAGATCGTGCCACTGCACTCCAGCCTGGGCAACAAGAGCGAAACTCTGTCTCAAAAAAAAAAAAAAAAAAAAGATTCAGATGTTATACTATTCCCCAAATTCCAGAAAGTGCAAATGGCCACCTTCATGACCACAAGTCCAAGCACATTGCATCCTTAAGTGAGGGCCTCATTTTTAGGACATTTTAGGAGTTAATAGCCTTATTGGAGATGCTGATCATACTTTCTTTCTTTCTTTTTTTTCTTTTGAGATGGAGTTTTGCTCTTGTTGTCCAGGCTGGAGTGCAGTGGAGCGGTCTTGGCTTATTGCAAACTCCACCTCCCGGGTTCAAGTGATTCTTTTGCCTCAGCCTCCCGCATAGCTGGGATTACAGGCGCCCACACCATGCCCGGCTAATTTTTGTATTTTTAGTAGAGACAGGGTTTCACCATGTTGGCCAGGCTTGTCTCGAAATCCTGACCTCAGGTGATTTGCCCGCCTAGGCCTCCCAAAGTGCCAGGATTACAGGCGTCAGCCACCACACCTGGCCCGGTCATACCTATTGATAGCACCTATGAGCGAATATTTACTAACTCTCTTCTGATGAACTGTAGATGCTCTCCCACAGCAAGTAAAGATATCTCAGCTTTGCAAAAGATAGGAGGTGTTATAGGCTGAAGACCGCCCCTCCAAAATTCATATGCTGAAGTCCTAACCCCCAGTACCTCAGAATGTGATTGTATTTGAAGATGGAGCTTTTAAAGAGGTAATTAAGTAAAGATGAGTCACTAGGGTGGCCCTCATCCAATCTGACTGTGTCTTTATAAGAAGAGATTAGGACACAGACATGCACAGAGGGAAGACCATGTGAGAACACATGGAGAACGAGGCATCTGTAAGTCAAAGAGAGAGGCCTCAGAATAAAGAACCTTACCAACACATCAATCTCGGATTTCTAGTCTCTAGAATGGCAAGAAAATAAATTTTCATTGTTTAAGCCACACAATCTGTGGTACTTTGTTCTGGCACCCCAAGCAGACTAAGACAGGAGGAAAGAATTTCAAATGTACTTTTTGAAGATTGTTATGCTACATATGAAACTGCTCAGTATTATTTCAAGGTGGACTGTGACAATTCAAGATATAAGTCATAAACCCTTAGGCAACAACTAAACATGTTAAAAAAAGAACTATAAATAATAATCCAATAAGAGGTAAAATGTATAATACAACAGAAAATTACATTGTTTGCAGCAATTACACTTCTGATTGCATTTTTAATTTTTTATTTATCTAAATAAAATATTTTTCAAAAATAGAGATGGAGTCTTGCTACGTTGCCCTGGCTGGTCTCAAACTCCTGGGCTCAAGCAATCTTCCTGCCTCAGCCTCCCAAAGTTTTGGGATTACATGTGTTAGCCACCGTATCTGGCCCCTGATAACATTTTTTAGATGTCACATAAAAACATGCAAATAGATACAAAAGTTTTTAAAGTATAGATGAGGGGAAAAGTTGGCTATAAGTCAGTGTAGAGAGGCAGCAATATGACATCAAGTTAGTTCTGTTTTGTCATGAATTGGAAAAGAAGTGAAGGGCAAAAGGTCAGACATGACCTTTCAGATCCTCCCCACCCCCATTCTAGGATATCCTAGGGGTCAAAACCCAGCGGGGAGTAAGTAGGGAAATACTAGAAACAACTGGTAAGTCCTGGGGAATCTAGAACGTGGAGACTTGTTCCTTGCCTTCCAAGAGGCACTAGTGTTGGAAAATTCAGGCATCTTACTCCCACAACAAGAAGCATTGACCACAGTGCTGCAGAAATGCTGGTAAAATGTAGTTAGGTAGAGAGAGGACCAGAGAGACACCATCCCTGATTCCACATGGCCTCTGTGTGGCTTGGCAGAAATCCCCAAGTTTGCACATGACCCCACGGGGAAGGTGGAAGATGAAGAGGTGGCACTACTCATGACAACCAGGATGAGAAGCCTGAGCCAAGAGGGACACTGGCCAAACTCTCCAGGAGCAGCCCCCACGCAGGGTCAACACTGAGACCCCAGACCACTCACTGTAAGAGGCTGCCTGAAGACCAGGAGACTAAGCTATGCTCAGCTGCTGTCCACGAGAGAGTCCACAGAAAGGAAAAGGGCGATCGAGACTCCCTTCCCTGCATCCTGCCTGCGCCCAGACAGCCCCAAAGGGGAGAGGAAGGAAAGTGAGAACTGGGAGAAACTGTGAAGGAGGCGGTTTTCAAGCAGGAGACTAAAAGACTAGTACTGCAAATTGTTGAGTTCATTTTGTTGCCAGCAGGAGAGGGACATGAGAGGCTGAAAAGCAAGGTCAGAACAGTCACAGAAAAAATAACATGTTCTACATTTAAAAAAAATTATAGCATGATACGTCTGTCCCACAGAGTAATACGCCACCACAAAAGGGAACGGACTGCTGATATGCACAACCACCCAGATGACCCTCCCAAGATCAGGCTGAGTATGAAAAGCTGATCTCAAAAGGATACCTATTGCGTCACTTCGTTTATGTAACACTGGTGAAACAGAAATTAGAGGGACGCAAACAGATTAGTGGTTGCCTAGGATTAGGGGTACAGGAGTTGGGTGTGGCCATGATGGGGTATTAAGGGGGAGCCTTGTGGTATTGACACAATTAAGTATCTTGATTGTGCTAGAAAAATGCATAATGTTTGTAATCCCAGCACTTTGGGAGGCGAGGCGGGCAGATCACGAGTTCAGGAGTTTGAGAACAGCCTGACCAACATGATGAAACCTGATCTCTACTAAGAAATACAAAAATTAGCCAGGCGTGGTGGTGCACGCCTATAATCCCAGCTACTCAGGAGGCTGAGGCAGGAGAATCACTTGAACCTGGGAGGCAGAGGTTGCAGTGAGTTGAGATTGCACCATTGCACTCTAGCCTGGGCAACAAGAGCGAAACTCTGTCTCAAAAAAAAAAAAGGCTGGGTGCGGTGGCTCACGCTTGTAATCCCAGCACTTTGGGAGGCCGAGGTGTGCGGATCACGAGGTCAGGAGATCGAGACGACAATGAAACCCCGTCTCTACTAAAAATACAAAAATTTAGCCGGGTGTGGTGGCGGGCACCTGTAGTCCCAGCTACTCGGAGAGGCTGAGGCAGGAGAATGGCGTGAACCCGGGAGGCGGAGCTTGCAGTGGGCCGAGATCGCACCACTGCACTCCAGCCTGGGCGACAGAGCAAGACTCCGTCTCAAAAAAAAAAAAAAAAAAAAAATGCATAATGCTACCACTGGGAAACCTGGGTCAGGGTGAAGGGTGCATGGGGCCCTCCTGTACATTTCATTGCAACTTCCTATCAATCTGTAGTGATTTCCAAATAAAAAGTTAAAAAAATTATTAGAAGGGATAGGGCATCAGGTCAGCAGCTTATTCTCAGATGGTTCAGGAAAAAAAGTTCTTTGTATTATAGTTGTAATTTTGCTGAAAGCTTACTTTCAAACATATAAAAAGTTATTTTTGAAAAGCTTTTAAAAAATAAAAAAGGTTTTTTGTAGCAATATCTGTTTTTAAAATAGTAATGGGACCACTGTTTGACTCCATGAAAATAGATAGTTGTGAATTTCAATCTGCTGTTTCTCAATTGCTCTGTCTCTGACACTGGGGGGAGGAAGACCCCCATGCAGAGGAAGCACCCACCTTGCCGTCCACAAGCTCTAGTCCAATGGCATCCACTTTGGCAGTGCTGATCCCCAGGAGGACGCCATTCTGTGAGGAGGTTCGAAACTCCAGTGTGATGTTCACATCTGACTGGACTTTGTAGCCCTCTTTGACTGTAACACACAAGGACGACCCAAGTCAGGGTGAGCGCTGCCAGACCCAGGCTGAGCATTTGGGCTCCTGGCTAGGGGTCGGGGGACCTGGCTCTAGCTCCTCCTTTAGATCCAGCTCCATCCCCACCAGCAGGTCACTCCTGCCCTCTGAGCCTCGGCTTCCACAGCTGGGAGATGACGTGGAGCTTTTCAAGAAGACGCATGCGGTCAGCCAGGTCAGAGCAGAGCCAGGCGCCTCCTTCATCTGTGGCTGCAGAAGCACATGGCCCTGCCTCACCCCGTGGACACATCCTCCCCGCGGCAGTCTTTCCCGTGGGCTGTTGGGATTTGATCCCTGGAATCCCTTTATCATCATCCGAGAATAGTCCAATTTATTTTCCTAGTATCTGTGTACTTGGGGGAATCATCATTTACTGAGTGTATCAGAGTCCATACTAAGTTTGTTAAAGGTGGGGATTGAATGGAATGATTTTTTAATTCAGGTGATAAAAAAGCCGAGGAGCCACACTGGTGCTATTGGCAACAGCAGGCAGTTGTTACCATGCCCAGGGCTGAAGGGAAAAGGGGAGAAGGTGGTATGCCCAGAGCTGGGGGGGTGGAAGGGGAGCTGAGGCCACTGAGGGGGCTGCCCAGCAGGGCTGGAGCCTGGGCCCCAGGAACAGGAGAAAGGAAGCACAGAGTGAACAAGAGGTGTTCTGCTGGCTTCCCCCTCTTCCCCACCCAAACTTCTGCACAGCTTCCCTGGCGCCAGCTGGTCTGGACATTTTATGCTGCTGATTTTTAATTCAAAGCCCTTTCTTAACTTGGACAGTAAGTGTGCATTACAGAACCTGGGGAAACTATAGATGAAACTAGCACCCCATGTCTGGCCTCTGTCAGGAGTCACACCACTCCTTGGGGGAGACTTTGTCAGGCCATCCATATAGCCCAAGACCTGAGAAGGCTTTTTACACCAAGAAATTAGGAATCAACTGGAATACTGAACTCAATGTGGTTTTCCTGCAGCCTTATCCAGTGGGTCCTGTCTTATACTCTTGGATCCGCATCACTTTAGAGTACAGACTCATCCGGGGACTGCCTTCGAGAGTGTTGCTAACACATACCCAGAGCTGCATATCCGCTTCCGTCAAAGAATGTTCCTTCCTGGGCCACTGCGTAGCATCTGTTCACCGTGAAGGCGGACACCGGGCTGTCCTTGTCCAGCTGTTTGCTGTTAACTGTCACATCCCCAATGCAGGCAGGGATGCTGTGGGTGATCTAAGACAAATGACATGCAGGAGTAGATGGTGATGATTCTAACGAGAAGGGCTTGGACACATTTTCCTTCCACTTCATCATATTGGTCTCAACAAAACACATTAAAATGTCATCTTTTTGTTTTAAAACTTTAATTGCCACAATACTTCACATGAATGTCTAAGTTAGAGCTACCATTGAGTATCTTTGCTAACAATGCAGTGGAAGTGTTTTCTATTATTTTAGTGAAATATCATGGAAATCAAAACATGCTGAGTTTACTAATGTGCGAATACGCATTTGCTGGGCTTCCCTGAATTGTGCTGTGGCCATGTGGCTGTGGAAAGGGAGATATTCATTAACTAACAGGCTAGAAAGACTGATCAGGTTCTGACGGGCGGCCCTGGCACACGATCTGTGGACATGCCTGCAAAGTAAACCTCTTTACAAGCCCCAGTTTCAAACAAGGTAATTTAAACATAAAGATGCCGTGAGGTATGCTCTTCTACAAAATAAACACAACCACAGCGAAGGTAAAATGTCAGTATGGAAAATGCTGCTTACATTTCCAATTTTCCTGGCCTGGTACTGGGAGGGCAGGCCTCCTAGGTAGAACAAACCCTCCACATCCAGCATGGTTCCGTCTCCCACCACGGTCACCGTGGGGGACTCTTGGCCGTCAACAGTTATGAAGCCTTTCCTTTTAACATAGTCTGTCTTGACCTACAGCAAAGTGAAAACACGCATAATTTTTAAGGAATCCGAGAAAACTTTAACAGATGTATAAACTTTAACAGATGCAACATCTGTTTCTGAGAGCTATAACAACCTGAATGCAATGCTAAAGGATGGTTCAAATTTTTAGACAGTTGGTGATGAAAAGCGGATAAGCCTGGCAGAAGAAAGGAGGCAGGTATGAAACTGCCTTTGCAAAAACTGTAACAGTGAAAGAAATGTGATATAGAAAAATGATGACAGTAAGAGGAATCGGACATAACTGACTCTGTCTTGCTTCTAACCTCATAAGCTGTCTTTGCTAATTCTTCCTAGCTATGGGAGGAATTTAGTTGATAGTTTAAAACAAAGATGGTAACAGTCCCTTCCGGAAATGGAAGAAATTTAGTGGATAGTTTAACTTTAAAACAAAGATGATAACAGTCCCTTCCCAAAATGGGAGGAATTTAGTTGACAGTTTAAAACAAAGTTGATAATAGTCCCTCCCCAAAACTAACTCTCTCCTTGCTCAGGGACCAAAATCGCCTTTGTAAAATTAAGGAAATGCCACAAGGTTGGAATTGTGATAGGGGCCTGAATTCTGCTAAGATACAGGCATAAACTCTAACCAGCCATTGTTTCTCCTGCTAAGATGTAGGCATAAACTCTAACCAGTCATCGTTTATAATTTGCCTTTTTAAACTACTTACTGCTTAGCAATCACGTAGCCAATAGTCATAAGTGTTATACCTTCTCCAACTGCCCCATATAGATAACACCGCTATTGTAAAACCTAGGACTGGCATTTGAGATATTTTTCAGACTTTGCATTCAGTATGAACCAACTGGCACCACCCAGAGCAGTAACCCCTACCCAGGAACTGGCTCAGCACAAGAAGACAACTTCGACCCCCTATGATTTCTTCCCTAATCCAATCAACCAGCATTTGCCATTCCTTATCCCCCAGCTGCCAAACTATCCTTGTTTACACGAGGCTTTAACCCTAGTCCTTGAATTCTTGGGGAGGCAGCTTTGAGAATTACCTCCTGGCAAGTTGCCTCTGCAGTAATTAAACTCTTTCTTTGCTGCAAAACCTGCCATTCTTAGTGCATTTGCTTTTCTGGGCAGTGGACAAGAACCACCCAGCTGGCCGATTACAGGCACAGGTAAAGCATGCTGCACACCAGAAAGTGCTCCAGAGTCCTGGTTATCAGAAAGCAAATGCCACCAGGGGAGGCTAGGCTTTACATACTCCTTGCCAAGTCAAGAACATGTCTAGTACCTTTTGTTCATCCCGCCAATGTTTGCTGAATGTCTGTTTCATGTCAGGTACTAAGCAAGGCCCTGGGGATATTTCAGAAGCAGAAAAGATCCCTGCCTTCAAGACTTGTAGTCTCTGGGGGAGACACCAGACATGCAAGGCGAAATAGAGATTAATGGGGATAATGTGCCTTTGAGAAATGGAGTGAACCTGAGTGATAGATGGAACAGAACTCAGAAGCAGCCACCACAAGCCTCCTGAGATCGTACCGTGTGCCACTTGCCATCGCTGAGCAGTGCAGGGTGAGAGACCTTTGTTCTGCCTTTGCCAAGGTCAAACATGAAGTGGAGGCGGCCCCCGTGCAGCTGGAGCACGGCGTAGTCTGCTTGGTTCTGATGAGCCATGTAGTAAATCAGGCCGCTGGAGGCGAACGTGCGGATACTTAGCTCAACCGAGAGCCTGGGGAAAACAAGGGCTCAGCATTGAGAAAGGAAACTTTTACTTTTCATTTTTAAAACCTCAAAAGAGAACTCAACAATTGTTTCGGCGTTTACACTGAACATCTCAGGAGAGAGGGGTATTCATTCCTTCATCCATTTACACGTCCATTTATTTAACGAGTTCTTACCGCGTACCTCTGTCTGCCGGGAACTGTTTTAGGATGAGGATAAAGCCGTGAACAAAGAGGAAGATCCCTTTGCTCATGAAACTAATACAGAAACACATCAGAGAGTTAAAGTGGGTCCTGTAGAGGCCAACCCGTGGCTACCTTAAGTAGTCAACGAGGGTAACTCTGCAAAGCTGGTATTTCAGCTGAGGTCTGAATGACAGAAAGGGCAAGCCCCTGCAAATTCAGGGCTTGATGGCAGGGGACAGCAGGAAGCCCATCTGAGGCCGCGGGGGAATCAGAGCCACTGCAGGTGTGGAGGAAGGCTGCGCCTGGGTGGGCCCCGTCAGAGGGACCTGGAGCACCCAGGGACAGGACAAGGGCGGATGTGGCTCCATCATAGGGAGGCGGGGCTTTGAGGGTGTTTGGATTTTCGGCACAGTGGGAAGTCACAGGAGGGCTTTGAAAGGGGGAGTGGCCGAGAATTCCTTTAAGAGATCCTCTGTCTAAACTGAAGAACAGGTCAGGGGGTCAGGAGTGAAGCGGGCCCCATCAGGCAGCTGTTACGACAGCCAACAGGGAGGAGTGGGTGGCTTAGACCAGGGTGGCGGTGGGGACTCAGAACAGATTCAGGAAATGTTCTGGAGGAAGAAGCAAGAGGATTTGCCAATGGACTGGATTTGGAGAGTGAGAAAAAGTGAAATAAAAAATAGCCTCTAGGCTTGGGCCTTGGGCAACCAGGTGAATGGTGATTGTGCCCGCAGCAACGGCAAAGAGCAGGAGAGCAGGACTGAGGGAAGCCTGTGAATTCCATTCGGGGTGATGAGGCCCAGGAGACTGTTCCAGTCCACACAGAGATGTTGAGTGGCTGAAGAACCTGTCCCAGTCCACACAGAGATGTCCAGTGACTGGGAACCTGTCCCAGTCCACATGCAGATCTCGAGTGGCTGGTGGGCCCACAAATCCCAAGTTCTAAGTGGAGGCCAGAGCTACCAGGTAGGCGCTGCCGTATCTAGGTGGCATTTTAAGGGGATCGGAACATAGAAGGCCATCCTGGGAGTGTGTGTGGAAGGGCCCAGCACTCTCAGCTGGGAGACTGAGGAAGGCGGGCCAAGAGAGAGCAGGGAACCAGGAGAGTGTGCGTCTGTGACAGCCAAGGAAGTCCAGGGGCTGCTGAGAGCCCAGTGCAGGGGGCCCCCCACCATGTAGCTGCACAGGGGTCTCAAGTAACTCTCTCAAGAGCAGCTGGGGGTGTGCGGGAGGCTGACCAGAGGGTTAAATGAGGAAACAGCCCCTGAGGAAAGGGCAGCTCTTTCAAGGGCCTTGCTGGGAAACAGAGCCAGGTACTGTGCATGTGTGTGGGGGGGATGTGGCTTCTCCTGGGGGGTTCTGCTTTAGAGGTCAAAGTGAGAGATTGAGTGGAGCACAGAGGTTACAGCAGTCCCTTCTTATTTGTGGTTTTGCCTTCCAAGGTTTCACTTTTTGAGGTTTCAGTTACCTGCAGTCAACTGAGGTCTGAAAATACTAAATGGGAAGTTATGGAAATAAATAATACGTAAGTTTTAAATTGGGCATCACTCTGAGCAGCGTGATGAGATCTCATGCCATCCCACTCGGACCTGACCAGGAAGTGAATCCTGTTTGTGTCCAGCAGATCCACGCCATAGGAGCCATGTCTGCCTGTGTCCAGCGGATCCACGCCATAGAAGCCGTGTCTGCCCGTGTCCAGCGGATCCATGCCACAGGAGTCATGGGCCCATTGGTCACTTTATAGCTGTCTAGGTTCACAGATCAACTGTGGCAGTACAGCGGGGCTTGTGTTCAGGTCACCCTGATTTTACTCAATAATGCCCATAAGGCACAAGAGGAGTGATGCTGGCATATTGTTATAATTCTTCTGTTTTATTATTAGCTATCGTTAAACTCTTCCTGTGCCTAATTTATAAATTCAACTTTATCATAGCAATGCATGCATCGGAAAACACAGTGTATATGACGTTTAGGTACTAGCCAAGGTTTCAGACAGCCACTGGGGGTCCTGGAACACATCCCTCGAGGAGAAGGGGAAACCACTGTACAGGCACAGACTCTGGAGCCACCAGGCCTGGGTTCGAACCCCAGCTCTACCATTTACCAGCTGTGTGACTTTGAGCAGATGCCTCAGGCTCCCTATACGTCAATCTCCTTATCTGTAAAATGGAGATAATAACAATACCTTCCTCATAGGAGAATTATGAGGAGTAAATTAGGTCATCTGTGTAACAATCTCTGTGTCAACGTCCAGCACAACAGTTTGCTGCTCTTTCTGTCACTGCTGACGATGGGGTGATGGCGGTGTCTGTGTGCTGGTGGGAGTGTGCACTGAGGAGAGAGAAGTGGCTGCTGTGCACGTCCTAGGGAGGAGAGAGTGGATGGGATCCAGAGGACAAGCTGGGGCTGGCTGGGTGGGCTTTGCTAGGAACAAGGACCCTTCATCTGTGGTAGCAGAAGAAGAGATAGAGGGTCAGGTACAAAAGCAGGGGCTGGTCTTTTTGGTGGTGGACAGATGAAGGAGCTCTTTCTTCTCAATGAAGCAAGTCATCAGCTGGGTTGGGAAGAGAGGCTGTGGTGCACAGGGCTCTGAGCTAAGAGCAGCTATGAGCAAGCAGTCATGGAGAATAAAAACCATGAACATATTAGAGCAATGCACTGGCTCCCCATGTCGTTTGGAGGCTCCATCTGAGATTGACGGCCATGATATCCAGCTCAAACCAGCTAGGAAGGAGACATCCATCTTCTCGGCCTTGGTCTCCTATGTGGGTTCTGGCACAGAGAAGGCGGAATGTTGGCTTTCACCTGTGCTTGCAGGAGTGGGAGAGACAAAGGGTTAAGGGATTTTGCAGGGGAACACCTGTTGGCCTGGAACCTATCTGTGGGATGAATTGTGATGTGGGGCTAGAGAAGACGGGAGACGGTGGTGGGAGGGCATTAGGGCTAGCGGCTTAGAGGCCTCCACGCAGCTGAGAAACTGCAGGAGTCGGGAGGCACAGAGTGGAGACGAGAAGAAAGAGGTTGGCTAATAGGAGGCTTTTAAAGTCGAGACCGTGGGAGGGATGGATACCTGTGAAGAAATCAAGGGTATGGCCGTGGGAGAGGCTGGTTGAGGAGGGAGCAGGGAAAGACCTTCCACAGATCACAGTTTGAGCATGGAAAGGTCAGCTGTTAGGCGGCTGCTGTTGAATTCACAGAGAGTGATGGTAGGAGCTGCAGAAGATAGACAGGAGCCCAGGTCTAAGGGGGTATGACAGGGTGGCACTCACAGCCAATGACAACAAGATGGGCAGGGCATGGCAGAGTCTGCAGGCAAGCCTGGCAGGCAAGCTGGAGGACTGCAGGAGGCGAGAGGAGCAACATGAAGTCCAGGAGCCCCAAGCTCCAGGCCTTGAGATCTTCCCTCGGCAGAAGGGTCCCAGGGACAGGCAGGTATGAGGGCCAGAAGGCGCAGAGAGGAGTGGGTGTGGCACCCGGGATTTTGGCCACCACAGTGTAAGAGTTTGGGTAGACAAAGACATCAGACTAGGGAATGCTTAAAGTGGAATGGGGTTGAAAGTCCAAACAATAATAGATCCAGGAGGCTTAATTTAGATGCCCACACAATTCCTTACATGCACACAGAGAGGGGAAGCCGGCCACCCTCCAGAAGAAGGGGAAAGGCAGAAACCACAGACTCCCCAGTGAACCACCATGAAAGTGTTGTGATTTGCACCAATGCTGAATTCCTATCTGTTTGCCTGCTCTTTGCCATTTGGTTGCAAATCAAGCGCTTCATCATAAAATAAAAGCAGCTTCTTTTGGAAAAGACTCTGTGGCTGCAGAACACCCCCATACATCTAGCAATGAGACGCCACGTAAGGATGTTAGAACGATACCTACTTCTTTCTGACAGCCGACTGATTAAAAGGCAAGATGAAATGGCTGTTTTGTGTGAGACCAAACTGGTGAGCGCCGGGAACGTACTCCAGAGCTGCATCCGCCACACAGTGTTCCTGTAAGAGACACACAGGGACACTCAGCCGCCACCCGCAGCCCAAACCCCACTGACGCATGCGTGTTCCGCCATGAAGAGCCACCTATGAAGCAATCCCATCAGAACAGCAACAACCACCAATGCCTGTTGGCGCTCACTCCATCTTCGGTTTAAATGATGCACTCGCCAGCGCTTTATCTCCCTGAAGAAAGCACTTAGAGCTTCTGTCTTTCACCTTAATCCCATTCAGCTTCACTGAAATTCGTAAAGACACTGAAGTCTCTCCTACAAATTTTCACCAGGCTTAGGGGGCAAAGGCCTTGCTGTCCCCCTAGGCCCCTGCCATGACCTGAGGTTTTGGGAATGGCCCTGAGGATGCAGCTGCCGAGATGAGCTGTGGATCAGGTACTGGAAAACTGGAGGTGCCCACAGGTGATGTTTTGCAGGGCCTCAGAGTGTGATCCTAGGTCCACACTGACAGGGCAGGGTGCAGACAAGAGGAGCCAGGTGGGAAGGGCCCCTGAACCCCATGCAACCATCTGCGGGCTGCCCTGAGAGTGCCCAAGTCACGGGGGTCCCAGATGCTGTTTTCTGGTTCAGCACAGGCAGATGCTACCATGAAAACTGCCCTGAACTCAAAGCCTCGCCCTGCTCAGAAGGTCCTGCTCTCGAATGCTTCTGCCATCTACTAAATTATTAGAGTGCACCCTTTAAACCAGGGAAACAGAGAAAGCAGAAGGGGGAGAAAATGAAAAATAACAACGGCTGCCATTCAAAATATGTGGCCAGAACTGGCTTTTCCTAATGAATTGAATCTTTTTTTTTAAGCAACAAATATGTGCACAATGACTTCACATGAAGTACTTATTTTCATGCTTTCCTGGCTAAATGTAAATTGATAATGAGTCCCTATAGAAGCTCTGCCAAAAGCATATTATATGCCTGATGCGCGGCCTGGGTGTTGGGGCCTACAATCTATGGATTGGGCCGTGTCATCCGAGTTGCTTGAGGCACCCTTTCCCACCCTGTCCCCGCTCTGATTTTTAGCACAGCTCCAGCTCCAGCTCCAGCTTTCGCAGGCACCTTTACAGCAAGGCCCCATTTTAACTCCCTCTGTCCTAGGCCCTCCTTTGCTGACTGGACCTGACTGATAGTAAAGGAAGCCGCTCCTACTGGAAAAGCCCGGGGCTCTGGCAAGAGCTTGCTGTCCTCTGCATCGGGAGCCGGCTTAGGCCTTTCTGACAGCCAGCAGGTGTCCAAGTCGACTTGCTCATGGCCAACTGCACTGTTGAAATCCAAAAGTCTAGGTAGAAACAAGAGAGTGTTTTCAAAATTAGGATATCACAAACCAGTCCACAAACCCACGTCATCTGATAACTGTACAATGAAAATCAATTAAAAACCATGTATATATTTCTCTTAGAGTAACCAAAGTGCCAATCCTTCACTGTGACTCGGAGTCCAGACATACTATCTTAATATTTCTTGTCTGATGCTTCTGCTTGCAATGGGACCCAGCCTAGCGTATCCCCATGTCAGACCCTGGCCATTCCTGAGCACCCCCCAGGTCGGCTGTGACGCCATCACCTCCTCTTGCAGCCTTGACTGGCCTGCCTCAGGGACACGTTTTTATCTCTAGTTACTAAGCGTTGCACAGTGACCTCCACGAAATACTGATTTCTCATTTACATGCTTCCCCTCGCCAGGAGGTCATGGGCTACACTTGTCACATGCACCTTCACTCTGCAGCGACTGTGCTGTGTCCTGTGCCCGCACAGTTCCCCCTGGCACTTTCCCAGGCACAGCTGGGAACTCCACAGAAACGTTTCTGCTCTACCAAGTCCACAAACCGATGACTTTCAGGAGCATGAAGACGCCTCATTAATGAATGAATGAATGAATGAATGAACAGACAACTGGGGGAATAAACACAAACCTGTACAAAAATCTAAACCAGACCTCTGACACGATTGTATTGAAACCCAGTGCTATGTTTTATTCTTGCAAAGTTCAGGGACTCCTAAGAGGTAATATCACAGATAAGGACACTGTGACCATGAAAGATCCAAGTCTTTGTTCAAGGTCACTAGGCAAGTCAGTGACCCAGCCAGGAGGGAGCTTCAGTTTCCTGATGCCCAGGGTACTTCCAGGTTCTCCTGGGCAGATGCTGGTCTCACAGAGCAGAGCACAGTTTGTGTCCCATCAGCACCCTGTCCAGAGGCAGAGAGTGAGCAAGGAGGAATGAACTGCTCATGGGCATATGTCAGTGCTTTTCCTCATCATGAGCTCCACACAGGGAATGGAGGCTTCCAGTTCTTCATTATACAGTAATTGTTTTTGGGGAAGCCATTAATAACCTGAAGCTGCTAGTAGCCCCATAGTAAACAGCTCCTTCAAAGCAATGCTCTCAAGACAGCAAGAGACTTGCATCACAAAATCCCTATGTTCCTTCAAATGCATGTCAAAAATATATTTAAATCCCGGCTCTTTATGGACAGTCACAGAGAGCTAATGTTCACGATGGTTTTTAAAGTATGATGACCAGATCTGTCTAACATTCTAATCCAATAAAATCCATTTGGGGAGACTTTCATGATAGAACAATGGGGTTCACTCATTATTCGGGAACTTGCAAAGTTTTCAATGTCAAACAGTAAAATGAGATTTCAGATTAGTGTTAGCACTCACCATGAAAGGTCAGAAAGTGCAAGAACATGCAGAGAGCAGGTACACTTACTCCAAATTGTAGATCAGGTTTTTGATACAGCCATGGAACGATCTTCTCATTGTGAGCAGCGACGTCCCCTCTCCCTCTGGAATTCCCCCAACGTACAGATTGGACACATTTATCGTCCTGCTTTCTACTAATGGGCCCAACTTCATTTCCACAGGATTGTTCTCATCCAATTGGACAGTGATAATTCTAAAAGACCAATGGAGAAAGTAAATGAAAAGCTTTAAACATAATGAAGTAATAATTCCATTTCAGTCCATAATTCCCACAAGTTCTCACTGAATAATAAAAGTTCCCTAAAGGTGCATTTTAACAAGACACTGTGAGCAAAACGGTGAATCTTGAAAATTAAAACTCACAATTGAACATTTTTCAGAAACGAATAGAATGTTATTAAATATCCATTGAATGAGATTGCTTTTTGGAGAGGTTTTTTCTTTTTTTTTAACCTCTTTACCTATGATGAAAATGCCCAGTGTGCTTTTAAAGCATTCCGTCTACAGTTTTGGAGGGAAATATACAGGAATGTTGATACAGTGCTATTTACTATTGATATAATACTATTTACTAATAGTGTAGTACTATTTGCCACAGAATCAATCCAATGTAAAGACAATTTATGCTGGGCTCCAGCAAAGGGCAGAGTTAAAGTTGTTTAATTATAAAAATTCTACAAGTATCTTATTACAAAGCAGATGAAACTGGTTCCCAGGAAGATTCCTAGCAAGGTTCTAGAATTATTTGGATGCTGATGACCCCAGTCACTAGTCCCCCAGGGCACCACCGCAAGGTTCCTCCGCATTCCCTCTGAGCTCACCACACCCTCATTACACACTGCCTGGCCGCGTACAAGTACCTCCGATTCCTGAGCAAGGAGATGGAATGCGCTTGTCCGTCGCTGCATGTACCCGTGGGAGCATGCAGGAGAGCTTTTCTCAGGCCTGTCCCATCCCCAGGATTGACATGTACCTCAACGTTGCCTCCGATCAGCATGATGGAAAAGAAGGGCTGGGGAGGTTGCATAGAGAATTTCCCAGACAAAACACATTACTATATGATTTAGAAAACTTTCATCTTATGAAGATAACGTGAGAAGATTAACATCAAGTGAGTAGAGCAATTCCTTAAGAATCTTATCAGCTGTCACAATTCTAAATTTTGTATGTTACTTTCTAATCTCTGTTCATATAATTTATATTCTGCATTATGCTATTATTGCTGAAGATTTCAAACATTTCCATTCTGCATTGCCTCATACTTATTGTTTATTGCTACATTAGATACCAATAAGTAGATATATTGTAATTTGTCTTTTTATCAATGAAATTTAAAGTAGTTTCCAACTTTTTATTACCATACATATGAATATTTAATTGTTTTGCCTGTGATGTTGTTTCCAACATTATGAAAAGTAGAATTAAACATCTGAAGGATGTGAAAATATTTAAAGCTTTTAATTTTTTTTGACACATTGAAAAGAGGTAGTTTATACACTAGAAGGATTGGAATGCGAGCATCTCACAATACCCTTGCTAGCAATGGCTAATATCATTCCTTTTTGCTGACTTAGTAAGCACACTTTGATTTGAAAGCAACCTTACTAAGACTAATGGAGAAGAAGTTTGGCAGTTCCTCAAAAAGTTAAACATAGAATTACCATATGACCAGTGATTCCACTCCTAAATATATACCTAGAAGAACTGAAGACAGGGACTCAAACAAATACTTATCCGCATATGTTCATAGCAGCATTTATTCACAATAGCTAAAAGGCAGAAATGCCCCAAAGTTCATCCATGAAGTAACTGATGAACAAACTGTGGTATGTGTATACCGTGGAATATTAGCCATAAAAAGGAAAGAAGTACTGATCCATGCTCCAATGGGGATGAACTCCAAAGACATGCTAAGTGAAAGACGCAAGACATCATATGATTCCATTTGTACAAAATATCCAGAATAGTAAATCCATCTATAGAGACAGAAAGCAAATTGATGGTTGCCAGGGGTGGGGAGAGAGGAGAATGGGGAGTGACTCATCAATGGCATAGGCTTTTGAGTGATGAAAATGTTTGCAACTAGATAGAAAAGGTGGCCTTGTAACATTGTGAATGCACTAAATGCTGCTGAATTGTTCACTTTGAAATGGTCGATTTTAGGTTATATAAATTTCAGCTCAACTAAAAAAGAAAAAAGATCAATGGAGCTCATTAACCAGTCTTAGTCACTTTCAGCCCTTCCCCAAGTATGTCATGACACGTTTGGGTTCTGCAAACTTGTGTTCCAGTCCTGACTGTGACTCATACCAGTGGTGGGACCTTGGTCAGGTTTACCAGGCTCTCTGAACACATTTCTTCCTCCGCAAAATGTAGGAAGCAGCATTCCCCTTGCAGCATGGTTGTAATAATTACACAGCAATGTCTGTAAAGTACCTTGCAGAGTACAAGGTGGCATTCTATAGATTCTAGCTGCATGGACTCAACTTGATTAAGACAGTGTGCTAACATTCTGTAAAGTCTCTTCAAACTATTTGATAGACACAAATTTGAGCTGCGAATGGGGAAATATCACCTATGCTCTTGAAATGGAATATAAATAAGGAAAATGGTCATCATTTCTCTCCTCTCCCCCTGTTAGTTTACTGTGCTTATCACAGCCCACATTTCCCTCACTGCTCCTTTCAATCCTATAATAGATAAAGAAAGTCTTGCTTCATCTAGCAGTAGACTGAAGACCTCAACAGGATTTAAGGACTGCTGTTTTGGCCCTGGAATGAAGAGAAATGACCACAACATGGGGAAGAAAACTCGGTATATGCCATCTGAATGAGTTTTTAAAACATTAGAGGTAGACAGCAAATAACTTTTTCCTCAGTCACTAGACAGGGAAGATGGATTATGCAATATGAGAAATCATTGATTCATAAGGGGACGACATTCAGCAACAATAACTTTTACTTATTGAAAATGCACATCCATAAACAACCAGGAACACAGCGACAATAAATGTTTATGAGCCAGTCATTTTCCATTCATTGTTTCCCAAAGTCATTTCCCGAGCTCGGGGCTCAGGAGAACCGGCGCTACTCACCACGTGTGCTTCCTCACGATCACCCCGCTTCTCCACATCCCTGCCGAGGGCAGCCAGGATGATGCCACTGCTGTTCGTGGTGGCAAATGTTACCAGCCATTCCGATTCTGGTGACAAAGACTTGGGTGGCAATTCCACGTAGCCGCCTTTCAAGAAGCTAACACTCCGGATGGGCTGGACAAAGAGGAGATGAAACAGCATGGTGAGTTCCTAGCTGCGGCCAAACCTTCCATGGGGAGGACACTGCTGGTTTCCCCGTCATCTCTTTTCTATCCCCACTGGTTTGTTGTGTTATGATGTTGATAAATCAATGGACACTTATGGAAACTCATTTGAATATTAATAACAATGTTTCTCCTACCTCCAGTGAACAGCCTTTTCTCACTCCATAGGAATTTCTGAGTAAGTCAAAGGTTGATCTGGATATTTCCAGGTTCTTGATGCAGCCCACAAAGCTTTTGGTGGTGACACCTCTCCTGTAGGGAAGGGCATGAGAACAACCACAAAATTTGGATTTTTAAATTCCATTTTTGAAAGAAGGAATACAAAGCCACTGGACAAGGCACAGTGGCTTATGCCTGTAATCCCAGCACTTTGGAAGGCTGAGGTGGAAGGATCACCTGAGCCTGTGAGTTTGAGACCAGCCTGGGCAACATAGTGAGACCCTGTCTCCACAAAAAATAAAAAATTAGCCAGGCATGGTAGCATGCACTTGTAGTCCCAGAGACTGAGGCAGGAGGATTGCCTGAGCCCAGGAGTTTGAGGCTGCATTGAGCCATGATTGTTCCACCGCACTCCAGCCTGGGTGACAGAGCAAGATCCTGCCCCCCAAAAAAAGAGAAAGGGGAAAAAAAACCCCTATACTTCCGGAAAACCTGTTTCCATGTGTTACTCTGCAGAAATGTCTTGGCCTCCCTCTAAGAGCAATATTGATAGTGAGAACTTCAGGTCAAACAAATACTCTCTTACTCTCTTTAGGACTACAGAAAGGGATCAAACTTAGTGAGTTTGGTTACTTGGATGGCTACCTACAGAAAACACAGGCCAATTATAAGAAAGACAGTGCACAGTGCATTGCAGCACATAGATTACAATCCAGTCTCCATGTAGAGTAGAATGCTTCCCATGGGGACAAGTGCAGGTAATGCTATTTCCCAGGATCTGACTGCTAAAAAAGGAAGTCATTGGCTGTTGTTTACGTTGCCTATCTATGAACTTTGTCCTAAAGTAAGTAACTGCATTTGGTGAAGTCTGGGATTATCCGAAACTCTATTTCTCAATGTTGAGGTCAATATCATATTTTTCTTACCAGAAGTCTCCACACTCCTGGCTGAGGTCAGGCTTTAATGTAGTCCAGCTCTAATTTCCAAAATATGGAGACCACTGAACATCTCCCAGATGCACTCTTCTGTACCAGCTCTTCACAGGAGAGCTTTGCAATAACGTGGTTTCCTGTTACAGTCACACCTCATTTTTTTTTCTCATGTTGAACAATGAGCTATGGACCATTAAGCAACTACATGATTTTGGACAAATTTCAACCTTTCTGGATCTCAAGTTCTTTCCACGTAAACAAGGAGGCTGGCTTTGATGACACCTAAGTCTCTTCTACTGAGAACATCTGTGATATGGGCTTCTGTCCTTTCCTGCGTTGTCTACACTGGGCCATCTGGGCGAAGTCCAGATGTACTAGGACATAGCTGAGGCTACAGGAACACCCCAGTCCTGGTCCCAGCATGACAGGGCATGAATCTGGGATGGGATCCAGAGACAGCTTCCAGTCCTGGCTCCGTCTTGGCAGGGAGGTAAGACTTAGCAAGTGACCAACTCCCCTGAGGTTTAAATGGATTCAATTCTAAGACCAGGAGGTGGCTGTGGTTGCAAACTATGTTCCTTGGGACTTTCCAAGATTCCTGGCAAAGAGAAGGGGCACAGTGGAGAAGTGGCTCTCTCTACAAAAGGCTGCTCATCATAGCAACTGAATGGCTCCAGCTCTGTGCCATATAAGAGGATTCTATAAAAGAACCTGATCTAAAGACAGAGCACTGCTAAAAATGGACATTTGCTAATCACTACGCTGAATGGCCCAGTTTGGACATTTAATGACCCCACTCCCTGCAAGCTGTCTTACCTTGACTATTGGACTTTCATAAGTGTCTTTTTTTAATGGTGTGAAAGAACCTTAGAGTTTAATTACAACCAAAATTACAAAACTGAGGACAATGAACCAGCCACACAAAGTTTCTGTAAATCATTAAAGTCACAAGGCTCAACATGAATCAGTCTTACACAAGGATTCCATTGTGTGACCTGTGCCATTTCACTCCACTTCTTGATGCTGGTCTTTCAACTTGCACATACATTATTCAGTCTAACCACACAAAGGAGAATCCAAAGTCTGCAGAAAGCATGATTTCTTTTTTTTTTTCTTTTTGCCTTAAAAGAGATCTACTTCTCTAAAATGTCTAGAGAGGGGGATGAAGTATGACAGCAAGTAGGGTCTCCAAATATTGCACGGTAACAGGATTTAGATGTTCTAAAGACAATACATATAAAATCACTAATTTTTCTGCAGAAGGCCTGCTTTACTTCTCAAGTCATATGGCATAGAGTACTTTGAATAAATAAAAGCAGATGTTACAGGTTGAACCGTGTCTTCCCAAAAGATGTGGTAGTCTTGATCCTCCTTATGTGTGAATGTGACCTTCATTTGGAAAAAGGGTCTTTGCAGAGGTAATCAAGATAGGATGAGGTCACTAGGGGAAGTCCTTACACAACATGACTGTTGTCCTTATAAAAAGGGGAAATGTGGACACAGGACCCAGGCCAAGGAATCCCTGGGGCGACCAGAAGCTAGGAGCATGGAACAGATTCTCTCTCACAGCCCTCAAAAGGAAGCAAGCCCTGGCAACACCTTGCTTTTGGACTTGCAGCCTCTAGAACTGGGAAAGAATAAATTTTTGTTGTTTAAGCCACCTGGCTTGTGATACAATCCATTCTCAGCCCTAGCAAGCTAACACAGTTGGAAATCAGGGACATGAAAATTCTGCAGTTTAATATCATACCTTACAACTCTTGACCTTGGTAATCCACCCACATAAATCGGGTCCTTGTCTAGGCGGTTGAGGTCGGAAGATGCTCCTGGAGTCTCACCCTGCTTGGTTTCTTTATTACTGGTGTTATAGGCATCGATAACTGCTAGGACTCCTAAAAGGAGAGCACAGGCAAGAGATAAGAAAAGGAAAATCCCTTTCCATGTTAAGGTAAAATGCAAACTTCTCACAACAAAGTTCATTTACAAATGCGTATTCTTTTAGATTCTACGAATTTGATCAGCTAATGTTCTTGGCTATTGAAGGACAAGTGAAAATCCTTTCTATCAAAGTCAATACACATTGCTAAATGAGTGCAGTATGCATGTGGAAGAGAATAGAATGAATTTGATTCTTGATTCCAATTCAGCATTTAATGTTAAATAACACACTTGGAAATCACAGGCAAATACAAGTATAACACTCCTCCAGCAAAATGTGAATCCTGTTGGTTAGTATTCCAAAGACAACACTGGCTTTCAAGTAGACTATCATTCAATAGCCAGAAAACTACTGTGGAAAAAAGACTGCTGATTTTGAAAAGATTTCTATTCTTATGAGGGTGACCGAAATCTGGTGAGTCCATCTGTGTCCCTACCTTGCTTCCGGTTTCGCTGGAAGGCAATTTTGTACCAGGTTCCATTGTTATAACGTCTGTCTGTCAAAAGGGTAAGGGGTCCTGAACCCAGGTCAGTCATAACCTTCACTCTGCCACGAAACAGCTCAATGGATAAAAAGTCTTTCTGTAAAAAAGAGAACACAGTTCCCCAGGTTATAGCTTTATCCCAAGTCTCCCTTTCCCTTCAAGTCAGGGATGGCCGAAACCTTCTAAAGTCAAACTGAGAAAACTGGATCTGGCTCCACAGCCAGAGGTCTATCAGCTACGAAACCAAAAATGCCCACGAAGGCTTTCTAGAACACTACACTAATATAAATGAAATGCCATCCGTTGTTACCAAAATCTACAATTCAGTAAGAGAAATGGAATCTCCTTGTATCTTTTTCATTCAGACTGACAAGGGGCCCGTTCTAAAAAATAAAACCGAAAGATTGAAAGACAGAAATCACAAGCCCATGAGATTCAAACCAGAACATGAAATTCCCACGGATGGAATTCAAACAATGTCACGGTGGTCACAGTGAACCCAGAACAAGACATATTATTTGAGCTCAAAATTTAATATCAACTGTTGAATTGATATCTATAAAGACTAGAAGGCTAGTTTCTACTTGGTGTTCTTTTATATTTTTCTAAAGGTTCTACAATGATAATAAATAATTTACAATGAGGAAATTGTTTAGCACACACATATATTAATAGTAGTATATGCTCATAAAAATTGTATGGTATACATATGTACATATTTAATTAGTAAATCCTCATTAAACATAAACAACCACATAGCAATCTAAATGTGTGTATACAGTAGGGCCTAGGGCCCCATAAAGACTCTTACTGTGCCGTGTGAACCCAGGTAGAGAAGAAGTCCATTAGGTGAAAAGGTATTAAAAAGCATGATTATCTGGGTCACGGTAGCCGGAAGCGACTTCTCCACGACAGAGTACCCACTCCCGTCAAAATGGAAGGAAGGGTCTTCATTCTGGGAGCTGCAAAGCAGAAGAGATGAAACAGAATCCATTCTCAGGAGGGTAGAAAGAACCAAGAGCACACTAAGTTCTCCTTCACAAAGATCACGGTAGAGCTATTAGTTCCATACTTTCATAACGAGGGTAGATGATCATATTTAAAAATATGCTTGCCATGTGAAGATGCAAGACAAATGCCCAGCTGCTTTATAAGGAAAATAATGTTAATGTAGGCAGTATTCATTGTGGTAAAAAGATATTTCTTTACAGGAGGATAACTGCTATAAATATTTCAGTTTATCAACTGGATTTATTTGTTCTCATCTCCTTTAATATAACTGTCCTCTCTTAACTCTGGTGCCTTCAGAATAATTTTTATACTGACATTTTCACTCTGCTGATGAGGTTTTAACTAATACCTTAGGGAAACTAGAGTTACGATGGAAAGCAAGTATGTGCCCATATATCAGAAGCATCACTTCATGAAACAATCATCACTGACATCCTCAAAAATCTGCAGGATGAGCTTAAAGACCCATATATCATACTTATAGAGATGAGAACATGGGTTACAACAGGGATATAATACGGCCCAGGGCATTTTCAGGTGAATGTGCTTTCTGGTCTTCTCCTCCAACACAGCAAAAGGCTGACTTGACTCACTATTCAATTACAAAGCCATTCATCTGGAACAGATCATAATTATGATCCAAAAATAATTTTCTGGACTATCATAAGGCTTGAGAGTGAAACTTGGATGAGGATGGCTTTTGGGTAAGAATTTGAACTGTTCCCAGTTAGAGGTGTAACAACCAAACTCAGTGCCACATTTCCAAGCAAGGCAGTCTAACCAAAGAGTAAAATCGTTTCCATGGATGATAAAAGAAAACCAAAAAAAAATAGTGCTTTGTGAAACCTGAGGTTTCAAATGTATAACTACCTGCACTCTTGCTTTTTCAAAAATTTCCATCATGTGGTCTCTTTGAGGAATTATAACTTAAAAGAAATGCACTCTGCATAAATTCTTCAACTATGGTTTAATTCTTTAATTCTTAAGTCTGTGGCTTCCTAGCCGTATGTTCCATTGTTCTACCTCTTGGCCAACCACAGTGCATGTGCCTGAGGATAGAGACTCTAGAGCTAGACTACCAGGGTTCAAATCCCAGGTCGCCAACATACTAGCTGTGTGAACTTGGAAAACTCACCTAACCTCTCTGTGTGCCCTTTCCTTCATCTATAGAACAGGGATGACCATAAAACCTCTCTGGGAGGGCTGCCCCAGGCAGTTCTTAGAACAGTGCCTGGCACACAGCAGATGCTTTCTCTCATTCTGCGGTGTTCGGAGGTCTTCGATGGGCCGGTCCTCATTTCTGCCTATGAAAAGCTGAGCCTCAAAGATTAAAGTACCTTGTTCAAGGACATACCCCAAGAAATCACAAAGCCAGGTTTCAAACAAAACTCCAGAAATCTGTCTTGGTCCTCAGTGCATGGCCCTTCCCTCTCCAGAGCCTGTGAGCCCTCCTCTCTCAAGAACATGGGGGCTTTCTGCCTCCCCAGAGCCTGTGAGCCCTCCTCTCTTAAGAAGGGGGGGGCTCTGCTACTGGGTTCTCTCCCTCAACAGGGCCTGCTGGAGTGAGGTGGCCACGAAGAGGGGACCTCAAATGAAATGATGACTGAACATGACCGAAGGCTTGTCCCCATGTCAGTCACTCCCCTGAACTTCTCCCAGAGCCCCTGCCGGCTTCCAGACTACGACCAGAGACACACGTGCCTCAATAGTCGGCCCAGGTGCCTGTTCCCCAAGTGGGTCCCTGCCTTGGTAAGGGCCCAGGACAAATGAAAGCTCGGTTCATCACAGCACTTTGTGGACAGCTCTGTTCCAGCCTTGGAAATGCCACCATCACCCGCAGGTTCAAGTGGGAGCCTGGAATTAGGAGAGCGTCTGCCCTCTCCAGCGCTCAGCCCTGTGAGTCTGGAAGAATCACCAGACCTCCCTGATCCTCCGAGGGCGCCCTCATGAGATCTGGATAATCCTGAGCTGACCTACTAGCATGCCCTGCTGCCATCACGCGAGGGCGTGAGATAACTCTGGCCCGGGCTTGGGATGCTGCTTCTCCAACTCTGGCCCCTTGCCACAGCCCATGCATTTTCTGCTTTCTATACGGGCATTTTCCCCTAAGCCATGAGATGTCTGAGGACATAAACGTGTGATGTATGTGGACATGGCCGGTACCTAGCAGAGGGCCCGCAACACAGATGACTGACTCGTGTCAAAGGCCAGCCACGCAGCCAGCACTCTGTCACAATGTCCACTTGTAAATAATGCAAGGATTATGCCTGTTAATTAAAGGGTCTTTCCGTATTTATTTTGATGAGGACTATTAGAATCAGTGGTTAATTTTGTAGTATCCTTTGAGAATATAAGAGATTGCTCATAATTACAGAGTGACACCATGTACAAGTGTAATAATATATTCAAAGAGGAATAAAAAAGTTTCAATTCATTTACTCGGTAATATAAATCACATTTAAGAGTAAACAGTCAAAAATTTTTTTAAAATTTAGAGGATATCGATGGGCTAATAATTTAATAATGGCAAATTATACACAAACGGAAAGGGACAAGGAATTATAATCTAAGTCTGCTAAAATGGATTGTTACTAGAATTAGGGTATTAACTCCTTGAACTAAAGTTTTTGTCTAACAGGAGAAGGGGTACAGTGGGGGATGTTACCTAAAATGAAGACAGTTCAATGAATTTACAAAACAGACATAAAGTGCCAGTCTGTGCCTGTATCAGCACTTCACAAAATATGTTTTACGAAGCAGAAGCAACTCCAGATGCACTTTCCTTTCTTTTTTTTTTTTTTTTTTTGAGACAGGATCTCATTCTGTCACCCAGGCAGAAGTGCAGGGGCTCAAGTGCTCCTCCTACCTCAGCCTCCGGAGTAGCTGGGACTACAGGTGCACGCCACTACGCCTGGCTAATCTTTTTCAATCCACCTGCCTTGGCCTCCCAAAGTGCTGGGATTACAGGCGTGAGCCTCACCCAGAGGTACCTTTTCAAAAAGGTACCCAAGCTCAAGTGAGTTTGGGAAATGCTGTAACTCTAGCCTCTCCCCAGGACAGGGTTACCATGCATGTTAGCATGTTAATGCTAATGAAAGGCTCCGATAGCCTCACAGCTAAGAAACATGCTTATGTTTTTAACTCCGTGTTTCCCAAACATTTCTGATCAGTACACAATACCTATTAATACCCTACACCAAACTAGTATTCTTTAGAAACACGTAGTTTTGGAAATGTTGGCCAATATAACAGCGGATTTGTTCAGTCCCCAGAAAAACATATGACCCTAGTTTGGTTGAGCTGATGAGTCAGTGTGGTTCTACTGCTCAGCTGGGTGGCCAGCCCCCCGTCAAAGAGCCAGTCTCGAGTTGGCAGGAGGGCAGCATCTTTGACCCAAAGGTCCAGGGCGTGTGGAAATCTGGTGGCAGGCCAGGTATTTCAAGGGGAACAAAACATGTGACCACCTGAAAAGCTGACTTCCTCATCCCAACAAAAAAAGAAGAGCCGGAAATCATTAAATTCATTCAGTGCTGTAGTTTGATGTCAATGATTTCAAAATACCTCTGGAAATGACTGATGAAAATAGAGAATATCGTCACAGGTAAAGCAGGGGGACTTTTTCATACTAGAAATGTTTAATTTCTGTTAACCATTTTTCTTTCTAACTGTGAGGTTAATGATCTGGGGTCAGTGGAGGGGATAGAGTCTAGGGGTCGGGGTGTTTTTCATGTTAGAATTACTAAATTGCTGTAAGAGTTTCTTGCTGGAAACACAGAATAAGGAAAAAGTGGCAGATCAAAGAGCCTGAATTCAGGTGCTCATTCCACTGAAGTTCTAGAGCAGGGCGTGTCATTACCTCACGAGGCAACAGCATTTTTTTATCATAGCTGCCAATTACAAAGCCATGCTTTTTCACGTTTATTTAAAAAAAAAAAAATCCTGTGACCTTTACCCACAAAGCAAAGCCACATCACTGTAGGAGACCAGTGGTGAAGACTGGTAGTGTTTCCAGTTTATAAAGCATTTTCACACACATCATGTTGTGTGTTCATCACTATGATTTATAGAGGTGGGTAAGACAAGTACGATGATCATTTTTCTTTTCTGGAAAAAGAAACCAAACCTCAGTGAGGTGAAGAGACTTATTATCCAAAATCAGGGAAGAAAATTTTGGTGGGGGACCTGGGCTAGAAGCCTGAGAAACTCAAAACTCCAAACCCTATATTCTTTTTCAATCCTAAGGCTACAATCACCAAGCCTCTGGTCCTAACTTTTTTTTTTTTTTTTGAGATGGAGTCTCGCTCTGTCACCCATGCTGGAGTGCAGTGACACCATCTCGGCTCACCGCAACCTTTGCCTCCCGGGTTCAAGCAATTCTCCTGTCTCAGCCTCCCGAGTAACTGGGACTGCATGCATGTGTCACCACGCCCAGCTAATTTTTGTATTTTTAGTAGAGACGGAGTTTCACCATATTGATCAGGCTGGTATCGAACTCCTGTCCTCAGGGGATCCACCCGCCTCAGCCTCCCAAAGTGCTGAGATTACAGACTTGAGCCACCATGCCCACCTGGTCCTAACTTTTTAAACAAGCAAAGGGAGGGGAAAAGAGAAGGCTTAAACTACAGACCTGACAATGACAAAATGAAAAATTCACCCATGAGTTTCTAAGTGTGCTGTGAGTTGCTTTAACTGATCTTGTCAGTGCTCACTGTTAATTGCAAATATCCAACTGGACAGAGCAGCCCATCAGACAAGAGAAATTATATCAGATGTTACAGTTCTCTAATGGAAAAAGGCAATTTATTGTTTTAATTACTAAAGTGATGGAAAACAGGTTTTATATACTTAAAGGGTTGCAGTTATTTTGTTATAAAATAATGGGTGGGGGGGGAAGATGTTGCACTTGGTAAGGTTAAGTCATTGAATGCCTTTATTTCAATATATGCAGAAAGATACTTGTTTTTCTCTATTTCCTAATGCATTCTATTTCTGGAATTATAGAACTTGGTTCGGAATTGGAAAGTACTTATCTGTAAAAATTGACCACACATGAAAAATTCTTATCCTTGGAGGTATTTTCAAAATAAAAATGTACAGTGATTTATAAAGATTTGGTTGTGGCTCTCTGAGACAGAAAGTTGTTTGAGAAATTGTCTGAAACTTTTAGGGTTTATGATCCATGATCAAAGCATACAAGACATAGGAAAAAGAGCACTTCTTTTTAAAGGGTTAAAAATGATACCCGTGCTTCTCTCAGTAACTAATCTACATTATACCATCTGACAATATAATATAATAATACAATGTAGATTGGTATAATCTACATTATACCAGTGTCACAGGATTATTTTTTTGACAATAAACATATGAAAAAGCATGGCTTTGTAATTGGCAGCTAAACACCTACCAGCGATATCACAAACTCTATTCCTTGACGTGCGTGTATTAATAAATTCTTTCAGCGCTTCTCAGATGTTAACAGAATGACATACTATGTGCTAAACCATGAGGATATCTTACCTTCCGAAGCACCCACGGCACTTGCCTTCCCTTTCAATATAGTTCCATAGGCCGATGGATTTTCCATTCAGGAAGGCCTCTCCCAAGCAACCTTTAAAATGAGTAACCTTCACAGCAGGAGATTTCTAATGCAAACGAGCAAACAAACATAACCCATATATAAGCTGATGAAGCAAAATACATTCTCCAAGTGCACAAAACTCTCTGGGAGCTTCAATCTAACAGATCCAAATTTTGAGAGAGCAACATTAGAAAAAAGGCCAGTTTGTAATCACTGGATTTCCTTCCAGTTATGAAGTGGAATCCTAGAATGAGCAACAACTGGGCAGGATCTTAACGATCATCTCAGTGACTAGGGTTGATGGAGAAAATCGTGTTGTACGGGTGAGAAAACAGAGAGCCAGAGAATGTGATTGGTAGTGAGGGCCCAGCTGGACCTGAGACCTGGACTCCCAATTTGAACCAGGTCCAAAAAATGCAATTATATTTGGTGAGAGGAGAAATGATACAATAAAGTAAATATGGTGGGCTTTTTTGCTAAACACTAATTAGTATTAATCAACCACTAACTAGAGCTAGACTAGAGATAAAGAAACTTTACAGAAATTAACATTGAGCACTGAATTTCCTGTTCATCATTGGGAAAGAAACCCAAACAGCAAGATGAGCCACTGGCTTTTTCTCCATTTGTTACTGATTAAGCATTACCCTTTACTGTACAAAACCAACCTAACTCTGCAGAGGAACTGTCAGGAAGCAAAACAAACGAAGCAGAAACATCTTCATCTGCTTAGGATATATTCAACCATCTACACATATGCCTTTTTTTTTTATTTTTTTGAGATAGAGTTTCGCTCCTGTTGCCCAGGCTGGAGTGAAAGGGCACGATCTCAGCTCACCGCAACCTCTGCCTCCTGGGGTTCAAGTGATTCTCCCACCTCAGCCTCCTGCATAGCTGGGATTACAGGCATGCACCACCACCCCTGGCTAATTTTGTATTTTTAGTAGAGACAGAGTTTCTCCATGTTGGTCAGGCTGTTCTTGAACTCTGGACCTCAGGTTATCCACCCGCCTTGGCCTCCCAAAGTTCTGGTATTACAGGTGTGAGCCACCATGCCCAGCCCATGACTTTTATATATAGGTAAAATCAGCCAATCGGTCCTGTTCAGAAGAACTTTCAGAATGTTACCTTGATTTGTCCTCCAAGACCTCCAACAAACATTAGTGTGGAATTGTTCACATCCAGAACATTAGCTGTCCCAGGGGATTTACTTGTTTTTATTTGTGGCTTTTGATTTGAGCTCATTTCCTTTACACTCAGTGAACCAATGTTTCCAAATCTAAGAGTCACAAAGAATTGCAAAAGAAACTTTCAGAATTTCCAGTCAGCGTACATACATCCTCATGTTTCCTTCACACCCACCATCTGCTTCTCCCCAAGGGCCCTGCAACAGCACCCCCTGCTGGCCTCCTGGCTTCCAGTCTTGCTTACTGCCCTTCAGAAGTCAGCTCTTACTGCCTTTCAGAAGTCAGCTCTTCTGAAACAGAAATTTCATCATGTTGTGTCCCTGCTTAAAACTTTTGAGATGAGCTAAACTGTATCTCAAGATATGTCTACTTCGTAAATATTATCCCATTTTGTAAATAAAAAAATCCAAACAAACCATAATATTATAGAAAAGTGAAAACATATACTTAAAGCTGCTCAAAAGTGATTACCTCTGAAGAAGGATTTTAAAAAGAAGAATTTTGCTTTGTGCCTGAATTTTAAGAAAATGCACCCCTCACTTGCATCCTTATTTTCTGTCCTTGTCTATGTGCAATGTGCTGCCAGCCACATGCAATGTCTACCATGCCGCACCTTACACCTTTCTCCTGAGGAATTTTACCAGGTTGGCTGCCTTACACGTAGACTTTCTAAAAGTAACATTCTTTATTTTTTAACTTTTTTAGAGGCAGGGTCTTGCTCTGTCACCCAGATTGGAATGTAGTGGTGTGATCATTGCTCACTGCAGCCTCGACCTCCTGTGCTCCAGTGATTCCCTGCCTGAACCTCCCGAGTGGCTAGAACTACAGGCACGCACCACTGTGCTTGGATACATTTTTAATTTTTTTTGGAGACAGAGTCTCACTATGTTGCCCAGGCTAACCTCAAACTCCTTGTTGCTCAAATAATCCTCCCACCTCGGCCTCCTGAAGCACTGGGATTATGGGAGTAAGCCACCATGCCTGGTCTCTAAAGGTAACCTAAACTTTTAGACATTTTAGACATTCTAAAGGTAACCTAAGCTTTTCAGTTTTTTCTTCTTCTGATTGTTGATTTTGGTAACAAAGTTTGTTTCTCCTGCAGTAAGAAAAAAATCCAAACTTTAAGTTTTTTAAAAAACTTTTTTTTGAATTAATTTTTATTATATATTGTCAAATTATAGTTGTATATACTTCTGAGGTGCAAAATGATGTTATGATTTTTGGATATGATGTGGAATGATTAACCATCAATGTGTGAATGGATAAAGAAAATGTGTTTTTATACACAAATACACAATGGAATACTATTATTCAGCCTTAAAAAAGAAGTTCTGTCACTTGTAACAAATGCTTATTTCTTTTTTTCTTTTTTTTGTGATGGAGTCTCACTCTGTCGCCCAGGCTGGAGTGCAGCGGCGCGACCTCCACTCACTGCAACCTCCGCCTCCTGGGTTCAAGCAATTCTCCTGCCTCAGCCTCTTGAGTAGCTGGGATTACAGGCACCCACCACTACGCCCAGCTAATTTTTGTATTTTTAGTAGAGATGGGGTTTCACTGTGTTGGCCAGGCTGGTCTCGAACTCCTGACCTCAGGTGATCCGCCTGCCTCGGCCTCCCAAAGTGCTGGGATTACAGGTGTGAACCACTGGCCATAAATGCTTATTTCTACAGCTAACCTAAACCAAGTATTGTTTGGTTATAATCTAACTTTCCGTAAGTTTGAAAGCCTATTATATGATGTTACAAGCGTGTAATTACTTATGAGACACACTTTAAAAAAGAGAGCTGCTCTGAGAGAACATTCTCTACTACCTGGCTACATGGATACTGTGCCATCTGTTGTCATCAATGGGAAAGTCTGGAAACTCCAAGCGTGTGGACCCGGAGCCCAGGTCCCACAGGAAGGCCACCTTCCCTCGCCGCATCTCCACTGCAAGGAAATCAGACTGGGGGGCGGGGCATGAATGGGGATCAGTTTACACACTGGACTGTTTGCCGACCACCACAACACTTTACAGAGTCAATTCTTACGGTGTTTTCTCTTTTCTTAAAAATAAATAAATAAAAAGCAAAACCCCCAAATCTATTTTCTTTTGTTCGAAATGGTCCCCTCCCTGGAGCTGGGGCATGACTCACAGCCCCGGGGACATTAGCGCCTCCCTGCATGCCTGGCATGGCCCTCCTCAATGTCTTCCATAGAGTCCCCAGGAAAATTCGCTGCAGGTCACAGGCAGTCCACAGGGAGCACCAGGGAAGGCACTGAGCTTGCTCGTTTGCCCAGTCGCCAAGGTAAGAAATGGATGTGAAATATGCAGTAAGACAGGAGCCATGAGGTCCCACCCCTGTCGCAGACTTGCGTGTGCTTTGCAGCTTATCTCCTGAAGACATTTCCGATACTATATGTGCTTGTTAACATTTTCTGCCCTACACACCCCAGGCTTCTGACCTGTTCTCACCGGCACAGCCAAGGTATCAAAGACCTTTCATAGGCACTTGCCATCTGGAGACCACTGGTATGCTTGGCAAGAAAAACCCGACAGAAGCTTGACAATTCCAATACTCAGTCACTCCAGGGGTCAATGGGGGAATCACAAAAAAGTTCCATCCCCAAGGCTTGCAATTAAGATGGCATCCTTCAGAAATGTCACTGTCCTTCTCACAGGCATTCCATTTGGTAGTTTGTTCATTTTTCATCTAATGCTACCATTTTAACAAAGGTTAGTCCCTATGGGAGATTTAGAGATTTCACTAAGGCCTTGTTTTTTTTTCACCAAATAAATGAAAATTTAGAAACATCTAGAAGTGCATAGAAGATTCAGTGTTGCTTTCCAAAGGTCCATAACTTACAGTGGTGCTGCTACCAAGGTAGAAGAGAAGATTATCGGGTTCCTGTGTCTTAACATTTAGTGTTAAGGTATTGTAGTTGGTAGAGGAAATCTGAGGCTGGTAGGCCCGGATGCAATCTCTGTCTGCAGACACGGCGACTTTAATCTGTAGAAGGAAAATGAAAGTGTCCCCATCATTTAGTGACACACACCGGCAGCTCACCAGCAGCTCAAGAATGCTATTCTGTAATGAATTTTCACTGAGGCAGGTTTCCTCTCTTGATAATACACAATGGTTCATGTTTCATGAAGTGACATATCAGATGGTAATAAAAATGATTTCATTAAGTGTTTAAATATGAGAAAATCAGTGTTAGTTTTTAATAAGTTATTTTATATAGGAAACTGTCTTGCTCACATAAGATTTAATTCCTTAAAGACAAGGATCTTATCACCTTGGAATCTTTCCGCCTGACACAAAGAGGATATTTGATAATCATCTGGTGAATAAACAGAGAGGTAATATATTTATTCACTCAGCAGATATTTATAGAGCAATTATTGCACTTACTACATATTTCTTTGATTAGTAATTCTTTGCATATGTATCTTACATTAGTCTTAAAGAGTCTAAGTTTGGTATTAACCTAGCATCAAGAAGCATTCCTTGGGCTTACATTTATTTATTTATTTAGGGTCTTGCTCTGTTGCCCAGGCTGCAGTGCAGTGGCGTGATCATAGCTCACTGCAGCCTTGAACTCCTAGGCTCGAGCAATCCTTCTGCCTCAGCCTCCTGAGTAGCTGGGACTACCGGTTCACACCACCAAGCCTGATTATTATTATTATTTTTTTTAGTAGAGACAGGATCTCATTATGTTTCCTAGGCTCATCTCAAACTCCTGGCCTCAAGAAATCCTCCCACCTCAACCTCCCAAATTGTGGGAGTTATGGGTGTGAGCTACCATGCCCAGCCTATATTTATTTAGCAACTGTAACTGAAACAGATGCAAGCCAGAGCTCATGGAAACCAACATTCCTTTTCCAATAGCAAGGACACTTGAGGGGAAAAGACAGAGCCCTGTGCTCCTTTCTCTTCCCTAGAAAGCCTCAGGTGGACAAATGCAAGCCCAGAGGCTGCATTCATCCTCTCGAAGTCCCCAATCACATGACGACTGCACATTCTCTCAAAAGGAAACTTTTTCCTTTAGGGCACAGCCAGTGCCATGTGCCATGGGTAAAACATCTTCTCACGTGTGAACTGCTCCAGGTGCCCAGTGCCTCAGGCATTTAGTGACCTGGATTTGTGCAGCCTTCATTGCATACAAACTGTTTTTTCAGACACCTCAAGGAGGAGGCCCATACTACACAAACATTTTAAAGAACACTTGGATTATTAAAACTAAGTTGGTAAAATGAAGAAATAATACCATATGCAACCCATAAACTTAGAGGGATGTTAACACGTAGATGTGACATGTTCCGCACTGTCCAGGCTAATAGTTTAAAATTTAGTCTATAACGATAAATCTCCATAAAGACATGGAAATCTCTTTGCTAACAACATTTTGAAGCATGTTGAATAAAAGCAGAACTCAAAGAAAATGAAGCTAGTTATTGGCTTTAAATATACCAAGACACGGCTATGAGGAAGCCCAGATTATTGGGATCTGGGTCTTTGGAAGTCCTAAGGGACGCAGTGTGACTGAGGGCCATGTCTGCATGAATTCCCTGGGACCCCACATGACTGAGAGCCCAGTTTTGAAAGCCACAGGGCCCCAAACTCACAGAAGCTGCTTGTTTGCGGGCCTGGCTGATCAACAGTTTAATTTCTGATAGGTTTCTGCTCAGATTCTCCTCTAACATCTTCAAAGGCTTCAACCGATCAAACAAAAGGTTGGCTTGAGTTTCCACATCTTTGACTTTTCTTCCAGCCAGCAGAGCTAACAAATACAAGAAGGCAAGGGGTGGCAAGAAAGTTGGGTAGAGGGAAAAACAAGATAATTAATTGTCCATTAACGATGCACTCGGTAAAACAACACCCTAATAATCAAATCCATGACATTTTGGTACAAAGATGAAAACTGCACCAGTAGCACGCATTGCCCAAGGACCTTCTCTTAATAAAGGATAATCCAGATGTTAGCATACTTCTACTTTTCAGGAATGTTGTGAACAATGCACCACTGTGTGCTTAGCTAGCTCCACGTCTGCATGACACAGACGGTCATGACTGGAAGGAAGGGCGCTGACATACTGGCCATGGTGGAGTCCTGCAGAAGCTGGTGCGTCTCTTGTAATGTGGTGTTGACCCTGGACAGGCTGGCAGATGTGTTCAGCAGCTCCTGGCTCAGCCCCGCCACGTCCCTCAGTGTGCTCACCGCGCTCTGGCTTGCAGACGTGGCCAGCTCTTTGGTTCTGGCTCCCTTGTCTCTTATACCTAAAATAAATGTATATACAAGCATGCACTTTTGGTGCTTACACACAGAGAAAAGAATAAAATGACAACAAATGTAATTTCGCACAGAAATATATTATTGTCATATTACTGATGCTGAACACAAACTGAGGCTTGCCTGTTTGCTTTTTTTTCTTTTGGGCAGTAGTCAATGACCTAAGAGCTTCTTGTTTCTGAGGGCAATATTAAAGCTGCATATCATATGCTCTACTATCCCCTTTTAGGGACAAATGAAATAATTTTTGTTAATACTTCTCTGGAATATGATTTCAATACACAATGAAATCACAAAAGTAATGGCCAATCACTGTGTGATCTGTGTCTTACATGTTAATTAGCTGAACTTCTTTATTTGGGTCCTTTCCCATCACCCCCTTCTCATCTTCATGGAACATGTTCTCTGCCTCCTTTCATGTCTGGATAATAAGGATTTGGATCCTAGGTCTGCAGCTAAGGTGGGAATGTCTTAAGTTAAAGGAAGAGGTATTTGCCCATAGCATCAACTGGCTGCTAGAAGTAACAGCAGAATAAAGCCTAAACAGCCACTCAAGGTAAATTGGAATTCAGTTATTCTAGAAAATCTGGGTGAAGATTTTTAAAAGACACTATCATTCATTTTCGAAGCATTTAATCACAAGTGGGGCAAAACATTTACAGCAGAAAAAGCTGGAAAAAGGGTATACAGGTGGCCTTTTTACTTTTCCTGCAACTTTTCTGTAAGCTCAAAATTATTTTCAAATAAAAACGTTATTAAGCATTTAGTCAAAATATACCATGGCATCCTTATAAAAAAAGAAAAGGAAAAAAAAAATCTTCCAGATCAGAAAATGCTCCATTGTTTCAAGGTAAGCCCAACGCAGCATGCCCAGTTTCCCCAGGTAACTTTCATGCTTACAAACAGAAACCCTGCAGACAGGACTTTGGGGCTTCCTGTTTTTAATGGCTTTAAAGCACTTTACAAGACTTTTTCAAAAGATGCTTATTAAGAAAAAAAGGACAGGCACAGTGGCTCACACTTGTAATCTCAGAACTTTGGGAGACCAAGGCAAGAGGGTCGCTTGAGGCCAAGAGTTCAAGGCCAATCTGGGCAACATAGCAAGACGTGGTCTCTATAAAACAATTGAAATTTTAAAAGTAAAAAACAACAAAAGAACAAAAGAGAAGTTTGAGGTGCAGCACAATTCATTTGTATTACACTTAAAAAAATTATCCTATTTAAAATTTTAGGCTGGGCATGGTGGCTGACGCCTGTAATCCCAACACTTTGAGAGGCCAAGGCAGGCGGATCACGAGGTCAGGAGATCGAGACCATCCTGGCCAACATGGTGAAACCCCCATCTCTACTAAAAACACAAAAATTATCTGGGTGTGGTGGCGCACGCCTGTAGTCCCAGCTACTCGGGAGGCTGAGGCAGGAGAATCGCTTGAACCCAGGAGGCAGAGATTGTGGTGAGCTGAGATCACGCCACTGCACTCCAGCCTGGGCGACAGAGCGAGACTCCGTCTCAAAAAATATGTGCTGCTAGCCTGGTTCAGGCTTCACCCACTGGAAAGAACCACCATCTGCTCTAATCATGTAGACTTATTGCAGCCTGGTTTCTCTGTTACAATAAAATTACTGTAGATGCCCCCAAAAATTTCATGAATACCACATTTCTAAACCATCAGTATTAAAGTGATCAGTGAGCCTAATGTTTTACTGCCTCACTAAGGAAGATGGCCAAGCAAGCAGTCTTCAGTTTGCCACACTGATAATGAATCTGGCATTTTCCCCTTAGGCAGGTAAAGCACATTCCAGCTTCTTTACTTGCTGACTTCTTTCAATGGTCCTTCTTTCTCTAAGCAATGTGTCAAGCCCATTTCAAAAGTAAGCAATTCAGATGATACTATGCAGTCTCTGTTTTTAAGACTGCAATTCTAGTAGCTTGATGCAAGTATTGTGATGTTATTTTAAAAACCTATGATTTTCATTTCTAAATCATATTCCTTTGCAAGTAAAAATTTTGCCAATCTTAGTCTCATTTTTGAGCTAAAGCCTTGATCAGTCTTGAGGCAGGACTTCCTTATGCTCCTGAGTGATGCTTTTACAACGAGAAGACATTATTTACAGAAGAAAGTCCTTTCCACTTACGTTCAGGAATTGCTCTAAGTATCAAGAGTGATTCATTGGTCTGCCTGGTAATTTCAACAGCATTCTCTTGAAATCTGTTTGTCTTATTTCTCAATTCACTCAGTTCCCATGCAATACCTATTTAAAAGGAGAAAAATGTTTCCTTTCAGGTTAGCCTACTAAAAAGTTGCCTAGGCAACAGCTTTATCATTCTTGACCATCTACAGAATTCATAGGTTTCTAAAGAGATTCCCAATATTAACAGTTTTTCCAGCAAGACTGAGCACCATTCATTATAGAAATTAAGAGTGTGGGCCAGGCGCAGTGGCTTATGCCTGTAATCCCAGCACTTTGGGAGGCCGAGGCAGGCAGATCACAAGGTCAGGAGATTGAGACCAGCCAGGCTAACACGGTGAAACTCCGTCTCTATTAAAAATAAAAATAAAAATAAAAAATTATCTGGACGTGGTGGTGGGCGCCTGTAGTCCCAGCTACTCGGGAGGCTGAGGCAGGAGAATGGCGTGAACCCGGAAGGTGGAGCTTGCAGTGAGCTGAGATCGCGCCACTGCACTCCAGCCTGGGCGACAGAGCGAGACTTCATCTCAAAAAAAAAAAAAAAAAAATTAAGAATGTGTTTCTAGCTTGCTCAATCATTTTCTCTACTTTGCTTGTTGACTTTTTCACTAATATTTCTACTTAAATTTCATGTCCAATTTTACTAGAGCTCAAGGATGAAGAGCTGTTTTTAAGTCACTCAGTCTTAATCAGACACACTAACTTTCTATTCCCATCTGAATCCTGGCCACCTTTCTCCTCTGGGTTGTAAAACCCCTAAGGTGGGCCCCTACCTGGGAGTCTTCCTCACAGTCTCCCACCCGCATCTCTGGCCAATCCTCCATTCCCTTCTCTTCCCTTCTGGCCACCCAACTGGAACTCAACTCAACCTCCTTCTCAAGTTTCATCACAGCTTTTACTTTTAAAATTTCTGTTCATAACATACAATCACATTTGGATTTTGAGCACGTGGTTAAAACATGAAATTTTAATTGCCAGCAAGCTCCCAATTTCACTACCTAAGAAGTACCTCTAGTTGTACAGACTGAAATTACAGCCCATCAACACATTATGCATTTTCGATACTGTGAGATGACAACATAAATTTTAAACTGTGTCACTCAATGAGAAAAAAAAATTATGTACATATCCAAGCCTTTAGTTCAGACAGCTGTGGAAGGATCCAGTGTTAGACTCGGAAGTAAGTCACCTGTAAAGGGTATGAGCTGTGTGCCTGGCCCACTATTTACTCCTCCAGAAATCTTGGTATTTTCGATCTATTAGAATATATTAAGGTGGAAAGCACATTATTTGTTATAAAAAACTGTAGGCCTACATAGTTTCTCTTACATAACAGATTCCTGCTGCCACTTTGGTTCATGTTTATTGGATGGATTGCTCTTACATATGCCAAGTCATTCTTTCTTGAAACTTTAGGACAAACTAAACTGCATAGGTATTTTTTGAAAAGTGGCTAAATCAATTAAGATTTAATTTAGTAATTATTAAATGAGAACCTACCATGAGTCTAACATGATATTAGTCCCATGAGAAAGGTAAAAGACATATCAAGCATAATACATCTCCTCAAGGAAAAACTAGAGGAGCACACGCAATCAAAGATAACCCAACAGACACTAGGAAGAACAGTGAGGGCTCCAAGCTAAGGCAATGAGTGGAGGATTAAGGACAGGTTAAAGATAGAGATGACTGCACAATAAAGGAACAGATACCACGAGAATAAAAATGCCAAATTATATGAAGTTTATATGATAGGAAGTTGATACGATAGGAAAATTTATATGATAGGGACATAGAAATGCTAAGCTTCAAGTTACTGCATGCAAGGAGAACATTCTTAGAGGCTGCTCAGCGAGATGCTCACGCTCACTCTGCCTGTCTACACCGTCCGAGCCACATACTGACCTGGAAGCTTCCTGCTGAGGTTGTTGCCTTCTTTTAGAAACCTGGAGCTGCGCTGCACAGCCGCTTTCCCATTAGAAACAAGGGATTCTGAGAACTAGAAAACAGAACCACTTAAGCATGGTGAGAGCAGGGCAGGGTGGAGTCCTGCTGGCGATAGAGGAAGTGACTCCATCAGAGTAGCCCCCAAACACATTCCCAGCAAGAAAATCAGCCAGATACCAGGTAGGCACAATTTAAAATGGCTGAGGCAAGAGAAGACAAAGACATTTTTAAGTAGATAAGGAAGGAAACCAGCCATTCAATAAAGATTTTCACCACGGTTATAGAAAAATGTCTCCAGTAGATATCAAGTAGCATTATCATTTTTAGCGCAAGGAAATGTGAGATTGTTCTCATCTCCACACTGGTTTCTAGTCTGTATAAAGAAGTATTTATGACCTTAAAAAATTAAAACACAGATCACATGATGACAGAGGCCAGAAACAGACTCCACCAGAAAAGAATGTTAATAGGCAGAAATTGGGGCCACTGAATCTCTGTTCAAACCCGGTACAGAAAAATCTCCCACAGAGCCCAGAAAAAGAAGCCATGGCGTTTCCTACCAGGCTCGTCTCACTCACAGTCCTGTGAGCATCTCTGGCCAGTTCCTCCGACTCTTCGATCAGGCTCTGGATGTTGTAATGGACATAGGCTGCACTGGTGGCATTCAGGGACACATTTCTGATGTTTTCAAGGCCACTATCAAAGCAGCATATTTAGATACATTATGATAAACTAAATCAAACTTGCCAATTCACTCACAAAAATCATAAATGCCTACTAGTTTTGAAAGCCTCCTATCTCCTTTCCCCTTAGAAGAGTATCATCCATAAAAAATAACAACCTATGGGTTCCCATGTAACTTCAAAAGTAATCTTTGAGAAGCCGCAGCTACTGTGTCATAATAACACTCAGAACTGCTATGTAATCAATACCCAAGAAGAGACAATTGCTGTTTCCCTTAGACGACCATTCATCACTTTCCACCAGCTGCCCTCAGCATTCCTCAATCTCTGTTCCAATCCCTTGCGCATGTCCAGGGCGCCGCTGCACGTTTGCATTGGTTATAAACTCCCTGCAACATACTTGGTAACCTCCAAGAAGTGTTTCTAAGCATACCTGAGGCCGCTGAATCTTATCCCTCAAATGGCATATGACAATTTTACAAAATTCACTAGAGATTTTGGAGGAAGATCAGTTAATATTTCAATCAGCTGAACATCATTCTAACAAGCAGGCACATCGCTTAGGAACTTAGTAACTGGTAATGGCACAATGTCATCCAGTGCTCTCTGTCGTGAAAATAAAGTCTGGCAATGGGCACATCTTTGCCTGCTGAGTAACTCACTTCATTTTCTTTCCAAGGTTATTGAGTCGGGCAATTCCCAGACCGAATATTAGCATCTATTGTTTGTTACTATTAGACTGGCAAAATTCTGTGATTTACAAATAAAAGATAATTACCTAACTTTGTGTTATCACAACAAATTGCTTCTACTACTCATATGAAGTAATAAAGATTTTGTTTTAGCTAGGTATGGAGTCAGAATATTTTTTTCTCTTTGGGGGAAATGATGAAAACTGATGAGAAGAGAGAAGCTGGTATCTAATGCCATTTTCCATACTGATCCCTAAGAAATATTAGGAAGCAGTACTCAATTTAGCACATAATTTATGCAATATTCTATCTTATATCATTTTTAATTGCTTTTGTTGTGTGAACTAATCTTTTATGTCAGCATTTTTCCAATAAGGAGACATGATCTTTCCCCTTCCACAGAATATGCACACACAAGAACATACATCTTCCCAGTGTGGTCAGACTTGTCACCCATAATGCATAGCAAATTTTAAAGGAAGAAATTTACCAATTAACTCACAGTATTATGTAAATCACTGATAACACCTAAAACTTTGGTTCCCACATTTGCTGCACATTAGAATCACCTGAGGGTTTAAAAAAAAAATCACAAAACCCTACATCCCAGACCCATTAAGTCACAATCTTTGGGGGGGAAAGCAGCTAAGGGACAAAGGCATTGGTGGCTTAAGAAGCTCCCCAGGTGATTCCAATGTGCAGATAAGTTTGAAACGGCTGGCTAAAACTGTGCTTCTCGTTTAAAGGCATTTTTAGCAAGTTGAGTACATATTTTTTAAATATCCAAAAAATATAAGTTAAAGTAATTGTATTACAATGGCAGACTTTCAGGCAGTAGAAAATAATTGGAGGTGGTATCTCTCAGGGATTGGAAAAGAGACTCCCAACACTTCTATAGGTAGAGAGTGGGCAGCCACATCCTCCAACCAAATAATAAACTCCAAAAAGGCAAGATCTGTAAAGAAATTAATAACCTCATTCTGTCCCACCTGCAACCTAACAAAGCCCTGAGCACTCAGTAGGTGCTTAATAAAGCCTTGATGGCTTGATACTGTAGTATATGTGTTTTATTATATTAATATTATACTGTAGCATATTATGTGTTTTAAGTCTTGTCCTGTTATTTGCATTTTTCCACCATATATGTAGGCCAATGGTAAACTATGTTAGCAGACACAAGGGAATCCAACTTACCAGGTAAATAAAACAGGAGTGTTCATTTTTACACAAAGGAAGAGTGACCCATCACTGTGATAGAAACATCCATCTTTGTTTTCTCTGGTCAATAGACTGCAAGCTCTTGAATTCCCACAAAGGCGTGTTCCTACCTGTACAGTACATCTGCTAGTCTCTGGAACTCAGCAGCAAGGTCCTCAGCTCTGTAGACGAGGTCGAGTGCGTTCCTTTGGGACATGTGCATGACCAGGTCATCTATGTGGTGCCTGATTTTGGCAGACCATAAAAGTAGCATATCCTGGTGATCCTCTAAGTGCTACGTGGAGAAATTAATATTGTAAATATATGCACATCTATTTAATAACAGATATGTGTGCATACAGACAAGATGTGTGAAGATTCTTTAAAAACTGTATTGTGGCCGTCCGTGCTGAGTTGTAATTTACCTCTAGAGCATCTTGTACAGCATCTGTTTGTGCAGCAGCAGCATCTATCAATCCTCTTCCTTGGGCAATGAGCTCTGAGGTCAGATTTTGTTCTTCTTGAACATGTAGCTTTTTATCCTGCAGCAGAAATGGCATTTTAAGGATGCTTCATAAAAGCAACTCTGCTTCTGACCTTTGGTGCCTAATGCTACGTGCAGAAGTTAGTGCATGGGACTCACTTTTATTTTATTTTTAATTTATTTTTATTTTTTGAGATGGAGTCTCATTCTGTTGCCAGGCTGGAGTGCGGTGGCATGATCTCGGCTCATTACGACCTCCACCTCATGATTTCAAGCGATTCTCCTGCCTCAGCCTCCCAAGTAGCCGGGACTACAGGCGCGTGCCACCACACCCAGATAATTTTTGTATTTTTAGTAGAGACAGGGGTTTCACCATGTTGGCCAGGATGGTCTCGATCTCTTGACCTCGTGATCTGCCTGCCTCGGCCTCCCAAAGTGCTGGGATTACAGGCGTGAGCCACCCAGCCAGGCAAGGGCTCACTTTTAATTGCTTACGTTGGAGTATTTTGTTACCCGTTCTAATTGAGAAGGAGAGAGCGAGTGAGACTCACACTGAATTCTCTCAGATTAGCATTGACCATGAGCAGCAGGTGGTTGCTTTCCTGGGTCTTTGCCTCGGCTTCCCTCACGAGCGCCTCAGCTGCCTTTAGTTCATTGTTGTGCTTCAAAAGGAGGTGGCTTGCCGCTTCTTTCAATACCTCCAATTCTTCCAGCGGCTTCTGGTAATTTTCCTGAATTTGTGACAATAAATCTTCAGCAGCCCTGATAAATATGAATGGTTCACATAGTAAGTAAATGAACAACAAAGCTCCTATCTCTGAAATAATAGTGGAAAAAATTTTTACATATTTATGCCTAGTCTCTTTTTGAAATTGTAAGTGATACATCATAACTTCTTAAGAATGGAAACACTTTTTCTCAGATAGCTACAGGTACGGCAGGTTTATATTTTATCCTTAACAGATTGTTTTTTTTTTTTTTTTAGTGGTGCATCTCACAGATACATTTATTCACGTCAGGAAGTAAACGGTACTTATACAAGTGCACAGTGATGTTCCATGTTCCCATATAGCTTGCTGAAATTTACAGGCACAGTGACCTTTCATCTCATGTGTATTTCAAGTTAAGCTGGTTAGGATGACCACAAGCAGGCACAAGGCTTGAAGCTTTCAAAGCTTTACTTCTTTTTTTTTTGAGAGAAGTCTTGCTCTTGCCCCCTAGGTTTGAGTGCAATGGCTTGATCTCAGCTCACTGCAACCTCTGCCTCCCAGGTTCAAACAATTCTCCTGCCTCTGCCTCCCAAGTAGCTGGGATTAAGGCACCTGCCACCACGCCCAGCTAATTTTTGTATTTTTTAGTAGAGACGGGGTTTGGGTTTCATCATGTTGGCCAGGCTAGTCTCGAACTCCTGACCTCAGGTGACCCGCCCGCCTCGGCCTCTCAAAGTGCTGGGATTACAGGCATAAGCCACTCCATCCGGCCCAAAGCTTTACTTCTTTTATCAGCTCTGATGATTTTATGAATGATGAAGCTCATTAAACCCCTCCTCTCCAAATTTCCTGGTAAACTTGGGTCCAGTGGGCTTTGTGGGAATCTGAACACTTAAACTTTCTAATACATTTTAGTAATGGAATTAAAAAAGATCATCTCCATGAATCCAGATTCAGTAAATTGGGACAACATTCTGTGTTGATGGGAACTGCAATCTTTCATTATATATAATACAGCAAGAAATTGAAAGAAGGCTATTCAGTGATTTGTTAAGAATTTACCAATTTATATATATGATAAAAGGATTTTCTGCAGCTGGTTAAGAAGAAACAGACTTCATAAAAGCTTTCAAATTCAAATTGACAAAAAGATAGGGTGGCTCACACTTGTAATCCCAGCACTTTGGGAGGCCGAGGCGGGCGGATCACGAGGTCAGGAGATCGAGACCACGGTGAAACCCCGTCTCTACTAAAAATACAAAAAATTAGCCGGGCGTGGTGGCGGGCGCCTGTAGTCCCAGCTACTCGGAGAGGCTGAGGCAGGAGAATGGCATGAACCCGGGAGGCGGAGCTTGCAGCGAGCCGAGACGGCGGCACTGCACTCCAGCCTGGGTGAGAGAGCGAGACTCCAACTCAAAAAAAAAAAAAAAAAAAAAAAAAAAAAAAAAAAAAAGATATGATTTGCACCATGGATAAATGCAAGCTTTAGAATATCAAAAGATTTTTTTCCTATGTCTTTATAAATATGCCATCAAATTGCTGATTTAAATCTATTTTGAATTTATAGCTGCATGGAATAATAAAATTTCATGCTACAAGTCCTTGCAGTGGTGGAGTATATCCTATTAACTCTTCATTTTAATTTGTCAGGAGAACTTTGAAAAATTCTATGGAAAATGCCTTGTAAAACACCCTCAGCTTTCACAGGTGTCAGGTCACTGGGTTAAGACACGACCAAAAACATTTTTCAAGGTTATAAATTTGAACTCTGACATTATTAGAATAACATCAGGACTTATAATTTTTAATGATATAATTTTTAACGATAATAAAGACGTTGCATTACGAGCAGGCAACAAGAACTAAAACACATTCATAAGAAAACACGAATAAACCCAATATATTTCTAATGTCTGATCATGAATCTATTATTTCTTATTATTAAATAAGACATCTCTCTAAGAAAATTTAAAATAAATTAGCCAGGCATGGTGGTGCATGCCTGTAGTCCCAGCTACTCAGGAGGCTGAGGTGGGAAAATCGCTTGAGCCTGGGAGGTGGAGGTTGCAGTGAGCTGAAAATGTACCACTGCACTCCAGCCTGGGTGACAGAGCGAGACCATGTCTCAAAAAGAGAAAAAAGAAAGCTCAAAATAGAGGCCAAATTTTCATCTACAAGATGACTCTTCTATCTAAACTACAATCACGTGAAATGACATAGTCCTCAATGACTTGAACGAGATTAACCAACAAAAAAACCCCACTCAGCACTTCATTAGCTTCTTCTAGAAAAATTAACAGAGGAAACTGGTGTTTCTCAAACCATGTTCCTCTACAACACCAATGTCCCATGAACTGCCAGGCAGATTCCTTGAACAAATATTCCAGGGTGAAAGAAGTGTAGCCGGATCCTCCAAGGGGCTGCTGATGCGCGTCAGTGTACTAAAAGCTTTGAGAAGACCTGCAGTACAGAACTTGTCTCTCCTTAGTAGACACTATGTCTTGGAATGTGCTTCTTTAATGACATATCTTTGGTCGGGTGCAGTGGCTCACACCTGTAATCCCAGCACTTTGGAAGGCCGAGGCGGGCAGATCACCTGAGGTCAGGAGTCCAAGACCAGCCTGGCCAACATGGTGAAACCCTGTCTCTACAAAAATACAAAATTACAAAAATTAGCCGGGCATGATGGTGGGTGCCTGTAATCCCAGCTACTCAGGAGGCTGAGGAGGGAGAATCGCTTGAACCCGGGAGGCGGAAGTTGCAGTGAGCTGAGATCGCACCACTGCACCCCAAACTGGGAGACAGAGGAGACTCCGTCTCAATAAATAAATAAATAAATAAATAAATAAAATCTTTTAATAGGTCTGAGATACCAGCATGGAAATCATTTGAAAAACAGCTACAAACAATAATCCGAAGCATGCAGTAAAGAGTCAACGTAGCGGGCTGGAGTCCGCTCTCCTTTGAAAGGCCTGCTGGCGAGGTGGGCTGCGTTCCCACTGATCCCTAACTGCTAAGAGTAGCTCACTACCTGGGCTGTTTGTGCAAGCAACATGGTTTATGCCGAACACCTGCTTTCCTTCTGGGAGTCGACTTTTGCTATGTGCTAGGCAGAGGGTGCCTACCAGTACAGCTCCAACAAAATCCCTGGATACTGCATCTCTGACAGGCTTCCCTGGGCAGAAACATCACACACATGTTGCTGCATTTTTCTTGCTGGGGAGGAGTGCTCTCTGGGATCCCACATGGGGAGAAGACTTCAGGGATTTCTCCAGACTCTGCTGTGTCCTTTTGTTCCATCTGGCTGGACCTCCTTAATAAATCTTAGCCGTAAGTACAGTTATATGCTGAATCCTGGGGGTCCTGGTGAAACTCTGAATGTGGTGTTAGTTCTGGAGACCTCCGATCCAGCATGAAAAGCAATCAGTCTGTGTGCTAAACTTCTCATCTATACGATTGCCATGCTTCAGCATGAACCACCAATTTTTTAAGAATTATAATTAAAAAGCAGATAATTCCTAAAATAATCCATGTATTTCAAAATGGCATATATACAGGGATTATCTATGGAAAATCAGAAAGTGGAGGCCAGAGAATACATTTTAAACTCTTGATTTTTAAAATAAAAGGTCTCTTTAGTAATATTTTAACTTACAAATTAGAGAGATCAGCAATCTTATTAATAACTTTATTCCAAGTGAAATCAGAACGGCAGTGACAAAGAAAGGGGTCTTAGAGGCTCTCACCAGTAGGGGAGGGTCAGGAGGCACTGAGGGGAACAGGTAAGGGTGGGGGCTGGCCCTGCCTCCCCCATCCTTTAGGTCTCTCCAACCAGGTCTTCCCAGGAACCACCCACTCTGGAGGCAGTGCCCGAGGGCTGGGCTCTGCTCCCTAACCTTCCTCAGTCCCCCACACATCTGAGTTGCTGGGGAGCTTGTTAAGGTCCCAGGCCCACCTTGCAGATCCTATGAATTCCGGTTAATATTTGTTCAAGGAATCTGCCCAGGAGTTCATGGGACACTAGTGTTGTAGAGGCACATAGCTTGAGAAACACGTTTCCTCTGTAAATTTTGCTAGCAGAAGCTAATGAAGAGTCCTGGGGTTTTTGTTTTGTTTTGTTTTATTTTGTTTTGTTTTTGGTGGTTAATCTTGTTCAAGTCATTGAAGACTATATCATTTCAGGTGATTGTGGTTTAGATAGTAACATCATCCTATAGATGAAAATTTGACCTCTATTTTAAACTTTCTTATTGTATTTAAAGTGCATATTCAGAAAATAAACTTTCCCTAAATTGACCAGGAGCTCCTAGTGGGCAAAAGGCTCTATTGTTCCCCTGTATGTCCCCAACTCCTGGCACAATGCTTGCAACCAGGGTTCAGGTCACTTTGCTGAATGAATGAATGAATGAATGAATGAATGAACTGACCTCAGAAGGGCAACAGTGGGAGGGGACAGCCCCACAAAATGATTCTCTAGGATCTGCAGGGTGGGCCTGGCAATCTCCATCCTTCACATGCTCCCCACCAACTCAGATGTGTAGGGGGCTGAGGAAGGTTAGGGAGCAGAGCCCAGCCCAGGGGCGTCGCCTCCAAGGTGGGCAGATCCTGGGAAGCCCTGGTTGGAGGTGCCCAAGAAGAGCACAGCTGAAGCCTCAGTGTGCAGTCGGGGCTGCAGGACTAACGTTTGCACCTCGGCTTCTGTCACCACTGCCCATTGCCTCTCAAATTCGATGCAAACTTCAGCTGAGCTTCTTTGGCTCCAGTGTTCCCTTGATCAATGGCTCTCCACCTATGATAGATTGAGATCTCATTTCCCCACCCCTGAAAGGCCCTCAATGTCTCCGACTGTCCAAATTCCACCTGCCTGTCTTTTATGGAATGGGTCTCAAATGGTACTTCCTTTTGTTCTGGGTGGGAAAATAATAGGGTTTAGACTCAGATTCAGGTTTGTGGTCAGGTTTCATATTGTCCCAGAGGCTTAACATAGGGCAAGTTACTTATATTCTCTGGGCCTCAGTTTCCCCAACTGGGTTCTCCCCTACTTGGAAAGACTGAGATGATCACAGAACACAATGTGAGAAGAGAAGCCGGCACTCTCCTGGCACAGAGGAGGGGCTCCACAGACAGCTGCTCACGCCCGTCTCCCAGGATCATGTCCTCCTTTCATTTCCCCTCAAGGACTTTAGATCCTAGTTCTCTCAGAGCCCTTTCCAGGCCCTATTATTCTAGTAATTAGATTACTAGTCCTGTCTCCAAACTCCATCCAACTGTAAGCACCTCCTTTTGTTTTTCACCTAACAAATCAACAACATCAAAAATTATGCTCTATGATGAAAAAAGACACATACCCAACCCTCTAGTGTGTTGCTGGTGGCAGCAAACATTGTTTTTAGAAAATATTTTAAAAAATTATTTGGAAGCGCATGTTAGGAATCCTCAAAACGCAAATTCTTTGACTAAATAATTCCACTTCTTTTTTTTTGTTTTTTTTGAGACAGAGTCTTGCTCGGTCGCCCAGGCTGGAGTACAGTGGCATGATCTCAGCTCACTGCAACCTCCGCCACCCAGGTTCAAGCAATTCTCCTGCCTCAGCCTCCCAAGTAGCTGGGATTACAGGCGTCCACCACCATGCCCAGCTAATTTTTGTATTTTTAGTAGAGACGGGTTTCGCCTTGTTGGCCAGGCTGGTTTTGAACTCCTGACCTCAGATGATCTGCCCACCTCAGCCTCCCAAAGTGCTGGGATTATATGCGTGAGCCACACGCCCAGCCAATAATTCTACTTCTTAATATCTACCCTGATAATACTCTGAAATACAGAAAATGAAGAGATATATACAGTATAAATAAATATTTGATATTTCAACATAGAAAAAGATATAAAACATTTGCATAAGAAGTCCCTCACAACATAATTTAAAATAGCAAAATATTAAAGTTTAAATATCTCACAGGACTATATCATTTCATCTGATTATAGTTTAGACAGTAACGTCCAGAGTAGAGTTTTAATAAAGTATCATGTAACTATTTGTAACAGCACTTCAGACATTCATTACAACCTGCAGAGAGACAGCCTGTGCTAGTATATCAAGTAATATCTGTATAGAAATGCTAAGATAAAAGCTGGAAAGGAAACTCCAAACTCCCTGTGACTATATGTAAGAATGCTTTGTGATCTCTGTGTCACTTCACATCGTGGGTTTCAATGTAACTGCACTTTTTTATATAACTGAGCTCAATTATTCTGGCATAACATTGACCTGTCTTAGAGTTCATGGTATGGGTGGCCACCAACAATTGTTTTCTATGAGAGTTTGCTGCCTTATCCTTGATCTACAGTACCATGAGGCTCTGCTGTTTGTGCTAGGTGGAAACATCCTGGAATCACAGAAAAGGACAGAAGCTACTGCATGATAGCACAAAGATAGATTATACTGACTGCACAGATTACACCTTTCTATCTTTGGAGGGGTCAGTACCCATCTCTTCATTTACTTGACCACAGGGCCCCTTCTCCTCTCTTAGGATATTTCATTCCCAGTGAGCACTTTTCTTCCACGATGCCTCCTTCTCCTTTGGAGATAGCGTGCAAGTTTCTCTCTCTACTTGGTTGCATTGTGAACGGTAATTAGGAACTTACCTGAGTTCAAGGGTGGCACTTTGGTGCAACTGTGTGAAGTCTCTTATCTGCATGATTTCTAGCAAAGATGTACCATTCTGTTGCATGTTCTGAAGAGTAGAATTGGGTAGCAGGAAATCTTCGTCCAAAGTCTGATTTAAAGTTGTCTTTTCCATAATTTCTATGGAGAAAATCCATCAATTATTTAGTAAGCCTCTCAAAAGTGGCTAGTACCAAGTGAAAAACTTACAAACTTCTCTGCTGAGGACTGCTCTGTTTACCTAAGCTGAGTTGGACCTCCATGCCAGGCCAGGCCACCTGGGGTATCCCAGTGTACTCTGCACATCCCCTGACTAAACATTAATGAACTTGGGATTACTGGTCTATTTCAAAGTCTTCTCATGCACCAATAAACTCCCTAAAGGCAGGGACATGGTGTCAACCTCAGCATTTCCTTGTACCTGGCAGAGACATCTGCACATGAAAAATAAATGTTCTCAATAAATATTTACTACATAAATAAACCACCAATGCTTGATCCTACTTTTTAATTAAGCATAATTTGTTCTAATAATTTCCTTACCTTTTGCCCTATAAAGTCTGATTTGTATTGGATTCTGTACTTTTTAAGCCCTTACACTATAATACGAAAAGAAGAGCGATCATATGTTTCTGGTAGCCAGAAAACTGAAAATAGCATGCTAAAAGCCATAGCACACCCAACTGAGGAGTGAATAAATTATTCTAATATGATGGATATACTTGGTACCAAACTGAAGTCCCAAATCCTGTCAGCAGCTATTCTGGGCAAATGGATGGGGAGCTGCCACACTAACTTTACCATAATAGGGTTGAGAATTAGGATCTAAGTTTTAGGCATAATGCAGAAAATAAAAAGAGAAATATGCATTTTTTAAAGCTAAAACTCTCAGTGAAAGACTAAAGTTTGCACATTTCAGGATCCACAAACTATTCCAGCCCCACTGGTTCCAGAAAGCCTGATGCAAGAGATACACATCTATTCATATGTTTAATAAAGCAATGGTGACTTCTTACTAGATAAGCACACATACTTCAAACTAGACACTGCCCACACTACCTGTGATGCTCATCTGCAGCCTCTCAATGGCTATGGCCAGGTCTTGACTCTCCTTGAAGATTCTCTCAGTTGCCCTATTCACCTTTTGGGTACTCGCTAACATTCTAGTGAGCTGGTGGAAAAATAAAGTCTCAGGTTAGTTTGACTTTAAGTAGTTAGTTTGACTTTAAATAATACGCAAGCTTTAGTATTCCCTTGTTGCCGCTTATAAGCAACAACATATATTCCAGAATATAGAGTAAAGATGAGCACTATCATGCAAGCCGAGCTTAATATTTTGGGGTTAAAAATGGACTAAGTAGTTAATGAAGTAATTTACAACTCACTCAGCGTAAGAAAAGATGGGTATGTTTTTAAAGGCAGGCTAACTGTGTATTAAACTACAGATTCTCCTAGTGGCTATACTGTGAAGGCCCTCGATTCACTTTAAAACCCAAATATACAGAATATAGAAAGTAAACCTTACTGATTTGTATGGCCTATGAGATGTTAGTCTCTAGGAATTAAGAACACGGAGTCAGGCAAGCTGATTTTAGACCTGATTCTGCCAGGCTGTGGATAGGCCCAGACATCTCCAAGCATTGTCTGTAACACTTGGGAAACAGCAACGCTTACCTCCTGGGGCTGCTACGAGAACTACACAAGACGAGAGCCAGGACGTCAGGAGCCCAGAGGCTGACACTTAGCTGTCCTCAGCTGTTATTTCTACTGGGATTTTTACTATTTGTAAAAGGAAAGGTTGTTTGTAATTTCCAAGAACGTAGAGTAACTGAGACTGGGTCTAAAAGTGTTTTCTAGTCAAGACCAAAGAGAATCTTCTTTAACGGATACAGAGAATTTATTTAATCAGCTTATTTCCAACCAATTGTTTGCTTGATGAGGTACTTAAACCCAAACTTAAACCCTTCAACTCTTTCCAAAACATCGTTAATTCTAAATTAACAGGCGCCAAACTATATTTCCTAGGGTGATGTTTGTGTATGTGTGCATGTGTTGATGGAGATTAGACATCCATATGTATAGATACACCATCACAGTACAGACACCCACACACATACAAAATTCATAAATGAAAAAATAGTAAATTGGACAATAATCCTTCCTCACCATCTGCAGAAGGGGAGATTCTTTTTTAGGTCACTAAATGCCATTCCTCTGGCACAGGCTAAACAGAATAAATAATTCCCTGATGACATAAAAACAAGCTCACTTGCCACTCAGGGCCCTAAAATCAGAACCACCCCGGCCTGAAGTCTGAAGGTTGCACAGACACCACATCATGAGGTCTGTGCCCTCCCTGCTCCACCCAGCAAGCTGCAGAGAGCATTACTGATGTTCAGTCCGTGCTTTTGGGCTCGCCGTGTACTTCCTTACTGAATGAATTTAGGAGAAGGAAGAAACCTCAGCAATCTTTTCATCCCCGCCCCACCCTTTGCTTCAGAGGAGAAAATGAAAGTCAGAGCCAAGAGACTGCCCAACTCTGTCCTCAGCAGAGATGACAACAGACATTAAGTCGGGAGCCTTTTCCCACTAAACCACAGAAACTGGCAGGGTCAAATTGATGAAGTACCTGGAGCACAGCTCGTGGGAGGAAGAGGCTGGCATGATCTAATCAGAACCTTCCAGACAGCCCCAAGGCAACTGCTCAGGAGGGCTGACGGGAGGGACCAGGAGGAAGGTTGGTTCGTTACGGAAAGAATTTACCTTCTTTTGCAGGTTGTCCGTTTCCTCTGCAACACCTTCAAGCTTAATTTTTCCCAGGTCCTTTTGCATATTTTCTTTTAATAAGGATTCCTAGGAAGAAGGGAGGAAACAAATTACAATGTTTTGAAGTAAAATGTTCTGATTCTTAACTAAGAAGCACTTGTATTTCTTTTTTGTTCACAGAAAGAAATTCTTCTTTCCTTGGAACTGTCATTAAAAAAAAAAAAAGAAAATGGATCACATTTACTTAGGTTTCGATTATAGCAACATGATTCTATACTGCCATCCTTTGCATTATATTTCTGATATAGACATAAATTTAAAATCTGTTGTGTTCAGCAGAATCTGATAGCGCTGCAATTCTCAGATAAAAGTCTGGCTTTATCTCAATAGCAGAGTCACACAAATTTAACTATAATTGCAACACCTAAGAAAAAAACGCCTTTTAGGCTAAACTACAAAAGAATTCAATAAAGAAAGACTTTATAAATACTAAAAATAAAAATAAAGTGCTTAATTTATGCCAACAGCCCTCTAATTTCTTGTATAATTTTATTTAAACCTTAAAACTTGATGAATACTTTATATAAACACAAAAAGTTATTTAAAGAAAATGGACAAGTGGTTTATCTAGAACAAATCATTCAAAATGAGTTAAAATTTAAATCAAATATTTGTCTTATTTGATATATATAAAATAGTTATATCCCTGGGACCCAGACTGGCAGATAATATACTGATTGTGTATGTAGTGATTGGAAAAAAAATTTAAATATTCTTTTTTTCATAGAGGTAAAAGCTCTCATTTTTCAAAAACACTTTGTGACATTTGAGGAAAGAATAACATAAAAACATCTCTTAGAGGTCCCTAATCTTTCTTAACTACCATTATAGAGAAAAGACCACTGCAAATCAAGATGGATTCAAGAACCAGCCCCATCCCAACGCACAAATAAACACACACACACACCTAAGGAAGTGTTAAGTTTGAGGAAAGCTCTCATCTAAGAAAAGGCATTTAGGAATGGCCATCCCTTTTATTGCTACCTGGCACACTGCATAGATGATGTCAAATTCTAATGCATATATAAAGCAAAATTTAAGAATCACATTGTTTTCTAATTAGAATTAAAAGTGGGTCAGGTGCAGTAGCTCATGCCTGTAATCCCAGAAATTTGAGAGGTCAAGGTGGGAGGATCTCTTGAGCTTAGGAGTTCAAGACCAGCCTGGACAACACAGTGAGAGCTTATCTCTGTTAAAAATAAAAATAAAAAAAACTAGCCGGGCATGGTGGTGTGTGCCTGTAGTCTCAGCTACTTGGGAGGCTAAGGCGGGAGGATCCCTTGAGCTATGGAGGTTAAGGCTGCAGTGGGCCATGACTGCGCCACTGCATGCCAAACTGGGTGACTGAGGGAGACCCTGTCTCAAAAAAGTAATAAATAAATAAATAAAATAATAAAAATAAATAAGTGCTATAGTAGGATGCCGTCTACTAAGTTAATTTCTTAATTCCTCCTCCTTTTTTGACCCAGGCCCTGTTGATGAAAACATAAAACTATGATTTATTGCAAGACATTTAATGTAGTCTCCCAGGGAGGAGAGATTTTGTGCCCTGCAACTCTAGTGAAGAATAATATACTTAAAGAATAATATACCTTAAAGAAGATACTGTTCAGATTTATTTTCTGCTTTTCTTCTCTTTTTCTTTTTCTTTTCTTTTTTTTTTTTTGAGATGAAGTCTCGTTCTGTCGCCAGGCTGGAGTGCAGTGGTGTGATCTTGGCTCACTGCAACCTCCACCTCCTGGGTTCAAGCAATTCTCCTGCCTCAGCCCCCCAGGTAGCTGGGACTACAGGCACGTGCCACCATACCCAGCTAATTTTTGTATTTTTAGTAGAGACTTGGTTTCACCACGTTGGCCAGGATGGTCTCGATCTCTTGACCTCGTGATCCGCCTGCCTTGGCCTCCCAAAGTGCTGGGATGCTAGGATTACAGGTGTGAGCCACTGCGCCTGGCCTATTTTCTGCTTTTCTAATAGGCAGCTGTTTTCAAATACCCAAAGTTGTCTTACAGAAGAGCAAGTGGACTTGGTCTTATCCCAAAAGGCAGAACGAGGGCCACAGAGGGCAGCATTGATGAGGAGTCCTCCAGGGAGCACTGAAACAATGAGAGCTGTCCCACCGTGAAACAAGCTAGCAGGTGAGATAAGTAAGTGTCTGTCACTGGTCACAGTCAAGGAAAGACTGGAAACCTGCCCGCAGGGGCCAATGGAAGTTGGGCTCTCACACTGTGGGGAGGACACATGGAGTGACGCCCACCATTCCCACTGACTATATCCCTTAATGATACAAGTGTCTGTTCATCTCTGTATTTCCAGTACCTACCTGGAGATATCTAGTTGTATTTTCCAGGTTTGACAAAATTCCATATGGGACAGGGATAATGCCAGTGAGGTTCAGAGACAGAATGGCATCACCAATCTCATCCAAGTCATTCAGCAGCACACCTACACACTCATCATCACAGGCTACGAGACAAATTTTTAAAAAGGAGAATTAAAGTTAATGTGATGTGGTCTACCCATTTTTTCACGGAGTTGCATAAGCTGTTTTGTGAAAACGACATATGCGGTCAGAGTACACTCCAAGACCCCGTGCACCACATCTGATCTCATTCTCACTCCAACTGTGCCATGGGTGGCACGGCAGGAAGTGCTAGGCCCCTATTCAATGATGACGCCAAGACTCAGATCAGATAAGTAACTTCCCAGAGGTCACACAGAAAGAAACAGCTGAGGCCGAGAGTGGCGCCCAGTAAGCAAAAGGGTCTTTGCTTACTAAGTGATAAGGCGGTAAGAGAGTTGAAACAACTATGAGCAAGCATGAAAAACAGCAGGGGGAAGATGGCTGAACACACGCTGACGGAAAGAAAGTACTTTATTGACTGTAATGAAAGGCGAGGAAGGCAAGCCAGGGAAGCAAAGGCAAGGAAGTAGGGCGGAACTGGAGAATCGATGCACCTAAAGACAGGCAGGGAGTTATGGCACACATTTCATTCTTCTGCCCCCATCTTTATGCTGCCTGGCTCATCTTTAACTAGGGCCCACTGCACTGAATCCCATCATTCCCTTCTACAGCTTGCTCTGTCACGTCCTCAGACAGTTTGCAAATGCATCTTTCGCAAGTACAAGTGAAGGACACTGGAGAGGATAGTGAGGGTGTTTGTGCCTATAATCCACACAAAAGTCAAAGCAAAAAAGACCTCCAACGCCATGATCCTAACAGGACTCCTTATCTTCCCCATTAACCCCTGAGAAGACATCCCAAGATGACTATCTCACGCACTTGCTGGTAAAATAAATCAGAACAGGAAAAAAAGTTTGCAAAAGTCCATGACAGGCTGGGCATGTAGTTCATGCCTGTAATCCCAGAACTTTGGGAGGCCAAGGCAGGCGGATTGCCTGAGGTCAGGAGTTCAAGACCAGCCTGGCCAACATGGTGAAACCCTGTTTCTACTAAAAATACAAAAATTAGCCAGGCAAGGTGGTGGACATCTGTGATCCCAGCTACTCGGGAGGCTGAGGCAGAAGAATCACCTCAGTCCAGGAGGCGGAGGTTGCAATGAGCCGAGATTGTGCTACTGCACTCCAGTCTGGGGGACAGAGCAAGACTCTGTTTTGTTTTGTTTTTAATCCATGATAGTCACAAGTGGAAGCTATCACGAAATTGGGGTAACACAAATGACAACCTCACAAAGCTGTTTCCTCTCCTGCACTAAATCACTCCTGGCTCCACTAAAGGAAATATTAATGCCACTAAACGAGAAAGTTGAAATCACTGTGCTGCTCTGAGTGCCAGAGGAATAAACTGCTATCTTAGAACCTCCTGCCTCAGCTGGAAAACACATGATGAAAGGTTCAGTTCAGCAGATGCAACAGTGATCTATGCTTAGAAAATAAGAAAATGAAAATAAAATAGGATGTTTGTATCCTGCAGACACTTCAGTGTGCCGTCACCACTTCTTTCCCGGCACATTTGGGAGGAAAAACCATCTTTACACATTTAGAGGAGAAATACTCACAAACACAATCCGTTTCCATCAGAATGTGCCTTGGTTCACACTCATCGCACCGGAGCCCCGAGGCCCCCAGCCTGCAAACACACTGCCCAGATGTGCGGTCACAGTCACCGTGGACAGAGCCGTGCGGGTTGCAGTCACACTTCTGGCAACTGCCACCTGGTGTTTGAGGGTTCCCATAATAGCCCGAGGAGCACCTACAGAAAGGAAGGGACATAGGTGCAGACAGGATGGTCAATACCAGCTTCTAACTCGCGACGGTAATCATTTCCGCCAAACGAAATGCAAAGCACAGATCCATTCACCTTGGGAAAACTTGTTCTGGAACAGTAATGAGGTCCTATTTCAATCAAGCACATCCAAATTCATAATGGCTCCCAGATTACTATAGTAAATATGCCCAATACCTTATAAAAGAAACAGAGTGCCCAGGGATTTCCACGTGACAATCCACCCATGTACCTTTCACAATGTTGTCCTTCATAGCCCAGGAGACAGGCGTCACAACGGAAATTGTGGTCACCTTCCAAGACACAAGTGGGACTAAAACTGGAGGAAAAGAATTTCTTTTTCAATTTTCAGATATACAATTTCCATCTTTCCTTAAGGTACTTATTCATTACTCTTAGGATATACCATACTGGTCTCAAAGTTATGTGACTACACGTAGCGTTTTAGAGCTTACAATCTACCTGGCAAAAAGAAGGAAAATAAATGTAATCAGTAAGTGCACGCCCATCTTATATCCAAAAGACATTCATAAGACCCTGTCCAGGGACAATCATGTGAATGTTAAGTGGAAGAAGACTGACCTTAGGGATTATCACTAATTGGCCACCCAACAAGAGTGTCCCAAGGGAAAAGGGTCTTTGCTTACTAAGTGATAAGGTGGTAAGAGAGCTGAAACAACTATGAGCAAGCATGAAAAACAGCAGAGGGAAGATGGCTGAACACATGCTGACGAAAAGAACTTTATTAACTGTAATGAAAGCCAGGGAAGCAAAGGCAATGAAGTAGGGTGGAACTGGAGAATTGATGCACCTAAAGGCAGGCAGGGAGTTATGTGGTAGGCTGCCGGAAGCAAAATGACAGAGCCTCTCAAAGTTTAATCGACTGGGATTTGATCTCCTCATTCATGGATTTCTGCTTTTGTTTTACTCCTTTTTCTCAACATCCTCTACCCTCTGCCTTCACGTTTTAAATTACCAATGCGCCATCCAGAGGCTGAGCTGGGTGCATGCAAACTACTGGAGACAACAATAAAAAACAAAACTGGGTAGAGCCAAATCTGGTTCCTTTTGGTTAGCAAGACGAAGTTTCCAGCGTCAGTTATCAGCCCCATACCAGTTCTGACTCTTTTTCCTTCTTAAAATGGTAAAGGGACAGACTTCAGTGGAAACAAAATATGTAGAAAATAAAGCATGTGTTTTAGGGCATCTGAGATTCAGAGCACACACGAATGTTCACACCCTCACAATCTCTTCCTGATAGCACAAACTTTAATTTATTAATGCGGACTTTGGGGATGTTTATAACCTTTTTAAGATTGAAGAAGTAAAATATTCAAACAGAACAGAAACGTGCAAAGTAGTAGGGTAGAATGTCCTTCCCAATACTTCTCTGGGCACATATAGCCACCTATAATATGGGTATGAATAGACATGTGGTTATGAATTTTTTCCAAAATGGCATCACACTACATATTCAATTACATACTTCAATTGGCCATTTCTCCAATTCTGTGCCTACAGATATACCTTATTCTTTTCTCCGTGTTTGTAAAATATTTCACTCTAGGAATGTAACACAATGTATATAATCAATTCCCTGTAAGTAGATATTTCCGTTTTCCCCTTATTCCTCATGAGTACAAGCAATGCAAAAACACATCCATCTTTACACACACATGCAAGTATTTCTATAGCATAGACTACAGAAGTGGAATTGACAAGTCAATATTTATATATATACATTTAATATAAAAAATAAGCACTAGTAACAACAAATTTTAGGATGCTTCATAGCTTGCAAGGGAAGTGTACATAGTGCCTCTCATTTGGTACTCACCATCAGGCATCATTTACTTGGAGGCAATAAAAAACAGAAGATTCAGACAAATATTAAAAGGAATGCTTCATTGCAGTATACCAAAAGTTAACATTTGATCTTTATATGTTCAATACCTTGCCAAATGTTCTAAGCGATAATAAAATATTATTGATGAGTTACAATTTTCATTTGAACCAAAGAGGATTCTTTGATATTCTAATTCCCACTTAAAATTTCTGGTTCCCTTTTGCATTCAGATAATTCTATACAAGCATCATGAGTACAAGGTAGAAACTAGCCCCAATTTTATCACCATGTGGCATTTCAGCAATTAGGCACCAGCTTATATAAACTCTAACCCCATTCCCTTAAACGGTAATTGGGTTCTTTTGTATCATTATCAATAAAATAAATAATAATTTATCTCCGAATGCAGATTGGATACATATGCTGCGGGCTAAAATGAGTCTTAAAAAACAAAACCTAAAAGTCTTTAATTGCTTCCATCCAAACATCCGATACCAAAACAGATACTTTGCTTTTGAAAAGATTCTCTTCCAATGCTTTTGAGAATGAACACTTTTGCTTAAAATTAGCCTTTTGCAACCAATGGAGAATATTCATTAACAACAGACCACTCAGAGACCCTTGAAAATGAGGCTGAACTGGAAGCAGCCCTGGGCAGCCTAGCATGCCAGCTGCACCTGTGGGGACTCACCTGGCAGGAGGGCTGTGAGGACAGGCACACAGAGCACAGTCACTTGCTGAGCCAGTCACCTTCCCGTAGTAGCCAGAAGCACACACATCACAATGGTCACCTGCTGTGTTATCGCCACAGTTCTGGGAGCCCACATTTAAAGGAAGAGGGAAAAAATGGGAAATTGTTAGAAATCATTCTTATCTGGTAATAGCTAAGCACTGCCACGTTTTATATCAGCTAGCTTTTAAAAATATTCTTCAGGAAAGGGGAGCATTTTCCTCCATATTCTTAAAATCCTGAACATTTCCAGCTCTGTGGCTTTCATTCATCCTAAGGCTGCATTCATCCAATACAGCCAAGAAATTACTAGTACATTCTTCTTAAGGAAAACAGACACAGGAGCCCTAAAAGCAGTTTGCAGAACCTTAAAACATAGATTTAAAATATTTAGTGCCCCAAAAAACAATTTGAAGCACCAGTTTTGCACATAGTCAGGGTTCAACAACCACATGTAAGGAGTTGAAGAATGGATAGATGATTTAGGAAATAGACAATGAGGGAAGAAAACTCATGGTTTTAGAGCACCACTGATAGATTACTGCAACCAACAACTAACTTCCAGTTAATTTTTTTCTTTTTTTTTTTTTAGAGACGAGGTCTCCCTGTGTTGCCCAGGCTGGGGTGCAGTGGTGCAATCATAGCTCACTGTAGCTTTGACCTCCCAGGCTCAAGTGATTCTCCTGCCTCAGCCTCTCGAGTAGGTGGGACCAGAGGCACACGCCACCATGTTTGTCTAACTTTTAACTTTTTTGTACAGATAGTGGATCTTGCTATGTTGCCCAGGCTGGCCTCTAACTCCTGGCCTCAGGTGATCCTCCTGCCTCGGCTTCCTAAGTAGCTGGGACAACATGCACGAGCCACCCCATGTGGCACTTCCAGTAAAATTTTATATCATCCTTTGGACCTATGGTCTTCCTATTAAAAAGGGTACACTTTTTTTTTTTTTTTTTTTTTTCTGAGACGGAGTCTCGCTCTGTGGCCCAGGCTGGAGTGCAGAGGCATGATCTCGGCTCACTGCGAGCTCCACCTCCCGGGTTCATGCCATTCTCCTGCCTCAGCCTCCCGAGTAGCCGGGACTATAGGCGCCCACCACCACACCCGGCTAATTTTATTTTTATTTTTATTTTTAGTAGAGACAGGATTTCACCATGTTAGCCAGGATGGTCTCGATCTCCTGACCTTGTGATCTACCCGCCTCGGCCTCCCAAAGTGCTGGGATTACAGGAGTGAGCCACCGTGCCCGGCCAAAAAGTGTACACATTTTTAAAGCTAAAAGAACAAGCAGTTCTTGCCATCTGATTCCAATTTGAAATTGGCATTTGCTCAATTCATCTCTATTTACTCAGCCACTGGGCACAAGATTCCATGTCTGATGCAGCTGAATAGGTTTCCAGGATCAGTGAGGAACCCCTGAGCAAATGCCCAGGCTGACTCACACTTTTATCCTTGGCAGCGAGAGGTGATACAGAAAGACATCTTGTTACATATTTAAAAAGACTACTTTAAGTTCATTTAAATGTTTTTTAAAATTCTAGTATTTTCCATTTTAAAGTTCTATTCCTATTTTTTTCCCTGATGAGGATAAATTTTACTGGGATCTACCTGACCTCTCAAACCGATTTCTCTTTAGAAGTAAAATTTGTAATCTCTCTCTTGAAAAGTAAATGTGTTAAAGACATGTGTTAATGGCATGGCCTAAACCTGACAATGAAAAAATATTAGATGATGAGAGAGAATTAAAGATTTTCAGGTTTTCCATGGCTAACACCAACTCCCCCTGACGTACGACAGACTGTGGGGTCCCTAGAGAAGCAAAGACAAGCTGCCCCAAGAGTGGCAGGGAAATAAGGACCTCTTAATGAGAACCAAAGTGTGGGCTGAATTAGTTGCCATGGGAAATGCACAGAGAATGCCTGCCAATATTCCACTGATGTAAAAAGGTTCAGTCGTATCTCCCAGAAGGCAGTGGTAGGGAGTGGGTAACCAGGAAGAGGAGCTCCCAAGCTACCGCCGTTGTCCTCAGTCTCCCCAGCCCCTTCCAAGTCATACTTCCAATCAATCACTCTTTTTTTGAGGTGGAGTTTCACTCTTGTTGCCCAGGCTGGAGTGCAATGGTGTGATCTTGGCTCACTGCAACCTCTGCCTCCCGGGTTCAAGTGATTCTTCTGCCCCGGCCTCCCGAGTAGCTGGGATTACACGCATGAGCCACCACACCTGGCTAATTTTGTATTTTTAGTAGAGAAGGGGTTTCTCCATGTTGGTCAGGCTGGTCTCAAACTCCTGACCCCAGGTGATCTGCCTGCCTTGGCCTCCCAAAGTGTTGGTATTACAGGCGTGAGCCACTGCGCCCAGCCCCAATCAATCATTTTTATGATAACACCAAATGCCCAGTGACCTGAACATCCTATCTACTAATGACAAAATCAGATCCAAAAAGGTCTTCATATCTACCTGTACAGTAAGTACAGAGGGAGTGCTTAGCAGATTATGTTGAAGGGAAATGAATTGCACTAAACCACAAAAGGATTCGAAAAACTGAGGATAGAAGGGAAGGTCCTGAGCTCGAAGAGCAAGGAAGAAGGGACTGAGGCGCTATATTGGTGGGAAGAGTGCAAGGGTTTTGTGTCTAGTCAATGCCGTGAGGCAGCAGTGACAGGGCGGGCATGACTACCCTGTCCAGGCTGTGCCGTGGAGACACAGCACCTCGAGTTAAGGAGGGAAGCTCCCACCAACTCCGGGAGCAAAGGCATTAGGCTCAGGGCAGGATACCGAAGACAGACGGTGACATGCACATCCCAGGCTGGTGAATGGACCCATGACCACTCCATCTGGCCTCCAGGCACGTGAGGGTATGTGACTTGGAGGGCTGAAGATTCAGGGCCTTTGAACATGGGAAAGAGGAATTTGATCAAGTAGTTTCACAAGGTATTTGTTAAGATCACATCACTTTTCATGAATAATCTGAACTCATGGTTTATCTCAACAGCTCCAAAGAATAAAACTGCACCAACAGATGCATGGTCCAGGGGCACTGGCTTTTTAAAGAATCAGAGCTGCCCAAAGATGAGCTGAGCTGTTTTGGGAGTGAGCGCCCCATTGTGGCAGGTGTGTAAAATGTACACTAAATTACTGCCTGGCACGGCTGTTATAGCTCAGACTTAATATCTAGATAGAAGGGACAGCCGGGCGTGATGGCTCATGCCTGTGATCCCAGCACTTTGGAAGGCCAAGACAGGCGGATCATTTGAGGTCAGGAGTTTGAAACCAGCCTGGCCAACATGGTGAAACCCTGTCTCTACTAAAAATACAAAAATTAGCTGGGTGTGGTGGTGGGCACCTGTAATCTCAGCTATTCAGGAGGCTGAGGCAGGAGAATCACTTGAAGCCAAGAGGCAGATGTTGCAGTGAGCATACTGCCCCATTGCATTCCAGCCTGGGTGACAGAGCAAGCCTCCATCTCGAAAAAATAAAATAAAATAAAATCTGAAGGAACTCTGACAAGAATAGAAGGACCATTGCAACCCTGAAATCCCATCCCCTAAGCCCAGACACCATTTTTTGTTTATAATGGGTTTCAGCCACAGGAATTGTCAAAAAGAGGGAAAACCAGAATCAAAATGTGGCAGGAGGCAGGTTGGGAGCCCGCAGTACTAATTCCTCTGTTTTGGCTCCAGCGTTTCCTTGTGATTGGGCCACACCCAGGATCTCCAAGGCTTCAGGTATGTCCTTGGTGGGCAGCTCATTTCCCTTCAATGCATTATTTTACCCAAGGCGAGTTAATCTTGGAACAACTAGTAATCAATGTTTCCACCTGAGTTATTGTAAAGCATGAGCCTTCAGGAGTAGGAAATGAATATCAGATTATTTTGTTATCTGCCTCATTGGCTTAAGCTAAATCACGGACACAGGAGTTTGTCCTCAGTCAGGGTTGCGAGGCTTCTGTCTGGCGGCTTAGTCGTTTACAGTGGTCAGAGCTCTCCAAGTGTCCCCGAGACCAATCTTGGCCTAGGAGAAGGTGGCTGAGAAGCAAACACACACTATCATGTGAATAATGTGCTGTTATCCCCTAGAGAATATGCATTTTTTAAAAAAATGCAAGGAGAGGGCAATACTTTACACAGAGAAATACATTTTCAACACTGGCATTAAGTGATTTTAAAATTCCTACGTGAGCCCCCAAACTTCATCATATACAGTTCTCATCTATTTTGACTATGGCAACCAGTACTGCAATTAAAAACAAGGCATGCAACTACAGTCATGCGTCACTTAAAGACGGGGATACTGCCTGAGAAATGCATCCCTAGCTGATTTTGTCACTGTGCGGACATCATAGAGTGCACTTATGGCACAGCCTACTACACGCCTAGGCCATATGGTAGAGCCTATTGTTCCTGGGCCACAAACCTGTCTAGCATGTTACCGTACTGAATACTGTAGGCAATTGCAACACAGCAGGAAATATTTGTGCATCTAACTATATCTAACAGAAAAGGTGCAGTAAAAATACAGTATTATAGTCTCATCAGACCACTGTCCTATATGTGATCTGCTGTTGATGAAAATGTCATTATTTGGTGCACGACTATAATTCCCAAATTGATGCCCACAGATAAATTCATCAAGAAAGGAAAATTTATAAAAGAATTTCCACTGATAAGGTCAGAACCACTAAGCTACGCCTTCCTCAAGGAAATAGGTTTATATTTTATATTTAGCTAAATTTAACCTCTCACTAAACCAAGGCACGGCTATGACTTAGACCAGAAATCTGACACTCAGCATCCACTTTACTTCTAAACTCAGGCAAACACCCCCACAAACCAGCATACCAGACACTTTCCGGTGTCGGGGTCACAGGTGTCACTATGGTTGTTGCAACTGCAGGGCACACAAGGAGCAACCAGAGGGCGTGGTCCCCTGTCACTCCCTGCTGGGAGCTTCCCTCTGTGGTACCCAGGGGCACAGTCCTGAGAGGATGCAAAAGGGAGGACAAAAAAGTCTGATTAAAAAGTGAGTGAAGGACTTGAATAGATATTTCTCCAAAGGAGACATACAAACGGCCAACGAGTATATGAAAAGAAGTTCAACATCTCTATCATCAGAGAAATGCAAATGAAAAAACACAAGGTGATACCACCTCACACCTGTTAGGGTATCAACTATCAAAAAAAAAAAAACACTAACAAGTATTGGTGAGAAACTGGACCTTGTATACTGCTGGTGAGAATGTAAGATGGTACAGTAAAAACCAGCAGCTATACCATTTCCATCTCTCCAAAGATGGAAAATGCAAGTACCATATGATTCTGCAAGTCCACTTTTGGGTACACATCCAAAAGAACTGAAAGCAGAATCTCAAAGAGATATTTGAACCCCTATGTTCATAGCAGCATTATTCACAATAGCCAAGACGGGGAAGCCACCCAAGTTTATTCATTGACAGATTAATGAATAAGCAAAATGTGGCATGTATGTACAATGGAATTATTCAGCCTTAAAAAGGTGGCAAATTCTGACACATGCTACAATATGGATGAGCCTTGAGGACATTATGCTAAGTGAAACAAGCCATTCGCAAAAAGACAAATTCTGTATTACTCCACTTATTTTATTTATTTATTTATTTTTGAGACGGAGTATCTCTCTGTCACTCAGGCTGCAGTGCAATGGCTCGATCTCAGCTCATTGCAGCCTCCGCCTCCCAGGTTCAAGTGATTCTCCTGTCTCAGCCTCCTGAGTAGCTGGGATTACAGGCATGTGCCATGTATTACATATATTATAGAAGAGGACCCTAGAGTGGTCAAATACATGGAGACCAAAAGGAGAATGGTGGTTGTGGGGGACTGGGGAGACAGGAAATGGGGAGCTAGTGTTTAATGAGTGCAGAGTTTGCGTTTGAGATGATAAAAAGTTCTGAGGATGACAGTGGTGACAGTTGCACAACAATGTGACTGTACTTAACACGACTAAACTGTACACTGAAGAATGGTTAAGATGGCAGATTTTGTTATGTACATTTTACCAAAATTAATTTCTTTTTAATTCAAAAAGAGAAAAAAAATGATATAGTAGATACACATAAGTTCTGTTCGTCTCTTGGAGTTGCTGTAACAAGCACATTTCAACTCAAACCCAGGAAATAGATTTTGACTAGAGCCTCCCTACCTGACATGAGAATCCCACAGTGCCAGGAGGACAGACACAATTCTCTAAAAGAGATGCAACCTCTTCTTCTGGGTGCAGCTTTTCAGCCTTTCTGCCAACCTCCATTGAAATGTCTGAGATTCTGTGCAGCCATCATGTTAAGAAGACAGGAAATGCTAACATTTGAAAAACTTTCTAGAAACATAGCACATGACCTAACATTTGCATATATATGAAACCAGAGCTTTCTTCCCTGTTTGGAGTAGTTCCCGCTTGTGATTATAAGTGAAGTGTGTTACAGCGCATTAGTAACTGTCATGATACACTTTAGACATTTTAGAATTTAAAAATAATGTGACACAAGTACACCTAAAAGACCTCTTGAAGTGCTGACTTGGCCAAGACCTAATAGCTTTCTTTATGGGCTAAAGTGTTAGACGAGTAGGTGACAGCATTCTTTATACACCATTACGAAGACATGGGCATTTCAGTTTTCATGGGCAGAAATAGCAATTGTTTTTTGTTTTTTTTTTCATTTTATCTTCAGCTAAGATTCCACCATTATGTCCTTATATTTTATATTGACATTAGCATGCTAGGTGGATACTTTAGTTATAATTCACACATTCCATAATGATATTAATATTTAATAATGTTTCGGTAAGGAACTGAACTACATGGATTAATAAAAATAGTAGGTAATGGAAGTGAAGTGAATCAAATTCTTTCAGTTTGCTTTCAAATACGAAAATAATGGTCAAAATTCTAGAAGCTCCAAGTACCTGCTCTGCTGTAATCCTTGACCATACGATGCCTTGATGAGGATGTACTCAATATCGCTAAGGACAGACATAAAATCCTCTCGTGTGACAGGTTTTTCAGAAACAGAGTTAAAATATTTCCAGAAATTCTGTAGAATGAGAAACACATTCAATTAAGTTCAGAGGCCAAATTCTGACAGGCATAAAACTTATAAAGAATAAATTCTTTTATAAATTTCTCCAGAAATGAGCCGTGTTCTGTGCATGCCGCTGAGTGTAACTGACAAAGACCTCCTGAAACCTCCATGGGCAGGCGCAGTGTCAGTCCCATTTATCAATAGATACGCATTACCTAAGGCAGTGCCAGCCACACAGCAAACGTCCAGTAAACATCTGCTGGAAGAACAGACACTTCCCAAATCTGAACAAGTCCAAAGTCTCCTGTACCACTATCTCTATGCAGGTTGAAAATAGTATGCCAAGAGAAGGCATTTAAGATGCAGTGCCAACTAAATTGACATAAGCCTAATATACATTTCTTGAGAATTTGAAATTCAAACTGTTTTTGGAGATCTTGCTAATCCCACAGGAATTTTGATCCCAGGGTCTTCCTGCTCAGTCTTTTTTTTTTTTTTTTTTTTTTGAGACAGTTTCTCTGTTGCACAAGCTGGAGTACAGTGGCACAATCTCAGCTCACTGCAACCTCTGCCTCCCGAGTTCAAGCGATTCTCCCATCTCAGCCTCCCAAGTAGCTGGGACTACAGGTGTGCGCCACCATGCCTGGCTAATTTTTGTATTTTTAGTAGAGACGGGGTTTCATCATGTTGGACAGACTGGTCTCAAACTCCTGACCTCAGGTGATCCACCCACCTCGGCTTATCAAAGTGGTGGGATTACAGGTGTGAGCCACCGTACCTGGCCGCTCATTCTCTTATTAATGGCTTTCATCTTTCACTACATCCATAGCAAAGTCAATGTCTTTAAGGAACTTATACGAAAAGATCCCATTATCACCTCTCTCATTGCTACTTCTTGTTCCTGTCTCACTCCATTCTCTGGGGCTGGTGCATCCATGTAAATGACTTGCTTTCTGATCCGACCACCTTTGATGAGAACTTGAGGCTCAAAATTGGAGGTGCCGACGCCATCCAAAGAATAGAAGGCCACGCTGTACTTCAGTTTGCCACCATAGGCCATGAGCTATCAAATAATAAAGTGTTGTTTACTTCTCTGACAAAGCTTTCCTTTAAAAACATTTTACTGCAAGACTGCCACCATATGAGAGAAATCTTGTGTCTTAAAAATACATCACATGGGTGAAATTTGTTGTCTGGGATTTGCTTCCTTCTAATTCCATTTAATTATGGATTATTAAGTTGACCTAAGTTACATAGTTCCTTTTGAGAAAACAAACAAAAGTGAGCTCCAAAATAACAAATCAATGTGGTAGTGATGCAAATTATTTTCAAGCTCCTTTAGATTAAAAATTTCTCTATCTCCAGGAGCACTGGATGCATATTTGCAAATTGTAAAGATCAGGGTGAATTCATACACAGACTCCAATGTTTATATAAACAAAAATCCAAGTGATGCCTTTCATGATCTTTTATAGCAGGTTTTTCCCCCCCAAATGAGTGATAATTTCTTGAAAAGGGACTCCCAGGCCATAGCACCTAGGTTTGTACCAAGAGCATATCAGTAAACACAGTACAGTCCCATACCACGTAATGACATTTCAGTCAATGACAAACCACATATATGACCATGGTCTCATGAGATTATAACAAGAACGTTCGCACCTAATGACACATTCCCCTAGAATGTCTCTCCGTTGTTAAGTGACACATGACTGTATATGTTTGTTGAATGACTGCTTTAGGAAGAACCAAATTAATATAATGTGAACTTAAAAAACTTTTAAAATTAATGAAAAATTTTAAGGAACCATATACTTGAGGAGATTTTTATAAGCATTAAACTTCTCTGATCCCACTTAAAAGAGGAAATTAATAACCACTTCTTTAAATGACAGGCCGGCCCAGACTATGGTGATTTTAAACAATTTCCATATCTCCTAGGAAGCGCGGACTGGCTCTCGGCTGGGTGTGCACCTCACCTGGTCTCCCTGGAACTGCTGCGGCAGCCGCCAGTAAAACGGCTCTGCATGGATGTGCTGCCGGACGGTGGCGGCATCCAGCAGGAAGTCGGGGGCCTGGTAGTAAACCCCCTCGGTCGTGCCCCTCAAGTTACTCTGAGAAACCACACGCAGAAGAGGCTGATCGGAGCCCAGCGTTACCTAAACCACGAAAGGAGGGGAAAGTGCACTTCAAAATACGAACTTTCCACTCCAGTTTCATTCTTTAGATTCCATCAGTTTCACAGATGAAACAGCTTCATTATTAAAACAGAAACAGTAAAGACTTTTCCTTTAAACTAAACATCTGGAAGAAAATGAACTGAAAGTGCTTTAAACTACTGCCATTTAGGGCCAAACTGTTGCTACACTGGGGAAATGTTCAATGATATGCAGAAGACGGTTGAGATTTTGCAGTTCTATCTTCTCTCCAATGAAAGCTTTTCATAGATTAGCTAAGGAACAACACAGGCAGCCTTTAGTTCAAGCTCCATTTACTTCCTCAGCCAGCAGAAGCTGAGCTCTGATTCACGTTCTAACCCAAATTAGCTTCCTAGAATTTCGGATGCCATAAGAGCAAAATTTAATGTGAACACTTGGCTGTGTCTCCCACCCCCACCCACCTCCCAGGAGAGTGGGGTTAGAAGCAGAACATTTTGGCTGTGTGTGACTTACTGGGGTCCTCACGTAGCCCTCCAGCTCTGAGCAGAGGTGGGACAGCCCGGAGCAGAAGCAGGGGCTGCAGCCCAGGGGGTTGTCTGCACGGAGAGCGAAGGTGCCCTCTCGACATTCATTGCACTGAGGGCCAAAGACATTCTCCTAAAGGGGAACAAATAAAGGACTTGTTTTTGCCTAAAAAAGAGACGTGATTTCTGAACAAACAGAAACAAATAAAACACAAACATAATCTTAAAAATAATTATAGATGCACAAACATTAGTTTCCTCTAGCCAAGGCCCTGAGCTTTCTGAGTGTCAGTTTTCTCAAACATCCAATCAGTGATTCTTAAACACAGATGATTATCAGAATCATCTTGGAAGCGTTTGGAAAATACAGAGTCCCTGATGAGAAGGTCCCGAGACAACTCTGGAAGCTGCCTTGAGTCTCCAGGTGATTCTGATGATCCCTGGGCATGCGAGGTGATTATTATGATTATTATTATTATTATTTAAGACAGAGTCTTGCTCTGTCACCCAGGCTGGAGTGCAGTGGTGCAATCTTGGCTCACTGCAACCTCCACCTCCCGGGTTCAAGCAATTCTCCTGCCTCAGCCTCCTGAGTAGCTGGGACTACAGGCACCCACCATCATGCCCAGCTAATTTTGTATTTTTAGTAGAGATGGGGTTTCGCCATGTTGGCCAGGCTGGTCTCGAACTCCTGACCTCAAGTGATTCACCCACCTCGGTCTTCCAAAGTGCTGGGATTACAGGTATGAGCCACCGTGCTTGGCCCAGGTGATTATTAAGACAAGGCCTGCTGCTCTACTCGTCTATCATCACAGCTGTTATCATAAGACCTGGCAGAGTCCGGGCGTGGTGGTTCACGCCTGTAATCCCAGCACTTTGGGAGGTTAAGGCAGACGGATCACCTGAGGTCAGGAGTTCGAGACCAGCCTGGCCAATATGGTGAAACCCCGTCCCTACTAAAAATACAAAAATTTAGCCAGGCGTGGTGGTGGGCACCTCTAGTCCCAGCTACTCGGGAGGCTGAGGCAGGAGAATTGCTTGAACCCAGGAGGCGGAGGTTGCAGTAAGCCGAGATTGTGCCACTGCACTCCAGCCTGGGAGACAGAGCAAGACTCTGTCTCTAAATAAATAAATAAGGCCGAAAACGGGGAGACTGATGCTTCCATTACTCCCAGGCCATGATATCTACATGAGTTTTCCTTCTTATCTCCAGTCACCCATCAGCTCATTACCATCATCAAGCCAGAGGGCTCCCATCTCACCACCCATGGGAAAAAGACCAGAGGAGGTGGCTCTGACCTCCTAATAGCAAAGCACATTGGGAAAACTAACGGAAATACACAAAACTTATAATGTCATTGAAATCTTACCTCTTGGGAAAATAATAAACCCCGATTTTCTTCAGTGTGGCCCACACATACAGGAGCCCAATAACCTCACAGGGATCACATCACAAATCCTGAAGCCCTGAGATACCTACCTCACCTGCATACTCAAGACACACAGCCACTCAGCCTATGGAATATATGATCAAAACCTCAGGGCAGTTTTCAAATAGGTTCCGTCATCTGACACTTGTAACAGTAAAAATTCAATTTCAAAAATCATCCATCACTCTAGAGGAGCATAAGAGACTTTGAACTCAGATGCGGAAGGGAGTGTGAACTCACTAGGAAAAGCATCTGAAACCTGGCTGCTTAGGTAAGTAGTCAAAGCCCAGGAGTCATGATGAGGAGCCAGAGAGAGGAAGAAATATGAGGATGGATGGTAAATACCTTGCAAGGGCAGGCCCCGGTTTCCTCCGCACAGCCGCAGAGACCCTGCTCCAGGTTGCAGGCGTCCCCCGACGTCCCCCTCAGGTCACAGTCACAGGGAACACAGTCAGGAAAGTCTCTGTAACCCAAGGAACACTGATCGCAGGCCCGACCACCAAATTTTGACTCGCACTGGCAATGGCCGGTGACCACATCGCACCGATGATGAGTCGACCCCACGAGACTGCAATTGCAGGCCTGAGAGATGGGAAAACCAACTCAATAAAAAGGCAGATTTGATGCTTCCAAGTGTGCACATATTTCAATTACAGGAAAACACTACATGTGGGGAAGTTCTACAGATGAACCATCTCTCTCTTGCTATTGCTGCGTGGATTCACTTTGCCATGTGCCAACAGGAGACAGGCATTGTGTTGCTGGAAATCTGTTCATCTTAGTGGCACATGCGCACAGGGCCAAAACTGTGAACTGAAATTAAATCTACTAGGTCAAAACAAGTCTAACAAAATTACTGTAGAAATCAGGCCAGTCACAGTGGTCCATGCCTGTAATTATAGCACTTTGGGATGCAGAGGTGGGAAGATCACTTGAGCCCAAGAGTTTGAGACCAGCCTGGGCAACATAGTGAGACCCCGTCTCTACAAATAATCAAAAAATTCGCTGGGCATGATGGCACGTGCCTGTAGTCCCAGTCACTTGGGGGGCTGAAGTGGGAGGACTGCTTGAGCCCAAGAGGTCGACGATGCAGTGAGCTTTGATGGTGTCACTGCACTCCAGCCTGGGTGACAGAGTGAGATCCCGTCTCCAAAAAAAAAAAAAAAAAAAGTAATTTCCTCTTGTTTCCAAAACACAAACTATACCCAAATTTAACCAAAGAAGGCTACATAGAAAACTGGAGGCCTCACAATTTGGACATAAACCCCCAATAAAGTGATTTATTACTTTCTCTTGGAAGAGAGTATACATCGTACAATATATTTAAAGGACACTCAAATACTTTTTGGATTTTCTTTTTTTTTTTGAGACAGAGTCTCGCTCTGTTGCCCAGGCTGGAGTGCAGTGGCCCGATCTTGGTTCACTGCAAGCTCCGCCTCCTGGGTTCACGCCATTCTCCTGCCTCAGCCTCCCGAGTAGCTGGGACTACAGGCGCCTGCCACCACGCCCAGCTAATTTTTTTTGTATTTTTAGTCGAGACAGGGTTTCACCATGTTAGCCAGGATGGTCTCGATCTCCTGACCTTGTAATCTGCTCACCTTGGCCTCCCAAAGTGCTGAGATTACAGGCGTGAGCCACCACGCCTGGCCATTTTTTGGATTTCTTTTTTTTTTTTTTTTTGAGATGGAGTCTCGCTCTGTCGCCCAGGCTGGAGTGCAGTGGCGCATCTTGGCTCACTGCAAGCTCCACCTCCCGGGATGGTCTCGATCTCTTGACCTCATGATCCGCCCACCTCGGCCTCCCAAAGTGCTGGGATTACAGGCGTGAGCCACTGCGCCCAGACCATTTTTTGGATTTTCTAACCATCAATGTAATAGGTTCTTGAAGAAAACCTAGAATAAGGTGTCTTAAGGGTGTCATGTCTTCCACTTTGATTCCTATCATCTGCACTAAGGTGTATTGTTTTTGTTTCTGATTTTTAAGGTAGAGTCTTTCTCTGTCGTTCAGGCTGAAGTGCAGTGTTGCCATCACAGCTCACTACAGCCTTGAATCCCTAGGCTCAAGTGATCCTCCTGACTTAGTCTCCCAAGTAGCTGTGACCACAGGCGTGTGCCACCACGCCAGGCTAAATTTTTTAATCGTTATTTTTTTGTGAAGACAGGGTCTTGCTTTGTTGCCCAGGCTGGTCTTGAATTCCTGGCTTCAAACGATCCTCCTGCCTCACCCTCCGAAAGTGTAATGATTACAGGTATGAGCCACCGTGCCTGGCCCACATTGAGTTTTTTATTTAACTCACAAAGCTATTCAACAGATTAAAGTCCAGAAAATATACAGAAGAAAAGGCCTGAAACTTGCTACAGCAAAGCAACTCTCAGTTAAGCAAGAGCATGGATGACAGCGCTCACCTGGCACCCCACCTCCACATCGTAGCCCCAGTGCCCATCCTCACATTCTTCACACTTCACACCCTGTGTGTGAGGGGGGCAGACACACTCTCCAGTTCCTGGGTCGCAGGTATTCTGAGTGTGTGGGCAGTCACAAGCTGAAATAAAGATGAATGCTGGGTTACAGATCTGGGTGATGTCATTAAAGGGCTAACAGCTGATGCTGCTATTTCCCTTTTATTAAGAGTCCAAGCCACTTTTCTCACTCCTAAAAGACGCCTCACATTTCCCAAGACCCCTCCATGTCTCATGGAGGTGGCTGGCCCTCTATCTCAGGAGATGCTGAGGGAAGAGGGGAAATGGGGACAGGACAGGGGAGATAGAGAAAAGAGTGAAAAAGCCCTCACTAGGTGATCACAGAGGGAGCCAATATTTACTAAGCACTTACTGCAGGCCCAATGCCATGCTGAGGACTTTATATAGAACACTTACACTAACTTCTCAATGCAGATTCTCATTAGCATCCTCATTTTACAGATGAGGAAACTGAGGCCAAGCAAAGTTAAGTAATGAATCTAAGCTCCCATAATTAGTAGGCAGCAGAGCCATGACCAAAACTTAGGCTTGTACCCTGATAGGGATCAGAAACCAGAAAAAAGGTATGAAATCCTCCAGGGAAAGAAGAGAAAAAGTAAAGGCACTTGACCAAAATTAGTTGGAAGTAGAGGGAGGGCCCAAGGAAAGGTCTGGGAATGACTACGAAGTCTCAAACAAGGAAATCAAGGCTTACGTGTACAGCTACCATCCTGGTAGGCGTAAAAGCCACGGGCACACCTGTCACACCTTTTCCCTGCCACACCGGGGACACAGTGACACTGGCCTTCATCCGTGCAGTCATCTGACACGGAGCCTGCCATGCTGCAGTTGCAGGGCCAGCAGCCATGGCCTGAGTCCAGCCCATAATAGCCATGCTGTTTCACCAGAGGGAAAGAAAGTGGAAACCAACATACGTTTTAATAAATGACTCCTCATATTAGTATGTTCCAGAACACACACAGGGTATTTCATAGAATCATAAAGTATTCATGACACCATCCCCATCCCAGAACACACACAGGGTATTTCATAGAATCATAAAGTATTCATGACACCATCCCCATCCCTTTACAGCAAACATCCACTCTCTAGACAGGCACGGCACTTGTCAGCCACATTTTGGACATAGTTTGACTCTGTGTCCCCACCCAAATCTCAAATCGAATTGTAATCCCCATGTGTCGAAAGAGAGAGGTGATTTGATCATAGGGGCAGCTCCCCATGCTGTTCTGGTGATAGTGAATTCTCATGAGATCTGATGGTTTTGTAAGTGTTGACAGTTACTCTCCCCTGCTGCCTTGTAAAGAAGGTGCCTGCTTCCCCTTCCACCATGATTGTAAGTTTCCTGAGGTCTCCCCAACCATGCGAAACTGTAAGTCAATGAAACCTCCTTTGTTGATAAATTCCCCAGTCTTGGGTAGTATCTCTATAGCAGTGTGAGAACAGACTAATACACTTGGGGACTTAGCTCCTTCTGAGTCATGGATTCAATCGCCTCTGTACCAAGGCTAAGGTGTCAGTTAGTCACATGCATCTTACCAAGCACTGGTCACACTGCTGTCCAGTCACGTTTGGTTTGCAGTCGCAGAGCCCGGTCTCTAGATGGCACACGGCATAATGGGAGCCTTTCACATGGCATTCACAGGCTAAAACACATGCACACAAGGACATATTAACCCTCACTTCTGAGGATGGTTATCATAACATCCTTCACTCCCAAAGGAAAAAAAAATGTAAACATTCAATGTTTCAAATCACAAAACTAAAAATAGTATTATTGGCAATAACTTTAGAAGTTCAGCATTTTTCTGAAGAGTAAACTAAAACAGGGCTAGTGGAAGGATCCATCAAAGGAAAAACATATTGAAGCTATTAAGACAACAATCAGCAAATTCGCTTAACCAATTTCATGAATTCCTTGACATTTTTTAAATGAGCTACAAATTCCCATGACAAACATGCAATGGAGATTTCAAAATCAACTTAGCCATTTGCTCTGATTCCAATCAGGTACACATTTAATATTTTAAAGCTCAGTTAAAACGTAATCTAAATAAGTACATATTAATATTATATTTCATAATTTAATGAAAAATGTTTTCATTAAATATGATATCCCAGTTCTAAGTCATGAGTCATTTGTAGTTTCAGACCAGATGGCTCCATTTTATCTACAGTTACAACATTGATGCTTAAAGCTACAAAGTTCCCTGCCTTTGCAAAGTGATACAATCTTACGGATCCAAAATATATTTAATCAATATTCACAAGGGAACCCTCAATAAGCACTTCAGTTAGAATATTTAATATGTTGGCTGGGCACAGTGGCTCATGCCTGTAATCCCAGCACTTTGGGAGGACAAGGAAGGCGGATCACCTGAGGTCAAGCGTTCAAGACCAGCGTGGCCAACATGGTGAAACCTTGTCTCTATTAAAAATGCAAAAATTAGCCAGGCATGGTGGCACATGCCTGTAATCCCAGCTACTCCGGAGACTAAGGCAGGAGAATCTCTTGAACCCAGGAGGCGGAGGTTGTAGTGAGCCGAGATCACGCCATTGCACTCCAGCCTGGGCAACAAGTGTGAAACTCCATCTCAAAAAAAATAGAACATTTAATATGTTGCCTGACAAAATATCCCAGGAACTCCTTTTTTTTTTTTTTTTTTTTTTTGAGACGGAGTCTGGCTCTGTCGCCCAGGCTGGAGTGCAGTGGCGTGATCTCAGCTCACTGCAAGCTCCACCTCCCAGGTTCATGCCATTCTCCTGCCTCAGCCTCCCAAGTAGCTTGGACTACAGGTGCCCGATACCACACCTGGCTAATTTTTTGTATTTTTAGTAGAGACGGGGTTTCACCGTGTTAGCCAGGATGGTCTCGATCTTCTGACCTTGTGATCTGCCCACCTCAGCCTTCCAAAGTGCTGGGATTACAGGTGTGAGCCACCGTGCCGGGCTCCCAGGCACTCTTTATGAATGTGTGGACTCAGAACATGTACAGTGTGTGTCATGACATAACAATATAAGAAAAAAGAGAGAAAAACTTCACAAATAACGGAAGGCCCAAACAAAACCTGGAGGCTGCAGCAAGAGTGCTGGACACAGGACATGGGAAGGTCAGGGGCAGAGGAAATGTGCTAGGATCCGCCTCCTTCATGGTCTAGGCCAGGCTGGCCATCTGTTTTCCTGGAGTGGGGGCCTTAACGCTGCAGTCCCACGGGAGGCCCCATTCACCGGCGCCCTTCAGGGACTTGCTCCATCAACCCCGTACTGGACCGTGCGGACTCTGCTGCTAACTCCCCAGCACATCCTTCTCCACTGACCCCATCAAACACAACACACCCACTCCCGTTGACCCTCCATTGGAACATCCACCTCCCTGGCATGTCCATCCAATCCAACTTTTGCTTAGTGTCTTCCTGGCCCCCTGTCTGCTACAACTGTTCTCCCTAAAGTCTCCAGGGATTTCCCAGGCACCAAATTCAGGGAACAGACTTTGGTTCCCCTCTTACCCCATGGCTCTGTGGAAGGGACCCCGTGACCTCCCTCTCCCTTTTGCATCACCCCCTTACTGAGGTATTTGGGACGCCCACTCTTCTGCCCCTCCCTCTTGTTTCTCGTGTGTCTCCTCTCTGTGTTTCATTTCAAGCCACCTCTTTCTCTGGGGAATATTTAAAGTTCAATGCGAGCATGATCAGTGCAAACTATTGATGATAATTTAAAAAATCATATTCACTGTATGATGCATCTGTTAGTCTGTGCCTGTCACATTCAGTATTTCTTTGTACTTTCACCACAAACCAAGGAGGGAGGCGAAATAATGTTCTCTATTTTCGGTGTGAAATCTACAACTTGGAAAGATTAGATAACTTTCTATAGGTCACACTGCTATCTATTACTAGTTCTCTCTCTGCAGTAATAATTATTATGGTAATTCTTTTTTTTTTTTTTTGAGACAGGGTCTCACTCCGTCACCCAGGCTGGAGTGCAGTGGCACAATCTCAGTTCACTGCCACCTCCGCCTCCCAGGCTCAAGTGATCCTCCCACCTCAGCCTCCCAAGTAGCTAGGATTACAGACACTCACCACCATGCCCAGCTAATTTTTGTATTTTCAGTAGAGACGGGGTCTTGCCATGTTGAGCAGGCTGGTCTTGAACTCCTGACCTTAGGTGATCCACCTGCCTCAGCCTCCCAAAGTGCTGAGATTACAGGTGTGAGCCACCATGCCCGGCCTATTATACTAATTCTTAATTAAAATAGTATTTATGTTATAAATAGTACTAATTTAAAATAGTATTATTTTAGACCAACTACTGAATAGCCAGGTACTTTATATATATTTTAATTCTCAGAAGTAGCTCACAATATAAAAATTATACTCATTTAACTTATTTAATATAAGATTCCTTTAATATTAGAGTTCTGTGAGGTTTCTTACCACCCTCATCTCCCTCAGTGCTCTACTCTACCTGGACAGCCTGTCCACACCTCCGGCTGCAGCCGCTGCCCCACAACAGAGGCAGAAGGTGAACCTGATGATCAGTTTCTCCTCCTACCAAGCTTCAAGTGAGTGAGAGTTACGGGGGGTGGGGGGAAACAGAGAAATACTGGGTTGAACTATAAGCGCTTGCTTTAGAGAAGTTCAATCACATACAACACCAGCACTTTCACTTGGTTTAACCTAACAGACTATAGTATTATATAAGAATGGGGGGCCCTACAAGAAATCCACAGAGGGAACCCTGTTATAGAAATGGAAGGATTGCTTGTGAGATATGCAGAAACAGTTCGCAGGACTTTGTCTCATCAAAGTGAGGGGATTCGAGAGAAGGGATGAGAAAGGATAAAAGCTGTAAGTGTTCAGAAACCAGAGACAGCCTGGTCAGCATTAGCCCTACTAGCCCAGGCCCAGACCCAAACCCCAGCTGCTCTAACTGTCCTTCCTCCACCTTCCAACCTGTCATCAAGACCTATTTTACATCTTCTCTTTTATCTCCATGGCAAAGGCCCTACCTGAAGCCCGCATCAATGCTTACCAGAAAGATTCATTTCTGGTCTTATTTCCTATCCCAATACACCTGGCAGCCAGTCTCTCCTCAACGCTGGCAGCAGGGCGATATTCAAACACACAGCTCCAATCACACCCTGGCCCGCTCCATGTCTGCACAAGTTGCTGGTGAGTCCCAGGACAGGGAGGATGAGGTGACCTCAGCACCTCAACACTGCACACAAGACCCTTCCGATGTGGCTGCTTCCCACCTGTCAGCCCAAGACCTCCCCTCCCTGTCTCTGTCTTTTCCATTCTGGTCACTCTCTCCAGTGCCTACCTCGGGCAGGGCCTGCCCACTTGCCTGAGCCCATCTTCCCACGCTGGTCACTCTTCTTGGGGCTCTTCTTCCCATCCTTCAAGTCTCAGATGAACAGCACCCCCTTCAGGAGGCAGCCCGGGCCACCATGGGCTGATGGGCCTGCCCGCCTCCATGCCTTCAAGTGCAATCCCCGACAGTCATTCATAACCTTGACCTTCACAGTCCTGTCCTGTGGCCGCTAACCACACATGTCTACCAAATGCTGGAGATGTGGCTGATGCAACCGAAGAACCAAATCTCTGAGTTTAAATTTAAATACTGAAGCGGTTTCGTCAACGTGGATGCCAATATTAAAGAAAGTAATTTTTGGTACAGGATGGAAAAATTTTTAATATGTTTGAATTACCTCTTCAATTGTAAATTTTCTGTAATCTACATGTAGATTAAGTATTTCTGAGGAAAATTTAGCATCCTAATTGAGCTGGGCTATAAAATGTACACTCAATTTTGATGACTCAGTACTAAAAAAGAAAGTAAATATTGCTTAATACTTTTAAAACCTGATCACATGACAAAATGCTAATTTTTAATATATCAGCTCAGATAAAATGCATTATTAAAATACATTTCACCTACTTCTTTTTGCTATTGAAAAATGTGGCTACTAAAAAATTTTAAATTACATGTGTGGTTTACATTGTATTTCTATTGGACAGCAGTGGTGTGAAAATATAATAATACATTATATTAATATTATATATTATATTAATATATATTATATATTATAAAATATAATTGGTTTATTACTAGTAATTATAATAGTTACCATTTATTTCATGTCTAGAACTTTAAATGTTATCGCACTGACTTCTCAGAAAAGCCTTGATATACACATATAATTATGTCCATTTTATGAATAACAAAATAGTGGCTCAGAGAGGCTAATAAATTAGCCCAGTGTCACACAGTTGGTCCTGGAATAAAACTCACATTAGTCAGACTCCAACGCCTGGATCCGCAGGTATGTTGTTCCCCCATACCATCATCATATGTAGCTTCCCAGTAGACTTGAACCACAATTTCCCAACTACCTGTCGCAGTCCTTAGTATAGTGTCTGGGAAATACCGGACACTTAATAAACAATGAATGAACGGAGGAATGAATCACCAAGGCTTGCAGTAATGATGAAAAGAAATGACATGAAAATGATAAAAACATTCCGTAACTTGTGAAGCATTGTAGAAGTCCTGTTATTCTGGTATGACAGCCAGTCAAGGTGGCCACCTGCTGGAGAGCAGCTTGATTGGCCCAGGGCTATAAAACATTTCCAATCTCTCTATGTGTGCCTGGGAAAGTATGTTTTCTGTACAGCTGGTGCCCTCTTGTGTCCCCACGTTGTAGTAACATAGTATGACTTTCGCATTTATATGAAATACTCAAAATAATTTATAATTGCCACTTTTGTTCTTTCACTCTTCCAAAATCTCAGGGCTGAATCATCCCTCTGTCCAGGTCATCTGTTGTATAGGAGAATCTAGTTTTCTCCATGATCTGTAATTTCAAGGCTCAAATTCAGCAGAGTGACATAGGGGTCGGGTAGTTTCGGCACAGAGGGCTAAGATGCACCACTCGGTGCTTTACGCAGTTTCTAGGGTCACAGTCTTACCATTTCCCACCCTTCATCTTGGAATCCCATCTGCCTCGTGCAGCCCCTGAAGCATCTCCCTTACGAATGTGAGAGGCTCTGAGATTCCCCACTTTCATTTCAGCCACTGGGAGCAAGCTGGAACTCCGTCAAGTGACACTGGCCGCTCGAGTGGCAGGCTGCATCTTTCCAGGCCACTGACCCCTATAGGTTGTGACTAACCAAGCTCAGCATAGGGTAGCTAAGGAAGAACTGCGTCGTGGGTCTGTATTTGATCAGAGACCCAGCATTAATGCAAGTAACCCCTCAAGAGAGTGTGACCTCCTAGCCTGGACCCTGTGTGACACATGTGACTATACGGTTGAAGACTTCCTATGGCAATAAACAGCTGACCTGACTTCACCCTCGCGCACTCACCGCGGCAGTTCTTAGCTGTCACAGCATCCCCGTAGAACCCGTCAGCACACCTTTCACAGTGGGCGCCGTCTGTGTTCCCCAGGCACTTCAGGCACTCCCCGGTGACTGAGTCACAGTGACCAGCCTCCAAGGGGTCCACGTTGCCGCTGCAGTCACAGGGAACACAAGATTCGCCAGGCACTGTTGGGTTTCCATAGTAACCATCTGCACATCTGTATCAAAGATTGAAAGCGGGATCAGACAAATGCAATTACTTAGGGCCTTAGCGCACTATCCAGGGACTCCCTGAATGGCTAATAAATCAGACGGACTCTATTGCCTGAGATTTACTGTGAAAGGGATACGACTCCACACTCGGGCATTCCCAGATCTCCTTCACCTGTCATGATGAAGAGGGAGAGCGTCCAAAATGAGGCATAAATCCAAGGGACGTGCACCCATGTCCAGGACCAACTCTGACCCACCCCTGACCACTCCGGATGCCACACAGCCTCCTACAGGCTCAGCCAGAGCTGGGCACTGAGACGCACACATGGGAAAGGCAGCACTGGCCTTCAGGAGCCAGAAGACAGCTACTAAACCAAACCACCTGTCATCTCCAGAACAGCCCGGAGCAATGGAATATTCAAATGTGTGAACCACAGATACCGACTCCTTGCTGCTTCCTATTGTGCTTATTTTGTTTTGTTTTTTGAGACAGAGTCTCGCTCTGTCTCCTAGGCTGGAGTGCAATGGCACAATCTCCACTCACTGCAACCTCCACCTCCCAAGTTCAAGTGATTCTCCTGCCTCAGCCTCCCAAGTAGCTAGGATTACAGGCACCCGCCATCATGCCCAGCCTTTTGTTTTGTTTTGTTTTGTTTTTGTAGAGACGGGGTTTTACCATGTTGGTCAGGCTGGTCTCGAACTCCTAACCTCAGGTGATCAACCTGCCTCGGCCTCCCAAAGTCCTGGCATTACATGTGTGGGCCACCATGCCCCGCCTATTGTTCTTGATGAGAACTCAGATTAGCCAGGAAAAGAGTACCGTTCTTTAAAAATTCCCAGTAAGGTTTAACATTAATTTTAAAACATGAAATGTTGATTTTTCTCAATGATTCTATGAAATAATTATGCATCAAAACTCCAAAACCACACTTAACTGTGCATTTAAAAATAAACACATAGAATGTATATTTAATTTTGAAAATGTGTTGTGTTGAAGCCAGTGGATGCAGAGTACCTCTCACACCAAGCTCCTGAGTAGCCCGGGGCACACCGGTCACAGACCACTTCATCTCCATCATTGAGGTGGCAGGTGGGGCTGAAACTGTCAAAACATTAGAAATGAACAAAATTTTCCAATGGATGAAGCCAAATTTCTAAATATTTAAAATGCTTAATTTCTACTACTCCTGTGCTTACAGACTTTCAACGAGACCTCCTTAGCTCAGAATCCAGGGCCTCTGGTCACCCAGTCCACCCTGTGAGCCTCAACCCCTCACCGACTCCTGGTCCCATGATCCAGGCACTGACACTCGCTCCTCACTCCCTGCTCCCTACTCCTCTCATTCTCAGCCCACAGTGTGCCTGCTTCTCCCACTGTCTGCCTGGGTTAACCCAGCTCAGCCCCAGTGCCCAACTCAGCTGACGCTTCCTCTAGGAGGCCTGCTCAGGTGCTCCTAGGATGCTGGGTTCCCCACCTTGGGTTCCCTGGCACTGACTTCCCACCTCAGAGCCCTGCCCATACCAGGGCAAAAGTGAGCTCACTCAAACACAAAGTGGTCAGGAGGCTCTCGCTAACTGATGCCCCTTCCAACCCTATTCCTAAACCTTGAGAAGCCTGTGCAGGGTAGATGACAGTACCCACCACCAATTTCATCCCGAGTAACCCTGACTGCATCCTTTTTATATACTGGGAATTCTTTGAGGGTGGGTGGAGGAAGAGTTCTAAAGGTTAAACCAGTGAGAGACAGAGGCTTTTAAGCTGCTGGCCTGTGGGACGCACTTGCCTCAGCGTGACTATAAGGCCCTGTCTGGTACATCTCCTTCCACCTCCCGTGCCTTCTGTTCCACGGCCTGCTGCAATTCCTCAAATGGGCAATGCCTGTTCCTGCTGCCATGCCATGGCATGCGCAGCTCCATCTGCCTAGAACGCCCGTCTGTGCTGCCTGTGGAATTCCTTCTCCTGCAAGTCTGAGATAAGAGCTTCCTGCACCCACCTAGGTAGGCTGGACGCTGCTCTCCCTCCTCCCCACCATCTGGTGGAAAGGCCTCACTACAGTCACGACCACACTGAGTCCCCTGGGGCCCACGGCCAGGTGATAACGGTTTGCTATTCACAACACCTGCTGTAAAACTCATGACACAGTAGGCACTCCATAAATATCTGTTGAATCAATGAATGGATTTAGACTATTCTTGTTTAGCCTCATACGTACACATTTTGGTCATTAGATCAAAAAGTCCCTAAGTCGAGGGGCAATGTTTTATTCCTCTCTGTATCCCTCTACCTCCTAGCCCACTGGTAAGTAGACAATATATACCTGTGAAACAACTGATGACCAAGAGGAACCAAGAGGGAAAATGGCATGCATAGGCCCTTGCTGGCATACACCTTTTCTTGCCTGCTTTAATACGCCAAACTTTGGTTTACAAGAAAATAACCCACCCCTCTATCTTTAATCCAAATCAATTGTCACTGGGCAAAATTGACACACTTATTACACACAAAGTCTTGCTCTGAAGCCATTAGTACGCATCTGGGTGGGAATCCCGGCCATGCTGGCAGGAACCGCTGATGAGGTCCGAGGCTTACTTGTTGGAGGCTATAGTGAGAGGGCAGGCGCAGGGCTGGCAGTCCTTGAGTGTCCCTCGGGAAGGCTCCCCGTAGAAGCCGGGCAAGCACTGCTCACAGTGGTCGCCGGTGGTGTTGTGCGCACACGCCTAGGAACATGCACCAGAAGAATCGGCTCAGGATGTCTTAAAGGATTTTCAGATTTATCTACAAGCAACTTGAAGTCCAAGTGGAAAAAAAAAAGACAAAATGCTAAAACCAGTCACCAGACTCTGAGCTATATGAGGAAGGCCTCCTGTTTTCAGATTAATATCAGCCAGTGTGATGTGTATAAATGAGAAACCTGAGAGCTTTCTCTCTGACTGATGAGCACGGACAAGGGCAGGAGGCGGAGGATCAAGCTTTTGCAAACATGACAGCAAGTGCTGCTTCGGCCAGAACCTTCCGCCTGCTACCTCTAAGGGGAATTCTGATGAAGAATGTGATATGCATGTGGTCTCACAGTGTCCTCCTCCAACTGTTTTTTTAGTTGCAAAAGGAAAGAATCGTTCACATATAGTGGAAAAATTGACCGACACCTTGCCTGTGTAATCAGAATTAACATCACCAGTAAGGGCCAGACAGACACTGGGACTCCCAGTGGCAGTGCTCTGAGAGACTCATCCTTGACAAAGTATTCCGGCCTGAATAATCCAAGAGAAACAAAAGAAGGGCCCAGAACCAAGGACATTCTATTTTTTTTTTTTTTAAATGATTATATTCGGCCAGGTGCGGTGGCTCATGCCTGTAATCCCAGCACTTTGGGAGGCCAAGGTGGGTGGATCACGAGGTTAGGAGATCAACACCACCCTGGCTAACACGGTGAAACCCCGTCTCTACTAAAAATACAAAAAATTAGCTGGGCGTGGTGGTGGGCGCCTGTAGTCCCAGCTACTTGGGAGGCTGAGGCAGGAGAATGGTGTGAACCTGGGAGATGGAGCTTGCAGTCAGCCGAGATGGCGCCACTGCCTGGGCAACAGAGTGAGACTCTGTCTCAAAAAAAAAAAAAAAAAAAAAAAGATTATATTATTCAAAATGCCAATAGCATAAAATACAAAGAAAGGCAGTAGAAACATTTCTTATTAAAAGCCTAGGGAGACACGACGATAAAATTCAACATCTGATCCTAGATGGGGGCCTGTGCTGGAGGGAAGGATGCTATACAGGACATAATTGGGTCAACTGACAAAACTGAGAAACAGGTGGTAGGTTAGAAAAAGTAGAGTATCAGCGTTACATTTGCTTAAGTTGATAAGTGTACTATGGTTATACAAGAGACGAGCCTTATTCTTGCAATATACACACCAAAATGGCCATTGTCTATGCAACCTATTCTCAAGGAGTTTAGAAAAATGTATTATAATTAGATAGGCAGACGGATAATGATATTAATAAGGCAAATGGTGAAAATGGCAACAACACGGGAGTCTAGATAAATGGCAGGTGTTCTACGTACCATTCTTATTCTTACAAATCTTGGGTAAATTCCTAATTATTTCCAAATAAAGAGGTGGGTTTTTTTTTTATGGGGAATGAAAATAACTAGACATGAGAAACAACAACAACAACAACAAAAAAGCGAGCCACAATCAAGAAAATAAAACCAAAAAAACCCCCAGTCATTAGAAACATGCCCACAAATCACAGAGATGATGGAATTGGCAGGCTTTTAAAACATTATTATAGGTCAGGCGCAGTGGTTCACGCCTGTAATCCCAGCACTTTGGGAGGCCGAGGCGGGTGGATCACCTGAGGTCAGGAATTCGAGCCTGGCCAACAGGGAGAAACCCCATCTCTACTAAAAATACAAAAATTAGCCAGGTGTGGTGGTGTGCACCTGTAATCCCAGCTACTTAGGAGGCTGAGGTGGGAGAATTGCTTGAACCTGGGAGGCAGAGATTGCAGTGAGCCAAGGTCATGTGACTGCACTCCAGCTTGGGTTACAGAGAGAGACTCCATCTCAAAAAAAACCAAAAAACAAAAAACAAAAAAGCGATTATAAGCATGCTCAAAGACTTGAAGGAAAAATAAACACTGTGAAAAGAGAAATGCAAAATATACAGTAGGACCAAGTGGAACTTCTAGAACTAGAAGCTACCATATCCAAAATGAAGTACTGAATGGGTGGGCATCACATCAGCTTCAACATTGTAGGAGAAAAGAAGAGTGAATTTGAAGACAACAACAGAAACTCAAACTTTAGGAAAAAACAAAAGATCCCAGCCTCTATCATCTGTGGATCAATGTCACATGCAATTAGATTGGAGCGGGAAGCTGAAAAGCTATTTGGTCAAAACTTTTCATAACTTGATAGCTACAAACTCACAAATTCTAGAAGCTCAATAAACCCCCAGCATAAAGAAATACACACCAAGGCACAGTCAAAGTGTTCAAACCCAGAGACACAGAGACCCTCCTAACAGCAGGCAGAGAAAAAAGGCAGAATAACACACAGAAATAAGCAGACGACCACCAACTTCTCACTTGAAGCCATGTAAGCCACAAGGCAACATAACAATTTTAAAGTACTGAAAGAGAAATCTGCAAAAATCAATTTCAAAACTGAAGGCGAGCCTTTTTCAGATAAAGGAGAGTTAAGAGAATCTGTCAACCAGCAGATCTGCACTACAGAAAGGCTAACAATCCAGGCTGTAGAAAGGTGGTACCTACTAGATGAAATCATGGATTTATACCAGCGAATGAAGAGCACTGGAAACGGTACATACACAAAAAAATATGAAAAACTTTCTCCCCTCATTTAAAATATTCTAAAAGAAAGTGCAGTCAGTGGTTAGGAGGTGTGCAGGAGCAAAGGGGAGGGGTGGGGAGGTCGGCACTGGGACCAGGACCAGGCAGCACTGACCTCCGGGCAGCTACAGGCTCGAAGGGAGCGGGGCTTGTTCTGACACGTGTGTGGCTGCTCCTCTTGGTGTGCACCTCAGCTCCCATTTCCCCGTGTCCCCTTCTCCTACAGCCACTCATTTTACATACTTTTATTGGTCATTTTTCATCTAGCAATTTAGTATTTTCAGTTTCTAAACCATATACATTTCCATCATTCCTCAGGTTGATGAAAGTTTTCCCATATACTACATTTAATCTGGAATTGCAAGCATTTGTATTACATCCATTTTACTCCAGGGTTTCACCAGTTTCACTTAGGGTTATCCTAGACCAGAGCATCTAAACTGGAATGTGAATCTATTAATAAGTGCACCTGGGTTACCTGTAGACTCTGGTTCAGGGGATCTGAGGTGGGGCCTGAGTTTCTGCACTTGTAGCAAGCTCCCAGATGATGCCTACTCTGCTGGTCCTCAGACAACAGTCTTAGACCCTTTTTTCCTTCCCATCCTTCCTAGGACCTTGGGTTTGATAATGAATCCAAATTAATTCAAGATGCAACTGGTCTTAGTAAAGGGTTACATGGTTGAGCTAAAAGTATTCTGCAGAATAACTGCAATTTCATTGTAAAAATATTTGATAATGCTCATTTGGAACATGTCTATGGTATTTTCTTTGATCAAGGAGTCAGATTGTGCTTTCCTTCTCTTTGGGGAAACCAGTGTGTAGTTCTGTTGAAAAACCCACTGAGGGTCTGTTTCAGTGTTTCTCCAGGCGTGTGCCACCAGCCCTTTACCTGACTGTCCCTGTTGGTGGCTCTGGTACGTGAAGGAATGAGACTGTTCCTCCCCTTGGGGAGGAAAAACATCTCTTGATTGAAAAAAGACAGACATGAGGGCCCAAGACATGCACAATTTACTGTGATGCCATTCTCTTTTCTAAATCATGCCAAGCTGCAAGGAAAATAAATAGGTTTCTCCTTTGAATAAAGAGCTGAGAGAGCTCAGAGAGAAAAACAGGGGCTCTAAGAGCAACTGGAACCTCGTCTTTAATGAACTGTAGATAAAGAATTAACTCCTGGAAGCTAGATAGTTATATGCAAGGCCCAGGGCTATGAACAACTACACAAAAGGAAGAATTCAAGGTTTCTTTTTACAATAGATTAGAAAAAAAAAAGCAAGGTTAGATTTAACAGATATATGATGCTACCACGTTTTTTTTATTTCCTTAAATTCTAATTTAAATTTTTATTATTTTTGCCCTCTCAAACATTAATTGTTTAAGAAGGGAAAAATAGTAACTTCAGAGTGGAAAAACCTAGCAGACATCACCTAATTCAAGTGACCCAGATTAACATCCCCAGGAAGAAGACACAATGATATCATATCCGTCTGCTCGCAATGAGAGGGCACAGCACCTCCACATCTTCTGGTCAAAAATGTGTAACCTCAACCTAGTCATAGGAAAGCATCAGACAAGCTCTGGCTGGGGACATTCCACAGAATGCCCAGTGCTCTTCAAAAGTGCCACAGTCATGAAGAACAAGGAAGTCTGAGGAACTGTCCCAGAGGAGAGGAGACTAAAAAGGCAAGGTCACTGAATGGTGTAGGGTCCTGGGTTTGATCCTACAAAAAAAAGGAGCAGGAGTGAAAAACTGATGAAATCAGAATGTGGTATGTAGTGTAATTCATCTCATCGTGCTACTTCTTCATTCTGATAACTCCACTCTGGTTATGCAAGATGGTAGCATTAGGGGATGCTGGGGGAAGGTTACTTCAGAACTCTCTGTACTTCTGTAACTCTTTCATAGCTCTTCTGTAAGTCTAAAATTATTTCCAAAACATGCTTAAAGCTATAAAATTATTATTTATTAAAATTAAAGCTTTAAGGCCAGTTGCTACTTAGCATTATCACTTTAATATGAATATATATTTGTAAACATATATTAATGGAAGCATGAGAAATCTACTCTTTCAGCCTAGCTACAAAAGATGTAAGTGGCAGAACCACAGCCTGCTGTACCCCCCACCCTACCCTACCCCAAATGCTGGCAGGAGGCCTTACAAACCCAAATGGCAAAGGAAAGGAGGTGAAAAAAAGCAACCACCTCATCAAGTGGTTGGAAGCTGTGCACCTGAGGAAAGCAATCCTGGAGGGACTGATTCTGCCTGTAAACCACCCCTTCATGCAATTCCTACAGAAGCTTCACTTACAGAACAAAGGGCAAAATGAAAACTCTACTTACAGAATAAAGAAAAATTAAGTTCTAATTCTAGAGACAATAAGCCATCCTGGGCATCACTCTGAGATCCTCTCCCTGGGTCTGGTAATTAATTTTCCCTAACTCTGTGACTCAGTCAATCTCTTCTGGAAAAAGCATGAACATGCCAGGTGACCAGGGTACAGCTGATCAGCACATGCAGTCACTCCACCTCTGTGGATCAAACCCGCGAGACCCCAGAGTGTGGCCTGGCTTCGGGGCATAGGGCCTAGAAGAATTCCTGATTGAAGTTAAGAAACAAGTCCTGCCCCATACCTGCCCCAGAGTTCATTCTCAAGATTAACTACCTATTTCTTAAGCCCTGTTTCAACTCATATTGCATGAAAGTACCTGTTTGATTAATTTATCCCAACTAACTATAAAGCATGGTATATAAGTGAGTGTGATTATACTTTATTCTTCTTCTTAGGGTATATTATGTAATATCATGATTAAAAAAAAAATACTATCATTGTCTGTGGCCTCAGCTAGTTGGAGGGTTGAGGTGGGAGGACCATTTGAGCCCAGAAGGTCCAGGGCTGCAGTAAGCAGTGTTGGTGCCACTGCACTCCAGCCTGGGTGACGAGGTAAGACCCTGTCTCAAATAAATAAATTAACAAACAAACAAATAAATATTAGCACTGTCATCTAAAGATCCTATCCTTTGTATTTAATAAGTAGACAACATTTTCTACCTTTCTATTGCTTTATAGTCTCAGCAAATAAAAACAATTACTTTATATTATTCTAATAAAAAGAACTGTAATGAAATTGTATATCCCTTTTTCACTATTACCAAAGTAACTGTTTTCAAAAAAAAAAAAAAAAAAAAAACAGGAAACATTTCACGACATGAGCTTAAATCTGTAAATTTTCTTTGGGGTCTATGAGGCCAGGGTTATTCCATGGAGGAAGCACTTAAAAAAAATCACTTGTACACAGCAAATGGCTCTGAAGGGAGTAGGAGAGGGCACCTGAGCTACAGTGAAAGACTCACAATGCAAACGCCGTGAACATCGCACTCAGCTGCATGGCCGTGGCATTCACAGGGTTGACAAATTCCTCCAAAGAGTATTCCATCCACGCGGTAATAGCCAGAGAGGCACGACTGCAAGAGAAGGGAAAGTCATCCTCCTTCCACTGAGTTACAAACAGAAACTGCTCAGTTGCCCATGAGTACAGAAATGTCTTTTTTCTCAAACATGCTAACTGAGGTATCATTTACATGCTACACAATTCACCCATTTTAAGTGTACAATTCAATGACTTTTAGTAAAAACCTTACCGAGCTATGCAACCATCACCATAATCCAGTTCCTTATTTCTTTTTAAAGGTAGAAATACACACACAAAAACGTAATGGTTGTGCCAAGAGTCTTATGGCCTATTCTTGTTATGGTATTAATATCAATACGCTTGTCCAAGTAATTTCAAAATATTTTTAGCAACAGATTACTTTCATTGAGGATTGCAAGTGCATTTTCATATATTTCACATGTAAGGTGGAGCCCACCAAAGTGAAATAGCCAGGGGCCATAAAAGGTCTCAAAATAGGGCTGGCTTGTCTAAAGCTACCCAGGTCACATGCTGGTGATTTGTAAATATTCAGATATGATCAAGTTCCATCTTCCTTAAGTCAATGGCATGGGTACTGCAAGTTTCTCGTTGACTGAGGCAGGAGGGCAGCACTAAGTCAGAATATTGTCCGGTGCTCCAGCCCATTCCTGGTGGAGGAATCTGATTTTTTTAAACAATGTGACTTCTAATATTTCTATTGCCCAAAAAAGACTGAGCCAAACATTGGGTTGCTAAAGCTAAAATTCAAATGTTTGCCATGACATCCCCTTCAGTGCACTGTTTTCCCCTTAGGAAAGAACGAAAGGAAAAAGACAGGAGGAGAGAAGCGTCACCTCACAGGAGGTCCCTGTGTAGCCTTGTGGACATTCACAGTGCTCCACATCAGCGGCCACCGCCAGGTCGATGGCATTAGGGCTGGCTATGTCCAGAGAGACGGACTCCAACCTACAAATAGACAGACTGTTATGTGACTCACAGGCTCGCAAATACATCTCACATCTCAATGAAGATGGGCTCCTAAAAGATTTAAATCCAGCTGGGTGCGGTAGCTCGCACCTGTAATCCCAGCACTTTGGGAGGCCAAGGTGGGTAGATCACAAGGTCAGGAGATCGAGACCATCCTGGCTAATATGGTGAAACTATTAAAAATACAAAAAAATTAGCCGGGCATGGTGACGGGTGCCTGTAGTCCCAGCTACATGGGAGGCTGAGGCAGGAGAATCGCTTGAACCTGGGAGGCGGAGCTTGCAGTGAGCTGAGATCACGCCACTTCACTGCAGCCTGGGCAATAGAGGGAGACTCTGTCTCAAAAAAAAAAAAAAAAAAAAAAGATTTAAATCCAATAAAAGGGGGATGTGATTTTTGTAAATAACTAAAGGTCTTTCACAACAATATATTCTCTGGGAGCCATCATTATTCCCCGGAAATGCCTTCAATGTTTGGTACAAAGTCATGCTGTTGCCCATAGACTACTGTGGGAAAGGTCTGGTGTTGCCTATTTGGAGTTGAAGCACCTCAGAAAAATTAATCCATTCAATTATCACAAATAGAAAGATTACCTTTAAATGTGTCATGCTATGTTGGTGTTAGATGCATACAACTTTTTTTTTTTTTTTTGAGACAAAATCTTGCTGTGCTGCCCCAGCTGGAGTGCAGTGGCATAACCTCAGCTCACTGCAACATGCTCCTCCTGGGTTCAACTGATTCTCATGCCTCAGCCTCCTGAATAGCTGGGACTACAAGCATGCGCCACCACGCCTGGCTAATTTTTTGTATTTTCAGTAGAGATGGGATTTCACCATGTTGGCCAGGCTGGTCTCAAACTCCTGACCTCATGCGATCCACCTGCCTCGGCCTCCTAAAGTGCTGGGATTACAGATGTGAGCCACCACGCCCAGCCTAGCTGCATACAACTTTTATGCTTGGCACGGCATTGCCAGAAATTGTCCTCCTGAAAGTAATAAAATGACCAACGATGGATACGTTCACTTAAATGGACTGAGTAAAAGCTAAGACCATTAACATTAGGATGGTGAGAACCAGGTGCAACATGGTCCAGACAATTGCTAATCCATCGTGCATTTCCCAGAAACCCCCTTTGAAAGTTTCTCATCCTAATGTCAGGTCTGTCTTCTACTGGATACACTTGATGTGGACAACTGTTCTTACGTTTTCAATAAAATTACATTTATAAACTGAATTTTTAGGACAGCCAGTTCCTTTAGCTGTGTCCTTAATATAATGAATGTAAAATATGTTGAGCTTTAAATATATATTAATAAATAAAGATAAAATTGAAGTACCTTCACCATAAGTTTTTCCTCCACTTTCAATACATACCTGTAAAGAGCCATTTTTGCAGAATTGTAGTTGGCTCTGATCAAAAGATGTGTCACATTGGCAAGGACAGTCATCAGCTGGTCACGATCAATCTGCCTTTTGCTGTGAAAATCTCGGAAGTTTTCAGGCACAAGTCTAACCACATTTAGGTACTCTTCATAAGGCTGCAATGACAGACCCTCAGCCTGTGTGCTTAAAGTGAGTCCATTTCCCTAACATTTAAAAACAAGAGAAAATATATTTGTCATTCAATTTAATGATAAAATAAAAAATAAAATCAAATTTTGTATTCAGCAACATGGTTTTTCATTCCTGCCTAGCTTCTTGTGGCAAACATGTAATGGTGTGTACAGCTCTTGGCCCAGACTTATCACAGAAAAGGTGTTTCATTGTACTCTTTTTAGAGGGGTTCTGGTAATAAACTTAAAGACTGTGTACTTCGCTGGGATCTTGGAAAAGAAAGAAAGTCATGCAGCTGCCCACAGCTTTTATCAAAGCAACCCATCTGACACCTCTAATCTTTAACTAAAGTACAGAAGTAGAAAAAGTATGTAAACATAGCTCCAGCTTTTCATCAAACTGCTGTTAACAGAAGTGATTTACCGTGTGCGGTCTGCAATTGTTCAGGCTGGAGATGGAGGTGAAGATAGCTCCAGGTGAAAGGACATGAGAGACAAGAACCTGGAGTGGTTTCTGCCCAAACGTGCCCCAGACCCTGGGACATTACCACTTGGGGAGCCCTCCTGACTGAGCTGGGTCTTTTTATGGAGACTGAGGATGTGGGGATAGGGACAGAGGGTGGGGACAAGCATGGCAACACGTCTACTGTCCTCAGACTGCCAAGTACTGCCTAATCCATTTGTCTGAGAGGCAAAGTGGCACAGGGAAGAAGAGACTTAGAAGATTCAAGGTCAGAGCGAAAATTTGTCTCTTTTTTACTTAATTTTTTTTTTTTTTTTTTAGACATAGGCTCTCTCTCTGTCACCCAGGTTGGAGTGCAGTGGTGCAATCACAGCTCACTGTAACTTTGAATTCCTGGGCTCAAGCCATCCTCCTGCCTCAGCCTCCCGAGTACCTGGGATTACAGGCACATGCCATGGTGCCTGGCTAATATTTTTTGAGAGATGGGGTCTCACTATGTTGCCCAGACTGGTCTCAAACTCCTGGCCTCAAACAATCCTCCTGTCTCAGCCTCCCAAAGCACTTACATTATAAGCATGAGGCACCAAGCCCAGCTCCCTTTCTTTTTAAATGTGAAAAGATGGGTACACCCTGGGAATGAAGAGAAGAATGGCAGGTGCTGTCCTGAGGCAACTTCAGAAATGGGCTCAAAGACAGATTCTCACACTCACCGTCTCAGTAGTCCCCACACAAGTCCAGGGTCTGCTGAATGGCCACCTGGCCACCAGCTCCTTGCTGGGATGCCCTCACCTAGTCACTTTCAGTCATAAACTATCAGCCCACTAAGCCCTAAGCTCTACGGCAGAATCAAAGCAAAAGCAATCACCTTAATGATGACGTCAGCGTGCGACATGAGGTTACTGTCTACCGTCTCTACTGGAATATCGTAAGACACCGTGTATTTCAGGAATCCACCAAACGCAGTCAGCTGAAATGTTTAAGCGAGAATGAACATGAACGGGGAAGACAATCACAGCAACAATGAAGTAAGAGGAAGTGGTCACTGGGATCCACCTGCAAACAACTAGGCTACAACTATTCCCTTGACCATGACAGACAAGGAAGTTCACATTAAAGGCAGTGAAAGGGAAGTATACTTACAAACATTTTGGTTAATCAATATCACCAAAATGCAGGACATTGTTTGAAAGCACACAAGAAAAATGTACTCTTTCTTAGAGACCACAAGGCAAATTACTATAAACTTTTGTTAATCACACAATAGATATTTACTTCACTTAAGTAGTTTAGGGGATGAGGAGTTTGACCCATGTCTACAATCTCCACATTTTCGTTTCAGCATCCTCCTCGTAGGTCAATTAAAGAACATGTCTGATTTGCTAGTTAGAGAAAGGACTAAAGGTGTTTCTTCTGATGAGTTGTCCTTCAATATAAAGATTTTCTTTCTGATGAGTATATGACAGCAATATATTGTTCAGAACCCAACTTTGTACCATAAAATTGGAGAAGTGATATCAAGAGAAAAAAAATCATTGAACTCTCTTGATAAAATCATATAAATAGAGCACATGTTCTAGGATTATAATTTGATGGAAAAAACAATAATTTTCAAAAATAAATACTCCTTAAAAATATACAAAACAAGTTTTAAAACGAAAATATAATCATCAAATTAAATAGAAGCGTACCAAGCTACAAGACTACACTAGCATGCTTGCATGACATTACTTTAAAAAAAAAAAAAAAAAACCCGGGAAGGTAAGCAGGGAGCTATAATAATTGAGATGGAGTCTCGGGAATAAATTTTCTTATCAATCAGAATCTGGAGAGATGTGGCATAACTGGGGAGGGGGAATGGGAACACATCATCGCAAGGAAGGTCCAAGCCTACAAACCAACTTCCACATTGCAGAATCACCAGTTTGCATTTTCTTGAAATGTAACAAAAGCAGAAAGTATTCCATCTGTTCCTAAATGTGAGCTTCAGATGAGCACAGCCTGCCATGGTACTCAAAGTGAGGGAGCAGCACAACAGTCCCATTGCTGGAACCTTCCCTGGGTTGTTTTTTGTATGCCAGGCCCAGAAAGTTTATCTCAGAGAGGGGGATGAGACTTCACCAAACATACTGCTCAGGAACCAGACCGGAAGAGCAGAAGTTCTTATTTGAAGAATACAACATAAAGTCTAACAAGGCTAGAAAACCTTTGTATCTTCATGAAATGCTGTCCGACACTCAGGTGCCCTATGAGACTACCTAAAATGCAGGCAGCGCAAGTTCTTTCTCAGTGTTCCCTGAGACCTTCATCTGAGACATCGCTATCTGCAGGGACACACGCACCTTATTTCCAAGGTAGGCCTCGGGGGCCGCCCAGTAGTACTTGGGAGCCAGCCTCTGCATGACCGCGGTGTTGTTGATGCTGACCTGATGGCGCCCACCTAGTGCATCTTGCTGAGACGGGATCTTCCTGGGACTGATCAAGTCAGTTACCAGCCACCCGGACATATTGTTTACCTTAAAAACAAATTCAAGAATTTTGAAGTATGAAATAGAACTCACCTTAGATTTCACCCAGTGCAGCAGTAATATTTTCACAATGAAGAAATGGGTCAGAAAGCTTCTCTAGGGACGGCATTAACATAACACCTGTGGCTGCTGAATCTCATGACCCTTGACCCTTCCACTTGTAAAGGACCAGGAGAACCTGAGAACAAGTCTCACTACCCCAAATCCAGATCCAGTATAAGCAAATAAATGAGCAAAACCATAAAGGCCATGGGTATAGACTTTAGATTTAAAACAACAAAGAACATCATGAATACATTGAGCAAAATGTCTCTTGCTAACTCTGACTCCCTCTTCTTCATTGCCCCCTGCTTTTTACCCAAATGCTGAAAAATGTACAAAGATAACCTCTAGATCTTATACTCCCAATGTGTCACCGACATAGAGGTGATGGTACTCCCCCCAGCGTGGTGGCCACAGCAGTCACTGCTGGGTAAGTCCCTACGGAGCAGCTCCTCCCTTGCCTGCAGCCATCACACCATCTCCACCTCTCCTAGCCACCACTGGACACCCCTGTTGAACCCATCACCCCAGAACTCCCCGTTCCCGAAACAACTTGCCTGCATTCATAAACCCTGCACCACGTGCTGCTGTTCCCACCCTTGCCACTGGAGGACCTCCTACTCCTTAGCCTCTTTGAGCTGGAAAATCCCCATGGCCCTATGGCCAGCTGCGCTCCCAGGCCTGAGAGCAGCAGGGGCGGGCGGTGGGAGAGCCGACCTCCCCACCCAATCCATTTCCCCACAGAAGCAATTGAAACATGACGTGTTCTCTAGTGCCACATCATCCTGTTTTTTCTATAGAGAAATGTGTGTGGGAGTAAGCACATGACCTATAAAGAAACTTGAGGGGCAGACGGCTGCCTTTGACCCACGTCAGTGTCATTGCAAAGGGATGAGAGTGGTGTCACAGGGGAAGTCATCCTCATTTCCTCCTCACACAGCTCGTGCCAAGCTTGTGCAATACGACCTGCTCATTAAATCCCGCCTCGCAGATGGCGCCTCCCACCTGACCAACAGGCCAAGAGAGGCTGCTGCAAACATCAGAAACGCCAAAGCAGAAGCATTCAGAGCAGCCCCGGGGGTTTTTTTCCTTCAAGTTATAGAATCCTGGCTTGCAGCGATCGCAGGCCTTCCCCTCAACGTTTTCCTGTAAGTGAGGGTAAAAGATTAGCTTTTGAAACCAATGTGTCTGTCCAGAGAGAATAAAATGACATTAACAAGACAGGTGTTTGGTGATCCACAGAGACAGGTGAATAAACGTCCAAAGTAAAGGTGAGGCCTCATAAAGTCAATATTTCCAGAATAGAGATTTTGAATTCTATATAATTTGATTTTGTACTCAAGAACAAGGCTGGAGATCTTAGAACTTGGTCATTCCATTTAAATTGTTTTGTTTTGTTTTAAATCTTTCATTTTTTACTGCTCTTTCAAGCATTTCAAAATCTGGAGAGCTATAGAAACTTCTGTCTTATTCATAAATGCTCAAGATTATTTCCAGTCGTATGTAACATGTGCCAGAGACTGCACAGGTGGGAATAAGCACATAGGTACAATGGAATGTCCTATGAATTATGAAGAAATTGTTATTAATATTGTAAGGCCAAATAAAACCCCTCACTGGCACCACATTAATGCATTTCTTATGACTATTCAACTCCTTTTTAAGAGAAACTCAAAATAGCATATCTGCCTTTAATTGGTGTTCTCAGAAATTTAATGTTAATCTGGTTCTCCTCCAAATATAAAGCTGAAAAAGAGTATCATAGAATTAAGCTAGGGGTCCATAGCATCTCTTTTGCAACTACTCAACTCAGCCTTTATTGGTTGAACATAGTCATAGAAAATAAATAAGCAAATGGATACAGCTCTGTTCCAATAAAACTTTATTCACAAAACAGGCAGTGTGTCAGATTTGGCCCACAAGCCATAGTTTACCAAGTCCTGGTTTAAAGAAAGACGACAGAGATGAGGCCCACAGAGGGAGGTGGGAATATAAAGGTATGCAGTGTTTGGTGTCCTCTAAGAAGTCACAGAAATGCCTCTGGAATATATGACCATTACCAGAGGTACAAAAAAAGCAAGCCAGATGCCCATGTAAGTCCAAGCATATATAATGCAGCCAACTGGGTGTGGCTCGGAGACAAGGGGCAAGGGGAGTTCTGCTTAAACCTTACCACTTTGCTCAAGAACTGATCATTGGAGCCAATGGAAAACACTCCTTTTCCAGAGAAGCTCAAAGGAAGCTCAGGGGTGTCTCTGACCTCCCCACTTACCTTACAAACACAGGGCCCTGTGCAGGGCTCATCATTGGCACTGCCCACTGGGTTGCACCCACAGGAGACACAGGTCGGGTAATCCTTATAGCCAAGTTGGCAGCGATCACATTTTTCTCCTGCATAGCCTTCCTTACACAGGCACTGACCCGGCCACTTCCCTAGAAAGACAACAATGGCAATGACCCAACATGAAGGCAAAAGAAGTTTAAAGCAGGGGTTGGCAAACGTTTTCCGTAATGGGTGAGAGGGTGTCTATTTTAGGCTTTTTGGACTCAGAGTCTCATTTGCAGCTGCTCAGCTCAGCCGTTATTGTTCAAACACAGCCGTAGAGAATACACAGGCAAATGACTGTATCTCCATTCCAATAAAACTTTATTCATAAGAACAGACAGTGTGCTGGATTTGGCCCATGGGCCATAGTTTCCCAATTCCTTGTTTAAAGAAAGAAAACAGAGATGAAACCCACGGAGGGAGCTGGGAATATAAAATGGTAGAGTGGCTTTGGAAAACCCTTTGACACTTCTTCAAAATATTAAACATGGAGTTACCATAAGATCCAGCAATTGCACTCCTAAGTAAACAAATAAAATGAAAACATACACCCACAAAAGTCCCTAGTAGCATTATTCATAATAGCCCCAAAGTAGAAACAATTCAAATGTTCATCAACTGATGAATGGATATATAAAACATGGTATGTCCATACTATGAAATATTATTTGGTAATAAAAAGGGATGAAATACTGATACATGCTACGACACGGATGACCTTGAAAATATTATACTAAATGAAAGAAGCCAGTCACCAAAAACCAACATATATGGCTCTATCTCTATGTAATGTTCAGAATAGGTAAATCTGCAAAGAAAAAGCTAATTAATGATTGCCAGGGGCCGGGAGAAGGGGCTGGAGGAAAGTAAGAAGTGACAGCTAGTTTGTAAGGGGCTTCTTTATGGGATGATGAAAATGTTGGACTCTTAGAATGTGGTGATGGTTGCACCAATACACCAAAACAATGAATTATAGACTTCAAACGGGAAAACTGTATCGTTGTAAATTATAAAACTGTTTTGTAAAAAAAAAAAAAAAATGCACACAGGCAAGTGGCAGAGAGCAGCAAGCACTATCTTTGTTTTTAATGTCAGCTCTGAAACCTTAGGGCTGTGTCATCTCGGCCACGTTTCTTTTTTTTTTTTTTTTTTTTTTTTTTGAGATGGAGTCTCGCTCTGTCGCCCAGGCTGGAGTGCAGTGGCGCAATCTTGACTCACTGCAAGCTCCGCCTCCCGGGTTCACGCCATTCTCCTGCCTCAGCCTCTCCGAGTAGCTGGGACCACAGGCGCCCGCCACCACGCCCGGCTAATTTTTTTGTATTTTTAGTAGAGACGGGGTTTCACCGTGGTCTCGATCTCCTGACCTCGTGATCCGCCCGCCTCAGCCTCCCAAAGTGCTGGGATTACAAGCGTGAGCCACCGCGCCCGGCTCGGCCACGTTTCTTAACTGCTCTGAGCTACAGTTTCCTTGCTTGTAAAGTGGGTTAAGTAATTTCTATCTGCTATGGTTGCAAAGTTTAAATGATATATTTTTTTAAATGAACTCAACTGAGGGTAAATGTCACCACCACTATCACCATCATCATCTTCATTATCATCATCATCATCATCCCCTCACCAGTTGCAAGTAAGAATCAATTCAGTTGGGTAATTTACCCTCCCCATTGCTGGGGGGCCCATCCATCCCTGCTGGTCTATATCCATTTTAACTGCCAGTGGCTGAGAACTTGATGGGGTCACAAGAGTCTTTGAACAGACACAACCTATTCAGGAGACTCTGGTATTTGCAAGTCAATTTGCCAGTTTTTGAAACAGAAAGAAAGAACTCTGACATTTACCAAGTTAACGGGAGGACTTGCTTGATCTGTGAGATGATGTACGCAAAAGCCCTCCAAATGTCTTCTAAAAGCTAAGGAGAGCAATTGCTATTTCCTGTGTTCCACACATGGCTTTAAACTGAGCCTTATTTCTTCTTTCATCAAATGCTCAATTATCTGCTCAAATGTCATTTCATCACCCCAACATTGTCACCTCATTACCCCATCTCCCTCCATTCATGAGTCCTAATTTTGCTTTATGTCCATGACACTACTTCTCGACCTGGCATTATATTACCCATATACTTGTTTGTTTAGTGTTTTTGTGAGCAAGGACTTTGACTACCTTGTTAAGTACACACTCCTAGGTCCTCAAAAACTGCCTGACACATAGTAGGTGCTTGATACATACTTGGTGAACAAAAGAATCAATAATCATGTTACCACCTGGCTATATAATGGTAATAGTTCCAGTATGTGCAAATCTTCCACACACACACAAAATCAATTACAAGCACAAAAGTGAATCAAGTACTTACCATTGTGTAAGTCAGAATGGAGGTCATCCTTAATACAGACAGAACTGAGGGACCCCACAGGGTCACAGTCACAGGGGCGGCAAGGCTCATCCTCATAAGGAGACACCTGAAAGGCAGAGGTTGCCCTGGATTCTCTTACTAGAAATAACAGCAATGTTGGCAATAGTACCAATAAGAAGGTATTGGCTTTTTACTCAAGATGGGACTATTACGATGCTTTTGTGCATGGGGGTGGGGGGTAGGTTTCAGGAAGACAAGGTGATCTCAAGCCAGGAAGCCCAAACATCTTTTTGATGGTGACCGTAGTTAGTACCATTAGCAAAGTGACATCTTTTCCTATTATCCCTGCTATCCAGCCCCCCTCACTCTGCTGTCTCTCAGAGCCACGTTATAACCAGACCACCACAAGGACCCACGTAAGAACTACAGATCAAGTCAATTAAAGATTGGCTGAACACGGCCAGGCACGGTGGCTCACGCCTGTAATCCCAGCACTTTGGGAGGCCAAGGCGGGTGGAACATGAGGTCAAGAGGTTGAGACCATCCTGGCCAACATGGTGAAACCCCGTCTCTACTAAAAATACAAAAATTAGCTGGGTGTGGTGGTGGGCGCCTGTAATCCCAGGTACTCGGGAGGCTGAGGCAGGAGAGTCGCTTGAATCTGGGAGGCAGAGGTTGCAGTGAGCCGAGATTGCACCACTGCACTCCAGCCTGGGGACAGAGTGAGACTCTGTCTCAAAAAATAAAAATTAAAAAAAAGATTGGCTGAACACCTCCTACAGGCAAGAGACAGCTGCTTTAGTTATAGGTGAATTTTCACATCTGTAGTTAGTATTATGACCCAGGATTACATAGCCAATGGGCCCTGGAATTCAAGCTAAATAACAATGACTGACATCCTATTTTGAGTAAGGAAAGCAGGAGAGAGTAGGAAATATATATATAAAAACACTACTAGCATAACAAGGATATAAATGAAATATTACAAAAGTCTCCAATACAGAGGTTAAGACTTGACAAAGTCTCTTTTCCACCTGGGGAAGATGATGAAGATCAGCAATGGCAAAGAAATACTCTTACTTTGTGTGGTCTATAATATCCATCAATACAGGTTTCACAGTTGATTCCCATGGTGTTCTGTAAGCAATTTATGCAAACCCCTCCTCCTCTGAACTGTCCAGCAGTATTCAAACTTTTCTTCTGCTTTGCAACACTTTCATCATAGTAACAGTCTTCGGCTTTATTGTGACAATTACATGCTAGGAGAATATTTTTAACATCTCAGTTAATTTACATAGCATGCCTTATACAAAGAAAACTCTTAACCTCCCTAAGTAACTTCTATGATTTTAGATTAAATTAAAATCCTAGAATAAGTAATTTTAATAAGATATGGGCAATATTATGGAGGACAATTGGGAAGAGCTATTAATATCAAAATAATAAATGTGCATACCCATTTGACCGAGCAAACCATCTCCTGGGATTATATTTTGCAGAAGTACTTGCCCACTTGAGAAGGACCTATACGGGGTTAATCATTGCACCATTGTTTGTGTGGACAACAGACTAACAACCATCAAAATAACTGGTGGTTGTTCAATAAATTATACTACATTTGTATAATGGAATTCTGTGCAACTGTTTTTAAAAACAGCATTTCTAATTGCTAATACGGAAAGAATTTCACAATACATTGTTAAATATAAAAAGCGACGTGGGCCAGGCACCGAGGCCCACGCCTGTAATCCCAGCACTTTGGGAGGCCAAGGCGGGCGGATCACGAGGTCAGGAGATGGAGACCATCCTGGCTAACACGGTGAAACCCCATCTCTACTAAAAATACAAAAAAAAATAGCCAGGTGTGGTGGCTGGCACCTGTAGTCCCAGCTACTCAGGAGGCTGAGGCAGGAGAATGGCATGAAGCAAGAACCTGGGAGGCGGAGCTTGCAGTGAGCCGAGGTCGCGCCACTGCACTCCAGCCTGGGTGACAGAGCGAGACTCCGTCTCGGGGAAAAAAAAAAAAAAAAAAAAAAAGCGATGTGTATAATGGCATGCATAGTACATTGTCTTCTGCATAAGAACTGTATTGGCTGGAGGGATATGTTAACGTACGCTTTCTATGCATAACAATTTTAGGAAAGACATACTAGAAAATAATAAAAAGTGCAAAGGAGGGAGATGAAGTGGAAGTCATGCTTTTTACTACATACTTTTACATATTGTTAGATGTAGGAATCTTGTGAATATATTGCCTATTTAAAACTTAAATCCAAATCAATATGGAATATACAACCTGGCAGATCCCATGGTAAAAAAACAAAAACAAAAATAAAATTAATACAGAATAATAGACTATATGGAAAAGGGGACTTGTAGATAAAACAGCAAACCCATAAAGATATATTTAGGCCACAACAGTTAAAATTTTAAGATAATCTGCAGCTTTGGAAACTACTCAAATTTCTAAGAAAACAAGTTACTTGCTAACTATAAAAGCTGTTAAGACACTATAAACTTGGACGTATTAAGAGGAAAAGTGTACTGACCTTCAGATTCTAAGTATACTGACCTTCACATGTATTGCCAGAGGACACGGTTCCCGGCCTCCAGGGCTGCTGATGGTACCCAGGACAGCACCTGTTACAGCTCTCCCCGCAAGTATTATGCTCACATTGACACTGCAGTTTCTACACAATAAGGAAGCCAAAACTGGATCAGAAAATGTATCTGCTTGTTTTTCTTAATTTCATGATAAAAAGAACCTATCTGTCAAATATGTGGCAAGACCTCACAATAGAGGATATATGAGTATCATCAAAGCAAACTGGCATTTAATTTTTAGATGCCAATATATACAAATAACCTGGTTACAAACAGAAATGAAGAGGAATAAAGCAAAACCAGAATACGACTTAGCTAATAAAAACTTTTTTTAAAAAGATACATGGAACTTATTAAGGGTTTAGAAGCTCCTATTAATAATTTTCTTAGTGTTCATCTACATATTTTTCAGCATCAATAGTAGAATAGTCCTATTCAAGAGGTAAAGAATTACAAAGATTAGAAGAAAATAAGAAGTAACTTCGTGTAAGTGTTTTAAAAGGGAAGATGTCAGGACCAGCCTGGCCAACATGGTGAAACCCCAACCCCAGTTCTCTACTAAAAATACAAAAACTTAGCTGGGCGTGGTGGCACGTGCCTGTAATCCCAGCTACTCAGGAGGCTGAAGCAAGATAATCCCTTGAACCCAGGATGCGGAGGTTGCAGTGAGCCGAGATTGCGCCACTGCACTCCAGTGTGGACAACAAGAGTGAAACTCTGTCTCTAAATAAATAAATAAATAAAAATTTTAAAAAATAAAAGGAGATGATGTCATATTATTCATTTAATGTAGTACTAAAAGAGATAAACTGTTAAATCTTTTTTTTAAATTTTTATTGAGACAGAGTCTCACTCTGTCACCCATGCTGGAGTGCAGTGGCATGATCTCAGCTCACTGCAACCTCCACCTCCAGAGTTCAAGCAATTCTCCTGCCTCAACCTCTCGAGTAGCTGGGACTATAGGTGCACACCACCACGCCCTACTAATTTTTGTATTTTCAGTAAAGATGGGGTTTTGCCATGTTGGCCAGACTGGTCTCAAATTCCTAGCGTCAACTGATCCACCTGCCTCTGCCTCCCAAAGTGCTGGGATTACAGGTGTGAGCCACCATGCCCCTTTTAAATCTTGATTTAGTACCAAAAAAACGGAAGGGGAGAAAATAGGAAGAGAAAACCTTTCTTCTAAAAAATGTAAACATAATTTATACTTGCACTTTTTTTTTTTTACTTTCTTACAGACAACAGAAGGGCTTCAAAATTAATAAGGCCACTGAACTGTACACTTTCAAATGGTAAATTTTATGTTAGGGATATTTTATCACATAAAAAATCATTGTAAGAACTTAACTAGAAACATATCCTCCAAAGCAAAATGAAATTGTTTAAAAATGACATGTTAAATTTCTGAAAATCTGTTTTTTTGCAGCATAATTTTATACCTTTCATGTTTGTTTGGAATCAAAAAGAGTAATGCAAATATTATAGCTACAATTTCTGTTTTGAAGTTTTAGTAAAATGTAAAATACTAGAACTCACCTTTGTAGTTTCATCCCACGGGCAGCTACTAGCATGGCCATAGCAGATACACATGCCTCCAACAGAAATGTCCTTTATTGAATAATAATACTAAGGAAAAAGAAAGTTATGAACAAAAATTAAAACCTAGATTTCAGTGAAATGAAAATGTTGGCACACCAACAAATATCTCATGTAGTTTAAGAGTTTTTATTGGTAATCTAAAATATAATGACATGTACATTTAAAAATTATATTTCATGCACAAAGAATCCTGTGCTCAATTAAAATAAATTAGGCTCAAATTAGTTCATCAGAACCCAAAGAAGTCTAAAAGAATTCCCCAACTGCATCTTAAACCAAGTCAGTAATCTTTCAAAACTCATTATTGAAAACCCTAAAGAAATTGGCAAATTGAATACAGCACTCTATAGAAAAGATCATGAACAAGTAAGAGTTACCCTAGAATGCAAAGTTAGTCTACCACACAAAAATCAAGAAATGTAAATCACATTAACAGAACAAAGTGCTTTCCTCTGAAGAAATGCACTCACCAGTTCTCTGTTTTCACATGTTAGTGTTAATAGACTTCTTTTTAGATTTCATTTTCCATTGTTCACTGCTAGTGACTAAAAATGCGATTCATTTTTGTTTATTGATTTTGTATATTGCAACACTGCTAAATTCACTTGTTATTTCTGGTAGTTGCTTTGTAGCTGTTCTACATACATAATCATGTCATCTACAAATAATAACAGTTTAGTCTTACTACGTGTGCCTTGATTTCATTTTTTTTTTTTTTTGAGACAGTCTTGGTCTATCACCCAGGCTGGAGTGCAGTGGTGCGATCTCGGCTCTCTGCCGAAGAGATCTACCTCCCGGGTTCAAGCTACTCTCCTGCCTCAGCCTCCTGAGTAGCTGGGATTACAGGCATGCGCCACCACACCCAGCTAATTTTTGTATTTTTAGTAGAGACGGGGTTTCACCGTCTTAGCCAGGATGGTCTTGATCTCCTGACCTCGTGATCCACCCGCCTCAGCCTCGAAAGTGCTGGGATTACAGGCGTGAGCCACCGCGCCCGGACTTCTTTTTTCATTATTGAACATTGTTGAGCATTATTGAACAAGACCTTTTCAAATAAACAATAAAACTCTGCCAAAGGGAATTAAAGAAGATTCAGATAAGTGAAAAGTTATGTATCAGGTTCACAGATTGGATGACTCAACATTGTTAAAATGTCTTCTAAAATTCTTCCCAAATTGGTCTAAAGAATCAACGGAATCCCAATGAAAATCTTCGCAGGCTTTATATCTTTTGCAGAAATTAACAAACTGATTGTAAAATTCATAAGGAAATGCAAGAAACCTGACCTCTCAAGACCTACTGTAAAGCTACAGTAACCAAGAAAGCTTGTTATTGGCACGAGAATAGACAAACAGAACTATGGAACAGTAGAGAGGCCAGAAATAAACCCACAATAATAAGGTTGAATAGTTTTCAACAACGGCCCCAAAACAAGTAAAGTATTCTCAACAAATGGTGCTAGAACAATTGCATATACATATAGGAAAAAACAAAAAACAAAAAACAAAAAAACTCTGACTCCTCCCTCACACCAAACACAAAAATTAATATGAAATGAATTATAGATGTAAAAGCTAAAACTATACAGCTACTAAAAGAAAGCCTACCATGATATCTTGGTAAATTTGGGATAAGCTAATATTTTTTGAGGTCATAGAAAGCATTAACCATAAAAGAAAAAATGGTAAATTGGGATTCATCACAAAACCTCTGCTCATCAAAAGTCACAGGAAAGTGAATAAGCAAACACCAAGTAGAACGGATATGTTTGCAATATATACATATCTGATGAAGGATTCGTATACAAAATATATAAAATTCTTTTATAAGTCAGTAACAAGGAGGCTTATTTTTTGTCCAATTTAAAAATGGACAGAAAAAATCTGATCATATACTAGTAAGCACATTGTCAACTTTAGTCAGCAGAGAAACACAAATTAACATCACAAAATGCCAATACATGCACACAGGAACAGCCAGCATAAAAATGACTGATAGCACTAAATATCTAATAGCGTGTAGTGCAGCCAGAACTCTCACACATTGCTGGTCAGACTACAAAAACGGATACAACTATTTTTATTTTTATTTTTTAAACAGAGTTGAGGTCTCACTCTGTTGCCCAGGCTGGTCCCAAACTTCCAGGCTCCAGTGACCCTCCCATTTCAGCCTCCCCAAGTGTTGGGATTACACACGTGGGCCACAACACCCAGCTGGATACAACTACTTTTTATATAAGTTTAACATTTTCTTAAAAAGGTAAACATCCAGCTACCTATAACTTAGTAATCCCACTCCTGGGTTATTGAAGGGATATGAAAATTTTGGCGACACCAGTCTTATACACTTAACTACATACTTAAAATCTGTACGCTTTCCTGAATGTAAATTATGCCTCAAACTTTAAAATTTGATATGAAAGAAAATCCTCAGTTGCCGAAGATCAGATGTGGAACCAGACTACAGTGTGAAGAACAAAGACCATGACATTCACCACATTATGGCACTATGGGGATGGGGTGGGTGAGGGACCTGAGGATATGATTTTGGCCCATCACCTAAACGCAGCATCTGTAACAACACAGCAATCTTACATGAAATAAGGATACAGCTGCTGGCAAGAATAAAGGCCAACACGTGGGGGAAAGAACAACCAAAAAGGAAAGAAGAAAAATAAGAGTTCCCTTAAATAAAATGAATCTTTTTATTTTATTTGGCAGGACTGCTGTCCCATACTCACGCGTCTGGTAACAATAGGATCCAGGTCTTTAGGTTCCCGGTGGCTAAGGGTCATGAGATCTGCATTGAGCGTTCTAATGCGTTGTAAGCGAAGGCGAATATATCGTGCAGAAGTGAATTCCAACAACTTGGGTGAAAGATCGTCAGCGCTTGGTCTGCCATTGATGAGTGATGTATGAATCTGAAGACGAAGGCATCAAAATAGACGAATGTTATTTATTTATTTATTTATTTATTTATTTATTTATTTATTGAGACGGCATCTCGCTTTGTGGTCCAGGCTGGAGTGCAGTGGCACGATCTTGGCTCACTGTAACCTCCACCTCCCAGGTTCAAGCAATTCTCCTGCCTCAGCCTCCCGAGTAGCTGGGACTATAGGTGTGCACCACCATGCCCAGCTAATTTTTGTATTTTTAGTAGAGACAGGGTTTCATGATGTTCACCAGGTTGGTCTTGAACTCCTGACCTCAGGTGGTCCGCCTGCCTTGGCCTCCCAAAATGCTGGGATTATGGGCATGAGCCACCATACCTGGCCACAAATGTCAATTTTAAGCTTGCAAAAATATAGCCCTGATTGTCTAATGTCAGGACAGAATCTTTAAGAGATACCATCTAAAATCAAAACAAAACAACTAGCTTCTTGTAAAAATATGTCTAGCATTTGTTAATTACTTTCAAATTACCATGATCTCAATGTCTTCAGTTTATTGAAGTTATCTGTTTCACTGTCTCAGATATACTATATACTTAAAATCTGTATGCTTTCCTGAATGTAAATTATGTCTCAAACTTTAAAATTTGATATAAAAGAAAACCCTCACTTGCCAAAGATGAGATGCAGAACCAGACTACAATGTGGAGAAAAAAGACTACGGCATTCATCACATTATGGCATTATTGCTGAAAATCTTTTAAGAGGATCATTTCTCTCGGAGTGGTTAGAATATTTCAGCATCTGTCCCTGGGCTACAACTTCTCTGAAGCAAATTTAAAATGTTGTGAATAGGCTTCGAGAAGAACAAAGAAAAAGTCCACAAAGCCTGAATGATACAGGCTGTCTTAATTAATCTCTGCCCTTGAAACAATGCACAGCTCGCTGCAGAGTTCCCGCTGTGAAGAGCACTGGAGAGTTTTTGTAGTTTCATCTCATCGAGCCAGGTGCTGCTAAAGAATGGGCTGTTTCTCATTATACTCTGACTTTAAGGAAGTGTATACAATCTGGGCATGTTGGGCACTAAGCTGCAAGACTTCAAGAGTCTCCAGTGCTCACCACCTACCGAGGAGAACATTGAGAAAACTGAGAACTACAACTCTGGGGAACATTTTAGCTCTCTAATACTTCAACAAACGTTCTTGCCCTGGTGCTGTGGGGAACATGCTCTGAAGGAGGATCCGAGGGCGTTATTAAATCACAGCAGAGTGAAGACTGAGAGCCTCCTTGAAGAGAGGAAGTCAACAAGGTAAACTATATTGTTTGTGAAATTACTCAGACATGACTCAAGGCCACTTTAAATAGAGCTAGATAGTTAAAGATCTTTGTACTGAGAGAGATCAATTTTGAGTGTTTAATGTTGGCTATGACAATGGCTGTCTTAACATCTGAGACGGGGAGACTCTGATGAGGAAACAGATCTTGCTGCAGTGGGCACCACACCTACCTCTCCATGCTCAAGTGGCACCAATCTGGAATAATAGGAGGTGCAGATCACTTCATCATCAGCCCTGTAGGTAGGTGGCCCTCGTCTTGGAGTTATATTGTAACGAGACAAACACTCTGAGTCGCTGACCGCATAATACTGCCAGGGGCTGAATGTGGTGCCGTCCAGAGAACGCTCCAAAATCCAGTTTCCAGGTCGAGGGGCATTGGCAGCTTTAATGATGACATATGCAACTTGAAAGACCTAAAACAAAGACACTGAAAAGTCTCAATCCAGAATCGATATAAGCCAGGCACAGAATGAGAGCTACTGCATGATCTCACTTAAAGGTAGAATCTAAGATAGTTGAACTTAGACAGTAGAATGGGGGCAGCAGGGAGAGGGGAATAGGGAGATGGTGGTCAATACATACAATGTTTCAGTTATGCAAGATGAATAAGTTCTGGAGATATAATGGACGGTAACGATACTGTACTGTATACCAGAAATTTATTTATTAAAAGGGTAGATCCTAAGTATGCTCATCATAATACACAAAAGGGTAACTACGTGAAGTGATAAATACATTAATGATCTGGATTGTGATTATTCTTTCAGTGTATATGTATATCAAAAAATTGCACACCTTAAATATACACAACATTTTTTAAAAAATAGAATCAGCAGCAGCTGTTCAAAAACAAAAGTGCATCTTGAGAGAGCTGGTATACACTGGTTGCCAAAATCGAAGCTTTGGAGTATAACTGCTCATACATGTTAATCAGAAATGTGTCTTGTGAATAATCTCCTAGTAGCATTTGTTTTCAGAATAAACTCAAAAAGTACTCACAAATACATTTGTAGTATTATTATTATTATTAATATTGGTATGAACATAACAGCTTGTTCTTGTTTCCAATGTCTTTATTTGGATTCCGAAAGATCCTAGTATTATGTTACGTTAATAGTAGTGTTAAAAGTGTTTCACATAGTGATTTGGAGATAACACATGTAAATATGAGAAAAAAAGTCAGCCCACTACACATCTACAGAATGGCTAAAATCCAAAACACTGACAACACCAAATGCTGGTGAGGATGTGGAGCAACAGGAACTCTCATTCATTTCTGGTGGGAATGCAAAATGGTACAGCCTCTTTGGAAGATAGTTTGGCAGTTTCTTACAAAACTAAACATGCTCGCCATACTCAGTAATAAAAATGCTCACCATACTCAGCAATCATGCTCCTGGGTATTTACCCAAATGAACTGAAAACTTAGGTCCACACAAAAACTTGCACCACCACTGCCAAAACTTGGAAGCAACCAAGATGTCCTTTAATAGGTAAAAAGAAACACATGCTATGGTGCATCCAGACCATGGAATATTATATTAAAAGAAATGAATTCTCAAGCCACAAAAAGACAGGAAGAAACCTCGAATGCATATTACTGGCCGGGCACAGTGGCTCATGCCTGTAATCCCAGCACTTTGGGAGGCCGAGGCTGGTGGATTGCCTGAGCTCAGGAGTTTGAGACCACCCAGGGCAACATGGTAAAACCTTGCCTCTACTAAAATATAAAAAAATTAGCTGGGTGTGGTGGCACGTGCCTGTAGTCCCTGCTACTCAGGAGGCTGAGTCATGAGAATCACTTGAGCCCCAGAGGCAGAGGTTACAGGGAGCTGAGATTGCGCCACTGCACTCCAGCTTGGGCTACAGAGTGAGACCCTGTCTCAAAAAAAATGGCTGGGCACCATGGCTCAAGCCTGTAATCCCAGCACTTTGGGAGGCTGAGGCAGGCAGATCACTTGATGTTAGGAGTTCAAGACCAGCCTGGCCAACAAGGTGAATTTTTTTTTTTCTTTTTGAGACAGTGTCTCACTCTGTCACCCAGACTGGAGGACAGTGGCGTGATCTTGGCTCACTGCAACCTCCGCCTCTTGGGTTCAAGTAATTCTCCTGCCTCAGCCTCCAGAGTAGCTGAGAGTACTGGTGCACACCACCATGTCCAGCTAATTTTTGTATTTTTAGTAGAGAGGAGGTTTTACCATGTTGGCCAGGCTGGTCTCAAAGTCCTGACCTCATATGATCCATGCCTCCCAAGTGCTGGGATTAAAGACATGAGGCACCATGCCCCAACAACTCTGAATTCTTACAACGACATTCTTCTTACGAAGTAAGTACTATCATTTCCCCCCATTGCAGATGAGGAAATTGGGGCACAGAAAGGTTAGGTAATCTTCCCAGGATCTCATAGGTGCTAAACTGTATATAGCAGGGCTTGAACCCAGGCAGTTTGTACTCTTAAGCACTATGCTGCACTACTTCTATATATTGCAAAGAAAAGGAAAAAAATCCCAGGCTGAGACAACTGATAAGTCCTAATCCAGTTTTTCCACCCTTTTACTTCAACCAGTGTCATTTCTTTCTTTCTTTCTTTTTTTCTTTTCTTTTTTTTTTTTTTTTTTGAGATAAGATCTCACTCTATCACCCAGGCTGGAGTGCAATGGTGTGGCCACAGCTCACTATGGCCTTGACCTCCTGGACCCAAGAGATTCTCCTACCTCAGCCTCCCAAATCTCTGGAACCGCAGACAAGCCACACCATGCCTGGCTGATTTTTTTTTAATTTTCTTCATAGTCACGGGGTCTCACTATATTGCCCAGGCTGGTCTTGAACTCTTGGGCTCAAGTGATCCACCTGCCTTGGCCTCCCAAAGTGCCATGATTACAGATGTGAACCACCACATCCAGCCCAAAATTATTATTATTATTATTTTTAAACAGAGTCTCACTCTGTTACCCAGGTTGGAGTGCAGTGTCATGATCTCCGCTCACTGCAACCTCCACCTCCTGGGTTCAAGCAGTTCTCCTGCCTCAGCCTCCCGAGTAGCTGGGATTACAGGCACCCGCCACCACGCCCAGCCAATTTTTTTTTTATTTTTTTTTTTAGTAGAGACGGGGTTTCACCATCTTGGCCAGGCTGGTCTTGAACTCCTGACCTCGTGATCCACCCTCCTCAGCCTCCCAAAGTGCTAGGATTACAGGCGTGAGCCAAGGCGCCCGGCCCAGCCCATAATTATTTCAATACCATGTTCCAGTACTTTATCAACACTTTGCCAGCTTTTATTCTGAGAGCTTAGTGATATATAAGAAAATGATACCAAATGGAAGAACAGCCGTAGTGAAAAACTTCAGGACAAGCTCTCAAGGGAGGAGTTACTTAATTTTTATCTTGATCAAAGACTTCCTTAGGATGTTGGCCATTGTTGTCACAATCTCTCAATAGTCCTCAGGGTCCCCAAACTGGAGACCAGGAAACAAACTAGGGGTCCTGAGAGCGGTAAGTCTGATAAAGAGGCAAAGGGTGCTATGAAGAACCTAAGTACAATTTGTCTTCGCTTTGCCCTGTTATGGGCTGAACTGTTTCCCCCAAAAGTCATACATTGAAGTTCTAACTTCCAGTAGCTCAGAACATGGCTGTATCTGGCGATAGGTTCTTTAAAGAGGTGATTAAGTTAAATAAGGCCATTGTAGTGGGCCCTATTTCAATATTTCTGGTGTCATAAGAAAAGCAGATTAGGACACAGACAGTACAGAGGGAAGACCATGTGAGGATTCAGGCAGAAGAAGCCACTGTGAGCCAGAAGAAACCAACTCTGCTGACACCTTGACCTTAGACTTCAGCCTCCAGAACTGTGAGGACATCAATGTCTCTTGCAGTTGGTGCTACTTGTTACAGCAGTCTCACCTGATTGATACAGGCCGAATTCACCAATCATGTGTTGACAAATTGGTCTTATATATAATGTAGAAAAACTGAAAGATTGTCTGTTAGTATGTAGATTTTTTTTTCTTTTTGAGATGAAGTTTCTCTGTTGTTGCCCAGGCTGGAGTGCAATGGTGCAATCTCGACTCACTGCAACCTCTGCTTCCTGGGTTCAAGCGATTTTCCTGCCTCAGCCTCCCAAGTAGCTGGGATTACAGGCACCCGCCACCATGCCCAACTAATTTTTGTATTTTTAGTAGAGACAGGGTTTCACCACATTGGCCAGGATGGTCTCGAACTCCTAACCTCAGGTGATCCACCTGCCTCGGCCTCCCAAAGTGCTAGGATTACAGGCATGAGCCACTGTGCCTGGCCAGTATATAGAATATTAAACCCTTGTCCCAATAAAATCCACAATATTTCTTTTGCCCTTTTTTTTGCATGGTTGACTAAACTGCCTTTTCTCTGGATTTAAGGTTGGCTGAACACAAATTGATGATGCAGGGGTTCTCACTAGACTCAGAGTCAATGTAGTCTTGCTAAACCTGCAGCTGATACAGCCATTTTTAAATCCACTTTCATCATGATTTTCCACCAAGTAGCCTTTGTTAATGATCACTGGAATGCACATAAACAGTGTCACATAAATAAAGTAGGCACACATCAAACGCCACTTTCTAAAAAGGAATCCAGACAGGAATGTTCATGTGGGCCTCAATCTTAACTTAAATATATTAAATCTATCTCAGGCACAGACGTCTAAAAAATACAGATAACCTAATTTTCCAGCATCAGAGGTCAACTTCCCATGTGCAGACAGAAGTGAAGCCTCTCCTCTCCACAGAAAGTGCAACTGTTCTCCGCAGGCTCTCAGGAAATCTACAGGGCTCAATACCAGGCACAACTCTGCTCTGGAAATTCTCCATAGAAGAACCTACCTGCCTCCATGGTGGTAACTGAACAGTGAATGAAGGCATGTCTTCTCTCTTGCATGAAGGAAATGAACTTTTCCCAGACAAAAGAGATTTAGATTAACAGTTAAGTGCATTTGATAAATAATATTGCTCAATTATCCCTGTGAAAGTGGTGATTTTGTGCTCTGTAAGCTTTATGTCTCATGAAATTGTTAGAGAATGAAATGTAAAATGACCATTTGAATTAATACTTACTACTCATGAATAAAGAAGCAGTTATTTGATAGGAGGCTAATTACTAATGCAGATATGGCTCACTTCCAGTTTTATAGCGTGTCAATCACGAAAGCACTTAGTCAATTATCAGCACGTGAAGTGCCAACACAAACTAGGAAAAACTGAGATGCTAGGGAGCTGAGACGGAAGGAAAGATGTCTGCAATATACATTTTAAATACATTTCTCAGAGCAATTACTTGAAATGTCATTTATATTATATTTCAGTTGGCAGTTTTAACTGTTATCTCCTCATTTTAGGGGCAGCATACTCAATTAACAGACAAAAAGAAACAGCTTCATAAATAAGAACATTTCAGAATAAAACGTGATTTGTTTCTCTTTAAATTTGGTGCTACCATTAGATGTGCAAAATAAACATGTCCCAAAATTAAAACAAAACAAAACATGTCCTCGTCCAGTAACTTTTCTCTTTTTTGCTCCTTTTCTTTTTGCTTTTTGTTTTGATTAGGGGAGGAGGGACAGGCTGCCAATAGTGATAAATTTAGATCAAGCAGATTTCTTTCCTTAAAATTCTTAAAATTTATGTCTCAGACGATCTAGGAATGCTCCCTTCAGAACCATGCTGAGATACTTAAAGTGGACATTGAAGAAAAGCCAAAGTAAGATGATTGCTGACAAACAGAGGGCACAGAGATACGAGCCCATTTAAAACGTAAGTAGTAACCCATGATCAGTATCTGAAGACAGGAAAGAAATACTTCAAACACCTGTCAGAAGCAGTTCTGACTTCCATCAATTAGAAAAGCGATTTCAAAAGAAGCCCACCCGTAAGCTGGTCCAGGTGTCACCGTTTCCATTTGAGGGTGACTAATAGTATTGTTGTTTTAAAAAGTGTGCAGGCTGGGGGTGGTGGCTAACGCCTGTAATCCCAGCACTTTGGGAGGCCAAGGTGGGCAGACTGCTTGAGCCCAGGAATTTGAGACCAGCCTGGGCAACACAGCAAAACCTCATCTCTGCAAAAACTACAAAAAAAAATCATCCAGGCATGGTGGCGCACGTCTTTGGTCCCAGCCATGGAAAGATGGAAGTGGGAGGATCACTTGAGCCTGGGGGGTCGAGGCTGCAGTAAGCCGTGATGGTGCCACTGCACTCCAGCCTGGGTGATAGAGCAAGACCCTGTCCCTAATCCCCCACAAAAAGTGTTGAACCACTTCATCTAAGAAACAGAACAGACAAGTAAGAGGTTGTCTTCCATTCCTAGTCTCGATGTATTTCTCCCTATAATTGTTCCTATTGCTCAAGTTGACGAAGTGTTCTTGGTGATTTTGCTAAATTTGTGGAAAATTAGCTGGAACTACCTCAAAACCACAGCCAGGCATGTCACCAAATGCTCTTTGTGGGGATCATTTCTCTTCCCCACCTTGTAAGATCCATGTGACAGACAAGTGCCCCTAGAATGATATAAACCCACGTGTGAAATGCAGTTACAGGCCATTCTCAGACCTGAGAAATACAAAAAGCACCTTTTCTATTACCCAACTCCTAACCATTCCCTTGGCCAGAACTATCAAGTTTTCACCTAGGAGTGTCTTAGCCTTTGAAATCACACTAGGCTTTTCTCCAAAATGTAGTTCCCCATTTGTTCATGTTGGGACAGTGGTGGCAATGAATGGCATCCCTTCCTTCCTCTTCTGATGTGGAAGTAGGCTGACAAATCTGTCATGGAGATTGGAAAAAGCAGTCTGCAATATTCCAGAAAAAAGCAAATCCGGAGGATGTGATGTAGATGGGCGTGGTGGAGGCCTGCTTGACACACTCCCTCCTGCGTCACAGCCTGAGCGGGTGCTTGTGGACCCACACTGGAAGCTCTGTCCTGTGGGCCAGAACCTGTGCGTCTGAGAGCAGCCTGCACAGGAAAAGAAGAGCACATGTGTGCCCTGGGGGAGCAAGTCAGCTGTCCCCGAGTTAGGACAATGACTGCTCCTCCCTTGAGGACAGGTGGGGGAGGGGCGAGCAAAGGAACACTCCACATGGACACAGGAGACCGGGGACAAGGGACGCCCACTAACAATTTTTCACTGAAGCTTCATCCAGTCATCATTAACCGGGCATCTGCTTTGTCACGGGGACTACGCCAGGTGCCACAAATATGGCAGTGGATGGAAGGTCTATGTGACCAATGCCCTGGTGGGAAAGCCAGATGCTGACCAAGTCACCAGGGAGAAGGGTGGAGGCTGTGAGAGTGTCTGGGTGTTGGGGGAAGGACCATTAAGTCTGGAGAAGGCAGATAGTCAGGGAAGGCTTCTCTGAAGGTAAGAGAAGGTATCTCTGAAGCCAGATGAGAGATGTCCAGGTAACTGGAGCAAAGGTGAGAAAGGACACTGAGGGGAACTCTGAGGGCAGAGCACAGAGGAAGGAGTGCAGAGACGGCAGGAGAGAGCCAGCGGGCGCCTGGCCAGGGCTGTAGGCCATCACGCAGATCTTTGTGCACCGTGGTAAAACCCTTAGACCATCCCAGGGCCTGAAACCAAGGAGCTACGGGGTCACCGGGGCTGAAGGTCACAGAATTGGATGTTGGTGCCTGGAAATTGTGAGAGATGGTGGTGCTGACTTTGTAAATACCAAGAGACCAGAGCAGAGATAAAAGCAATGGGTCTTACAGGGTTTTCTAAAAGGCCAAAACGTGAGTGACAAGGAAAACACAAAGAGGCCAAGCAGAGTCTTCCAGCTCGATCAGATCCCTCTCTCCACTATAGAAAGAGTGCAGAGTTCTCTCCTACATGGCCCCAAAGCCCACACTTCCCCCATCTTGCCTCAGTCCCAGAGAATATCTGGCTAAAAATTCAAACTTCTTTTCACCTCTTCTCCTAGTCCTCACATTGACCTGTTTTTGCCCCAGTTGATGGAGCGATGGTGAAGAGCTTACAGCTTGCATCCCTTCTTCTCATGCCTTATTATGAGAAAACACACAAGCATCACACCCAATGACAGTAAAAGGGCCCTTAATCATTAAGCCTCTAAAATCCAACAGGTGATACTGCCCAGAAAAGCTGTGCAAATCTGTACTTAACGAACTCCATTAAACATTAACCTATTAGTTATACATTTACAACACCCAGAAACAATAATTATGTGTTTTCTTTCCTTCGGGCACTAAATCTAGCTGAATCGTTGACAGTTTTAGCACTAGAGAGATGAGAAAGCATTGTTTTTTGTGAGTGTGTAAAATTTCACTTTTTATATGGATCCTTGGTCTATATTCTACTTGAAGATTCTCCTTTTTCTTTAGACATATCTAACTTCATTGAGTATCTAACTGACAAATTATAATATTTAAAGCTTATTTTTTAAAAGAGAATATACAAATATGTAGGATACATAATATATAGGAAGGCTTTTGTTTATTTTTTTAAAAGATGTAGTGGGAAAGTAAAATGGTTCAGGTACTATGGAAAACAGTATGGTGGTTCCTCAAAAAATTAAACATAGACATAGAATTACAATATGATGCAGAAATTCCTCTTCCAGGTATATATCCAGAAGAAGAGAAAGCAGGGACTCAAACACACGCGTACACCAATGTTCGCAGCAGCATTATTCACAATAGCTAAAAGGTGGAAACAGCCCAGGTACCCGTCGATGGATGAATGGATAAACAAAATATGGTCTATGCATACAATGGAATATTATTCAGTCTTTAAAAGGAAGGAAATTGTAATACACGCTACAACATAGACAAACTTTGAGGACATTATGTATGCTAAGTGAAATAAGCCAGACAAAAGCACAAATAGAATACGATTCCACTTATGTAAGCTTGATTACCCAGAGTAATCAAATTCATAGACAAAAGCTGAATGGAGGCTACCCAGGGCTGGGGGAACACAGAAACATGGAGCTGGTGTTTAAGGGGTACAGAGTTTCCATTTTGGAAGATGAAAAAGTTATGGGGATGGATGGTGGTGATGGTTACACAATATACTTAATGCCACTGAACTGTACACTTAAAAATGGTTAAAATGGCTCCCAGTGCAGCCTCGAGTGCCCCTGTCCCACCTGGCTCCCCCTGCTGATGTCTAGTGTTTTTTTTTTTCTCTCCTGTCTTTGTATTGAAGGCAGGAAACAAGGGTGTCAAGCCCCCATTCCCTCCCTACTCTGACAGCAAGATTGGATGTTGTGTATTGTGGATTTTTTTGTTTATGTTGTTCATTTTGTTCTGAAATTAAAGTAGGCAAAATAAAGAATATGCCATTTTTATACAAAAAAAAGGTTACAATGGTAAATTTTATGATAGCATATTTTACAACATCCCCTCCAAAAAAAGGAGATGAAAAGTGAATGGTATGAAGATTCAACCTTGTGAAAGATTGAGCTAAGTTGAAAATGAGTAGGAATGTAGTATTTCTAGGCAGGGGCCAACTCCATAGAAACCAATTAAGTCAGCAGAGGTCAAGCAAACAGCTCCGAGGGGATGTTTGAAATCTTATCTTTCTCACGACCTGATTTCGGTCACATTCATACTGAGCTCTGGCAAGGCATGATGACACTTCACAAAATACAAAATCAGAGTTCCAAACTCAGGGCTTTACAGTGAAAGACCCATTGTTCACACAATGCTTTCTCCTTGGTGGCATTTCCTGAACAGCAAGTGACCTCGGGCAGCCCCATTTCTTGCCTGGCTCAGTCTATAAGACTGATACAAGACTGGTATAAAGTTGTAAATGATCCTAAATATTGTTCATCCCAATGAAGACCTACTAAGTGGTTATTTAACTGGCATTTTTTTGTGCTTCTGTCATATGAAGAACACAGATAAATATCTTCTGATTACATACCATTAAATAGTAGGAAAAGCAAAAATTCTTAAATTATATAATTGACAATTCTCATGACCGTCTTGTAAATACAACTGAGGAAAAGGTCTTAGAAACCTTTGAAACTGCATTGGATCAGTCACTTGCTCTTAAAAGGGTGATTAAGAATAGCCAAGGCTGGGCACGGTGGCTCACGCCTGTAATCCCAGCACTTTGGGAAGGGGGCAGGTGGATCATGAGGTCAGGAGATCAAGACCATCCTGGCTAACAGGGTGAAACCTCGTCTCTACTAAAAATACAAAAAATTAGCCAGGCATAGTGGCACACGCCTGTAGTCCCAGCTACTGAGGAGGCTGAGGCAGGAGAATCGCTTGAACTCGAGAGAGAGGTTGCAGTGAGCTGAAATTGCGCCACTGCACTCCAGCCTGGGTGACAGAGCGAGACTCTGTCTCAAAAAAACAAACAAACAAACAAACAAACAAAAAACGACTAGCCAAAATTTGATCCAAAAACTATTGTACAGAGGGGCAGAGGGGTGAGGGGGAATTCTCTGTACTTTCCATTCAATTTTTCTGTAAACCTAAAACTTCTCTAAAAAATAGTCTATTATTTTTTAAAACAAGAAAACAATTACACATATTCTAATAATTCTCAACTAATAAGAAAGCTTATGTTGGCCAGGTACGGTGGCTTACACCTGTAATCCCAGCACTTTGGGAGGCCAAGGCAGGTGAATCACTTGAGGCTAAGAGTTTGAGACCAGCCTGGGCAGCATGGCAAAACCTCATCTCTACTAAAAATTCAAAAATTAGCCAGGTGTGGTGGCATGCACCCATAGTCCCAGCTACTCGGGAGGCTGAGGCACAAGAATGGCTGGAACAGAGGAGGCAGAGATTGCAGCGGCCGAGATCACACCATTGCACTCCAGCCTGGGTGACAGAGTGAGACTCTGTCTCAAAAATCAGCCCAGTTGGCTGAACAGAAGCTAATAAGTATAATAGTTTTAAAGCTTTACCAAATTTCCCAGGCTATCTCAGTTTGTACAGCTATGCCATCCAGCTAATTATTTGCAGGTTTAAATTTGACCTCACAGTTTTCCCAGGCTTCATTTCCGAAACGGACAGGCCAGAGCAAGTCAGTGCTTTCTAAGTGCCTGCATACAAATTCCAAAGAGACCACAGGTCTGAGGAGGTGCATGGCAGCAACAGGCAGCTGTCCTAGCCACTAAGAAGTCTCTACCTTCATTGCACTTTGGCAGCCTGGTCATCTCACCAAAACCAACGCTTTCAGAGTTAGAATTCCACAATCACCCATATTCCCCTGCAAAAAGGTAGTGATAGGTGAGTAATATATTTTTTATTTCCTATAGTCTAGAGAACTTTAAAACTACATTGAATGTTTTCCATGATTTAGGCTTAAAATGACAAATACAGAGGATGTGTTCTCTACATCCCAGTGCATATTCGTGAATGACATGGATACAAATCGACACATTCTTCAGATTTTTCATGTAAGTATAAGACGAAATAATGAATAGGAAAGCACTTTATAAAATGCACAATACAGAGGTAAGGTATCAGATTTTTAATCAATTTCCCCATGTTCCGTAGTTATCCTTGTGACAACTGGCACTCTCAAAATAATGAGACTTAGAGTAGAATCAGTTTTTTCCCTTTGGTTGGAATATGACTTGAAAAGTCTGTCCAGCCTCTGATGCTGATACTCAGTATCTAAAAATGTCACCACTGTGTTACAGCAATTTGACTGCCTCAACAGATTAATAATCATAAAATTTATACATGTGAAGATAATAAATCAGACCAAACATTGTTTAAACATCTGAATTTAGCTTAGTGCTCCCAAAGATGTGTCCAGTACAGTGACATAATGTAACAACTCATTATAAATAAATAAATTATCTGCTATTCAATTAGCATAGGACAAAAAAATAAGAAAATAAAATTCTGATCTCCATACTGCCAAGGAATTGTGAAACACACTTTGTCTCTGTTACTGAGCATATAAATTGAGCAATGTTTTTGAAAAAAATAAGGCAATAAAGATCACATTTTAAAACATTAAAGCATTTAACCAAATAATCTAATTTTTTGGAATCGACACTAAAAAATAAATTACCATAACAGCCATAAAATATTCAAATGTTTGTTGCAGCATAACTTAGAATAGCCCCAAATTGGAAACACCTTAAGTGTCGCCCAATGAGAACAGGTTAAATGAATTATTGTGTAGCCAAATGATAAAATATCATTCTGCCATTAAAAATTATTACAGGCATTTTACTGGTCGCTAGGAAGAAGAAATTGGTACCACCTGGCTCTCCTCCAGTGAACAGCTAGAACTCTGGACACAGGATACAAAGAATGGGTTTCAAATATTAGACAGCAGGCAGCACGGGACAGTGACTCCCAGGAGAAGAGCCCAAGATTGCTTTGCTTTCTGCCTAGAGGCACTTTCTGGACTGTGCTTTGCCAGTGTTTTATAAAGTTAAATATACACATATCTTGTGGCCAGTTCCACTCCTAGAGAAATGAAAACACACACCCAGAAAGACTTGTAAGAATGTCCACAGCAGCATTTTTACAATAGACAAAAACTGGAAATACCCAGCAAGACAGTGGATAAATAAATGTTGCTATATCCCTAAAGTGAAATTACTACGCAGAAATGAATGGAACAAGCCACTCATACAAGCAACGGCATGTGAATCTGACAAACCTCATGCTCAGAGAAAGAAGCCAGACACAAAAAAGGACACACTTATCAATGATTCCATTGTTAAAAAGTCATCTCACAGGCAAAACTCTTCCAAAGCAAAAAAAAAATTCAGGACAGTGGTTCCTCTGGCTGCTGGGAGGGAGGACAGCAAGTGCGGAATTGGCTGGGAAGAGGGTGGGGGAGCCTTTTGGGGTGATGGAAACCTTCTATACCTTGACAAGGGAATGGCTTATACAAGTGTCTGTATTTATCAAAACTCACCCAACTATACACTCAAGATCTGTACATTTCATTATATGTCAATTATATCCCAATAAATAGAAAAACAAGAGAGGAAATGTTTATTCTAGGACTGAATGTACTATGTCAGCTCCACAGACCACAGACATGCCAGGCTTTCTAATTTCCAAGTCTTTCCCACCCTACTCTTTCCTGCTGCTTCCTTCGGTATTCCCTCCTCCCTTTCTCCAGAGGGTCCTTTTCGCTTTTTTTTTTTTTTTTTTTTTTTGAGACGGTGTTTTGCTCTTGTTGCCCAGGCTGGAGTGTAATGGCACAATCTTGGCTCACTGCAACCTCTGCCCCTCAGGTTCAAGCGATTCCCCTGGCTCGGCCTCCTGAGCAGCTGGGATTACAGGCATGCACCACCATGCCCGGCTAATTCTGTATTTTTAGTAGACACAGGGATTGTCCATCTTGGTCAGGCTGGTCTTGAACTCCTGACCTCAGGTGATCCGCCTGCCTCAGCCTCCCAAAGTGCTGGGATTACAGGCATGAGCCACCGTGCCCGGACTGCATTGTTTCTTTGAACCATGAAGTGGTCCTTCCGATGTGTTCTCTGTGCACCGCCAGTCCCTGCACACTCTACACCACTCAGCAGAAGCCTATTTTTCCCCACCAGACCAGAAGCCCCTTGAGAGCTGGGGCCTGCCTTTAAAGATGCAATGAAAGCGACCCTGCTCATCACTAATAACCAACATAGTGAAGGAACCGCCCATGTGTTGTGCACTTTCTCTGCACTAAGGGCTTAACGTGGATCTGATCATTGTCTTGCTCATCGACGAATCCTGAGATCCCAGTATGCACAAGGCAGAGATGCCATGATTTCTTAAAAACATTCAGTGTTCTCAGATACGATGCAATGGAGCAAAAGGTCACTGCTGGTTGTAAGAATCACAGGGGATTTTTTTAAATAAATTTTTCTTATATTTTTCTATAGTTTAAAAAGTTTCTGCTATTATATGTTACTAGTACATCAAAATAAAGGAAGTTCTGTGCAGAGCAAAGGTCCACTGAAGACATTAAAAACACAAGAGATATTCTGAGACCTAGCTGAGGTTTTTATAAGCCATGTTTTAAAAATGTTGTTACAGCTTTGTTTTTAAAGATGGAAATACTACAATCTGAGTAGAAGTCAATACATAAAAAGAAAAGAAAAAGCTACAATGGATACCAAACTGCGCTATATTTTTCAAAGAAATATTTCTTGAGAAATTAAAACTTATCCCTTTTTTCAGCTTCAATATAACAGGAAGAAATAATTTCAGAACGGGCTTCCTTTTTTTCCCATAAATATACAAAAATCTTCACTTTGATGCCAAAACAGTTGGGGATATGAAAAGCATTTTGTGATCCAATCCTGCAAAACTGATTTCCCTGAATCCTCCCAGGCCAAATGCAAGAAGCCCTGCTGGGTAGAAACACTGAAACAGTGCAGCCAAACCTTGGCAGCTCAAAATCTAAAGAGAACTGAGCTCTGCCAAATGGCAAAATGGTTATCCTGGACTGTTTGGCAACCCCCACCGATAATACATAAGTGAGAAAGCTTAAATATAAATCGTATCAAAAAACAAAACTCCATCTTGTTCCTAAAGCCTAGCCTCAAACGTTTTCACTTATTCAGCTCACTTATCGTTAAAAGAACAGTATGTGCATTCCTGTTTGGTTCCTATAAGCTCTTCACCTCACCTAAAGACAGGGGTGCGGCCCCTACAAGATAAGATATGCAAGGCTGCAAAGATTAAAGCCTCCTAGAGAAAGACCCTTTCAGAAGGCTGAGGCAGTAGTAGTTTTAAAACAGGCCTCAAATTCTTCACCCCTCCTCCGGTTGATGGGTGAGGCTGGTCTATCTTTCCCAAGTTGAATCTCTGCCAACCTGAGTGACTGGGTGGCTCATAGAGCACAGGGAAACTGGCACTATGTGACTGGAGACCAGGTCTAAGAGGGGACACAACTTCTGCCTCCTGCCCCAAGCTGCCCTATAAGCAAGCTGCCTTAAGGCAGCCATGCTGTGAGGAAGCTCAGGCGCCCATGTGGAAAGACCACACAGAGAAGCCCTGAACTCTCATGAACATAGCCTCCAGCTGCCCCAGGAAACTTCTCCCAGCTGGTCTGGCACTCTCTTCCCCAGCTGCCCCAAACCCCCTCCTCCAACTGCCCCAGAGACCCTCTCCCCTAAGCTGCTCCAACTCTAGCCCCCGTGGTGTGCAGCCTTAGACATACCCACTCAGGCCTTTCCTAAATCCTGACCCCACTGAAATCAGGAAAGGTATAGAATGAATGTTGCTGTTTTAAGCCATAAAGTTTCACAGTGATTTCTTACACAATAGATAACCAGCAGAGAAGCTATGCATGAGAAAATAAAACGAGATAATGAAAATGTGAAAACAAAAGAAAGACCTATTTCTGAGGCTAGCAGCTTCACAGAGAACATGACAACAAAGATAAAAATGTCTGAAGGGCAGGAATTTAGGGTGGCTTACTTCCAAATCATAATGATGAGCTTAAGATTTCTTCCAATCTGTTTATTTTACCAAGCAAATTCAAGAAACCTTAGTATTTGAAATTGGTGGAGGCCAGTATGAAGTAATAGAAAACTGGAATAGAATCATTAGAGTACAAACAAGCATACAGTAAAAGTAATTTCTATCTGAGTGCTTCTAGGAAGGGTTTCTGCCTAACCTCTTTTCAGGAACAGCCAAAATTCACTTGTAATGAGATGCTCCAATTTAGATATAATTCTCGCAATAAAAATCTTTAAAGATTTTATCTTAAGAATGTGAAATTTCCCTATTTTCTTGTTGACTTTGTCGATGTGCTTAATAAACACTTTATATTTGAATGATACAATAATAAACCTCACCCAATATTGGTCAATTTTTCAGAAATTTGGGGGAAAAAACAACTGACATCTGAATTAATGAGGTTTTACAAAACCCAGCACACAAGCAGCTCCTGTCTAAAAGTTTGCATAAAACAAAGGCCCCTCTGTGATTATGTTCCCACAACAAAGTGCTACTTCCTAATTAAACCTACACATAAAATAAAGCACTGCTCCAAAAGGCAGCTTTATTTTCAATGCCACAGGGAACTTCCCTTCTTTACAAAACAGATCTTATCTTCTAAAAGACCATTACACATTTTTACTCACAAATCTGACCCTCACTCACACTGAAATGTTCTCCGGGTTTAAAAGTTTTTTAAGGAAAATAGGAGATAACTGATTTATTTTCCTGCTTCTTAGTCAAAAAAAAAAAAAAAAAACATGTTATGTAGCACCCAATTCTATCAGCCACTGCAAAAGCATGAAGGAAGTGCCAATACCCTGCTGGATTCATAGGGGGAGGACCCTACCGAGCAGGCAAACAGAACACGAGGGAAAGGGCTAGAATCTGAACACTCCCAACTTCAGGAGGGAATTGCAGGAGCTCTTGCCAGTCTCCCGATAAAGTCAGAACAAAGGAAAACAATAATTGGAGACCAAAGACAAGGAGACAGCGTGGCATGGTGTAGAGGGAACCAGAGGTCCTGGTTTCCAGGCCTAGCTTGAGCACCTGCAGCCGTAGACTCTGGGCAAGCCTGTGACCTGCTTACTCTGTGCTGCGATTTTTGTACCTGCAAAGAGATGATGACTCGCACTCCAAAACTGCTGGGAAAAGCAGATGAAATAATATGGATGAGGAAAAAAATGCTATAACCCATATCTATTAATTCCTATATATGTAGCTGTTAATAACATTCCTCTTTCAAAAGATGCTCAAAACAAAATTAACCATAAATTTGTCATATAAACCTCAAACATGATTGATATTCACTGTATTACTTCATTGGTATACATACGAAATGAACCTTTTTTCACTGAAAGCTCAAGTTATTACCCATAACAGAAAAAGCACCAAAATGTCAGGCCTGAGGACTCTTAGGCAAATGATGGGTAAGCCATATCGAAATTATTAATGCAGCTTTAACAATTATTAATCATGAGTTTCAGTTATACTGGGAAATGTTCATGCTATACATTTACATAAAATATTAGAACACAAATTTATATATCACATAATCTGTCTCAGCTGGAGGGTCAGAGTGGTGCAATGATGCAGAGCCCAGGCTCTTAAGCTTCAGTGAGTCCTACCCTTGAGCAAGCCTCTTAAACTCTCTAAGTCTCAGTTTTATCATCTGTCAAAAGGGGATAATAACAGGAACCAACTCACAGGCGATTATGAGAATTCAATGACATAATCCTAATCAAGTGTATAGCACAATGTCTGGCGCAGTAAGTATGTAATACATGATAGTATTGTCGTAGCATTATTAAATGCATAGAATTGTAGGCAAATGACAAAGTAAATATCCCAAGATATCAATTAGCGATTGTTATAGAGTGAAGAGATGATGTGTTTCTGCCTGTTTACACTTATCTGTATCTTCCATTTTTCTATGATGATTCCACTTTAATTTCCTAATTAGAAAAAACAGAGTAATTATTGACTTACGAATTTCTCAAAATCTGCATAACTGCACTCCTTAATTCTGTTAGCTAACTGTAATTAGATTCTATTAAGGCCTTGTTTAACATTTCCCTTGGTGGTATCTGAAGATCTTTGGGAACCTAAAAAGCAATTTGTGTATTAGAAATATGACAGAGGGAAAGAAAACTCATGTTTATTAAATGTGAGGAGTTTGTTAGGTACTCTACATCCTTCATGCTATCACATTTCACTTTGCATATATCACCCTACCACACTTCATGCATCTCCACCACATCACGCCACCAAAACCCAATAGTTAATACATAAATGGAACTGCTTCTGTATTTCCTCCATCCCTGTCCTGAAGGTCCCAGGACCAAGCTGGTGCCCTGATGCAGTCTCTCAGCTGAGAACCAAGACACCTAGTCTGTAATGTATTAGACAGCAGCAGTCCATGATTTCTCCAGAATTCTAAAATTTGCATTTTCATTCCGAAGTTAATCTAAAAAACTTAATATGAGCATATTTAGGATGTGGCTGACCACCATAATAACAAAATCCTGCCCCAGGATGTCGAGGGCTGCTCTGTCTCAGTGTTTCTGTTGGTATCCTGGTGCAAGTGACCACCTACTGAAAAGAACTGTTTGTGCTGGTTGCTAAGCACCTGCCAGCCCAGCTTTGGATGCTGAGGTTGGGATGCTGCAAACCGATGCTCCCTGACAGCGACACTAGTGGCAGGCTGGAGGGCTGGAGGAAGGCAGAATTTCTCCCCTGTCTACTTTCGGGTCCTATCAGCCTTGCCCAGCAGTGGCCCTCTGCCTTGGCTGTAGCAGCTGAGTCCAGCCTCCAGCTTTCCAGGACCCCCAGAAGAGCATTCTGAAAGATAGGAGACTCTCTTCCCAGGCTCTAGGTGCTATAACCACACCCTCCTGCGCTGCTGCCTCCTCCACCATTACTATCCCCAAGTTACGTTCCTGCTCCCTCTCCCAACTCTCCCACACTGTCAAAACAATTCCTCACACTAAATTTGTGCCTTTAAATGACTGGTGTGGCTTCCATTTTCCTGACTGACCCTGGCTGACATAATACACCAAATATTTCACAGTGTATTAACTTTTTTAAGTTGTAGAAAAATATACATAACATAAAAACCACGGCTTTAGCCACGTTTAAGTGTAGAATTCAGTGGCATTAAGTATATTCACACTATTGTGCAATCATCACTACCATCTATCTCCAGAACTTCCGAACCTAAACTCTGCACCCATTAAACAACAACTCCCCATTTTCTCTCCTCCCAGCCCCTGGAAACCACCCCACTCCACTTTCTGTCTCTACGAATGGACTACTCCAGGTACTTCATCCAAATTGATTCATATATTTCTTCTTTTGTGTGTGGCTTATTTCACTCAGCGTAATGTTTCCAGGGTACATACATGCTGTGGTATGTGTCAAAATTTCATTCCTTTTTAAGGCTAAGATTCTACTGTATGCACATACCATGTTTTGACTATCCATTCACCTGTTGATGGTTGATGGACATCTGGGTTGCTTCCACCTCCTGGCTACTGTGAATAATGCTGCTCTGAACACTGGCGTCTGTTTGAGTTCCTACTTAATTCTTCACGGCATTCCCTAGTAGTGGAATTGCTGTAATTCTATGTTTATTTCTGAGGAACAACCATACTGGGTGTGTGTGTGTGTGTGTGTGTGTGTGTGTGTGTGTGTGTGTTGAGAAGGAGTCTTGCTCTGTCGCCAGGCTGGAGTGCAGTGGCATGATCTCAGCTCACTGCAACCTCCACCTCCCGGGTTCAAGCTATTCCCCTGCCTCAGCCTCCCAAGTAGCTGGGATTATAGGCATTGGCCACCACGCCCCGCTAATTTTTTGTATTTTAGTAGAGACGGGGTTTCACCATGTTGGCCAAGACGATCTCGATCTCCTGACCTCGCGATCCGATCTCCTCGGCCTCCCAAAGTGCTGGGATTACAGGCATGAGCCACCGCGCCCGGCCAGAACAACCATACTGTTTTTCGTAATACTGTGCCATTTTACATTTCCACCCACAGTGCACAGGGTTCCAGTTTCTTCACATCCTCACCAACACATTATTTTCCAACTCTTTCAATACAGCAATCCTAATGGGTGTGAAGGGGTATCTTATTGTGGTTTGATTTTCACTTCCCTATTCAATAATGACGTTGAACATCTTTTCATCTCAACAGTGTATTAACTTTTAAAATAGTGTTTCTCAAACAGGAAATCTTTGTGTTCTTCTACTGAGAAATGCTACCATAGGGAATAAATTTTCATATAATTCGTGGAACCTATAGGATTTTGGGCAATTATAAATGCAAGATTCATGAAACATGCATGCTTTTTCTGAATAATTTCTTTTAAATTTTAAGTTGTCAAAAAAGATCACTTTCAGTGGTATACTGATATATGAAATCCTAAACCACTTGATGGTGAGCAGCATTTTATTAATGGAGACCACAACATATATGTTAATTTTGTATTTGTTAAAGTTGATGATTATTATGCTTTACTTTTCTTAAAAATATCACACACATGAAATTCCTATGAATTTTTTTAAAGTGAGATACTGCTAGATATCTGACAGTGTATCTTCTAAAATATTGTGAATCAATGAAAGAAACGAATAGTGGACATTATTTTTAAAAAGCAAAGAAGTAAATCTCATTATTCCTCTTGTAATAAGTTACTAAAATAAACACTCAGTAGTTAAACCTTAGTGCAAACCATACAACATTTATGGACTTCTGATAAGACTACTTTTTAATATTTTCTTTAGTTTATCTTGCAGATAACCAAACCTAATATATAGAGGCTAAAAAAAAAAAAAAAAAAAAATGCTGTAATTCTGACAGCTGTCATCAATTAGAGAATCAGGAACAGGCTCAATGTTAGCATTTGCCAATACAGAATGCAGCTAATTTGGTCATAAAACCTCAAGAGCTGATATTTACGAAGTTACACAAACACATTTATAATATTAAGTTTTACAACTCTTTTTTTTTTTTTTTTTTTTTTTTTTTTTTGAGACAGAGTCTCGCTGTCGCCCAGGCTGGAGTGCAGTGGCGCGATCTCGGCTCACTGCAGGCTCCGCCCCCCCGGGGTTCACGCCATTCTCCTGCCTCAGCCTCCAGAGTAGCTGGGACTACAGGCGCCTGCCACCTCGCCTGGCTAATTTTCTGTATTTTTAGTAGAGACGGGGTTTCACTGTGTTAGCCAGGATGGTCTCGATCTCCTGACCTCGTGATCCGCCCGCCTCGGCCTCCCAAAGTGCTGGGATTACAGGCGTGAGCCACTACAACTCTTGATAAGACTAAGGTCTACCTGTAATTTTACTTTAGAAATTTATACTTTAGATTTTACATTTTTATAGTACTGAAACAAAGCAGTCAAAAGGTCTGTACCTTGTCCTTTTCTATTCAGGCTGTGAACAAGAAAAGAAGAGGGGGGAAGTTAAAAAATAAATAAATAAAAGCACAAGGCCAGGCGCGGTGGCTCACACCTGTGATCCCAGCACTTTGGGAGGCCAAGGTGAGCGGATCACCTGAGGTTGGGAGTTCCAGGCCAGCCTGACCAACATGGAGAAACCCTATCTGTACTAAAAACACAAAATTAGCCGGGCATGGTGGTGCATGCCTGTAATACCAGCTACTCAGAAGGCTGAGGCAGGAGAATCGCTTGAACCCCGGGAGGCGGAGGTTGCAGTGAGCCGAGATCACGCCACTGCCCTCCAGCCTGGGCAACAAGAGCAAAACTCTGTCTCAAAAAATAAAAATAAAAAAAGAAAGAAAGCACTAGGCTGGGCGCAGTGGCTTATGCCTGTAATTCCAGCACTTTGGGAGGCCGAGGCAGGCAGATCACTTGAGGTCAGGAGTTCAAGGCCAGCCTGGGCAACATGATGAAACCACATCTCTACTAAAAATACAAAAATAGCTGGGTACAGTGGCGTGCGCCTGTAGTCCCAGCTACTTGGGAGGCTGGGGTGGGAGAATCACTGGAACCTGGGAGGCAGAGGTTGCAGTGAGCCGAGATCATGCCAATGCATTCCAGCCTGGGTGACACAGTGAGGCTCCATTTCAAAAAAAAAAAGGTACTGATCCATAATGCAATTATTGACTCAGTGCCTGAACTGTGGCAATGTCTGGGTATGCAGAAGTGAATAAGACATCTCTCTATAAATACTAACCAGGAAAGGAAAGGGAAGAGAAAGAAAAGTAGGAGAAGACAGCTGTGGTCCCAACCCTCATGGAGTATATAGTCTAGAAAACAACTGGTAGTTGGCTAATGGCTAAGGAAACATGCAGATTTTGGCAAGGTAAAAAAAAGTCATCAGAAGGTGTAGCCACGCTGTAGATCTGCATGTAATGTCAGTGAGATCTAAGAAACAGCGGGGATATGGGAGAGAAAAAAGGAGGTAACTTTACAAGGAAGAAACCTGACTTTTAACATCCAGACAGAATTCAAATTTAGCATCACTACTAGTGGGACAACCAGCCCTGTGTGCCTCCTGATGTGAGGCAAGAGGATGGCTGGTGATGTGTTCTTGTGAAAAATACTTAAGTGGAATCTAATCAGGTCTCTAGAGCGGAATTTGGTGTATAGGAAATAGAGAGCACATAAGAATATGTTAAATAAAACCATGAAGAAATAATCTGACAAATCCAGATGTGGCATATTCTACAGGACAACTGGTCTAGTCTATTCATATATTCAATAGCATTTTTTTTAAGTGAAGGACAATTCAGATGAGAAGAGATTTAAGAAGCACAGCAATCCAATGCAACAAGTGGTCCTTACTGGATCCTGGTTAAAAAAAAAAAAAAAAAAAAAAAAAGCGGTAAAAGATACTAGTGGATAAATTCGGAAAACTGAATGTGGATGGGAAAAGAGTTATTAGGAAATTACTGTTAATTTTGCCCAAGGAGGCTGAAACGGCATGGTATCTAATCAGAACAAACGTCTTTATTTTTTGAAGACACAAACTGAAGGATTGGTAAAATGTTGTGATGACTGCAGTTCACTAAAACGAACATGGTCCAGTGTTTTAAAATCCCCAAATCTCAAGGGTGGGTATATGTGTATTCACTGTAATATGCTTTGTACATATTCAAAAGTGTTTGTAATAAAAAGGCTCAATAAATAAATAAATCTAAGAAAGGCTTGATCAGATATAAGCATAATGTGCTTTGTTTAAAAAAAAAAGCACAGCAGAATTTTTATACTGTGTAAATGGTACAGAAATTTCTGAATACTAATTATTTTAAGTGATCTTTTTAAGGCATACCCTAAAACACTAAAAATTACCTAAAGCAGTCTATAACTATATGTCTATGGGTTTTTTGGGGGTTTTTTTTGTTTTTTTTGTTTTTTTTTTGAGACAGAGTCTCGCTCTGTCACCCAGGCTGGAGTGCAGTGGTGCAATCTCGGCTCACTGCAAGCTCCGCCTCCCGGGTTCACGCCATTCTCCTGCCTCAGCCTCCCGAGTAGCTGGGACTACAGGCACCCACCACCACGCCCGGCTAATTTTTTTGTATTTTTTTTTAGTAGAGACAGGATTTCACTGTGTTAGCCAGGATGGTCTCGATCTCCTGACCTCGTGATCCACCCACCTCAGCCTCCCAAAGTGCTGGGATTACAGGCGTGAGCCACCGTTCCTGACCGTCTATGTTTATTTTTAAAAAATGCCTTAAACATCTAAAATGGAGACTGCCTTCTGGAATTCCTCAGACTAACTTAGTCCATCCCTTCAGGATGAAGTCAAGCATGACACATTTCAAGCCAAAGGATAGACTTACAGAGGTTTGAAATCTATATGTAAAATGTCCAGGTCTTAAGTTGGCCAAACTCATATAATATCACATTCTTAATAATGAACACAGTTTTACTTTTTCCTTTAGAAAAAGGAAAATATGTTAGAAAGGTGATGGGAAAAACCAAAATCTTCCAGAGAACCATTCTTACCACTGAGATAAACACAAAGGCCAGGGTAAAAAAGAAGCTCTTGGCTGGGCGTGGTGCTCATGCCTCTAATCCCAGCACTTTGGGAAGCCGAGGCTGGTGGATCACCTGAGATCAGATGTTCGGGACCACACGCCTGTAGTCCCAGCTACTCAGGAAGCTGAGGCAGGAGAATCGCTTGAACCCGGGAGGCGGAGGTTGCAGTGAGCCAAGATCGAGCCACTGCACTCCAGCCTGGGTAATAAGAGTGAAACTCCATCTCAAAAAAAAAAAAAAAAAAAGAACAAAGAAGCTGTTTTCTCTTTTTCTTTTCTTTTTCTTTTTCTTTTTGTTTTTTATTTATTTATTTATTTTTTTAAACAGAGTCTCGCTCTGTTGCCCAGGCTGGAGTGCAGTGGTGCAATCTCAGCTCACTGCAAGCTCCACCTCCTGGGTTCAGGCCATTCTCCTGCCTCAGCCTCCCGAGTAGCTGGGACTACAGGCGCCTGCCACCATGCCCAGCTATTTTTTTGTATTTTTGGTAGAGGCGGGGTTTCACCACGTTAGCTAGGATGGTCTCGATCTCCTGACCTCATGATCCGCCCACCTTGGCCTCCCAAAGTGCTGGGATTACAGGCGTGAGCCACCGTGCCTGGCTCTTTTCCCTTTTTAAAGGGATTTGAAAATTTTAAGGAGTGTCACATTAATTCATGTCTTACACCTGAAAGCTATTAAAAGTGTTATTTTACTTTCATAATACTGTGAAACTGAACTTGGAAAATGTCTCCTGAGCTGCACATCTTGCTACCTTATTTGCTGTAATTATTACAGAACGCAAGTTCCTTGTACACCAATACATGAAGTATCACCTTGTCTTCTTAAAATCCTGCACATTTGGCCAGGCCTGGTGGCTCACCCCTGTAATCCCAGCACTTTGGGAGGCCGAGGCGGGCAGATCACGAGGTCAAGAGATGAGACCATCCTGGCCAACACGGTGAAACCCCGTCTACTAAAAACACAAAAAAATTAACCAGGCATGGCGACAGGAGCCTGTAGTCCCAGCTAATCGGGAGGCTGAGGCAGGAGAATCGCTTGAACCCGGGAGGCAGAAGTTGCAGTGTGCCGAGATCGCGCCTCTGCACTCCAGCTTGGTGACAGAGTGAGACTTTGTCTCAAAAAATAAAAAATAAAAAATAAATCCTGCACATGTTAAAACTATCACTTATTCAAAGAATTCTGATGGTCATTAAATCTCTCTAATTCCTATTTAAATCCTACAATGCACATTACAATTATTTGTCTCTTTTAACCAATCTCATATTTTACATGAAATTTATGAGTTCTAACACAAGAGAAACTGAACGGAAATAAATAAGAATTAATGCGATGGCTTTTCTGAAAAGCTCAAAACAGAACCAGGACAACAGCTCCAAAACACCTGCCATCTCTCTTTTTCATTCCTTCCACTCAGACTCCTTTTCTTTTCTTTTACTTTCCTTTCCCAGGAACATCAGGACAACTGGGGCTCACCCCATATTTCTCTCCATCCTCCTATGTGGCCTTGAAGCAAGGTAAGAAGATGCAGGTGTGGCTGGAGCCAATCATACCTTCCCTTTCCCCACTCATGCTGAAGGCGCTGCTTAAGTTAGTATTGGGCAACTCCAACTTACCTGGCCTAGAGAGACTGCATCTGGCAGGGGAGACACAGTCAAGAGGTTTAACATTGTCTTGCTTTTTTTTTTTTTTCTTCTAGCCTTATATAATCCTTATACAATAACTTGCGCAATGACATTAGCAAGACAGTAAGCTAAAAGTTAGGAAATACATGTGTTATCCCCCTCTCCCTCCCCATGCATCTATCGACAGCCAGCAAACAGCCTGACATGATATCCTGGATGGATGAGTGTGCCCTGCTGACACAGCTTCAAAGAACATCAACCATATGGAAGCAGTTTCGCCCATCTCCCCAAAGATACCTCGGAATGATAAAAGTGACAAGAAATGGCACCAGGGACTCCTTCTGTATACCACTTGCCTTCACCTAGTGCAAACAGTGAGACTAGAATGTAAATGTGTTCAGAAAGAAGCCAGACTTTCCCAAAAGTCATCAGAAGACCACAGTTCAGCAGCCCGTACACACTCTTCAATGGTTCTGGCCTCACCTACCTGTCTTAAGTCCAGAGTGATTGTGACCCAGTGATACTCTCTCCCATTCTGAATGCTGGGACTTTGCCACCAGTTATTGGTGCCATCTATGGCATGTGATATTGGATGGCGTTCTGTTAAAAGAAAATAAAAAACATGAATTCCTCTTGGCTGTTGCTTTAAATTTCTTAAGTTCTAAACCATAATGCTAGTGGAAACAAAGAGCAGTGAAGGTGAACACAATGTTTATGGCTTCCTAATAGAAGTCTCAGTCCTCATTTCACAAAGTGTACAGTCCCATGGGAATTTCAGAAATAAAGGCACGACACTTGCCTCTGGGGTTTGCGCTGTTGCCATCACAGATCCGGCACTGTGGGTTTCGGACGGGCCGACCCGGCACATGCTCCACAAGTTTGCAAAACATCTCCGGCCCCTTCTCGCCACAGGTGGCATTGGTGCTGATGTGAGCATTGCTGGCAAGATTGAGAATGGCAGGAAACAGGCCTGAAAGTGAAAATTTACCAAATCAGCTGAGCCACTTGAAATCCAAAGAATGAGCTTACCCCATCCCACTTGGTAGATGAATCAAAAGGAGATTGAAAGTCTATGTGCTGAATGAAGGAATCCTTACACAAACACAGGATACGCAACATGGTTTCATCTATGTGAAATTCTGGGAGAAGCAAAATTCATCTACGGAGAAAAGTCAAAACATTGTTGCAGGGGGTGGGGACTGACTATGAAAGGACAGAGGAACTTTCTAGGGTAATATGTTCATATCTCAATAAAGCTTTGGGTTTCACAGGCAGATGCAATTGTGAAAAATCATAGAATGAGTACACCTAAGATTTGGGTAGATCTGTGTATCTTAGTATGTGCACATTCTACCTCAAAAAAAAATAAAAGAATCATAAACAAATACCAATGTACATGCGGAAATGTTTAGGAGTAAAGTGTACTTATGTCTCCAACTCACTTCGAAATGCATCACAAAGTAAGCCGGCTTCCAATGATATGCCATCTCACACAAGTCAGAATGTCTATTATTAAAAAGTCAAAAAACAACAGATACTGGAGAAGCTGTGGAGAAAAGGGAATGCTTATATATACTGTTGGTGGGAGTGTAAATTCGTTCAGCCGCTGTGGTGATCGTGCAACTGCACTCCAGCCTGGGCAATAGAGCAAGACTCAGTCTCAAAAAAAAAAAAAAAAAAAAAAAGTAAAAAGAAAAAAAAATCCAAGGCGAGGGTATGGGTGTTCACTGTACAACTCGTTCCACTTTTCTGACTGAAAATGTTTACAATAAAATGTTGTGAAACAGGCTTTAAGGGAAGTTTCAAATGATCCAATGCATATATTTATCAATGCAATTCAAACGCCTTTCACTTGAAAGATGGGCATTTATTCTCTCCTCACTTTAGTCCAGTTGCCTCTGGTAGTATTTACAAGGTCTTTTCTATAATTATCTAGGATTTTTTTTGTCTCTCTCTTCTCTTTCTTTATTCCTGTTTTCTTTGGTGAATAAAATTTTGGAACACAAAGATCCAGTTTTCAAAATGCTTTTCAAGTCATTATTGATCTTTGCCTTTGTACAGTTCCTTTGTCTCAGCTGATTTTATCTTTAAGCAGCCAAGATCAGTACCAGGTCCAAACTATTCAGGAAACAATTTCCTGGTGACTGTAAGAAAAGTACCTCTATTCGGTTCTTTGGAGATTTAACTTTATCTTGGTAAAAGGGGATAGCAGCAGTGAAGATTCTGTAAAGATCTAGAAATGATGGTGTACGCGATGTTGAAGAGACATTCTCCAGGCATGGACACTGAGCTGAGAGCGTACTACAAGGGTCTCAGCTTAGTGGCGTTTCTCTAACGTACTACAACTGGATCTTAAAAGATCACAGAATATAAACTTTTCTTTGTAAAAACCATATAGAAATACCATTACTGCAGGCCAGGTGTGGTGGCTCACGCTTGTAATCCCAGCACTTTGGGAGGCCGAGGCGGGCAGATCACGAGGTCAGGAGATCGAGACCACTGTGAAACCCCGTCTCTACTAAAAAATACAAAAAATTAGCCGGGCGTGGTGGCGGGCGCCTGTAGTCCCAGCTACTCGGAGAGGCTGAGGCAGGAGAATGGCGTGAACCCGGGAGGCGGAGCTTGCAGTGAGCCGAGATTGCACCACTGCACTCCAGCCTGGGCGACAGAGCGAGACTCCGTCTCAAAAAAAAAAAAAAAAAGAAATACCATTACTGCAATGTTTATTTTTCAGTGAAATTTAAAATAGCACAGTGTAATTTTAGTAACACAGAAGGAATTCATGGCTTCCATTGTTATTTTTTAGGCACTGCCTAATACGTTCGGTGATCTTTTCCATTATAAATATTTTAAATTTTAAATTATAAAACAAAAATGGTTCTTTTTCTAACACTTGCTACACTAAAAAACTTACCATGCATCTATTAAAAAAATACATTAGGTAGTCTTTCAAAAACTTTTTACATAAAACAGGACTACCTATTAGTAATTCTACTCAAATAGAAGGATCCCATTCTGTCAATAAGTCCTTACCCTCTCAAGATAAAATAGTTATTTAATATTTGTACTCTAAAGCATTATTCTTAATTTTGAAACATAACATGGACTTACATCATATACTATGTTTAATATATTTATTTTCATTTTTAACTTAAAGATGCTTATTTTTATCATATCCCTGTAAAGGGACTTCTTTTTTTTAATACAAAATAAGAAAAAAATGCTTTATGAGGAACCAGATGAGTCATTATATTTAATCATGCAGCTCCCCAATTTATTATTTTCATCAACCAGTAGTCAGACAGTTATATTTTATGTAATAATGTACCTCCTACAGTAACACATACATTCTTATGTGTGGTATCACCTGTAGCAGGGGCTGACATTTATTCTATTTGGTATTAAGATAAATAATTTCCTCCATCCTTTATGACCACAATATTCTAGTATTTGATTCAAATTTCTCTTATCAGCTAATCATTTTAAATAAAATATGCTTTTAAACTATAGCGTTTTGTCCAAACAGCTAAAATGACATTTTTTGGTTCTGTATTACATACATGCATTTAGATTTACAGTACAATCAACTCTATCCATTCCCTTCACACTGACTAGTCAAGCAAGAAAAAGAAACCAAGGTTACAAGAACTGACTTCACAATGTACTTCTCTATTAACAACAAATACTTCACCAGTTAACGAATGTTCCCACTTGCTCCTTATTCACCCCCACCAGTTGCAGGACATCAAAAGAACTCCCCACTACCTCCCAATCTGAGTAACTGCAGGGTCTTGTGTTATTGAGGAGGGGAGGGGGCCAGGGAGTCACGGGAGCACCACACGCTATGTATGCCGGAGTCTGCCCTGAGCCACTGAGAAAAAGCAGCTCAAACCTCATGAACACAAACTTAACTGTTTTTGAAGAATAATATCTCAGTTATAGTAATCAGCATCAGGTAGTTCTTTGCACTAGACAGGTTTCTTATCTGGCTGTTCTAAATATATATATATATATATATATATTTTTTTTTTTTTTTTTTTTTTTTTTTTTTTTTTTTTTTGAGACAGAGTCTCACTCTGTCGCCCAGGCTGGAGTGCAGTGGCATGATCTTGGCTCACTGCAACCTCCACCTCCTGGGTTCAAGCGATTCTCCTGCCTCAGCCTCCTGAGTAGCTGGGATTACACATGCGCACCACCACGCCCAGCTAATTTCTGTATTTTTAGTAGAGATGGAGTTTCACCATGTTGGTCAGGCTAGTCTCAAACTCCTGACCTCAAGTGATCCACCCGCCTCGGCCTCCCAAAGTGCTGGGATTACAGGCTTGAGCCACCGCGCCTGGTCCTAAATATACTTTTAATAAAAAGAAAGATTGCTTTTTTATTGAAAGTGTATTTAGAAGAAATATGCTTCATTAGCCTGCCTATACAAGCAAAACCTTCAAATAATTAACTTCATAAAAATATTTGGGTTGTCTTTCACTAAAACTAAATCTTCCTTCTCAGATAAGCTAGTATTTGGAAAAAAATATTCACTAAAAATGATGTCTTACATATTATACTTACTCCCTTTTCATAGTTAATCACTATCCTTTTGTTGCAAAGAACCACATCTGTTTGAAGATGACAGAAGATGAAACAAGGTTGGGGCCGGGCGAGGTGGCTCACGCCTGTAATCCCAGCACTTTGGGAGGCCGAGGCAGGCGGATCACTTGAGGTCAGGAGTTCGAGACCAGCCTGGCCACCATGGTGAAACTCCATCTCTATTAAAAATACAAAAAAATTAGTGGGGCATGGTGGCGCACACCTGTAATCCAGCTACTCGGGAGAGGCTGAGGCAGGAGAATCACTTAAAGTTGAGAAGCGGAGGTGGCAAGTGAGCCGAGATCATGCAACAGAGTGAGACTCTGTCTCAAAAAAAAAAGCGGGGGTTGGGGAATGGGATTAGAAATGTGTACTAGAGCAAGCATGTTTTAAACAGAATTTTTTTTTTTTTTTTTTTTTTTTTTTTTTTTAGATGGGGTTTCGTTCTTTTTGCAGAGGCTGGTAAAGAGAGTTTTTTTTTTTTAAGTCCCTAAGGTTGCTGACTCATTGCAGACTACTGAAATAGTTCAATAAAGGGGAACCACATGACCACTGAGCAGGAGGTGAGACAGGAAATCAGAGAGTGAGAAGGAGCATTAGGATCAGGACAGTACCAAGAAGCTATGTTTGGTTTTACACATAAAAATCAAGGATAGAACAAGGACTGTAGCTATGTGGCGTGACACAGTTTTCCCACTACTTCATCAAGGACTTAATAAATTAGTCTGCATGTTTTTTGTTGAGAAATGTTATTCACTTTAGTTACTGTTACTGTGATACTAATTTTTACTTTTTTTCTTCCACTCAGGACACACAATGGAATCATTCCTCTATTGTGGATTTAACCAGTAGCTAAAAAATTTATAAAGCCAAACTCCATCGAGCATGAAATAAATTCCTTCTCATTTACTAGTAGTTACTGTTTTTAAACCCTTTCTGTACACTTGGCCTTTCGAAGTGCATTTCAGAACCGTGTTAACCTACTGGAAGATTCCCTTATAAACATTAGGTGAAAAATTGACACCAAGGTGACAGACAACAATGCTACTACCATAAATACCACACCTGAGACACTTCCAGATAGTTTAATAATTCATTTTTAGAGGTTTTTGGGTTTCTTCCCAGCAGAATATATCTTCTCTGTCTTAAAACTAAAGCATCTAAAATGTTGGCTAGGCCTGAGACTCAACAACTTCTTCACCAACATTTTTCAAATGATTCAGAAGCCAAGCGTTCAAAGTCTTAATTCATTTGTGTGTAAGAGAAGTGTGAGCTTTTTTTCCATTTTGGAAAAAAAAAAGTTTTTGAGTTCTAGAAAATGTTGTACTTGCTTGATCCATACTCAAAATCAACGTGATGTTCTGAAAAGAAAATGATTTGCAATTCTTAGCTACAGGATCTGGGGCAATATTTCCAGATCATTTTTTTCCAGAATGAAACAAGAGAATATGAATATTTTATATGGCTGAATAATCAGGGTGGCTTCTGGTGTTGGGAGTTTTTATTTTGAAAAACAAAGCTACTTATTCAATCCATGGAGAAATTTGGAAAAGTAGGAATTTAAGTTTCTAAATTTCTCAATCTAAATTGAGAAATCTGTGATTTTTATAAAACATTCAAATCCATTTTGTTTTCCATTTATTTTACTCTTTTTTTTTTTTTTTTTTTTGAGGCGGAGTCTCGCTCTGTCACCCAGGCTGGAGTGCAGTGGCGCGATCTCTGCTCACTGCAAGCTCCACCTCCCAGGTTCACGCCATTCTCCTGCCTCAGCCTCCCGAGTAGCTGAAACTACAGGCACCCGCCACCACGCCCGGCTAATTTTTTGTATTTTTAGTAGAGAAGGGATTTCGCCATGTTAGCCAGGATGGTCTCAATCTCCTGACCTCATGATCCGCCTGCCTTGGCCTCCCAAAGTGCTGGGATTACAGGTGTGAGCCACTGCTCCCGGCCTATTTTACTCTTAATCTTACCCATTCACTCAAGTGAACATCTATAATCTGATCAGAGAAGTCTGGTATTAGAAAGAAGCTACCCTGTTAATCAGCACTTTCTTTGAAACCTGGTAGTCACCTGACTGAGCAATAAAAATAGCACCTCTAACAACTACAAATAGCATGATTTAGTGAAAAATCCTGGAACTATTTAATAATATTCCAGGATAATAATATCAAGGTATTCTAATAACATATTATTGCAGGTTAATAAGATTAAGATATTCCAATGACACGAATTTTAGGAGGGTGGCTGGATTTCTATTCCATAACATATCTATGATTTACACATAGGCGTCAGAAAAAGCGGGTGAGAATGAATAAATAAACTTTTAACGAGCACCTCTTAGGTGTGCAGCACTGTGCCAGGCACCTCCCAGGGCACTATGATGAATGACCGAGCTTTTCCTGACCGCAGGAATCTTAAGAATCAGATTTTATCACTACCTTCCAGAATAGGAATGGATGAGTAAGGGGTGGAGCACTGGCAGGAAAGTTGCTCCTGAACAACTTCCACCATAAGATGAGCTGGAAGAGAAACAGATGATGCTCCACGCCATCTTGGCTCAGGAAGCCAGAAGATCCTGTTGGATGGCTTTGCTTCCAGCCGATGCCCATGGCAACAGCTCTTCCTTCCCCTGGCCCACTCCTCAGGATGTGAGTAAACCCACATCATGCGGAATTATTTCAAGACAGTAAATTCTATTTAAATATAGCATATTGAGTGTCTAACCCGTGTGTCCAGGTTTCAAATGGAAATGTTAATTCTAATTATGTATTTTATATCAACTCTGTTGGAATCCAAACTCTGAAATCGCTAGTGCCTAGGAAAGATGGCATTGATAAAGAGGAAGAACACAGGCTTCAAGTCAGGCAGCCCCCAGTGTGAATTCCAGGTCTACTGGCTGCCATCAATGTGGCCTTGGCCAAGGGCTTTACCTCCCAGTCTCTCTATATGAATGATGAGAAGCACGGCACCCAGGCGTTTTTGTGAGCAATCAATGAGATCATGTAGGTGAAGGGTTTCATACACTGTATTAAGATCTCAACAAATAGCTGCTCTTATTATTTTCCTATTATCAGTGGGTGTCACTAAGTTTCCTCAAATATAATCAGACTTTCATGATTATAGATCATATATTTGAATCTCTGTTTCTCTTAAGTTTTAGAAGAAGAAGTGAGTTGGCCTTTAGGGGCCACTGGGTATGAAAAGCACGTACCTCGAAATAGAAGAAACACTTTTAGCCCAGAAAAAAGTGCACGGTGAGAGGCCTAAAGGAAAGGCCAACCTCAGCTCAGCTCAGGGGATTGTGAAGGCACGGCCTCATGGCACGATTCACTTGTTCCCCCTTCCCCTCCTCCCTTCCTCTCCTCCTTCCTCCCTGCCTTTTTCTCATTTTATCTTATTGCTCTTGCTGCTGTTGGCTTTGCAACACTGAGTACTTGTGCCCCTGTAAGTTAACTGCATATTTGTAAATCACAATCTCTCCTTTAATTGTCACGTAAGCCGACAAGGGAAGGCATCTCAGGAGGTAACATTGAATAGGTTATGTAAAAAATGAGAAGGAGCTAGCCATGCACGGGTAACACTGAATTTTAACATACTTGGCTCTCTTTCTAACTCTTTTTGTTTTAAAAAATTATTTTTATTATTTTTATTTTTTGGAGACAGGTTTTTATTCTGTTGCTCAGGCTGGAGTGCAGTGGTGCAATCACAGCTTACTGCCACCTCGAACTCCCATGCTCAAGCGATCCTCCCACCTCAGCCTCCCGAGTACCTGGGACTAGGGTGCATGCCACCATGCCTGGTTGATTTTATTTATTTATTTTCAGAGTCTCTCAATGTTGCCCAGGCTGGTCGGACTCCTGGCCCCAAACAATCCTTCCATCTCAGCCTCCCAAACTGCTGAGATTATAGGCGTGAGCCACAGTGCCTGCTGTCTAATATATTCTTTATGCATTTAAAAATATTTCGAGAGGCTGGACACGGAGGCTTAGGTCTATAATCCCAGCTTCTGGGGAGGCTGAGGCAAGAGGATCGCTTGAGCCTAGGAGCTCGAGGTTGCAGAGCTATGATTTCGCCACTGCACTCCAGCCTGGGAGACAGTGAGACTTTGTCTCTAAAAAAAACAGAAACAAAAACCATGCTGAGAATAGGTCCACGAGCTCCGCCAAAGGGATTAATTGGGACCATAAAGGCAAAGAACCCTGCTAGGGGCCAGGGTGGTGGCTCACGCCTGTAATCTCAGCACTTTCGGAGGCCGAGGCAGGCGAATCACTTGAGGTCAGGAATTCGAGACCACCATCAGGAGATGATGGTGAACCTCATCTCTACCAAAAATACAAAAAATTAGCCAGGCATGGTGGAGCGCCTGTAGTCCCAGCTACTTGGGAGGTTGAGGCAGGAGAATCACTTGAACCGGGGAGGCGGACATTGCAGTGAGCCAAGATCGCGCCACTGCACTCCAGCCTGGGCAAAAAACAAAACCCTGGTAGGGAAGGTGCAAGGAGTTAAGGGCAGAGGAAGAATTCCACTTGGTGGTGAGGTGACTCTGCTAGTTTCCTTGCCCTACCTCCTCTTCCAGGATCCCATGCACCTCAGGAACAAGGCAGCCAGGAGGCCCATGACCTTTCACCCACATGGATTGTGAAGGTGAGTGGGAGGGGCTCAAGCCAGGCCAACAGCTCAGGGGAAGGCCCAGTGACCTGGGGTGGGCCTGGCAGCAGCTGCCTCCAGCCCCGGTCCTCAATGCACCCCATGTTGCTGGAGCGAAGTTTCATTTCTCCTGGAGAATAAAATCACCCTCTTTGAACGTAATTATTATCTGATTTCTTGCATTTCATGCTCCAGCATGTTTTCAGGGACATGTTCTCTGTGAATGCTGAGGGCTGTGAACACATAGGAAAGGTGTGAGGGGTGGAGATGGGGCAAGGATTAAACTGAAATGATTTGGAGCAATGCATCCCCAACAGGTTCAGGAGGCTGTTCACAAGCTGTGGCAAAATTCGCCTTCACTCAAACCTTTTATTTCCCCAGAAAACAATACAAATATAGCCATGTGTCATAAAGTAGGTGTGTTTGAAAATTAAGAATACATGAACATGCGTTCCCAATACTACACAGTTCCAAGAGGCCTCAGCTCCACTTCTGAGCCATCAGCAAGTGGCAACGGCACCCTACAATAAGTGCTTCCTTATTCCGGGATCCTCTCCCCTGGGAAACCTGCCACCAAACACGTTCCCGTAACAGGAGTACCCTGCTAAAAGAAATTCTGTTTCCAGTTATTTGTTATAAGTTAAAAATTATTTTAAACCACTACTAAATGAACTCATTTTGTGTCTCAAAGACCAGTATTCTCAGTATGTTTAAATACTAAAAAATCAAAGCTAAGGCTTAAATATGTGAAATACATCAAAGTCTTGCCTGCTTAATGTAAAACGGGACTCTCATTTCCAAAGAGAACTATTTAAAATAACCAGTAGTTATTTTATGACTCTAACAAAGAGATCTCTAACACCTGGGAGTATTTTTTTAAGGAAGGCGACTTGAGTTACTTTAGGCAGAGAGCTCTTTCAACTTGATGCAGAAACACTAAGGGGAGAATAGCCCCCCTCCTTCAAAAGCAAATTCTTGGTTTTTGGACTAAACCAATGTAATCATTGATGGCTGTTAGTAAAAGAAAAGCTTTAAGATATTCTAGCGATTCCACCAGGCAAGCACCAAAGCCCCTTCCAGCACAGGACAAGAAAATATGTGGTGGGTGGTGAGAAAGAAAGACAGGGAGAGATATTGAAAGAAAGAAAGAGAACAGAAAGAGAGAAAAAGAGAGAGAAGGAAGGGAGGGAGGGAGGGAGGGAATAAAGACCCCATACAAACAGTGAGAGAAAAGTCAAATCCAAACTCCTGGGAGTCTGGCATTTAACACAACTGATTTCTTTCCCCCCTCATGTGGGAAGATGAAGAGAAGTTTAATCAGAAAACAAGAGGGGGTGTTAAGCAAAAGGATTTAGCAGGGTTTTGTTAAGAGTTTTGTTAAGAGTTCCATTTCCCTAGCAATGTGCTCAAGGTGTCCTTGAAAAAGACAGAGGTTTTGATTATAAGAGAAACACATGGTATGAACAAGTTAGGCACAAATATTTTCTGCAGAAAAACAGTGTGTTATCAGTATCCGCCTACTCCTCTCACAATGGTTCATTTAAATGCTCATATTCAATGACACTGTGATTTTTCATTTAGTATACAAGTTTAGTTGCAGAGAAAAGAACTTTAATTCATTCATCATGAAGCAGTTTTCTCTTTTGTTTCCAAGGACAACAATTTAAATGTTCTACCTGATTAAAATATTATTGCACTTAGGCAAAACACAATAGCACCACAATATGCAATACATTTAAAATTTCATATCATTCCCATTGTCCTGAGAAGTCACTGTATCTCTCTCCTAAATCTTCACAGGTGAAAAATAAAAAAGCAAATGCAGCCTTAAGTTGAATAATGACAACACTGTTGGATGAAAATGCAGCTATATTAAATTTTGCTTATATCGTTTATAACACTTGCAATATTTATATCCTTTATTTAAATACTTAAAACACCAGTTTTCTAACCAGCCCAAACACTTCCAAAGGCCATGAACTTTTCTACAAAACCCTGAAGGTCTTAGTTATTTCTTCCCCTTTCTTCTGCCACTTCTGCACTTGATTGTACAGATTTTACTTGCTTATGCTTTAAAACTTCAGCATCCTTGTTTCACTATCCTGGGGCATGTGCTGAGGACCATTTCATGAGTATGTGACCTGCACAATCACTTTTGGTTTAGTGCTATGCTGAAACTGTCTTGAAATGTTGAATAATTTAAAGAAAGAGTCCCACATTTTCACTTTGCACTGGCTCCTCAATTTACATGACTGGTCCTGCATGTGCCTAGTGGTAGCTGCAATAAGAAATTGTCCTTAAAAATGTCCAGTGACCAGTACCTCTGATCAAATTATTTGGCACTTGAGATGTCAAATGCATCACCATCTCTAACAGAACACCAGCAAGAAGACCCCAAGGTGGCTGGATCCACAGGATCAGAGCTACTTTTATTCCAGTACATATCTAGAGGGTCATCTTACAGACAAAGAAATCATTTGAGTTACCTTTTACCTTATGCACCAACGGTAGACAAATATATTTAACAACAAAACACTCGATCACAGGTGCACAGAGTTAAATTATTTTGGTGGCATTCTCACTGGAATTGGTAACACTATATTTTCTCAGTTCTAGTACCATTTTTCCCCTGAAATGAAGCCACCTCTTTATAAACACAAATACTTTGAACCTGGTAGTTTTTCTCTTTTTCAAAAGGCTATTCCTAGATGAAGGCTGTATATAACAAGAATTGTCTTCATTGTCTCCAATTCTTTGCCTCACATTCTTTCTTCACTCAGCTCCAACTGAGAGGCTGTTCCTTTTAATCACTAAGAATGCCGGCCAGGTGTGGTCGCTCATGCCTGTAATCCCAGCACTTCGGGAGGCCGAGGAAGGCGGATCACGAGGTCAGGAGATCGAGACCATCCTGGCTAACATGGTGAAACCCCATTTCTACTAAAAATACAAAAAATTAGCTGGGCGTGGTGGCACGCGCCTGTAGTCGTCCCCACTACTCAGGAGGCTGAGGCAGGAGAATCACTTGAACCCAGGAGGTGGAGGCTGCAGTGAGCTGGGATCGGGCCACTGCACTCCAGCCTGGCAACAGAGCGAGACTCTGTCTTGGAAAAAAAAAAAAAAAAAAAAAGAATGCCCTTTGCAAGGTCTCCATAGCTTTCATCTTGGTGAACCCAACAAGCAGTTTACTTTCAGTGCACTTGAACTTGCAGCAGCTTTTGTCAAAAATGATCTTTCTCTCTTTCTTAAACCCTGTTGCTTTTGGTCTCCATGCTACATGTATCATGCTACATACATACATCATACATCATACTACGGACTCATGGTTTCCCTCAAGCAACTTCTCAGTCTCTTCTGCTGGCCATCCCAAAGGTCTCCATGTAAACCGATTTCCTGTGGCGGCAGCACATGCTCATTCACCGCACAGGCGCGGTCGCATGGGGAAAACCTGGGAAGGAGTGTATTTTCCCAAAAAGCGGTCTTTAAAAATGACACAAGCAACATAAAGTATACTGAATTGAGGAGCAGGGACCTGGGTTTTCCATCCTGTGTACCCAACACTTCCTTGTTCAATATTTTAAATCCTGACTTAGATAATGGTATTAAAAAGGTGTCAAATGGTGGGGCGCGGTGGCTCACGCCTGTAATCCCATCACTTTGGGAGTCCCAGGCGGGCGGATCACGAGGTCAGGAGATCAAGACCATTCTGGCTAACACAGTGAAACCCCGTCTCTACTAAAAATACAAAAAATTAGCCGGGCGTAGTGGCGGGCGCCTGTGGTCCCAGCTACTCGGGAGGCTGAGGCAGGAGAATGGTGTGAACCCGGGAGGTGGAGCTTGCAGTGATGCGAGATGGCACCACTGAACTCCAGCCTGGGCGACAGAGCGAGACTCGGTCAAAAAAAAGGCATCAAATGTGTGAAAAGTACATGGAATTAGGGGAAGCTCAAGAGTGGCCAAAATAAAACCAGAGTAAGTTTAGTAGGGATCAATGCAGCACCTTCCACTTTTCCCCCAAAATCCACCTGCAAGCACAGCAAGTCCTGGCAAAGGTGGAAAAAATGTTACGGTTCTCTGAGAGGTGTGCACAATGTAAGAACAGTGCTAGGAAAAATGCTAACATGATCTAAGGTTCATTAATAATACCATAACATTAAGGTAGATGGAAGATGACCCTTTAGCATTCACACATTTGATAACTAAGATTTAATTATGCACAAGGTAGAGAGATAAGAATTACTGCAGGGTTTCTCAACTTTTTTTTTTTTTTGAGACAATCTCTCTTGTTGCCCAGGCTGGAGTGAGTGTCACAATATCGACTCACCGCATCCTCCAGCTCCCAGGTTCGAGGGATCCTCCCGCCTCAGCCTCTGGGAGTAGCTGGGACTACAGGTGTGTGCCACCATGCCCGGCTAATTTTTTGTATTTTTAGTAGAGACGGGGTTTTGCCACGTTGCCCAAGCTGGTCTCAATCTCCTAAGCTCAGGCAGTCTGCTCACCTCAGTCTCCCAAAGTGCCAGGATTACAGGAGTGAGCCACTACGCCCAGCCAAGGGCTTCTCAACTTTCATATGTACAAATCGCCTGGGGATCTGGTTCCAGTGCAGATTCTGATTCAGTAGGTCTGGAGTGGGGCTGAGACACTTCGATTTAGCAAGTTCCCAGGGGATGCTGCACTGAGTTCAAGAAATTATCAAGACCATCTTGGCTAACACAGTGAAACCCCGTCTCTACTAAAAATACAAAAAATTAGCCACGCATGGTGGCAGGCGCCTGTAGTCCCAGCTACTCAGGAGGCTGAGGCAGGAGAACGGCGTGAACCCGGGAGGCGGAGGTTCCAGTGAGCCAAGATCACACCACTGCACTCCAGCCTGGGTGACAGAGTGAGACTCCGTCTCAAAAAAAAAAAAAAAAAAAAAGATATTAGACAATCTCCTGGACCTTTTTTCCAGCTCAAACACCCTGAGTTTAACCAATTCAGCCAAACTTGGCACAAGATCATCAGACTGCTTCATAAAATCTCACTCCTTCCAGCGGCTTTCTGTCACTATTTAACCAGAACTCCAGATTCCTCACTCTTCATTCAAGTCTTGGAGACTTTTGGCAACTATTTTTTAAAGGCAATGTGGTACTTCAGTTAAAACAAAGGTTTTTGGCTTACTGTTAAGAGGAAAAACTTCAAGTGTTCCAAAATTAAGGACACAACATACGAACAAGTTCAACTCAGTAACAACCAGGGAAATCTATTAAGTCAAACCAGTGCAGTTCAGGCCCCATCCACACAGGCAGTGCCCAGAACTATAAATTTCTCAGTTTTATTCAAAAAGAATAAAATAGTTAGGAAAAAATTTTAACAAAATAAATTCAAGACCAATACACTGAAAACCTATAAACATTTTTCGAGAAATTAAAGAAGTTCTAAATGAATAAAAAGATAATTCTTATTTGTAGATAGGACGATTCCATATTGTGAGACAGCAATTCTCCCCAAATTGATCTACAGATTCCATCCAATTCCAGCAGTATCCCTTGGCTGTTTTTTTTTTTTTTTTTTTTGTAGTAATTGACAAGCTGTTCCCTGGTTGCCTCAGGACCTTTCTCTTTCTCTCTCTCTCTCTGCTCTCATTAAAAAATTAAAAATTTGTTTCCTTTGATTTCCTAAGTTCTTCCCTATATTTGTATTATGATAATACAGTGAGGGAAAATTTACTTCATGTCCACACTTTGGTAATGAAGGAATCAAAACCCAGGCTGGACCATGTTAATAGATTACTCTCTTAAATCACATTTATGCGAGTCTTGTTTAATGTATTTTCTTTTAAAACAAATTGGTAATACTCAAATGGTCTATCCTCACTACACCCCCCACTATGATGTACACACAGAACAGTGAATTTTCTCCCTTTCAGTTCTGGGTTGCACTTTCTACCCCTTCTCCTCCAGAAACCCTCCCCTTCCTGTCTCCAGCCCCCAGGCTCCAGCTCTGAAGAAGGCTGGCAAGTTTAAGGGCCTCAGTGGTTTCCAGGAGAGTGCCAGCTCTCTTTCAGCTTCTGGGGCTATGGGCCCAAGCAGCCCAAAGAGCCCTTCTTTGAATTTGGCATCTGTTTCCTCTCGGGGACTGCAATTCCCACGGAATTCTCCTTTACTTGAGTGTGCTGACAATCACTGAAACTGGAGATATTAACTGAGGTTTGACTAAAGGTGAAAATCCAGTTAAATAGCCTGAAAATACTTCAGGAGGCCAGGCACTGTGGCTCACGCCTGTATCCCAGCACTTTGGGAGGCCCAGGCAGGCAGATCATGAGGTCAGGAATTAGAGACCAGCCTGGCAAACATAGTGAAACCCCGTCTCTACTAAAAACACAAAAAATTCGCCAGGCGTGGTGGCAGGCGCCTGTAATTCCAGTTACTCAGAAGGCTGAGGCAGGGGAATCGCTTGAACCTGGGAGGCGGAGGTTGCAGTGAGCCGAGATTGCGCCATTGCACTCCAGCCCAGGCAACAGCGCAAGACTCCGTCCCAAAAAAAAATACTTCAGTATAGACTGTGGTATGGTATATGTGTGTGTGAGAGACACAGGTTAAGCAGCTAGTATTAAAACAGGTGATGTGTCTTCCTGGGTAGTTAGCTGGTGGTTCTCCAATCGGGAATAATGCCCACATTCCAGGGGCACCCTGCTCTGTCTCCATGACACCAGCACTTTGTTAATTACCAGGGAGAATATAGCAATGGGATATTAGTAAAATCAGTGGATTGTTAATGGCATGATGACTAATAGAAACAGATTTCCACTGGTGAATTTCATGGTAGTCAAGGTCTCCATATCAATTACATTTTAGAGCTGGGCATCGTGGCTCACACCTATAATCCCAGCATTTTGGGAGGTCGGGGCAGGAAGATTGCTTGAGCCCAGAAGTACAACACCAGCCTGGGCAACAATTTTTTTTAATTAGCTGGTCATAGTAGTGCATGTCTGTAGTCCCAGCTACTCAGGAAGCTGAAGTGGGAAGATCGCTTGAGCCCAGGAGGTCAAGGTTGCAATGAGCCGAGATCATACCACTGCATTCCAGCCTAGGTGACTAAGCAAGACTCTCAATCTCTCTCTCTCTCTATCTCTCCCCCGCCCCCATTCCATATGTATATATATAAGATTTAGAGCAACTTCTGTCTATGGCATAATAAGGAAGTTGACAAATTCTCTCCCACCCAAAAAAATTATGTAAGTGAACAAAGTTTTCAAAAGCAACCATTTCAGGACTCTGAAAATCACCTTTAGACAAACAACAAACGGGGAAGCTTTCCTTTAGGAAAAGCTGCTAGAGTTTTGGGTAAGAAGAATGAAGAGAGCAGCCTTCCAGCAGAGGCGGCTCCATTCTCACCCCAGCCCATCGGCAGGGGAGTTTCCTAAGGCAGGGCTAGCCGCGAAAGCCAGCAGCTCCACTGATGGAGAAGGCTGGCTTGATTCAGAGCAGAGCGGAAGCACATGTCTAATGATCTTATCAGCAAAAGTAGTGAACTTGGTAGAAAATGAATGGGGAAAGCTCACAGCTGGGCTAGCCTGAGGTTTTAGTCCCATTAGGGTGCATGCAACCGATAGCCGGGCCAGCCAAAATTGTAATAACGAGATCCTGGAAACAGGAGAGCCACAGAAGGGCTGGATCAGCTCTCCATCCACACTAGCCTTCTTTATTCAAAAGAAACAAAATACTTGAACAACAACAAAAAAAAAATGAATGAAAGAAATTCAAGAAAAATTCAATGAAAGAAATGTTACACACTGAAAACCTATAAAAATTTTGGGGGAGAAATTAAGATTTAAATGAATGAAAAGATATTTCTTATTCATTGATGGAAGATTCAATATTGTTAGACAGCAATTCTTCTTAAATTGATCTGTAGATTCCATCCAATTGCTATCAGAATCTCAGCTGGCTTTTTTTTTTTTTGTAGAAATTGGCAAGCTGATACAACTGGAAATACAAATGACCTAGAACAGTTAAAGCAATTTAGAAAAGGTTAACAAAGTTGAATGACTTACACTACCTATTTCAAAACCTACTATAAAGTCAAAGAAGTCCAGACAGTGTGATATTAGCATAAAACAGATGCATAGATCAGTAGAACAAAATAGAGTCCAAAAATATATACTTATTTTTATGGTCATTTGATTTTTGGCAAAGGTGCGAAGGCAATTTTCAACAAATGTTGCTGGGACCACTGGATATCTATACGCAAAAAATGAACTTACACCCTGACTCCTTACCATACACAAAAGCTAACTCAAATGGATCATAAGAGCTAAATTTAAGAGCTAAATTATAAACTTTCCAGAAGAAAATCTGCGATCTTGGATTAGGCAAAGAAATTCTCAAATATGACACCAAAAGAATAACCCACAAAAGAAAATAATTGATCAAATGGACCTCATCAAAATAAAAATAAAAATAATAAAAAATAAAAAAAACCTATGGCACTACAAAACATACCATTAAGAAAACAAAAAGACAAGCACAGGCCAGGCGGGGTGGCTCATGCCTGTAATCTCAGCACTTTGGGAGGCTGAGGCGGGCAGATCACGAGGTCAGGAGATCAAGACCATCCTGGCTAACACAGTGAAACCCCGTCTCTACTAAAAAATACAAAAAATTAGCCGGGCGTGGTGGTGAGCATCTGTAGTCCCAGCTGCTCGGGAGGCTGAGGCAGGAGAATGGCGTGAACCTGGGAGGTGGAGCTTGCAGTGAGCCGAGATCGCGCCACTGCATTCCAGCCTGGGTGACAGAGCTAGACTTTGTCTCAGAAAAAAAAAAAAAAAAAGACAAGCATAGACTGGGAGAAAATACTTTCAAATCACATGTCTGATAAAGGCTTTGTATCCAGGAAATATGCAAAACTCTTAACTAAGAATACAAACAACTCGATTAAAAATTGGGCAAAATACTTGAATAGATATTTCACCAAAGATATATGAATGGCTAAGAAGCATCTCAAAAGATGCTCAATGTCATTAATCATTGGAGAAATACAAAATAATACCATGAAATACCACTTTGAACTCACTGTATGTCTATCATCAGGTAATGCATAGTGTTGGTAAGAATGTGGGGAAGACGGAACACTCAGACACTGCTGGTAGGGCTGTAAAACAGTGCAGACACTTTGGAAAACACAAACTTACCACACGATCCATATTCTAATCCTAGGAATTTCACTCAAGAGAAATGAACCTATATCTAAACAAAGAATTGTATGTGAATGTTTACAGCATTCTTGATAGCTCCAAAAACCTGAAAACAATCAAAATGTCCACCAACTGATGACTGAATAAATAAAATGTGGTGTATCTACACATTGGAATACCGTTCAGCAATAAAGTAGAACATTATTGATATATGCTACAAAATAGATGAACCTAGAAAACACTAAGTGAAAGAAGTAGACACAAAAGACTCCATTTTGGTCGGGTGAGGTGGCTCACACCTGTAATCCCAGCACTTTCGGAGGCCGAGGCAGGCAGATCAATTGAGGTCAGGAGTTCTAGACTACCCTGGCCAAGGTGGTGAAATCCTGCCTCTACTAAAAATACAACAATTAGCCAGGGGTGGTGGCGGGTGCCTGTAATCCTAGCTACGCGGGAGGCTGAGGCAGGAGAATCGCTTGAACCCGGGAGGTGGAGGCTGCAGTGAGCCAAGATCACACCACTGCACTCCAGCCTGGGCAACAGAGCTGTAGTGTGACAGAGCTGGACTCCGTCTCAAAAAAAAAAATAAAAATAAATAAAAATAAAAAGACTCCATTTTATACGACTCCATGTATATGAAATTTCCAGAAAAGGCACTTCTCAAAGTACAGAGAGCAGATGATTGCTGGGCGCCAGAGTAAGGGTGGGAGCAGGGGCTGGGCACAAATGAAAATGATGACACTTTCTGCAGTCTTGGAAGGTTCACACCAGATTGTGGTGACAATTGTACAGCACTCTAAATTTACTGAAAAACATTAAACTGTACACTTACAATTGGCAGAAGTTTAGGGTATGTAAATTATACTACAATAAAACTGTTAAAACAGAGATTCTCCTCACTATTGTAAGTCCGTGGTATAAATTTATGTGGCCTGAAACTCACATCCTGAAGGAATTTGATGGAACCTGACACTTGATCCCTGAAATGTCCTGTATCCAACATTAGGAAGGCTGCCAACTGCCAAGAGAGAAGTCTGAATACCCAAAAAGACAGAAAACTGTGACTGTCAGTTTGAAGGATATGGCCTAGGACTTGTTATGAGTCTGCTTGCTAGTAAAGGTATGTTCATAATGTGTATTGCGGAAGTGCGTGTTGGATCCAAGTTATTCTCTTGTGATTGTCTACGTGGTCAGATTGTAGGGACTAACCAATCCTCATGTACCTCCATCTTCTTCAGTGGCTTCCATTATCCACCAAAAAGTGGATACACATTTTATTTATATTTTTATTTTTAGAGACGGGGTCTCACCCTGTGGCTCAGGCTAGAATACAGTGGTGCAATCATAGCTTACTGCAGCCTCGACCTCTTGGGCTCAAGTGATCCTCCTGCTTCAGCATCCTAAGTAGCTGGGGCTACAGATGCATGCCACCACACCTGGCTAATTTCTATTTTTTTTTTATAGAGGGGGGTCTCCCTATGTTGCCCAGGCTGGTCTCGAACTCCTGGGCTCAAGGGATCTTCCTGCCTCAGCCTCTCAAAGTGCTGAGACTATAGGTGTGACCACCATATCTGGCCCCTACAACAGTGACCAAAGGGTTATTTTCTTTATTAGCTGATTCCTTCAAATATTATTTTGGATTTATTTTAATACTGAATTTGAAATTATTCCCTTTACCGATAACCATCTTATGCACACATTTTCAAGGAAAGTTTGATCATATAGAACAGAGCCCATTTAAATTCAGTCAATTATAATAATTAAAAGTAAACCAACAAAGTTAGAAACCACTAAAGACACAGGAGATGTTATGCTCATATTTCTACAGAGAATGGGCCATTCTTTTGTTTAGTAATAAGTGATTTTTATCAAACAAAAATCCATTTATGACATAAATTCTGTATGCCTTTGTTCTGTTCCTGAGAGGAGGAGGAAGTCTTAGCCCAGAACGCCTGGAGGAGAACAGCTGTTCTCTCACTTAAAGAAAGCCCTTTAAAGCCATGCAGGTAGAGTTCCCTTAAAAAAAAATAAAAAAAAAAAAACCTCTACTATATGTAAAAATATCACTACTCAGCAAATGCCAACAAGTCTGCAGTCACATTAGAGTATTTTGAAGTCATACTCTTTAAAAGGAGACTTCATGCAGTAGAAACGTAGTGTTTAATTACAATTCTCTTTCTGTTGACGATGATACAGATCACTTATTGTGTGATCCCACAGCAATAAGTGGAGTGATACAGGTGTCTGAGACTTTCAGAAACAGAAATCTCTCCCAAATCTGAACTGAGGAACATAGTAGGATTCTTGGACATTTCTCATGCTTGACTCCTAGCACTGGGGTCTGGAGTACAAGGTCTGCCTGTCACCTGTATGGCACTTTCTAGATACTCAACAAATACTTGTTGACTATGTGTGTTAATGAATTTCTGGCTAGAGATCAGTGGCTCTAAATCTAGAAATAAGTTTTTGTTGAGTATAATGTAAGTTTTAAGGCTGAATGGAATATTCGTAATCAGTAAATAATCCTATTACAAAAAACGTAATCCATTTCTTCTTTGCATTGAATGGGTAGATGAGAACATGCCAGATTAATAATGTCTTCAAGTCATCAGGGTCCTCCTGGTTACTAGATTCTGTGGATTTTCTGTAACCATATTTGGACTCCACTCATGAGTGCAGAGAGTGTCTGAACTTCTTGTTTCTGCTGCTGGCTTGTTCCTGACGTTGTATTCTGGTTTAGAATGTGAGTGGAGGCCGGCCGGGCACAGTGGCTCACGCCTGTAATCCCACCACTTTGGGAGGCCGAGGCAGGCGGATCACGAGGTCAGGAGATCGAGACCATCCTGGCTAACATGGTGAACTGAAAATACAAAAAATTAGCCGGGCGTGGTGGCGGGCATCTGTAGTCCCAGCTACTCGGGAGGCTGAGGCAGAAGGATGGCGTGAACCCAGGAGGCGGAGCTTGCAGTGAGTTGAGATCGCGCCACTGCACACCAACCTGGGTGACAGAGCGAGACTCTGTCTCAAAAAAATAAAATAAAATAAATAATGTGAGCAGAGGCCTTGGTTCCAAAAGTTCTATCCATTCTCTTTCTTAGTCTGGTTACCTGGATTCTTTCTTGTTCCCTGTCTTTAAATCCTGCCTGAGGCCGGGTGTGGTGGCTCATGCCTGTACTCCTAGCACTTTGGGAGGCCGAGATAGATGGGTGGTGGATCACCTGAGGTCAGGAGTTTGAGACCAGTCCGGCCAACATGGTGAAACCCCATCGCTATTAAAAATACCAAAAAAAAAATAGCCAGGCATGGTGGTGGGTGCCTGTAGTCCCAGCTACTCGGGAGGCTGAGGCAGAAGAATCGCTTAAACCCAGAAGGCGGAGGTTGCATTGAGCCGAGATTGTGCCACTGCACTCCAGCCTGGGTGACAGAGTAAGACACTGTCTTAAAAAAAAAAAAAAAAATCCTGCCTGGATGACCCACTGAGGTCTCCTAGCCTTCTGGAGCCAGCCCCTGCCTTTCCCCAGGTGATCTTCACTCTGCTTCCTCACTAGTGACTTCCCTAACCCCCTCTGCCCGTCTGTCTGGTCTCTAAACAATACCCATTATTTTTATTTGTTTGTTTTTGTTTTGAGATGGAGTCTCACTCTGTTGCCAGGCTGGAGTGTAGTGGCACGATGTCAGCTCACTGCAACCTCCGCCTCTTAGGTTCAAGCAATTCTCTGCCTCAGCTTCCTGAGTAGCTGGGATTACAGGCGACCGCCACCATGTTTGGCTAATTTTTGTATTTTTAGTAGAGACAGGGTTTCACCATGTTGGCCAGGCTGGTCTTGAACTCCTGACCTCATGATCCACCCACCTCGGCCTCCCAAAGCACTGGGATTACAGGCGTGAGCCACCGCGTCCAGCCAATACCTACTATTAATAGATTTCCAGTGCTTGTCTGTATAGGGATATGTTCACTCAACAAATATTTACAGAATCTACACTGTATGTCAGGCACTGTGCTAGGCATAACAAATATAGGCAAAACTCTTGGCCCTTAAGGAGAGACAGGCAAGTTAACAAATAGGTGAAAAATGATGTACTGGTCAGATGTACAAAGAATGGAAACAATAAGAAGGATGACAGGGTGGGCTGGAGTAAGTCAGAGTGCCATAGGTGAAATAAAGGTCACGTGATGGAACTACAGCTATCACAGAATGGTCAAGATGTGGTTAGCAGTGGGAGAAGAGGCTGTGGAGAGGTCTGAGCAGGGTCAGATCACAGAGGGCCTTAGAAGTCCCACTCAATAGAGAATGAGATGCCATTGAAGCAATTCAACAGGGATGGGATGACACGGTCAACCTCAAAGTCCATTAACTCATGGGGAACTTCCACTGTCAACAGCTTTCTGGGCTCTTGGAAAACTGTTACATTACATGCTACATTAGACTTCATCCCAGCACTTGCAGCTGGACTGGCCCTTCCAGAAGAACCTGCTCCACCCTGCAGACGGGCCCAGGCCCAGGTTCTGGCTCTGCTCGGTTGGGGTCAGGGCAATACCTCTCCAAGTGCCTGTAGCAGGGAAGCCAGGTAGGCAGCTGGTCTGTAAGTCAATATAGGCAGATGTGTAAGGGGTGTGTGTGTGCATGTGTGTCTGCGTGTGACAGGGATATGGAAAGGAAAATGGCCTCTTGTTTTGTTGGGTGGAAGAGAAATAATAAGCCAAATATTGAAAACTTCTGAAGGAGGCCAGAAAAGCAAGAGCATAATGAATTATCAATTAAAGACAAGAGCAGACCAGGCACAGTGGCTCACACCTGTAAGCCCAGCACTTCGGGAGACTGAGGCAGGTGGATCACCTGAGGTCAGGAGTTCTCAAGACCAGCCTGGCCAACATGGTGAAATCCCATCTCTACAAAAATACAAAAATTAGCCAGGCATGATGGCTGGTGCTTGTAATCCAGCTACTTGGGAGGCTGAGGCGGCTGAATCGCTTGAACCCGGGAGGCAGAGGTTGCAGTGAGCTGAGATCACGCCTCTCCACTCGAGCCTGGGTGACAAAGTGAGACTTCATCTCAAAAAATAAACAAACAAACAAGAGCAGAAGAGGACAGGGGCAGTAGGTGAAAAAAGACAACCAGACCCTGGAGTCGCCAGACATGAGAAGTTGCAAGAGGAGATCAGCAGGTTGTATCAGGGGAAAAGGGGGTGGCCCAGTTAATCCCAGAGAAAAGGCTCCTGTGACCTGTCCATTTAAAGGCTTTGAGAAAGAAGGGATGCCGCACAGAATAATGCCTGAATATGGAGGACACTTATTAAATTTTGGATGAATTCGTTAAAGAATGAACAATTCAGTGCAACACCAGATCAATCAACACCCAATTCTGCAACACCAGACTTTATCCCAAAACTTGAGGACTCTAAATGTCATACATGATCAAGAGTATTTTTCAAAGAAAGAAGGGTCTTGCTGAACGACCAAGTCAGCAAAGCAAGACTAAACAGTGAGGAAGCCCATTTAAACACAAGTGCAACAATGAACCATCAGGTGAGAACTTTCCAAGTGAGAAACATTACACAAGGGACAATGGGGACACAGAAGAAACTGGCTTTCCCTGAGCCACTTCACTGATCCAACGTGGTCTCTAAGTGCAGGGATTGCTCACAGCTCTGAGATGTGTGGGTGTTGTTATCCCCACTTCACAGAGCTGTGGGAATATCAGGAAATAGACATGAAGTGAGGAGAGTCAGTTGGGACCCGAGTATTCCACATCTGTTATGTACAGTGAACTAGCCTGTGGGCCGCAGTGGGCAGGACGGGATCAATGCCCCAACTTGCATCCTACAGACAAAGTGGGGGGGTGATGGCAGATCCTGCCTCCTTGCATTGCTGTGTAAACTGCACTCACCTACAAAGTTTATGATGTTAACTGAGTGGTTCTCAACCATGGCTGCACAGTGGAATCACCTGGGAAGCATTTTTTTTTTTTTTTCTGAGACAGAGTCTCGCTCTGTCACCAGGCTGGAGTGCAGTGGCGCAGTCTCAGCTCACTGCAACCTCTACCTCCCGGGTTCAAGCGATTCTCCTGCCTCAGCCTCCCAAGTAGCTGGGACTACAGGTGTGCACCACCACTCCCAGCGAATTTTTGTATTTTTAGTAGATTCAGGGTTTCACCATGTTGGCCACGATGGTCTCAAGCTCTTGACCTCGTGATCCGCCCACCTCAGCCTCCCAAAGTGCTGGGATTACAAGCGTGAGCCACCATGCCTGGCTAGAAGCATTTTTAAAATGCAAATGATAGGACGCCCACCCCAGACCGGACATACTATAATCCCTGGGAGTAAGACCTGGGTATTGATATTATTGAAATTTAATGTGCAGCCCACAGAGGGAACTCCTGAGTCACTGTCTGAGTCTGCTTTTCTGACACACACAGAAGTGCTGGCCAAGCAGGTGACTCTGAGTTCTCCATGGAAGAAAGGAAGCCTAAGGGAAAGAGCCACCCACCAACAGTGGCATACGGTATAGAAGCTGACCCCAATCTCCAATAAAGCAGCCAGCCAATGCTGCATGCCTCTGCCCCTCCTCCCCCGCTTTCCTCGGCCCATGACCTGGCCTACCCATTTCACTCCTAATCTACATGAATATGAGCAAGCAGAACGTAGACGGCAATGTCCACTCCTATGACTTTAACTCCTTACTTGATCATCATTTCTTATGGAGAAAACTCCTTTTTTTTTTTTTTTTTTAATTTGAGACAGAGTCTTGTTCTGTCACCCAGGCTGGAGTGCAGTGGTGCGACCCCGGCTCACTGCAAGCTCTGCCTGCCAAGTTCACGCCATTCTCCTGCCTCAGCCTCTTGAGTAGCTGGGACTACAGGCGCCCGCCACCAAGCCGGCTAATTTTTTGTATTTTTAGTGGAGACGGAGTTTCACCGTGTTAGCCAGGATGGTCTCGATCTCCTGACCTCGTGATCCGCCCACCTAGGCCTACCAAAGTGCTGGGATTACAGGCGTGAGCCATCATGCCCAGCCAGAAAACTCCTTTTGATATATGCACTTTTCAGTTCCTTGGACTTCAAAAACAAATACACTAGAATGTCAAGAAGTGCCCTCGATTCACAGTGAGGAAGGCAGCCGAGAACAGGGCTCTCCAGACACACTACGTTTGAACATCCTTCCTTGACCCAGGGCCTGGAAGAGTGGAGGTCCCAAAGTGTCTTCAGTGCATGGATGAATGAGTGAATAAATGAATGAGCAAATGCATGAAAAAAAATTTAAAAACTGAATAGAAATGACAATACTCCTACAAGGAAATACTATTCTCCTCTCCAATGTGGTGTTAACTCTTTAAAATGCTAACTCTCTCGGTGGCTCACACCTCCGATCCCAGCACTTTGGGAGGCCATGGCAGGTGGATCACGAGGTCAGGAGATTGAGACCATCCTGGCTAACACGGTGAAACCCCGTCTCTACTAAAAATACAAAAAATTAGCCAGGCATGGTGGCGGCTACTCAGGAGGCTGAGGCAGGAGAATGGCGTGAATCCAGGAGGCGGAGCTTGCAGTGAGCCAAGATTACACCGCTGCACTCTAGCCTGGGCGACAGAGCGAGACTCCGTCTCAAATTTAAAAAAAAAAAAAAGAAAGAAAGAAAGAAAAGAAAAGAAAAGGAAAAATGCTAACTCTCTCGGTGGCTCACACCTCTAATCCCAGCACTTTGGGAGGCCGAGACAGGCGGATCACGAGGTCAGGAGTTCGAGACAACCCTGACCAACATAGTGAAACCCCGTCTCTACTAAAAATACAAAAATTAGCCAGGCATGGCGGCTTGTGCCTGTAGTCCCAGCTACTCAAGAGGCTGAGAGAGGAGAATCACTTGAACCTGGGAGGCAGAGGTTTCAGTGAGCTGAGATGGCACCACTGCACTCCACCACTTCAGCCTAGGCAACAGAGCAAGACTCTGTCTCAAAAAAATAAATATAAAAATAAAATGCTAACTCCCAGCTAGGCTCATACCTATAATCCCAGCACTTTGGGAGGCTAAGGTGGGCGGATCACTTGAGGTCAGGAGTTCAAGACTGGCCTGGCCAACATGGTGAAACCCTGTCTCTACGAAAAATACAAAAATTAGCTGGGTGTGGTGACAGGCCACTCCCAGCTACTCAGAAGGCTGAGGCAAGAGAATCGCTTGAACCCGGAAGGCAGAGGTTGCAGTGAGCGGAGACTGTGCCACTGCACTCCAGCCTGGGTGACAGACTGTCTCAAAAAAAAAAAAAGAGCTAACTCCCTTTTAAAGAAAAACACTGGGAGCTTCCAAAAGCATTCATATGTGGATGCATTATCTCCAGTTCTCCCCACTCCAAACTTCTGGAATGAACAAAAGTATGCCCATGAAGCCAGGGGTGAAGTTGCAAAGAATCGGAAAAACTTAGTTTGTACAAAAGCAAAGGTAAAAATGGCAGAGTTGGAGATTCAGATAAAAGGGCTGAAGAGACAAACTGTGGATTTTGAGGGGTGGGGAAAGAGTGCTAGCCCATCACAGGACACAGCAGCAAGGACAGAAAGCAAGCAGTGGCAGGAAGAGTTCTGGAAACAACTATTTGAACCAGAAACCCCAAGGGTCTGCTTGAAGACCAACTGGAAAGGTTCTTTTGCCTCTGGATACAAAATAGGAAAACTTTTTTTGAAACACAGATTTTGGTTCCTACCCAGATCAAATGAACTGCAATCCATCTGATTGGATGATACAAAGTCTAAGAGGCTCTAACAAACCCAGAGAGGCGCCAGGGCTGGGTTTGTTATCCAGAGTCTGGGGACTGGCTTTATGGTTCCTCAGGCAACCGGTGTTACTGCCCTCCGGCTACCAATGACCCAGGTTTTAACACTAGAATCCCCCGGAGTTGTCTGTGTATTCAAAGAAATGCTGGCAGCTAAGGTTTTGATCTTCGAAACAGAAATGTCCCTTCTTTTTGACACTGGCTCATGGCATTCTGGACCAGCCATTCAAAAGAGGACCGGATGGCAACTTTGGCTGGGTGGGAACCCCAATTTATCACAAAATACAATGCAGATTCAGAAGTGAGACAGTTGAAACAGGCCATCACATCGAGGCTGTCCTGGGGATGATATGTTGCAGCCTGTGCATGAGTGGTCAGGTTAGGTTTTTAGTGGGAAACGGGAGTACATTTCAGGTGACAGAGTCATGTAACCAAATCACACAGCTGCAAGTCAATATACCACGTGCAGTTAGACAGGAAGGAGACCCCTGCAATGGAAGCTAATAGTTCAGCTACAGAAAGGTGTGGAGAAGGGCAGGGTAGCTGTGACTGAACTTGGAGGGATCACAGAGGGCCACAGCAGGTGGGCAGGAGCTGAGGGAGCACATTACAAAGGCGGCATTTTGGCGGGGTTACTCTAACTGCAGTGTGGGACTAGGTTAAATGAAAGGACATGAGCTAGCATCAGAGACTGGATAAAAAGCAGCTGGCTGGCCGGGTGCGGTGGCTCACGCCTGTAATCCCAGCACTTTGGGAGGCCGAGACGGGTGGATCACAAGGTCAGGAGATCCAGACCATCCTGGCCAACATGATAAAACCCTGTTTCTACTAAAATACAAAAATTTGCAGGATGTAGTGGTGCACACCTGTGGCCCCAGCTACTCGGGAGGCTGAGGCAGAAGAATCGCTTGAACCCAGGAGGCGGAGGTTTCAGTGAGCCGAGATCACGCCACTGCACTCCAGCCTGGGTGACAGAGTGAGACTCCATCCCCCCCCCCTAAAAAAAAAGCAGCTGGTTACACTATAGCAGCTGGTTTAGAGGCTGGTGGCATTTGCAGTGGTAACAGAGAGAAACTAAAACAAAAAGACCAGGAAGTTTTTCAGTGAAAGAAACAAAATTAAGAAAGACAATTTGGATAAGGGGACACGGAAAAAGAAAAACAGAAAAGGAAATGAAGCCTAGGTAACCAAAAGAATGCCAAGAACAAGAGATACAGGGAGGGCAGCCATCTGGAGAAAGAACGAATTCCTTGTCCTGAGCTGGAGATAACAAGATTCCACTAGTTGTGGGTAAAATTCTGTCATTACCAAAAGGTTGGAAGACATTTAAATGTGTGGTGTAGGCTGGACATGGTGGCTCATGCCTGTAATCTCAGCACTTTGAGAGGCTAAGGCAGGCGGATCACTTGAGATCAGGAGTTCAAGACCAGCCTGGCCAACATGGCAAAACCCTGTATCTACTAAAAATATAAAAATTAGCCTGGTGTGATGGTGGGCGCCTATAATCCCAGCTACTCAGGGGGCTGAGGCAGGAGAATCGCTTGAACTGGGAGGCAGAGGTTGCAGTCAGCAGAGATTGAGCCACTGCACGCCAGCCTGGGCAACAGAGTGAGACTCCATGTCAAAGGAAAAACAAAGAAAAAAGTATGGTGTACCATAATCAACTGTGGTGTGAGGGTTTTTTTCCCTCCCCCCCCAACTTCTAATTGTTCTCTTTTAACTAAAAATCATCTGCTAAATTTAAGCATCTTCTTTAACACTGCTATTGTCATGGAGAATCTCCTGAAGTTCTGGCAGGAAACTATGGAGCAATGGAACAAGATGCAGGAAATACTTTCGGGAATGAGAAAAGATGGCACTTTCCATAAATACTCATTGATCTAAATTTGACATTCCCACCAGCAATACAGGAGGTTCTCTGGCACAAGAATGTCAGTCATACTGCCTGCTGGGCCAGCAGATCAGACTTCAAAGATAACTTCTGGAATGAAGAGACTCAAACTTCAAATGGTTGATTAAAAAAAAAATGTGCACACACACTGAAATCACACTGGTGATTTCGCAGTGGTATTTCTCCGCCACCATTTCTGAATTAACACTTCGAGATAAATGCTTACCTAGGCAAGAATGTTATCTACCCAAGCTGATTTGGAATCTCTCTGCCTCTATTGTCTGCCTCTTGCCCCCAAGCAAGATGAGGAACAAGTTAACCCAAAGAAAGCTCTCCTGAGCTAGCCTTGAGAAAACAAAGACACAAGTGGGAAGATTCTGTGCTATTTATTATCAAATGGTTACTCTGGGCACTGTCACACCCAGTATAAAGGACACGAAAATACAATGAACCCAGCTATCGTGTGGCGTTTTATGCTGAAATAGCTCCCTGATAGACATGTCCCAACAGAACCAAAGTTCATGACCTTAACTAAATTACTTCTATGAAGGGTTTTTTCTCCTCATTAATTTTGCAATGCCTTGGTTTATTCAATTGTCCATGGATGTATATTGATATTTTAGAAATAAAACAAGTAAAAGAATTATTTGCAAACTTGTAAATAACTACATACATCATTCTTAGGAGATGGCAGTTTATCTAGTTCATCCAAACATTTCTGAAGAATGTAACGAAAAACTTCAGCTAAGGTCTAAGTTCCAGAGTTCTGTCCAGTTGCTATCAATTAATTTCTATATTCAAGGTACAGACTTAACTTATTCATTAGAAATTTTTTTAAATACATATTTTCTGTACCTGCCATAGTGTTCCAGTAATAAGTCATACTTATTGGTCAATACATTAACTTATCCTTAACGTGTAATAGAATTGTTCTCAAACTCAACTTCTCTATATCATAAATCTTAAAATTCTAAAATATATTTTTTTAAATTCTCTATGGCTTAAAAATAGCTTATTAATACTACACTAAACAATACTTTTAGAAGTAGTACAATGCCATGAAACCAATCAAGTTTTTAAACCCCAAAAGATCTAGGAAACACTGCTCTAACAATACCTTTCTGTCAGAGGCCTACTTGGAAGGACAAGTTGCAAGGTGAAAAGTCTGCAAGTATATACATTTACTAAGTGATGTGTTAATATCCTGCACGAGGTCCAGTAAAGAAGTTAGTATGAGGGGAGGGCAGTGGACAGAGGGATACTGTTCCATGCATCCATGTTTTGTCAGAAAATCGCTGGTGTCCCTCTTACACTAATAGGGAAGAAGTAGATTTTATGATGTAGCTTGCTTTTAAAAGTTACCTGAAGAAACATCTTTAGACGCTTACCCAAAAAACTAAAGCCAGTGGTTACCTCAAAAGAGAGTAAAAAAGCCATCTTAACTTTTTTCTACCTATAGTATTTTGCATTTTATAGCATAAATGTGGATTATCTATTCAAAATATATATATATACACACATATATGTATTTTATATATATATACATTTTTTTTTTTTTGAGACAGAGTTTCACTCTTGTTGCCCAGGCTGGAGTGCAATGGCACGATCTCAGCTCACCGCAATCTCTGCCTCCAGGGTTCAAGCAATTCTCCTGCCTCAGCCTCCCAAGTAGCTGGGATTACAGGCGCCCACTACCACGCCTGGCTAATTTTGTATTTTTGGTAGAGATGGGGTTTCTCCATGTTGGTCAGTCTGGTCTTGAACTCCCGACCTCAGGTGACCCACCTGCCTCGGCCTCCCAAAGTGCTGAGATCACAGGCGTGAGCCACTGCGCCCAGCTATTCAAAATATTTTTAAAGTTACTTGATTCCTAAATAAAGATGTTCATTTCAACTTAGCTCAACAACAAGAAGTGGCTACTAACTGCTAGAAACACTGCAAAGCAATGAACAGGCAGATATGAATAAAGCAGTCCCTGCCCTTGACAAGCCTGAGAGAGAAGGTGAGACAGATAAGCAAGTCAATTATTGGCCCCACGACAGGCAAGACAATAGCATTGAGCCGGGAAAGCCCTGTGAGTACAGGGAAGGTTGTCTAACAAATACTTCAGCAGAGAGAGAGCTGGGAAGATTTTCCAGGATTCTTTAGAACCCAAATGAAAGACGTGTCCAGCACTGAATAGCCCATGTGCCAGGAAACACTAGTTAGCTACAAATAGGTGCAGGCGTGTCCCAGATAATGCCTCTCAGCTCTGAGACCAGCAGGCCAGCTGGGGTCCCAGCCTCCTTGCTTTACACCCAATGTGACGCAGCAGGACACTGTCATTTTTGCATCTTATAAAGTGAGGGGTTTGGGGCACATAATCTAAACTTATAGGGTGGGCCCAGGAGAGGGATGTGGGGTGAAAAGAGCACACCTTGGAAGAAGACCACTTGCTCAAACACGAAGGAAAGTAAGTCACATTGGGGAACATTAAGTAATTTGATAAAGAAACGGTGAGAAATGGGAAGAATTTTAAACAAGGGTAGGAGCGGTTATCAAGATGGTGTTTCTAGAAACATCACAGTGATGGCACTGCTGAGGAGGGAGAACAGGTGAGGCTGGGGCCTGCTGAGTGAACCATCACACTATTTCCTGAGAAAAACAAACAACCTGAGAAAAACAAACAATTCCTAAGTCTAGCCAGCAGTGAGAATAAAAAATGGGAAAGAGGCCGGGTGTAGTGGCTCATGCCTGTAATCCCAGCACTTTGGGAGGCCGAGGTGGGTGGATCACAAGGTCATGAGATCAAGACCATCCTGGCTAACACGGTGAAACCCCATCTCTACTAAAGAATACAAAAAATTAGCCGGGCGTGGTGGCGGGCGCCTGTAGTCCCAGCTACTTGGGAGGCTGAGGCAGGAGAATGGCGTGAACCTGGGAGGTGGAGCTTGCAGTGAGCCCAGATCGCGCCACTGCACTCCAGCCTGGGTGACACAGTGAGACTCCGTCTCGAAAAAAAAAAAAAAAAAAAAATGGGAAAGAGACTGCACAGATTTTCAGGAGGTAAAATCAACAAGTCTCAATGACCAAACGAATTTCAGCAATGAAAGAGAGAGGATGTCCAGGATGATGAGCAAGTACAATAGGCATAACAGTAATAATCATCATGCACTGAGTACCTATGACACGCCCCACACTGTGCTAATATTTTTCACATATTATTTAATCATATCAATGCTATCCATTTTATAGATAGAAAGCCGACATTCAGAGAAGTTAAGAAACTTAGCCACCGCCATAGCTAATCAAAGTGACAGGTCTGGCATTTGAGCCCAAGACTATCTGATTCCAAATCCAGAGTCCAAATTTCTAAACAATAATGCATTTTGGAAAATATAGTTTAAAAATATATAGTTCTTTACAAAATAGTAACAGTGATGAACATAAATAAACTTGCTTGTTGAGGGTTAACCCTGTACTAGGTACTGGTCTAAGAACTTTTCTCACATTATTTCATTTAATCATTAACATCCCTTCCAGATAGGCACTATTATTATTCCCATTTTACAGATAGTGAAACTAAAACACAGGTTATGTCCCCAATTTGCCATAGCTAGTAAAGCCAGAGAATTAAACACCTGAAGCTTAAAGATAGAGCTTGTGTTATTTCCCCATAACAATTTACTGTACATGAAAATGAATATCCATAGGATTTTATGAATGAATTAGTATAAAACAGTAGGGTGTTTCAAGGATCATTACTCTGAAATATATGGTCCCAGAAACATTTTATATGAGTTTATAAAGCAGTGCAATTATAAAGCAGTGGCACAAGATACTAAAGATCAGTATATGTATTTATTCTAATATTTGAATTCTCAATCACGCTAGATTAACTACAGATGTAGGCTTCATATTTAATGTCTGGAAAAGAAGAGGGAAAAAAAGAATGGACTAAAGTCCAGGCTATGTAGGAGGTGGGCAGTGAGGCTTCTATTATACATACCCTTGTTTCCAACTGCTACAATCAATATTTTTCATGGGCCCTTAGTTAGAGAATACAGCAACAGAAAAGAAAAATGCACCTTTGAAATCCATTCAGGCATGCATACTTTACTGTGGAGCACATACTTGCTAAATTTGAATACTATGTTATGTATGAGAATGAAGTGAATTTTCTTTTACTCGTCGATTTTTTTTCTGTACTTAGAATTGTCTATTTTAGAAAAAAAGAAGGGATGGTTTCCAACAAAAGTGATGAAGCAATCATAATTTTATGTGATTGCCAGCTATGAATTTAACACATTATTTTTACAAACACAATACCTCCTATTCAATACTTAGGAGGAGCTCACTTGAAACTCATTATATTTCAAAGGAAAGTGAGCCATCAGGTCATATACTGTGAGCTGTAAGGTAACCCAGAGAGACTGCAGAAATGACAGGGAATGTCTAACAATCTGAATGTCAATAGATAATAAGTTATTTTAAAAAATAACACCAGACACCTAACTAGCAGGTGATTTGTAGGTCAGGATTATTGTATTATCACCAAAACACACAACTTTACTAATCATTCATGCTATTCATGGGGCACAAAATCGTTTCTTTAAAAAAAAAAAAAAATCAGGCCGGGCGCGGTGGCTCACGCCTGTAATACCAGCACTTTGGGAAGCCGAGACGGGCTGATCACGAGGTCAGGAGTTCGAGAGCAGCCTGGCCAATATGGTGAAACCTGTCTCCACTAAAAATACAAAAACAAACAAACAAAAAAATAGCCGGGCGTGGTGGCACGCGCCTGTAGTCCCAGCTACTCAGGGGGCTGAGGCAGAAGAATAGTTTGAACTCGGGAGGCAGAGGTTGCAGTGAGCCGAGATGGCGCCACTGCACTCCTGCCTGCAGCCCGGAGACAGCACACACACACACACACACACACACACACACACACACACACACACAATCAAAACTGCTCAAGGAGGCTAGTTAGGAAGGGTGAGGGTTGGTGGGGTGCGGAAGGCAAAAAGGCAAACAGGGAATGCGATATGAAACATTAAAGGGCTCCTGCCCTGGGAGGTTTTCCGCAGCATCTCAAAGCAGGAAAACCCCATGAGGTCCCACTTTCTCCAAACACCACTCATAACCTCCAGGCCAAGTGCCGAGCCCCGAGGGGCCAGGACAACCTTCAGGCCATCTCCTCAGTCTAAGACTTTCAATTTCGGGGAACAATAAGCTGAGGCAAGCTGCTCTTTCTCTACCCTGTGGGAAACCGGGACTTGTTCACTTATATACAGGAGTCCGCTCGCAGTCCTTTAAGGCTCCTCTCCCTCCCCAAAGACTCCTTTCTTCTGGCTGATAACTATGTAAATTCCCTCTTCCAGCCAGGCTCGGCGCAGCAGACTCGCAGCTATTCAATGCTGCGTTTCCAGCTCCGGTCCAGTGCTTCCATCATGAATGCTTGAATGAATGAGATGGTCGCGTTTCTGCAGAGCTCCCAACTCAGCACAATGCCCAAACACACGTTTCCCACGAGGGCACTGCAAATTCCGCCCACTACTTTTGACCCGTACTTTTTTTTTTTTTTAATGAAGTTTGTATTTGTGGGAATACGCCCATTGTCATGTGTTGCATACATTAAGATGTTTTCAACAAATATTTGTGACTGCCTAGCCAACACGAAGCCACGCTGCGAAGACAGCTCTAGGGGTGGCGTGGGGGACTGGGGTTGTCCCCCAAAAGGGAAAAGAATTCTTTCTTTCTCTTTCTTTTTCTTTCTTTCTTTTTTCTTTCCTCTCTTTCTTTCTCTCTTTTTTCTCTTTCTCTCTTTCTTTCTTCTCTCTCTTTCCGCCCGCCCGCCCGCAAAAACAGAAACTGAAAATTCGCTCTGAGTTTCTCTTCTCAATCCTTGCAACGCGCATGCAAGGTGCTCCCTTCTCCGCCGGTCCCTAGACCTGGCGCGCCCACGGTCAAACCCGCGCGGTGAATGAGCGGGTTTGGCCACTTCGCCGATTGCACAAAGAGCGCGGGTCGGGAAGGCGCATCAATGCCCTGGACGCCGCCTGTGGGTCTCCCTGCCCGGGACGGCTGGCTAGGGGAGCCCTTCTCGCCGCGTCTCTCCTCACTAGCCCGCCTGGCTGCCAGGGGCCCCGAGGAATCTGCCCTTTCCCGGCCGCGGCGACCCAGCTTGCGCAGCCGGACAATGAGGGCGACTCGGGAGAGCTCTTTCCCCATTCATCCCCCGCGCCCGGCCAACAGCCCCGCCACCCCCGCCCGCGCAGCCGGGGCACTGAAAGCACCCCCCCGGCACCCCGCTCCGGGCGCCCCGCTCCCGCCACCCCCAGCACTGCTCGCGTAGATGGCGCTCCTGGGTCGCGAAGTCCCGCAAAAGCCAGAGGCGAGGCTGGACGACCCCCAAAGCCCGAGGAGGTTAAAGCCTAAGCCTGCGAAGAGCGGGCCCCGTCCACCAAGAGCGGCGTCCCCATCCAGCCCTCCCCGGCCGGCGCGGGAGACCCACGTGTGCGAGGCACCCACTCCGAGGTGGATCAGGATGCGCGCCCGGACTCCAGCAGCCCCAACGCGACGGGCTTTGTCCACGGCCGCCCCCGCCCGCCCGCCCGCCTGCGGGGGACAGGGACCCGAGGGCCCAGAGGCCCGGGCCGGGCTCACCTCTCTGCTGGCACCGCGCGGCGACGCACAGCAACAAGGCCAGGAGCACGCCCCACGCACCGCCCCCGCGCATCTCGCCTCAGCCGCCGCTCGGTGGGTCTGGAGAGAAAGCCGCGCGCCCGCCTGGAACGCTCCGCGGGACGCTAGTCCGCGCTGCCCTGGCCTCGCCACTCCTGGCGTCCAGCCGCCCCTCCCGCCAGCCGCCCTCGGACACACCCCTCGGCTGCGCCCCGCCCCGCCCCGCCCCGGCCTGGCCCAGCCACCCAGACCCCTCCCCCGGGGGCGCCCAGCTTGGCCTCCGGGACCCGGCGCACGCGGACCCCAGGTCGGGGAGGCCGGGCTGACCGCGGCCGCCGCCCCGGCTCGGGGTAGGAGGTGGGCAGAGAAGGTGGGCTGAGGGGAGGAGAAACTGGGCTGCGGGGGTCCCGGAGGGTGGATTCCGAGAAAGTATGTGCCCTGCTGACCCTGCCCGCCCCGCCGCGGCCCTGCAGTCCCCAGGCCAGGACCCACGCGCCCCTGCCAGAAGCTGGGCGAGAGGCGACCCCTCGGGACGCCACCCAAGCTCGACCGACCTGTCGCCCTTTCCGCCGTGGGCAGAGGACTTGAGGATTTTTTCTGAAAATGAGTTGCAACTTGTTCCCTACTTTGTTTGCCTAAAGAAGGCAAGGTCACTTGGACTTAATTATTATGATTAGATACCCTTACCGCTGGAGAGAGAGAATGCGCTGTTGACACGCAACTTCAACTGCTTTGTTATTATAATTATTATTATTTTTAAACTATGTCTGGTCCCCATTAAAGAATTTTTAATTTCCTCTGATATTTTTCTATCAAAAGTATTGGCTGAGTGCAGTGGCTCACGCTTGTAATTCTAGCACTTTGGGAGGCCGAGGCGGGTGGATCACTTGAGATCAGGAGTTCGAAACCAGCCTGGCCAACATGGTGAAACTTCGTCTTTACTAAAAACATACAAAAATTAGCCGGGTGTGGTGGCACGCGCTTGCAGTCCCAACTACTCGGGAGGCTGAGGCAGGATAATTGCTTGAACCAGGGAGTGGGAGGTTGCAGTGAGCTGAGATCACACCAGCTGCACTCCAGCCTGGGCTACAGAGCGAGACTCTGTCTCCAAAAAAAAAAAAGTATTCATAACACTTTGCAGATTTCACATTTTCTCAATATAAATATACAGGGACAATATCTCATTATCATCCCACAATCTTATTTTGTAGGTTTTTTTTCTTGATAGGAAGATAATTTCCTCTCACTTGTGTGAATCGATTTGACAACTCTATCAATTCCTGTTTTTCTGAGGACACTTCCTTACACATCTAGTGAGTAGAACTTAGTTATAATACTTAGCCATCAATTAATTTTTAAAAATCTTGGAACAAAATGATAGTTTGGCCGTTTTAAAAGGATGCAATATAGTTCAGTGAATACTCCATACAGTACTAAATTTAAAATGCAGACGTTCTTAACTATTTAAATGTTGCTATTTAATTATTAAATAAGTAAACAGTATTTAATAAATGATCAAATATTATAGTATTAGGCACATAGCGATTAAAATGCAGAATTATAAGCATTTATGCACTGAAATAACTGCACACACAGACCTAGCATTCATATAGATTATCTTTTGGGATCTTCACAGCTCTATGAGATGCTTGCCAAGAGATATGGAAGTGAGTTCTGAGTGTCAGCAAATGTCTGGTCTAGAGCTAGACCCCAGGTCTGGTTTCTAGTCCATAGTCCTTTACAACACCATGCTGAAATCACAGAGGATGTTGATCAAAAGCAAACTGGAGGGCCGGTTTCAAAAGCAAACCTGGAGCCGGTGGCTCACGCCTGTAATCCCAGCACTTTGGGAGGCCGAGGCGGGTGGATCACCTGAGGTCAGGAGATAGAGACCATCCTGGCTAACACAGTGAAACCCTGTCTCCACTAAAAATACAAAAAATTAGCCAGGCATGGTGGCAGGCGCCTGTAGTCCCAGCTACTCGGGAGGCTGAGACAGGAGAATGGTGTGAACCCGGGAGACGGAGCTTGCAGTGAGCCGGGATGGCGCCACTGCACCCCAGCCTGGGCGACAGAGCAAGACTCCGTCTGAAAAAAAAAAAAAAAAAAAAAAAAAAAAACCACACTGGAGGAATCACAAGGGGTGGCCCCATATTCTGGGTTTCCCCATATCCTGGGCTCCTAGAAATTCAGGCAGGAGGTCGATGGGACCTTATCTTTGAACTGAAAGCAGGGATCTCACGTGTGTAATTTCAAGGGAGGCAAGCGGTCAGACCTCTGGAGAGTGAATAGGAAGCACCAAAAGTTGCAAATTGGCACTATTTATCACTGCTCAAAATTAAGCAGAAACGATTTCAACAAAAAGAATTCAGAACAAACTTGGATAAAATGCAGCAGTAAAAATGTCATAATTCTACACACCTTCTAAAAACCCTGCAGTACAAATTTTTCCAGTCTTTAGCGTGCTTGGAAAATATCTAAATTACCTAGAGCACCATGAAAGTGCAGGGCTGGCTTGTTCAAGTTGAAAATGAGTATAACAAGAATGTTCATGTTTTGTGAGAAAGTAAAAATTCAACTCAACTGGACACAAAAAGATCCTTGCTTCAAAGTCACCTATAAATAAAGAACAATTGAAAATGCCTAAATGTCAAGCAATCGTTTAAATGGTTAAGGACTTTATAAATCAATATGACAGGCTATTATGTAGCTACTTTTGAATTGTGAAATTCTGCAATGAAAAACAACTCATATGTTAAGAAATGCAAAATTCCAAATAACATAGACATTCTGATTGCAATTATGTATATAAAATAAGCACATGTGGCCAGGCGTGGTGGCTCAAGCCTGTAATCTCAGCACTTTGGGAGGCCAAGACGGGTGGATCACCTGAGGTTAGGAGTTCGAGACCAGCCTGGTCAACATAGTGAAACCCCATCTCTACCAAAAATACAAAAATTAGCCGGGCGTGTTGGTGTGTACCTGTAATCCCAGCTACCTGGGACGCTGAGGCAGGAGAATCACTTGAACCTGAGAGGCAAAGGCTGCGGTGAGCCGAGATCATGCCATTGCACTCCAGCCTGGACAACAAGAGCAAAACTCCATCTCAAAATAATAATAATAATAGTTTTTAAAAAGCTCATGTGCAAACAAGGAACTAGAAAACCAACATACAGAAGTAAACAGTTGTGTTCAGGTGGTCAGAAGATGGGTAGAGGTATGGATGTTTTAGATAGTGAAGAAAAGCTCAGGCCGGGCTCAGCGATGGTTCACATTCTTCCCCCACGCTTACTAGCAGTGACATCTTGGGCAAGTTCCTCATCTGTAAAATAGAGATAGCAATAGTGCCTACTTCATTCATTCAATAAACATTTTTTAAGTGGCTACTAAGTGCCAGTGCTAAGGATATACCATGAAATGAGAAAAACATATGACATTTCCCACCGTGTGGAGCATGCAGTCTGATGATTAAGGCAGAAAAAAGAAAAAATAATCATAAATTTAATAAGTGCTATCAAGGAAATATCTGGTTACTAAGATAAAGAATGGGAGGACCAGGTACCGACTGGGCAGTTTGGGAAGGTTTTGCTAAGAAGGCTTATTGTATGGCCGGGCGTGATGGCTCACACCTGTAATCCCAGCACTTTGGGAGGCCAAGAGGGGTGGATCACCTGAGGTCAGGAGATCGAGACCATCCTGGCTAACACTGCGAAACCCCATCTCTACTAAAAATACAAAAAATTAGCTGGGCGTGGTGGCGGGTGCCTGTAGTCCCAGCTACTCGGGAGGCTGAGGCAGGAGAATGGCGTGAACCCAGGAGGGGGAGCTTGCAGTGAGCCAAGATCATGCCACTGCACTCCAGCCTGGGCGACAGAGCAAGACTCCGTCTCCAAAAAAAAAAAAGAAGGCTTATTGTAAGCATTAAATGAGCCAATGTATAGAAGTCACCAGAAGTCACCAGCACTCTGCCTTGCACATGTCAAATGATCAATAAAGATGAATGAATTCTTTTTTTTCTTTTTCTTTTTCTTTCTTTTTTTTTTTTTCCTTTTAGACAGAATGTCTAGAAGACATTCTGTCACCCAGGCTGGAGTGCAGTGGCATGATGTTGGCTCACTGCAGCCTTAACCTGCTGAGCTCAATGGTCGCCCATCTCAGCCTCTTGAGTAGCTGGGACTACAGGCGCACACTGCCACACTTGGCTAATCTTTGTATTATTATTATGATTACTTTTCTTTTTGGGGGGCAGAGACGGGTTTTGCCATGTTGTCCAAGCTGGTCTTGAACTACTGAGCTCAAGTGATCTGCCCACCTCAGCCTCCCAAAGTGCTGGAATATGAATTCTTATTTCAGTAATTTCACTAATACTATTATATTTTTTAACATTAAAAAAAGCTTAATTATGACCATTTTCAAAACCAGGCTCACACAGGCTGAGATAAGTTGGAGCTTTCAAATCCCTTGGGTGATCCTGTTGAAATCCAGATTCTAGTTCAGTAGTTCTGGGTTGGAGGCCTGAGTTCCTGCATTTCTAACAAGCTCCCCATGATGCTGATGCTGCGGACAGGCAGAGTACCTCTAGAGCAGCACGTAGCTTGCTTGCTTGTTCTCCATCTTGTCTGCAAATTGAAATCAGTGGAGGAATTTAAAAAATACCGATGCTGGTTTCCACCCCCCAGAGATTATGATTCAATTGGTATGGGGTACAGCTTGGACATCTAGATATTTCTAAGGATCTCCAGGTAATTCTAATGTGAAGCAAAGTTTCAGAAACACAGCTAGACTGACCTGCTCCTGCATGTAGAAAATCCAGGTTCTGGTCATTGGTGGCTGAGCAGGCTGGGGGAGCCACATTCAGAGCGTGGTCACAGGCTGTATGAGGAAGCCTGGCCTGGCGAGTATTTTTCCTCGTATCCTGACACCAGCATAGCAGGGATCCAGCCACGGTGCCCAGAATATGGGACAGGACTGTTTCTCTGGAGAGTTAGTACAAGCAAGGCTGCCTCTTAGTTCTAAAGGAACTGAGACACAAGGCAGAGACTTGGGCACAGGAGCATCACACCAGGATCCAGGCAGGAGGCCTGAATGTAAAGCTAGGGGCTTGGTTACAAGGATAGAGGCAAGAGGTCAGTTACTAGAATTGGTTATGGTGTCAGAGTCTGATCTAGAAGAAAGTTAGAGGGGCTGACCATAGGAAAAGCTCCTTAAGGTCTCATGGCTAGAAATAAGGTGTTTGAGACCCTTCGCTTTAGGCAGGGGTGAGGGCTGGAAGGACTAGCAGTCAATGAAGGCAAATTGGAGGTGGGAGGCAAAAATGTTCCCTCAAAGGTGCGTGTCCCATGTCCTAATGGCTGGAACCTGGAAATACATTATATTACATGACAAAAGGCGCTTTGCACATGTGATTAAATAAGAGTCTTAAGATGAGGAGATTATCTAGGATTCATCAAGCAGACTAATGTAATCAGTAGAAGTCTTCATACGTGAAAGAGAGAGTAGGAGAGGAAGACTCAGTGATTCAATGTGAGAAGGACTCAACCAGCCATTGCTGGCTTTGAAGATGGGGGTGGGGATCATGAGTCCTGGAATGTGAGCAGCTTCTAGATCCTGGGAAGGCAAGGACACAGATCTTCCCCTACAGCCTCCAGAAAGAGCCAGCTGTAAGGACACCTTGAGTTTGCCCAGGTGAAACCCATTTTGGACTTTGGAATTCCGGAACTATAAGATAACAATACGAATTGTTATCTTATAGTTTGTAGTGTTTTATGTCAAGAAGTGTGTGATAATTTGTTACAGTAGCAGTAGGGAACTAATACATTAGGCAAAGGCTACTCCCAGGAAGCAAGTGGAGATGAAGTTAGGGGGGAAAATGAGTATCTATATTAGGATTGAAGTAGAGCCTGAAGATTCCATTTGTGCCCATGGTAAAGAGCAGAAGATGGAAGAATTTGAAAGAATTACCTGAATACTGGAAAAAAGAGAAGGAAGAATAGAGGTCTCAGAGGATAGCAGTGGAGAACGTGGTGTCTGGGAAGGGACAAAATTGCTATTCATAAGGTTTGTAAGCTTTGGTTTTCATGCAAGTTGTGCCATAAACTCTGGGAACAATTTGGACAAAGTGGCTATAAAGTGATAGGCAGAACTCTGTTTATAGCCCAGGTAACAGACTGCTAGTTGCCTCCCGAAATCCAGGCTCCTATTCTTCTGAGCACTGGGTCACCCAGGTAGGTCACCAGGTGGGCACTGCATTGCCAGCCTCCCTCAAAGCTAGGTTTAAATCTGTATTAGTCTGCCCAGGCTGCTGTAACAAACTATCACAGGCTGGGAGGCTTAAACGACAGAAACTTATTTTCTTATAGTTCTGGAGGCTGAAAGTCCCAAATCAAGTTCTGGCAGCATTCAGTTTCTGGTGAGGGCTCTCTTCCTGGCTTGCAGGCAGCCACCTTCTCACTGTGACCTCACGTGGTGGAGACAAAGAGCAAGCTTTCATAAGTATCTCTTCTTACAAGAACACAAATTCTATTGGATCAGAGCCCCATTCTTACTACCTCATTTAACCTTAATTACTTTCTCAGAGGTCCCATTTCCAAATTCAGCCACACTGGGGAAAAGGGCTTCGACACATGAATTTGGGGGGAACAAACATTTGGTCCATCACAAGCTCTGACTAGGTTCAGGTCAACAGGATGTGAGCAGAGGTGAGGTGTGAAACTTGAGGCCTGCCAACTCAAGATGACCTCCTTGCTCCAGACACTGGGTGTGTCCCCTTTCAACTTAAACTGAAACTCAGATGCTGTTCTGTCATACTGCTTTAACCCTACAAGTGAAGACCACTCCTGGAGGATGGTGAAGCAACAAGATGAGAGAAAAGTTAATAACTTTATGAAAAAGAGCCATCAGGCTGGGCACTGTGGCTCATACCTGTAATCGCAGCACTTTGGAAGGCTGAGATGGGTGGATCACCTGAAGTCAGGAATTTGAGACCAGCCTGACCAACATGGAGAAACCTCCTCTCTACTAAAAATACAAAATTAGCCACGTGTGTTGGTGCATGCCTGTAATCCCAGCTACTCGGGAGGCTGAGGCAGGAGAATTGCTTGAACCTGAGAGGCGGAGGTTGCTGTGAGCCAAGATCGCACCATTGCACTCCAGCCTCGGCAACAAGAGTGAAAATCTGTCTCAAAAAAAAAAAAAAAGAAAAGAAAAGAAAAAAATGAAAAAAATCATCTGGCTGCCTAGACTGCCTAATGGCTAAAAGAGATAAAATAGTATTTGATTTAAGCCATTGTATTTTAGAGTCCTTTAAAAAGGCAACCTAGCCTTACCCTAAAATATCCTATAACCTGAAACCAGGCTCTCCATTGTGCAGTTAACAAAAATAAATTGTGATGGCTTTTCAATAGATTATGTATTTTGAAATAAAAAATAGAAATATATGAAACTTAAATAATGAAGTAGCTACTTCAAAAGAGTCAGTTTCAGAAGAAAAGAAAACAAATCTTCCTTCAAAGCTAAATCTTATCCTGAGTGTGTTCCAGGCCTGAGTAGAATGCCTCTAACTAATTCTGAATTTCTTTTTTTTTTTTTTTTTTTTGAGACGGAGTCTTTCTCTGTCCCCCAGGCTGGAGTGCGGTGGCGCGATCTCGGCTCACTGCAACCTCCACCTCCTGGGTTCACGCCATTCTCCTGCCTCAGCCTCCCGAGTAGCTGGGACCACAGGCGCCCACCAACACGCCCGGCTAATTTTTTTGTATTTTTTAGTAGAGACGGGGTTTCACTGTGTTAGCCAGGATGGTCTCGATCTCCTGACCTCGTGATCCACCCGCCTCGGCCTCCCAAAGTGCTGGGATTACAGGCTTGAGCCACCGCGCCCGGCCTGAATTTCTTAACTCTGAAATAATTTTGATTTAGATATTATGTTCTCATTTTAATATTTCTCACAAAATTGTTCTTTTTCTGGGTATCAATGGCTTTTTTTTGCCTCAGATATTGTTGTATATCTGCTTCAATGTCGGGGGAATTTTTACTCTTCAAAATCCCGTTGCTTTCACTTGTTTGCAAGAGTATAGAACCACATGAGTAAAATGATTAATATCAGAAGACTCACATGATTTGCTTGGCCCAGAACTGCCTTATTAAATGAAAACAGTTATCGCCGTTTGATTTAGGCCTTTACCTTTGACAGCATTTCTTAGAGAACATTGTTAATAGAAATTTCCTAGCTTCTCTGTTGTACAGAACATCTGTGGGATGGTCTAACCACATTCCCACTTACTTTCTGAGAATCACCTTCTTGTGGCTCTGTGGTTAGCAGAAGAATATCCAGGCTAGGCATGGTGGCGGGCGCCTGTAATCCCAACACTTCATGAGGCTGAGGTGAGTGGATCACCTGAGGTCAGGAGTTCAAGACCAGCCTGGCTAACATGGCAAAACCCCATCTCTACTAAAAATACAAAAATTAGCCAGGGGTGGTGGTGTGCGCCTGTAATCCCAGCTACTCAGGAAGCTGAGGCAGGAGAATCGCTTGAACCTGGGAGGTGGAGGGTGCAGTAAGCCGAGATCGCGCCATTGCACTCCAGCCTGGACAACAGAGCAAAACTCCATCCACTGCATTCCAGCCTGGACAACAGAGCAAAACTCCATCCACTGCATTCCAGCCTGGACAACAGAGAAAAACTCCATCCACTGCATTCCAGCCTGGACAACAGAGCAAAACTCCATCTCGAAAAAAAAAAAAGAAGAATATCCAATTTGCACAACATGACCTTGTCCCTAGGACACTCCTCCCAATCGGTCTATCACCCTCTGGCATGGCAAATCACAGTCACCATCTTAGACCTTTATTTAAGGCAGGGGTTATCTGAGCCTCAGCACCATCTTGGTTTTCAACTCTTCCTTATATCCACGTCACTAAACTTTCCTCTTTCTTTGACTATTCTGAGTTGGGTTTTTGTCACTTGAAATTGGGTACTAATGCACTTTTTATATTAATATATCTACCTTCCATTAAGGACCATAGAGAATGTCAGATAGCATCTGCTTTCTTATTTTTTAGTGAAAACCCTTTTCTTCTTTTATTAAAGAGATGATGCCGGCTGGACGCAGTGGCTTATGCCTATAATCCCAACACTTTGGGAAGCCGAGGTGGGCGGGTCACCTGAGGTCAGGAGTTAGAGACCAGCCTGGCCAACATGGCAAAACCCGTCTCTACTAAAAATACAAAAATTAGCCGGGCATGGTGGTGTGCACCTGTAATCCCAGCTACTCGGGAGGCTGAGGCAGGAGAATTGCTTGAACCCGGGAGGTGGAGGTTGCAGTGAGCTGAGATTGCGCCATTGCACTCCAGCCTGGGACACACAGAGAGACAGCAAGACTACGTCTCAGAAGAAAAAAAAAGGCCGGGCGAGGTGGCTCACGCTTGTAATCCCAGCACTTTGGGAGGCCGAGGCGGGCGGATCACAAGGTCAGGAGATCGAGACCACGGTGAAACCCCGTCTCTACTAAAAATACAAAAAAATTAGCCGGGCGTGGTGGCGGGCGCCTGTAGTCACAGCTACTCGGAGAGGCTGAGGCAGGAGAATGGCGTGAACCCAGGAGGCAGAGCTTGCAGTGAGCCAAGATCGTGCCACTGCACTCCAGCCCAGGCAACAGAGCGAGACTCCGTCTCAAAAAAAAAAAAAAAAAAAAAAGATGAGGCCTTGCTACATTGCCCAAGAGGGAGTGCAGTGGCTATTCACAGTGCAGTCCTACTATTGATCAGCACAGGAGTTTTGACGTTGTCCATTTCCTACCTTGGCCAGTTCACCCCTCCTTAAGCAGCCTGGTTGTCCACAACTCCTGGGAGATCACCATACTGCAGTGGAACTTAGTGTGGACACCTGATTGACATAGCACACTCCAGGCCAGAGCTCTTGGCCTCAAGAAATTCTCCTGCCTCAGCCTGTAGTGTAGCTGAGACTACAGGTATGTGCCACAGCACCAGGCAGCATTTGCCTTTTGACATTTAATCTCTTCTCAAGGGGCTTGTAATATTTTATATTTATATAGCTGAATTTCCAGAGCATAATGTAAAAAATACATTTAAATAGGATTTAACAAAGATGTTACGCAAGAAAAAGCAGTGGTTAAAAAATACAGGAATCAAACTGCCTGGGACCAAATACCAGCTCTTACATTTACTTGATTGGGTGATTTGTGGAAAATTATTTATCTTTCTTGTCCTCAGTTTACTCATTTTACTATAAAATATCCCCATTTTACTATAAAATGGGAATAAAAATAAGATGTATATCAAAAGGTGAGAATTGAATGACATAATGAACACAGAATTGTTAGCATAGTTCCTGGCATCAAGTAAACATTCAATAATTAGTTTCTTCTATGATATCATCTTCATCACCATGAGTTAGGAAGAGTGTTGTACAGTTGCCATAAGACGATAATGTTTGGCTCTAATGGAGCTTTTCAACACATGGTTACAAAAGGCAGTTGGACATTTGCAAAGAGATGAACTATTATCTGTCTTCTTATTTATGTAGCAAGAAGCACTAGAGACCCAAAGGGGAGATATGAGCTAGGAAAGGGCATCTCCCTAAAGCCAAGTAGTGGATGGAGGCTACAAGAAAATAGCAACCAGCTATATCAAAAACTAAAAAGACTTTTTTTTTTTTTTTTTTTTTTTAGAAACTGATGTTTATTTTCCATCGACCATTTTTCCATGTTGCTTAAGAGCCTATGCAAGAACAGCTTAAGACCAGTCAGTGGTTGCTCCTACCCATTCAGTGGCCTGAGCAGTGGGAGCTGCAGACCAGTCTTCTGTGGCAGGCTCAGCACTCCAGTCTTCAGTAGGGAACTGCTGAATAGGCACAGAGGGCACCTGTACACCTTCAGACCAGTCTGCAACCTCAGGCTGAGTAGCAGTGAACTCAGGAGCTGGAGCAGTCCATTCACCCTGAAATTCCTCCTTGGTCACTGCCTTTTCAGCAGCAGCCTGCTCTTCTTTTTCAATCTCTTCAGGATCTCTGTAGAAGTAGAGATCAGGCATGACCTCCCATGGGTGTTCACGGGAAATGGTGCCACGCATGCGCAGAACTTCCCGAGCCAGCATCCACCACATCAAACCCACTGAGTGAGCTCCCTTGTTGTTGCACGGGATGGCAATGTCCACATAGCGCAGAGGAGAATCTGTGTTACACAGCGCGATGGTAGGTAGGTTAACGTAAGATGCCTCCGTGAGAGGCTGGTGGTCAGCCCTGGGGTCAGTAACCACAAGAAGCCGTGGCTCCCGGAAGGCTGCCTGGATCTGGTTAGTGAAGGTTCCAGGAGTGAAGCGGCCAGCAATTGGAGTGGCTCCAGTGGCAGCAGCAAACTTCAGCACAGCCCTCTGGCCAGTATTCCTGGAGGATATAACACTGACATCAGCAGGGTTTTCAATGGCAACAATAGCACGAGCTGCCAGCAGAAGCCTCTCCCAGGTCCTCTTCAGATTTATGATATAGATGCCATCACTTTTCCTTTTATAGATGTACTGTTCCCTCTGGAAGTCAAGATTGGTGCCACCTAAGTGGGTTCCTGCTGCAAGGAACTTAAGGACATCCTCCTCCTTCATTTGCAGGACATCAAGGGCTCCGAAAACTTTTAGACAAAAAATTTTAAAAATTGGTTTTGGCAGGGAATTGGTCCTTAGGGAACTTGGTGGGTGTGTTTTTCTTTTACAGAGGAAGAGGAAGCCAAATTGGAGGGGTCTAGAAGACAGCTGTTCATACGGACATGTAGACAGCATTTGTCCCCAGGACTCTGCAGGACATCCCTGCCTGCTGGGTATCTGTAACAATACAGCCTTTCAACAGGAAAGTCAGACTTCGAAAGCGAAGTTTCCAACAGTAGTAGCAAATACGAATTTTTTTATTTTAGTTTTTATTTTTTTGAGACGGAGTCTCACCCTGTCGCCTAGGCTGGAGTGCAGTGGCACTATTTTGGCTCACTGCAACCTCTGCTTCCCAGATTCAAGTGATTCTTCTGCCTCAGCCTCCCGAGTAGCTGGGACCACAGGCGTGCACCACTGTGCTCAGCTAATTTTTGTATTTTTTTTTTTAGAGATGGGGTTTCATTATGTTGGTCAGGCTGGTTTCGAACTCCTGACCTCGTGATCCACACGCCTCAGCATCCCAAAACCACTGGGCCCAGCCCCCGCAAATAAGAACTGTATAGCTGGACACCAATTATCTAGAAAGCCAGAAATACATGTTTATAAAGATGCTTGTCATTGTGTCATTTGTATTACACCGCTCACTATTATTGGAGCTTCCTTCAGTTTTTTTTTTGGTTTTTTTTTTTTGAGACGGAGTCTCGCTCTGTCACCCAAGCTGGAGTGCAGTGGCGTGATCTTGGCTCACTGCAAGCTCTGCCTCCCGGGTTCACGCCATTCTCCCGCCTCAGCCTCCTGAGTAGCTGAGACTACAGGCGCCTGCTGCCACGTCCAGCTAATTTTTTGTATTTTTAGTAGAGACAGGGTTTCACCGTGTTAGCCAGGATGGTCTCAATCTCCTGACCTCGTGATCCGCCCGCCTCAGCCTCCCAAAGTGCTGGGATTACAGGCGTGAGCCACCGCGCCTGGCCTTTTTTTTATTTTTTCTTGAGATGGAGTCTTGCTCTGTCGCTCAGGCTGGAGTGCAGTGGCACAATCTTGCTCACTGCAACCTCCACCTCCCAGTTCAAATGATCCTCCCACTTCAGCCTCCCGAGTAGCTAGGACTACAGGCATGCACCACACCCAGGTAATTTTTGTATTTTTAGTAGAGATGGTGTTTCACCATATTGGCCAGGCTGGTCTTGAACTCCTGACCTTGTGATCCGCCCGCCTCTGCCTCCCAAAGTGCTGAGATTACAGGCATGAGCCACAGAGCCCAGCCTTCCTTCAGCTTTTTACTAATTTCTTCTACTGTTTGTTCCCGATGGAGGCAAATAGTCTACAATGTTTTACACTTTAGGTTCTCTAAGAGCTTCTTTTTTCACCACCATGGTGAAGGCGGAGTTGGAGATTTAAGCAGAATATGGGAGAAGATGGACTGCACCATGGCCACTGAAGGTGGCTAGAGAATCATGCCGACCCATCTCATTTCAACTCCTGCCCACAGTCATTAAGGGGACTTTAGAATTGCCAGGCAACCATACTCCCTACCCTAAACCGTTCACTCTCCCACTGAGCAGCCCCATCCTTTCAGAGCTCAGCTGCGTTTCCCACTATCTATGATGCCTAGCCCTTCCTTTCTCCACCTTTGAATTCCTGGTCTTTCTTCAGCACCCAAGTCAAACATCTCCTCCCCCAGGAAGCCTTCTATGATTGTTCCAGAACTCACCAACCGCTTGCTCCCTTGTGGCCCCAATGCGCTCTGTAATACAATCTCTGTTGCAACCGTTGTTGATTTTATAAACATATTTTTCCTATTAAAGAAGAAACATATGCTCCTTTTCAGTTTATTTTGTTTTCCCACTCCCCCACAGTGTCTAAACCTTGACAAATATTTGTTGATTTTGACAATAATGTAGTTTGGTTGCAGTTGTGTGTTTGCTATGTTCCAGGCGTTATGCTAAGCATGTTTCATAAACTAGCTCCAAATGGTATAAAAGTCCCAAGGTGGCAGAAAGTAATGTAACCTGCTAAGTATAAACAGTTCTGAGTCACAAGAACAAAAGCTGCCCCTGGCCACCTTAAACAAAGGCAAGTTAATCAGAGGGATGTCACAGCAGGGAGAATGGGGATCATAGAATCCACGGGAACTTGGAGAGGAGGGCCTGGAAAACAGGAACCAAGAGAGTCACAGATGCTATGCAACAGAATCTACGGCCAAGGTCACCCACCAAAAACAGTCTAGCTGAAGCAGACTGCAGCACCCGGAGCTGTCTGACCTTCAAATGTTCGCTGCATCTTTGTTTCACCAGCTCAAGGCTCAAAGCCTGGAGAGCCAGTCACTGATTGGCTGAGCTTACATTGTGTGCCCCAGGTGGGCAGTGAAAAAGCCTTGACCTTCCCTTCTCTTCCACAGTAGGAGCTGGGAGTGAGAAAGAGGAAAGCAAGGTTTTATCCATGGGGAATCCTCCCCCAGATAGAGAAGGGGCTGCTGAGAGGAGGAGGGTGCTGGCCAACAAGCAAGATGGCACCTGTCTTCCACAGGTGGGCAGGAAGAGCTCCACGAAGGGGGTGAAATGCCAGCAGTCAATGCAGGATAAGTCTAGTTTTGAAAGGCACAACAAAACAGAAAAAGTTGTGGGGAATCACTTTGGCAGGGGCATAGAGACAACACTGGAAATGTGTGGATGGAGCAGAGCCATAGGCAGGCTGTATGAGATGCAGATCTGATGGGCCCCCACCCTGGGGCTGTTGGGCTCTCCTGTCTGGCTTCTTCTTGTCTGTTATTGGAGTTTCTCCTCCTTCCTACACTTCTGCGCTTAAGTGAAACACCACACCACACTGTGTACAATCTGGCACCCTAAGTAGCAATAGAGTGGGACACATGATGAAACCCAGAAGCGGGGGTCAGTTTACTCCCCGTGGGATAAATTTTGACCAGTGAGAAATAGAAGTGGGAGAGAGCTAGACTAAAGTTCTCCTCCCTTTTCTCTCTACTATGCACCTCTGCCAGGCCCAGTTTCTCCTAGCAGCCCACTTGGACAAGTCCAGGGTGCAGACACGCCTGCCAAGCCCGTGCTGGGTTTCTTCCCTTGAAGCAGCATCAGGCAGTCACACATCACTCTAGGTTACTGCCCGTCTCTCTCTTCATTTTCTTCTTTGTTGCCATGGATTTGCATGTCTCAAAGCATAAACCATCAGCATTTTCATCTTTGCTTCAGGATCTGTCAATGGAGATATTGGACTAAGAAAGGACCCTTTGCATGGAGCAATTAGTGAGATGTGGGAGATATGTTTGAATCCTGCAGGTAAACCAGATGTGTAGGGAGAAACCAGGAGTGAGGAATTTGAGCTTGAGGCAGAGGCAACGTGAAATTATTATCAATTCTTTTTTTTTTTTTGAGACGGAGTCTCACTCTATCACCTAGGCTGGAGTACAGTGGCATGATCTTGGCTCTGCCTCCCGAGTTCAAGCAATTCTCCTGTCTTAGCCTCCTGAGTAGCTGGGACTACAGGCACATGCCACCACGCCTGACTACTTTTTTTCTTTTGAGACGGAGTCTTGCTCTGTTGCCCAGGCTGGAGTGCAGTGCTGCCATCTCAGCTCACTGCAAGCTCCGCCTCCCGGGTTCACGCCATTCTCCTGCCTCAGCCTCCCGAGTAGCTGGGACTACAGGCGCCCACCACCATGCCCGGCTAATTTTTTTGTATTTTTTTTAGTAGATATGGGGTTTCACCATGTTAGCCAGGATGGTCTCGATCTCCTGACCTCATGATCCATCTGCCTCTGCCTCCCAAAGTGCTGAGATTACAGGTGTCAGCCACCTCGCCGAGCCACCTGGCTACTTTTTCTATTTTTAGTAGAGACCGGGTTTCACCATGTTGGCCAGGCTGGTCTCAAACTCCTGACCTGAAGTGATCCACCCGCCTTGGTCTCCCAAAGTGCTGGGATTACAGGTGTGAGCCACCACACCTGGCCTATTATCAATTCTTAAGAACAAAAACAAGACAAATTTTTTTTTTTTTTTAAATGAAAATCTACCTGCTGGCAGTAAACAGAAAGAGCAGAATGAAGAGAAATGGAACTGGCCATGTGGGTGGAGGTAGGGGACATAGAAGAGGAATGTGGAGCAAGAATGAAGAAGGGGGAATCAGATGAGATTTCAAATGAAGAAACATGACTTAGTGACTAATTGGATGCAGACGATCAAGGAAATTGTTGACTTAAAATTCTCTTTCTGAGAATGAAAAAAAGAATGGTTAGATGGAAGATGAACTGACGGGAGAGGAAATCATGAGCACAGTTTGATCGTTGTCATTTCGATGTTACCAGATAGTCAAATGGCAATGTTAGAAAAACAGCTGGAAATTCAGGACAGATGGAGATTGTGGCTGAGGCCAGAGGACTGAGTCTTCTCTGCATGATCTCAAAGTCACTGATGTGCAGGAGCTCACCAAGTTGAGACTGTGCAGAGAAAGATCATGGAGAACTGAAGTGAAAGCAAGGCAAGACAAGAGGGCTCCTAGAAGATGGTGGGAGCCTTCCCTGAAAAGGGGATCCAGGATTGACCCATTGAATGTGAGAGCTGGAGTAGGGACATCTGAGGAAGGAGAAAGGACAAAGGAGGAAATAATGGTCATGATGAGGACACCAGAAAGTTACAGAGAAGATAAGTGACGTGCCCTTTGCTGAGCCATTACTATGCCAGCTGCTTAATCCTCGTATGCAAGATAAATTTTTTTTTTTTTTTTTTGAGATGGAGTTTCACTTTTGTTGCCAGGCTGGAATGCAATGGCTCACTCTCAGCTCACTGCAACCTCTGCTTCCTGGGTTCAAGCGATTCTCCTGCCTCAGCCTCCCAAGTAGCTGGGATTACAGGCTCCTGCCACCATGCCCAGCTAATTTTTTTGCATTTTTAGTAGAGATGGGGTTTCATCATGTTGGCCAGGCTGGTCTCGAACTCCTGACCTTAGGTGATCCACCCACCACAGCCTCCCAAAGTGCTGGGATTACAGGCATGAGCCACTGTGCCTGGCTTACGCAAGATAAATATGATTCCCATTTTATGGGTAAAACCACAGAGATTCACAAAGGCTGGCTAACCTGCTTGAGTTTGCAGAGCTAAAAAGTGTACTTTCATTTTTGCTGTATCATAAACCAACCCCAAACTTAATGGTTTCAAGCGACAATCATTTATTTTCCTCAAGATGATTCTGTAGGTTGCCAGCTAGATGGGCTCAGTTGGATGCTTCTTCTGTTGGCCTTCCTGAGCTCCTTCACGCATCTGCAGTCAACGCCAGGTTAAGGGATGAGTGATTTAGGGGGAGCCACAGCCCAGATGCATGGAGCTAAAACACAGGAGTCCTCCATCGTCAAAGGAAGCTGATAGATCAAGAATTAGAAATTTAAAACAAAATTAGAATTAGAACAAAATATCCAAAATATCAAGAATGGAGAGTAAGTCTACTGAGTGTGGTAGAGAGCAGCTGCTGACAGCACATCATAATGACAATAATTATTAGAGCAAGCAGCTCCCGAGCACATGTAATGTGCCAGAGACTGGGCCCAGGCTTTTGTGCATTGTCTCACTGAATCCCCACAGCAGCCCTAGGAGATAAGGTAGGCTGATTAGCATTGTTTTTCAATGAGGAAACAGGCACCTAATGCCTTAAGTAGCTTAATCAAGATGAGTCCAGGCAGCGGGGTGTGGAGATTGGAATTTGGAAGAAAGGTTTGATTTAGTGATTTTGCTGCTATGAAGAAGGAACGTTCTACAGGTAAGGTGGGCAGGAACTATGATTCTAAGATGCTAAAGGTCGTAAACATGGATGTTGATGTTGCTAAGAATAATGATGGATAATAAGGTGTAAAATAAAAAAAGAATTCAAACTAAGTCCTGAAATATCTAATGAAATACAGGATGTGAAAATGTTATACAATACTGGGAAAACAGAAAAATTAAAGACCCACCCAGGAGAGGACGTAACATGGGGATAGGCTAGGTTATACTGCAGTAACAAACAAGTCCCAAACCTCGGAAGCATAAAACAACAGAGATCTCTTTCTCGATTACTGTGGGTTAGCAGTGGGCTTCGTTCCCTATTGTAACTCAGGGATCCAAGCTGATGGAAGCTTCGTTTCAACATATGCTTCCAACTGAGGCAAGTAAAGAAGTAAGTCACACACCGGCCTTTTTTTTTTTTTTTTTTTTTTTTTTTGAGACGGATTCTCGCTCTGTCACCCAGGCTGGAGTGCAGTGGCGCAATCTCGGCTCACTGCAAGCTCCGCTTCCCGGGTTCACGCCATTCTCCTGCCTCAGCTGCCCGAGTAGCTGGGACTACAGGCACCCGCCACCACGCCCGGCTAATTTTTTGTATTTTTTAGTAGAGACAGGGTTTCACCATGTTAGCCAGGATGGCCTCGATCTCCTGACCTCGTGATCCGCCCGCCTCGGCCTCCCAAAAGTGCTGGGATTGCAAGCGTGAGCCACCGCGCCCGGCCCACACACTGGCTCTTAAAGTTTCTATTTATATTCCGTAGGCCACGGCAAGTCACCTGGTCATACCTAACCTCAAGAAACCATGATAGTGGGGTCCTATTATGTGCCTGTAAGTGGGGGAGAACCAGAAATATTAGGAAAATAGTGCTAACGAGGACCACAGAGAAATTCTTGTAGACTATGCTAGGACATTGTTGGGAGAAACATGAGCGCTAGAACTCAGGTCTAGGAATTCCCGCTGAGCATGGAGAAGAAGAAATGGAGAGCAAGAAAGACAGGGATGGGCAAGATCAAGCCACGCCAGCATCCAAAGCACAATCAGGACCGCTTTCCACAAGGCAGCCATTCAGATGGAGTTTGCGGCAAACAGGGAAGCTTATTATTGGAGCAGCTTGGGGTTCTCTTGAGGACCCCAATTCAGGAAACTCTAATCCATGCTAGGATGGGGAGGTTCTTTTCCTTCTGCTCCAGACATTCTCCAAGTGTGTCCTGAGACAATGCATTACCAATTCCAGGTGTGGAATGAGAACTTTACTAGGGGCAAGAAGGGCCTTAAGAAAGAAGTGAGTCTAGAGTCATGTTATCTAGAGGTCCCAGGTCTCTAGAGCTGAGCCTTTGCCGGGGGCTCTGACTGAGACCATTTACAAAAGCAAATGTTTCAGTTGTATCTATGCTAGACTCATCATTATAATTCTGCGGTAGGTTTCGCTTTTATGTTTCCTGACAACTAAGGACTGCAAGGTTTTCATGTTCTAGTGAAAGAAAACATGGACACTTATCTGCAGAGACAAACACTGAAGCATAAATAATTTCAAGAGTGAATGTATTTGTGGATTATCAGCATAATGGACAATACTTTTAGTTACAGGTTTCCAAGACACAGTGCTATTCAAACAGATTCTCATATTAACCTTCTTTATAGCCCAGGGCACAGCTTTACATCTTTATTAACTCAGGGAGGGCTTTGACAAAGAAAAGAGACTGAGATAATGTGGCCAGGCTTGTTTGTTTTTTGATTACCTACATTCCTAAGGTATCTAGAACCTAAATAATCTAAAAGAATGCACTGATTATTTTTCTATCAGATTGAGTTTCTTAAATATCAGATGTTTCAAGTGAGCTGATACCAGATCGTAATCTGTGCTTGAATTCCTTAAGTACCAATAATGTATCACTAGTAGCAAAGCAGAAGTTATGCATAGCTCTGTAACTCAGACATAAAATGCTAGGGAGAAGCTGGGACCACCCTAGGCCCATTGTAATAAGAACCATCAGTGTAAGGCAGACTTGTTAAATTTCAGTACAGACATTAGAGAAGGAAGCAAAACATATGTAGTGGAGAAAAATAAACATTTCAAGAGCTAAGCAGCATATGCCTTTCCTCTCTGATTTAGACCAACAATGACCTCCCTTCAAAGCCAGAAGGATAAGCTAAGCAGCCAAGGATTGAAAATAAAATAACCCATATGGAGCAAAGGAAAAGAAGAGTTAAAAGAAGGTCACATACCACATGTGTTGGTCACAGTGTCACAAGCTGTTCCAGGGCAGCTTAATCTACTGTTCCTTAGTTGTCTGCTCATTGAGCTGGAGGTTTTGTTTCATATGTGACTTCTAATTGAATGGCTATTTTTCATTAATATTCTGCACAGTTTTGGTTCAATAGGTAATTACTACTATGAAAGGTTGGATTTTAATTATGAGATGAAGAGTCCATCATTTCAATAAGGGCATTTGTGTTCTCCAAAGTCTGCATGTAGACGACCCAGCGCAGAAGACACTGCTGATTGTAACCCTATCTTCCTTCCAGGCTGTTTTGAGGGAAGACCAGCTCTTTTTCACCCCAGGGGAGTGAATCTTGATAAACTGAAGTTTGTCAAGGTAATAAACTGAAGTCAAGGTAATTCTATTCTGTTTGCCAGTGATTGGCTCAGATACAAGCTCCTTTTCCTAATCAGCATTATTGAGGTATATTTTATGGAAAAGAAGATGCAGCAATTTTAAGTTTACAGTTTGGTAAGTTTGACAAATGTAAACAATTGCAGCCACCCCCATATTCATGTTAGAAAACATTTTCCTCACCCTCGAAAAGTTGCCTACTGTCTTTTGTAATCAGTTCTCAGCCACCTATTTCTGGAAACCACTGTCTTTCTTTATGTCACTACAGGTTAGCCCTTTTACATTTTTCATATAAATGGAATTATAGGTGCCTGCATGGGCCCTGGCTCACTCACCGTCCTGCGGGATGCCTTGGCAATGGGAAATCCAGTTATCAAAATTGACTCCAGAAGAGAGAACCTAACAGAACAATAACAGTGGAAGAAATTGGGAACATTATCAAAAAGCTAACATCCTGCAAAACTCCAGGCTCAGATGGTGTTACAGGTTAAAAAAAAAGTCCTTCATGAAAAAGAAAGATCTTTTTTTCTTTTTTGAAACGGAGTTTCGCTCTTGCCCAGGCTGGAGTGCAATGGCGCAATCTCGGCTCACCTCAACCTCCGCCTCCCAAGTTCAAGCGATTCTCCTGCCTCAGCCTCTGGAGTAGCTGGGATTACAGGCATGCACCACCATGCCCTGGCTAATTTTGTATTTTTAGTAGAGATGGGGTTTCTCCATGTTGGTCAGGCTGGTCTCAAACTCCTGACCTCACGTGATCTGCCCGTCTCAGCCTCCCAAAGTGCTGGGATTACAGGCGTGAGCCACCGCACCTAGCAAAACTTTTTTTTTTTCTGAGACGGAGTCTCACGCTGTCATCCAGGCTGGAGTGCAATGGCGCGATCTCAGCTCACTGCAACCTCCACTTCCCTGGTTCAAGCAATTCCCCTTCCTCAGCTTCCTGAGTAGCTGGGATTACAGGCGCGCACCACCATGCCCGGCTAAATTTTGTATTTTTAGTAGAGACAGGGTTTCCCCATGTTGGCCAGAATGGTCTTGAACTCCTGACCTCAGGCAATCCACCTGCCTCAGCCTCCCAAAGTGCTGTGATTACAGGTGTGAACCACTGCGCCCGGCCCCAGAAAGATCTTAAGCAACATGATGGATTCAGAAGCTCATGAAAAGAGGCTGCCAATACTAACATCTTCAAAACAAGGTATATCACCTCATATTATAAATGTGGGTGAAATGAAGCATGACTTGTGTGGCTGCTGTGCAGCCTTCAACACGTAGCAATCACATTTCCCATTCAGAAGGTCCTCTTTCAACAGCAGCTGTATGGCATCAAAACCCGGGATGCAATACTTCAGCTGAGAAGGGATGGATTTCGAAACTTGTATCCTGGAATCCTTCCCTAATTGATGCAAAAGACAACTACACTTGCACTTATGTTTGGTCTGTATGAGGATTTATCCTGCCTTCCCCACAAATATGTCAGTGCTCCAGAGTTTGCAACCCGTGTCATGGCAGCAGCGCTTGCAGGGACAACAGAAGCAATTTTCACTCCACTGGAAAGAGTTCAGACATTGCTTCAAGACCACAAGCATCATGACAAATTTATCGGCACTTATCAGGCTTTCAAGGCACTGAAATGCCATGGAATTGGAGAGCGTTATCGAGGCTTGCTGCCCATTCTTTCCCGGAATGGACTCAGCAATGTCTTGTTTTTCGGCCTTCGAGGTCCCATTAAGGAGCATCTGCCTACCACAACGACTCACAGTGTTCATCTGGTCGATGATTTTCTCTGTGGAGGTCTGTTGGGTGCCATGCTGGGATTCTTGTTTTTTCTAATTAATGTTGTAAAAACTAGCATACAGTCTCAGCCTGGTGGGGAATTTCAGTCTTTCCCCAAGGTTACCCAAAAAATCTGGCTGGAACAGGACAGAAAACTGATAAATCTTTTCAGAGGTGCCCATCTGAATTAACAACAGTCCCTTATCTCTTGGGGCATAATCAGTGCAACTTATGAATTCCTGTTAAGGTTATATGAAAAAAAAACATCAGTTAAGTGCCATTTATTAACTGAATAGACCTTCTAAGAAGAATGCAGTTTGGCCTCTTTCTTAATTGGCCAAATATAAGTTGGTGTCATGACTCCAGGCCACAGTGAGTTATGGGCAAAGCTGTTTTCCTTAAGCATCAACAAAACAGAATAGAACTTTCCAATAGGAAAAATAAATAAATGGAATTATACAGTGTTTTGTCTTTATCTTCTTTTCTTTCACTTTACATAATGCTATTGAGATTCATCCATTCTGATGTGAGAGTCAGTAGTCCATTCTTTTTTATAGCTAAGCTTTGCATTGTATAAGTATACCTCTATTTATCAATTTAGATGACCCACAGTTTTTGGCTCTTATGCATAAACCTGTTCTGAACATCAAGTGCAAATCTTTGTGTGAAGCTGGACTTCAGAATTACATTGTAAGTATATATGAACTCTTTAAGAAGCTGCAGAAGTATTTTCCAAAGTGATATTCCCATCAACAATATAAAATTCCAAGATTTCGAGTAGCTTCCATCCTCACTTACATTTGGTATTTCAGGTTTTTAAATTTTTTTGTTGTTGTTTGTTTGTTTGTTTTTGGGACCGAGTCTTGCTCTGTCACCCAGGCTGGAGTGCAGTGGGGTGATCTCGGCTCACTGCAACTTCCACCTCCGGGGTTCAAACGATTCTCCTGCCTCAGCCTCCCGAGTAGCTGGGACTACAGGCATGCACCACCACGCCCGGTTAATTTTTTTTGGATTTTTTTTCTGGTTTTTTTTTTTGAGGCTGAGTCTTCCTCCTTCGCCCAGGCTGGAGTGCAGTGGCGCCATCTCGGCTTACTGCAAGCTCCGCCTCCCAGGTTCATGCCGTTCTCCTGTGTCAGCCTCCCGAGTAGTTGGGACTACAGGCGCCCGCTACCACGCCTGGCTAATTTTTTGTATTTTTAGTAGAGATGGGGTTTCACTGTGTTAGCCAGGATGGTCTCGATCTCCTGACCTCGTGATCTGCCCGCCTCGGCCTCCCAAAGCGCTGGGATTACAGGCTTGAGCCACCGCGCCCCGCCATTTTTTTTTTTTTTTTTTTTGTATTTTTTAGTAGAGACTGGGTTTCACCGTGTTGGTCAGTTTGCTCTCAAACTCCTGACCTCAAATGATCCACCCACCTCGGCCTCCCAAAGTGCTGGGATTACAGGCATGAGCCACTGCGCCCGGCCTATCAGGTTTTTTTAATAGCAACAATTCTAGTGATAGTATCTCATTGTAGTTTAATTTGCATTTACTAATGATAAATGATATGATATGATATTGACCATCTTTTCCTGTGCTTATTTGCCATTTGCATGATCTTTGGTGAAGTGTCTGTTCAAGTCTTTTGCCTATTTTCTTTTTAATTCAGTTGTTTGTCTTCCTAATATTAAGCAAAATATTAAATATAAAATTAAATATAAAAGTTCTATATGTATTCTGGGTATAAATTCTTTATCAGGCATGTTTTTCCATTTTCTGCCAGTATGTGCTTGTCTTTTCATTTTCTTAATGGTAACTTTTTTTTTTTTTTGAGACAGATTCTTGCTCTGTCACCCAGGCTGGAGTGCAGTGGCACAATCTCCACACACTGCAAACTCCGCCTCTTGGGTTCAAGCGATTCTCGTGCGTCAGCGTCCCGAGTAGCTGGGATTACGGTTGCACACCACCACACCCAGCTATTTTTTGTATGTTTATTTGAGACAGGGTTTCACCGTGCTACCCAGACTGCTCTTGAACTCCTGACCTCAGGTGATCCACCCACCTTGGTCTCCCAAAGTGCTGAGATTACAGGCATGAGCTACCGCGCCTGGCTGGTAACTTTTGAATTAAAACAATTTTTAAAATACTTTCAGATTTACAGAAAAAGTAAGCAGATAGGAGAGTTCTCACATACTCTCCCATTCTGTACACAGTTTCCCCTACTATTAGCATCTTACATTAGAATGGCATATTTGCTGCAATTATTTAACCGATATCAATACATTCCTATTAACTAAAGTCCACACTTTATTCAATTTTTCCTAGTTTTTACCTTATGTCCTTTTTCTCTTCCAGGATCCCACAGGACACCACATTATATTTAATCATCATATCTATTTAGGTTTTCTTGGCTATGAAAGTTTCTCAGACTTTCCTTGTTTTTGATGACCCGGACACCCAGACAGTTTTGAGGAGTACTGATCAGGAATTTTGTAGGATGTTTTTCTACTGGAATTTGTTGCTTTTTTTTTTCCTCATGATTAGATTGGGGTTATGGGTATTAGGAGGAAGAAGACAGAGGTAAAGTGACATTTTCATCACATTCTATCATACCACACACACACACACACACACACAAAGTCTACATGAACTATGACTGTTTTTTTGTTTTGTTTTGTTTTGTTTTTCTTTTTGTTTTTGTTTTTTTGAGACAGAGTCTGGCTCTGTTGCCAGGCTGGAGTGAAGTGGGGCAATCTCAGCACACTGCAACCTCCGCCTCCTGGGTTCAAGTGATTTGCCTGCTTCAGCGTCTTGAGTAGCTGGGACTGTAGGCACATGCCACCATGCCCAGCTAATTTTTGTATTTTTAGTAGAGACGGAGTTTCATCATGTTGGCCAGGATAGTCTCGATCTCTTGACCTCGTGATCCACCCGCCTTGGCCTCCCAAAGTGCTGGGATTACAGGCATGCGCCACTGAGCCCTGCCAAACTGTGATTGTTAATGTTGATCTTGATCACTCCGCCGATGTAGTAGTGTTTGTCAGGTTTCTCCACTGTGAAGTTCCTCTTTCTTTTTTGTCCTTTTCCCTACTGTACTCTTTGGACAGAAGTCTCTGCTATGGTTTAAATAATTGTGTCCCCTCCAAAATTCATGTTGAAATTTAATCCCCATATCGGTTGTATTAAGATGTGGGGCCTTTGGGGAGGTGATTAAGTCATGATGACTCTGCCCTCATGAATTCATTAGGGCCCTTATTAAAAGGGCTTGTGGGGCCAGGCGCGATAGTTTACACCGGTAATACCAACACTTTGGGAGGCCCAGGCGGATCACCTGAGGCCAGGAGTTCGAGACCAGACTGGCCAACACGGTGAAAACCCATCTCTACTACAAATACAAAATTAGGCTGGGCGCAGTGGCTCATGCCTGTAATCCCAGCACTTTGGGAGGTCGAGACGGGCGGATTACAAGGTCAGGAGATCAAGACCATCCTGGCTAACACGGTGAAACCCCGTCTCTACCGGAAAAAAAAATACAAAAAATTAGCTGGGCATTGTGGCAGGCGCCTGTAGTCCCAGCTACTCAGGAGACTGAGGCAGGAGAATGGGGTGAACCCGGGAGGCGGAGCTTGCAGTGAACTGAAATCACACCACTGCACTCCAGCCTGGGCGACAGAGTGAGACTCTGTCTCAAAAAAAAAACAACAACAAAATTAGCCGGACATGGTGGTGGGTGCCTGTAATCCCAGCTACTCGGGAGTCTGAGGCTGCTGAGGCAGGAGAATCGCTTGAACGCAGGAGGCAAAGGCTGCAGTGAACCAAGATCATGCCATTGCACTGTAGCCTGGGCAACAAGAGTGAGACTTCGTCTCAAAAAAAACGGGGTGGTGGGGGGCTTGTGGGTGTGGTTTTTCTTTCTTCTGCTGTTCTGTCGTAGGAGGACACCTAGATGGCACGATCTATGAGGGAAAATCCATAGGATCACCCTCAACAGATACAGTGAAAGTATTTGAGAATAATGGACATTTATATGATAAAAACTTTTGGGCAACTAGGAAGAGAAGGGAACTTAACCTGATAAAGTACTTGTACAAAAAACCTACAGGCAGTATCACAACATGTGACTGTCTTTGCCTGTGCTGCTATAAAGAAATAGCATTTATTTCTTTGATAAAGAACCCAAGTCATTTATCAAGAACAGAAATTATTTCTCACAGTTCTAGAGGATTGGAGGTCCAGGTGAAGGTGCTGGCAGGTTTGGTGTCTGGCAAGGGTTCATTCCTCATGGTCTTCCAATTTGTTAGGCTGGCCTTGCATCCCTTGGACAAACTCCACTTAGTAATAATGTTTATTCGCTTTATGCTTTATTGGATTCAATTTGCTGAAATTTTGTTAAGGAGTTTTATATTAATGTTTTTGAGAGATATTAGTTGGTAGTGTTCTTTATGGTAATGTATTGTTATGTTTGTGGTTATCAAGGTAATGCTGGCCTCATAAAATGAATTGATAAATGTTTGCTCTTAGTCTATTAAAAGGAAGACTTTGTGTAAAAAAGATGGTATTATTTCTCACTTAAATGTTTGGTATAATTTACCAGTGAAGTCATATGAGCATAAGTTTTCTTTGTCAGAAGGTTTTAAACCATGAATTAAATTTCTTTATTAATAGAAATCTATTAAAGTTATCTATTTCTTCTTGAGTACTGTGTGTCTTTAAAGAACATTTTCCATTTCATTTAAGTTGTCAATCTTGGTCATAAAATTATTCATATTATTTTTTTATTACCTCTTTTTTTGAGACGGAGTTTCGCTCTTGTTGCTCAGGCTAGAGTGCAGTGGCATGATCTCGGCTCACTGCAACCTCTGCCTTCCAAGTTCAAGTGATTCTCCTGCTTCAGCCTCCCAAGTAGCTGGGACTACTGGCATGTGCCATCACACCCAGCTAATTTTGCATTTTTAGTAGAGATGGGGTTTCACCATGTTGGTCACACTGGTCTTGAACTCCCGATCTCTGGTGATCCGCCCGCCTTGGCCTCCCAAAGGGCCGAGATTACAGGCGTGAGCCACTGCTCCCAGCCTTTTTTTTTTTTTTTTTTTTTTGGTGACGTAGAGTCTCGCTCTGTCACCCAGGCTGGAGTATAGTTGCACGATCTCTGCTCACTGCAACGTCTACCTCCCGGGCTGAAGCAATTATCCTGCCTCAGCCTCCTGAGTAGCTGGAATTACAGGCACCTGCCACCAGGCCCAGCTAATTTTTGTATTTTTAATAGAGATGGGGTTTTACCATGTTGTCTGGGCTGGTCTCGAACTCCTGACCTCTGGTGATCCAGCTGCCTCAGCCTCCCAAAATTCTGGGATCACAGGCACGAGTCCCCTTGCCCAGACCCACCTTGATGTCTATAGGTTTTCAAGGAATATCATTACTCTCATCCATAATATCAATGATTTATTTTCTCTCACTCTTTTTTCATCAGTCTTCATAGAGCTTGTTCAAGTTCATTGATCTTTTCAAGAACCAGTTTTTGGTCTCATTGATTTTCTCTATTGTTTTACTGTGTTCTCTTTCACCTACTTCTCCTCTCTATTATTTTCATTTTTCTGCTTGCTTTGGGTTTAATTTGCTGTTTTCTTCTAGTTTCCTTAGGTAGAAGCTTAGATTGATTCAATAACTTTCTTCTTTTTTGACAAAAGCGTTTCACTGTAATTTTTCATCTAAGAACTGCTTTAGTTGTACCTCACATATTTTGATATGTTTTGATTTTGTGTTTAGTTTCCAAGTGTTTGGGTTGTTTAATTTCCAAGTGTTTGGGTATTTTTCAGACATCTATCTCTTGTTGATTTCTAGTTTAATTCAGATGTGCTCAGAGAACATATTGTGTATGACTTCAATTCTTCTAAATTTATCGAGACTTGTCTTATGGTCCAGGATATGGTCTATTTTGATAAATGCTATGTGTGCATTTTTACAAAATTTGTATTTTGTTGTTTGGCAGAGTATTTAATGATTGCCAACTAGGTCAAATTGGTGGATAGGTTGTTTCTTGTCTATTCATTGTGTATTTTTGTATTTATTGTTGGAAAGAGAGTGTTAAAGTACCCAACAATATTTGTAGATTTGCCAATTTTTCCTTTCAGTTCTGTTTTTGTTTCATGTGTGTTGAAACTGTTACTAGGAGTACGGACATCTATGGTTGTTATGTCCTCTTAATGAATCGACCTCTTTATTATTATGAAATGTCCCTTTTTATCCCTGCTCACATTTCTTATTCTGAAATCTACTTTGTCTAATATAAATGTTTTGCATTTGATTCATGTTTGCATGATATATCTCATTCCATCCTTTAAGTTTTAGCCTAGGCATATGTTTAAGGTAAGTTTCTTGTTCGCAGTATACAGTTGGGGCTAACTTTATTATCCAGTCTAACGATCTCTGCCTTTTAATTGGAAAATCTATGTGATTTACAAATAAGGTAACGATCAGTATGGATGGGTCCAAACCTGGTACCTTCCTATTTCTTTTCTATTTGCCCAATCTGTTCTTTGTTCCTCTTTTTCTCTTTTCTGATGTCTCTTGGCTTGATTCAGCATTTTGAGTTATTCAATTTTATGTCTAATAATGGCTTATTAATGCTGCTTCTTTTTAGTTATTATCATTTTCTAGTTAATGCTGTAAACTTTACAACTTAATTCTTTGTGCTGTTGTTGGCCCACATTTTATTCCTATGTATATTATAAACCTCAATACATGGTTATTAATTTTTATTTACATAGGCACAGGCTTTTCTAATAAAATTTAAAACTAAGGAAAAAAATCTTTTATTTTACTCACACATTTACTATATTTGGTGTTATAGAATCTGTCGTGCAAATCTAAATTTTCATCTTGTTTCATTTTTCTTTTGCTTGAATAATTTCTTTTAATGCATTGTGTATTGTAGATCTGCTGATGAATTTTCTCAGCTTGTGCTTGTTTGGAGGATTTGTTTCACCGTTATCGTTGAAACATATTTTCATCAGGAATAGAACTCTAGGTTGACAATTGTTTTATTTCAGTACTTTAAGGACATTGCTCTTCTAATTTAAATATTTTCTGATGAGGAGTCAGAAAGTATTAACTCATCTTTGGATATCTATATCTTTGCTATAACGCTTATCTTTGTTTCTCTGAAGGCAATATATCTTGTTTTCCTGCCTGCTTTTTAAATTTTGTCTTTATTGCTGGTTTTCAGCAGTTCGATTATGATGTATCTGGGTGTGGTTTTCTGTATATTCTGCTTGGTGTTCACTGAGATTTTTAGATTTGTTTGTGTATCATTTTCATCAAACTAGGAAAATTTTGGCCATTGTTTCTTCAAATATTTTTATATTTTCCCTGAATTTACTCTTCCAGGACTCAAATTATATGTATGTTACACAGCTTGATATTGTCCCACAGGTCACTTATCGCTTATGATTTTTAGTCTTTTTCTTTGTTTTATTATTTTTACATAGTTTCTGTTGCTTCGTATGCAAGTTTGCTGAGCTTTTCTTCTGCAGCGTCTGATCTGCTGGTAATTCCATTCACTGTATTTTTCATCTCTAGAAACTCCCTTTGGATTTTTGCTTTACATAGTCCATTTTTCTATCACATTCCCCTCTACTTTTTTTGAGCATATGAAGCATTTCTATATAGTCTTGTCATATGCATAAAATGTCACTATAACTTTGCCATTTCTGGATCTGTTTTTATTCATTGATTTTACCGTTTGTTATAGGTTATAGTTTCCTTTTTCTTTGCATGTCTGGTAATTTTTTAATGTACTTGCTGTTTTTACTTTGTTTTGTGCTAGATTTTATTGTGTTTCTTTAAATATGTTTTGGTTTGTTTTGGCATGTAGTTAAATTACTTGAGATCAGTTTGATGCTATCAAAATTTGTTTTCAAACTTTCTAAAGGCAGTTCCAGAGCAGCCTTTATTCTACAGTTAATTTATAATATGATGATTTGGTCTGATTTTATTTAGTCTTAGAAAAGGGACAGAAGGAAGGAGGGCCCTCTATTCCAGCCTTTAGACATTATTGTGTGAGAATATGATGCCTAGAATTCTGTGACCACCAAGGGTAGTAGCTGACACCCTGAAGATGGCAAATAGAAACAGCCAATAATCTATGTCCTACATGATATTGCTGGGCTATTGAATTAACCAACCTGGAGCCCGCTACTTCTAGACTTCTTATTATGTGGGATAACATTGAAACCATTGTTTAAACAAATTTCCATTGTATTTTCTGTTACAGCCAAAACCATCCTAACCGACATATTCTTCCAAATATACATATCACCAGATTTTTGCCAACTTGGTTCCCCTCGGTTGTTTGGTTGATTTGATTTTTTTTTTTTTTTTTTTTTTTTTTTTTTGAGACCGAGTCTTACTCTGTCGCCCAGGCTGGAGTGCAGTGGCATGATCTTGGCTCACTGCAACCTCTGCCTTCTGGGTTCAAGTGATTCTCCTGCCTCAGTCTCCCGAGTAGCTGGGATTACAGGCACCCACCACCACGCCCGGCTAATTTTTTATTTTTAGTAGAGACACAGTTTCACCATGTTGGTCAGGCTGGTCTCGAACTCCTGACCTCAGGTGATCCACACACCTGGGCCTCCCAAAGTGCTGGGATTACAGGTGTGAGCCACCGTGCCCAGCAGATTTGATTTTTTTTAAGTGGAATTTAATAAAAACCTAGTGAGCCCGGATGAAATGGCTCACGCCTGTAATCCCAACACTTTGGGAGGCCGAGGCAGGCAGATCTCAAGATCAGGATATTGAGACCATCCTGGCCAACATAGTGAAACCCCGTCTCTACTAAAAATAAAAAAAATTAGCCGGGCGTGATGGCGGGCACCTGTAGTCCCAACTACTCAGGAGGCTGACGCAGGAGAATGGCGTGAATCCGGGAGGCGGAGCTTGCAGTGATCCGAGATCGTGCCACTGCACCTCCAGCCTGGGCGGCAGAGTGAGATTCCGTCTCAAAAAGAAAAAAAAAATTATCTGGGTGTGGTGGCGGGCGCCTGTAATCCCAGCTACTCAGGAGGCTGAGGCAGGAGAATGGCGTGAACCCGGGAGGCGGAGCTTGCAGTGAGCAGAGATGGCGGCACTGCACTCCAGCCTGGGCGACGCAGGGAGACTCCGTCTCAAAAAAAAAAAAAAAAAATTAAAAGAGGAAACGAAAAAGCAAAACCTTTCCAAATAATAAGTTTAGTCATAATAATAATGTATTTTTATTTCAAACATTGACCTAATAACAGACAAAAACATTCATATAAAGGCAGATACATATACAGAGTTAGATACAGAGATAGTTAGACTCAAATGTATTTCCTTCTGCTATTTATCTATTTTTTTCAATTGATGAAAAAATCCTAAAGAGATTCTTCACTTTTTAGAGGCAAGTACGAAACATTTTATTTCAGAAGTTATTACTGTTGGCTGGGCAAGGTGGTTCATACCTGTAATCCCAGCACTTTGGGAGGCTGAAGTGGGTGGATCACCTGAAGTCAGGAGTTTGAGACCAGCCTGAGCAACATGATGAAACTCCGTCTCTACTAAAAATACAAAATTAGCTGGATGTGGTGGCGCATGCCTGTAATCCCAAATATTTGGGAGGCTGAGGCACGAGAATCACTTGAACTCAGGAGGTTGCAGTGAGCAGAGATCGCTCCATTGCACTCCAGCCTGGGTAACAAGCGTGAAACTCAGTCTCAAAAAAAAAAAAGTTATTACTGTTATCTTAATATCTTCTAAATTAGGCTATGGGCAATAATATATTTAATTCATTTTCAGAACATCTTGATCCTTTTTTGGGAAAAAAAAAATCAATTGAAGAGACATGAGAGCTGGTCTTAGCTTGTCCCAAAAATCTAATCCTAACAATGCTACTCCTTCTTCCATTATGTGCGTAACTGGTTGAAACATGTCTACGCATGGGCTTTAGCTATTGTGGGAAATGTAACAGAAAGATCACCAGAGTCATTAGTTAAATGGAACCATCTCCCAACACCCGAGGGCAAGGAGAAAGAGTTACTAACATACCGTGAAATCCAGGAAAGCTTGGATTGAGACACAAGAAGCCCTGTTGATGGCGGAAAACGGATATTTGGGGAGTAATGCCGGCAGAACACAAGGAAGTAGATGGCTGTGAAAGATCAACTTTGACGCAGACACCTAAAACACAAAAGGCAAGACAATCTCCCTCCTACATTTTTTTGGGATGAGACAATTAAACATTCGATAACAGTATACTTCCAAATGATGCTGTAATCCTCTTATGTGAACTACATTCTTAAATATCTAGAATAGGCCAGGTGCGGTGGCTCACGCCTGTAATCCCAGCACTTTGGGAGGCCAAGGTGGGCGGATCGCCTAAGGTCAGGAGTTCAAGACCAGCCTGGCCAACATGGTGAAACCCTGTCTCTACTAAAAATACTAATACTAGCCAGGAGTGGTGGCAGGCACCTGTAATCCCAGCTACTTGGGAGGCTGAGGCAGGAGAATCACTTGAACCTGGGAGGCGGGGGTTGCAGTGAGCCAAGATTGCACCATTGCACTCTAGCCTGGGTGACAAGAGCAAAACTCCATCTTGAAAAAAAAGAAAAAAGTACCTAGGAGAGCAGTTTGCCTTTGGAATTAATAATTACTTAATTAATTAATTACTATGTACAATTCAGTCTTAGGTATGGATTATGAAGACTTCTAACCTGGCCAGTGTACTCCTCCCTGTCCCCCACTTCAACTATAATCCCCACACTGCCCAATCTTAATGGGTAAAAAGTGATGACACCAGGCCACCAACTGGGCCCAGTTCAAGTACATGCTCGGTAATGGTAACAAGAATACTTCACCATTTTCTTTAGCACTTTACAATCTACAAAATTTTTTTCTGCATTCATTGTCTCATTTAAGCCACACAACAAACCCATCTGGTGTAAGTGTTCCTGTTCTATAGATGAGAAAACAGGCTCAGCGGAATCCCAGTAGCTCATGCTGTTTAAATAGTGACAGGATAAATAGGTCATTGTGTTAGTATTCTGTTGTGTGTAACAAATTATCACAAACCAGCAACTTAAAACAACACTCATTTATTAACTCACAGTTAATAAGGTCAGAAGTCTAGGTGGACTCCTTTGGTTTCCCTGCTTAGGGTCTCAAAGGCTGGGCTCTTCTCTGGAAACGGGGAAAATCTGCATTCGGCCTCATTCAGTTCATTGGCAGAATTCAGTTTCACATGGCTGCAGGATGAAAGTCCCCATTTCCCATGCTAAATGTTGTCTTGGGACTGCTCTCAGCTCCTAGAAGCCACTCTCTGGTCCTCCTCACATGTGGCCTCTTCTATCTTCAAGCCAGCAACAGTGAGCTGTTCTTACGCTTCAAATCTCTTTGGCTTTCCTTCTATGACCAGCCTGAGAAAGCTTTCTAAGCTTAAAGGGTTTGTGTGATTAGATTAGAGCCACTCACACATTCTCTCTTTGGCTTATAGCATAACGTAATCACAGGAGTGATAAACACATTCTGTTTTCACTCACAAGGAAGAGGGCCCCGAGGATTACTCTTAGAATTCTGCCTATCACATTAATAAGCATTCTCACCCTGCAGAGAGAAAGAGAGAGAGAGAAGAGATGGCCAGTCCTGTAGCACGGAGCCAAGCTCAGTTTAGCTCACTGATTGAGGAAGTGGAGAGCTCCTGGAGGAGAATTAGTGGAAGAGAAGACCAAATAAAAAATCAGGGAGAGCAGGAGCGCAGAGACTTAGCTGGGCCTTCCTGAGAGTCCTAGCAGCTTGACTACAGAACACAGCAGAGGAAAAGCCCTGTGAGTGTAGGATCCCTGGTGCCCAGTGGCCCCACCAACTAACAAGTAAAACCTAACCCACACCTTGACCAATGGAATTAGCATTTCCTGCTCTGGGAGAACAGGGGTAGAAAGAGAGGTGGATGGAGGAGAATAAGTGTCCCTCTTTTTTTTCCAGGGGAACCAAGACTTTCTTTTTTTTTTTTTTTGAGACGGTGTTGCCCAGGCTGGAGTGCAATCGTGCAATCTTGGCTCACTACAACCTCTGCCTCCCGGGTTCAAGAGATTCTCCTGCCTCAGCCTCCCGAGTAGCTGGGATTACAGGCACGTGCCACCATGCCCAGCTAATTTTTGTATTTTAGTAGAGATGGGGTTTCACTGTGTTGGCCAGGCTGGTCTCGAACTCGTGACCTTGTGATCCACCCGCCTCAGCCTCCCAAAGTGCTGGGATTACAGGTGTGAGCCACCATGCACAGCCAGAACTAAGATTTTCTAAACCACATTTCAAGAGCCAGATGTGGTAGCTCAAGCCTGTAATCTCAGCTACTTGAGAAGCTGGGGCAGGAGGATGGCTTGAGCCCAGGAGTTCAAGGCTGCAGTGAGCTATGATGGCACTACAGCACTCCAGCCTGGGTGACAGAACTAGATCTTGTCTCTAAAAATAAATAAATAAATAAACCACATTTCTTCAACAGCCCTTTCCACGTGAAAATCTATCTATCTGTTCCACATCCTCTAGAGATGGTCTAGTATGCACTTGCTATCTGCATTTCTTCAAAAGCCATTTGCTTTTCCTCACCCCCATAAATAGACGTGTAGATTGTTTCCAAACTTTGGATCTTAAAAAAAAAGCTGGCGATGAATATCCTCCTTAAACAAACATTTACATACTTCTCCAAATACAAGTTACTTACTGCTAATCTAGACTTGAAATTCAAATGTTTTCATAAAATTGCTAACCAGGGCCGGGCGCAGTGGCTCACACCAGTAATCCCAGCACTTTGGGAGGCCGAGGTGGGTGGATCACTAGGTCAAGAGATCGAGACCATCCTGGCCAATGTGGTGAAACCCCGTCTCTACTAAAAATACAAAAATTAGCTGGGCGTGGTGGCAGGTGCCTGTAGTCCCAGCTACTTGGGAGGCTGAGGCAGGAGAATCACTTGAACCCGGGAGGCAAAGGTTGCAGTGAGCCGAGATTGCGCCACTGCACTCCAGCCTGGGTGACAAAGCAAGACTCTGTCTCAAAAACAACAACAACAAAAAGATAGCAAAGGCCGGGCAACGTGGTTCATGCCTGTAATTCCAGCACTTTGGGAGGTCAAGGCAGGTGGATCACCTGAGGTCAGGAGTTCAAGACCAGCCTGGCCAACATGGTGAAACCTCGTCTCTACTAAAAATACAAAAATTTGCTGGACACCATGGTGCATGACTGTAGTCCCAGCTACTCAGGAGGCTGAGGCTGAAGAATCACTTGAACCCGGGAGGTGGAGGTTGCAGTGAGCCAAGATCGCACCACCGCACTCCAGCCTGGGCAACAGAATGAGACTCCATCTCAAAAAAAAAAAAAAAAAATAGCAAAAATGATGAAAATGATGATATTAAAAGGCAAACTACTTTGGCACTCGAACTTAAGCCAAACTTCACAGGTAAGGGCACAGCCCTCCACCATACCAGCCTCACTTCAGATACCAACCACAAGTTTAGAGATTCCCACAGCTGCTCTCACTTCTGACCAGCTGGCTGCAAATTTGGGGGTCCTCATGGACTCCCTCAGGTTTGATAATTTGCTAAAATGGTTCATAGCACTCAGGAGAGCTCTATATTTACAACTGCAGTTTTATTATAACAAAAAGATACAAATCAAAACAAGCTGGAGAGAAAGCACAGGGTGAGATCCGGGAGGATTCCAAATGCAAATCTCCCAGCATCCTCAGAGATGCATCTCCCCTTTGCCCCAAAAATCCAGCATATCGATGGCACGATTTATTTTTATTTTTATTTTTATTTTTTTTTGAGACAGGGTCTGGCTCTGTCACCCAGGCTGGAGTGAAGTGGCATGATCTCGGCTCACCGCAACCTCCGCCTCCCAGTTCAAGTGATCCTCCCACCTCAGCCTCTTGAGTAGCTAGGACTACAGGCATGTATCACACCCAGCTAATTTTTGTATTTTTAGTAGAGATGGGGTTTCACCATGTTGGCCAAACTGGTCTTAAACCAGTGACCTGCCTGCCTCGGCCTCCCAGAATGCTAGGATTGCAGGCCCTGTGCCCGGCCCTGGACAGAGTACTCTTAACCAGGGAAGCTAACCTGGGCTTCAGTGTCCAGAGTTTTAATGGTGTTTCTTATTGAATCTTTGCCCATGTGACTCCATCTCCAGTCCCCACCTTTCTTCAGAGGTCACACTGATATCATATGACTCAAAGCCCCAGTCCTATAATCACATGGTTGGTCTTTCTGCTGTGGCCAGTTCCCATCCTGAGCCACCTTGCCAGTATAAAGTATGGAGAGGTCCAGCACAAGTCACCTTGTTAGCATCAACTGTCAGGTGTAGTCCCATGGGCCTGCCATGAGTAACAAATAAATGCCAATTACTCTGGAAATTCCAAGAGTGTAGAGGTTACCTCCTAGGAACTGAGGACAAAGACCAGTCAGATTCTTTGTTACACATACGATAAGATTAAATGCTTAAAACATTATGTTCTGAAGATAATTCAAAAATATGACCGCTGTGTGATTAGTTTTGCTCTGACGCTTCTTTTAGCCCCAACAACATGTGAGGCGTGACATGTTGTGTCATGTGTCACCTGGTGGTGACACTCAGCTTGACTCTGAAAATGTCTTCACAAGACATTAGTGCTCTACCTATTATATCTGGAATGTCACTCAAGACTTTTACACGTATCTTTCATTTAAAATGTATTGAGCTTTTTGTATGTACATATACAAAAATGTATATTGTGTAAATATATCAACAGAGAAACACAAATATCAGTGAAGATTGAATATTAAAATGTTAACTAGGCAGAAGCACTGCACATGCCTTTCATTTCCTCAGGATAACTTTCTAGAAGTGAAATTCCTGTGTTACAAAGTATATACATGTTGCCTGGGCGCAGTGGCTCATGCCTGTAATCCCAGCACTTTGGGAGGCTGAGGCGGGCAGATCACCTGAGGTCGGGAGTTTGAGACCAGCCTGACCAACATGGAGAAACCCCATCTCTACTAAAAATACAAAAATTAGCCAGGCGTGGTGATGCATGCCTGTAATCCCAGCTACTCGGAGGCTGAGGCAGGATAATTGCTTGAACCCGGGAGGCAGAGATTGCGGTGAACCGAGACTGTTCCATTGCACTCCAGCCTGGCCAACAAGAGGGAAATTCCGTCTCAAAAACAAAAACAAAAACAAATTGTAGTGTGCACACACACACACACATATATACACAATTGAATATTATTCAGACTTATGAAGGAGGAAGGGAATTCTGACACATGTTACAGTACGACATGGATGAACTTTAAAGACAGAATGCCAAGTGAAGTAAGCCAGACACAGCAGGACAAATACTCTGTCGTTTCACTTATCTGAGGCAACTAGAGTGGTCAGATTCCTAGAGACAGGAAGTAGACTGGTGCACACCAGGGGCCAGAGGGAAGGAAGAAAGGGGAGCTGTTGTTTAATGGGTACAGAGTTTCAGTTTGCAATCATGAAAAAGCTCCAGATGGTAGTAATGACTGCACAATGGTGTGACTGTACTTAATGCCACTGCACCATACACTTAAAACAGTTACAGTGGTAGATTTTATGTTATTTATTTTACCACAATAAAAAGTACATACATTCTTTTACAATTTGATGTGTTTTGCCAAACTGTCCTCCAAAAAAGTTATACTACTTTACCATCTTTCTAGTGTCTTAGAAAACTGAGTCTGATACATAGTTTACATGTGAATAGGCTATTGGGCGTTTGCTGTCTTGAGAGAGCTAGAAAGAGGGAAAAAAGGAAATAAGAAGGAAAGGGCAAATTAAAGAGATTTTTTACACAGCTGGTCATAGCTTCTTGCAAAAACTCAGTTGCTTTGCAAGGAGAGTGTTTCTGGAAATGTCATAGGAAACCACTGTGCCTTGGAACAGTCTGTTGGAAAAAATGAGGGGGAGAAATTACCAGCTGTTTTCTCCCATTGGCCATGGGGTGCTAACTTCCGTTTCCTTGCAGGTAGAGGGCAGCTGCTAGGGAAGCTAGATCCACATGCCAGAGGCTGGCCTTCAGAAGGGAAGCCAAGATGATCTGCAGTGCTAAGAAGTAAAGCTACTCTTGTGGTATCTGGAGCTTTTGCAAGCCCCCAAAGGCCTTGGAGGCAGATGGAGACAAGCCAAAATAAGGATGTGCACTACCAGGGTATGAGAATAGCTACTTCCTCTCCACTCTCACCCATGCTGACATATTGTCAACATTATAATAAAGTGCTGCCTTTGCTAACATTATAATAAAAAGTATACATAGTTATTACATTTGCTTTTTTGATTGCACAATGCTAAGAGATGTTAAGTAATACATTCAGCCAGGCACGGTGGCTCACGCCTGTAATCCCAGCATTTTGGGAGGCCGAGGCAAGTGGATCACCTGAGGTCAGGTGTGCAAGACCAGCCTGGCCAACATAGTGAAATCCCGTCTCTACTAAAAATACAAAACATTAGATAGGCAGGGTGACATGTGCCTGTAATCCCAGGTACTGGGGAGGCTGAGGCAGGAGAATTGCTTGAACCCAGGAGGCAGAGGTTGCAGTGAGCCGAGATCTTGCCATTGCACTCCAGCCTGGGCAACAAGAATGAAACTCCCTCTCAAAATAATAATAATAGGGCTGGGCACGGTGGCTCATGCCTGTAGTCCCAGCACTTTGGGAGGCAGAGGCAGGTGGATCACCTGAGGTCAGGAGTTCGAGAGCAGCCTGGCCATCATGGTGAAACCCTGTTTCTACTAAAAATACAAAAAATTAGCCAGATGTGGTAGCGCACGCCTGTAATCCCAGCTACTCGGGAGGCTGAGGCAGGAGAATCACTTGAACCCGGGAGGCGGAGGTTGCAGTGAGCCAAGATCGTGCCATTGCACTCCAGCCTGGGCAATAAGAGTGAAACTCTGTCTCAAAAATAAATAAATAAAAATAATAATTAATTAATTAATTGCCCATATGTTTTCTTTTTTGAATAACTTGTATGGCTACTTTTCTATGAGGATATTAATTACCTATTAATATGCAAGGGTTTATTGTCTAAGAGATATTAACACTTTGTCCTGTATATCAGGAAGAGAAATAGGAATCATGAGTCCTGGGCCCATGCTCTGGCCATATGAAAACAGCAATATTCCACTGACTCCTTCCACTTAGAGGGAAAGTGAAACTGCCCAAGTCTGAGATCTGACCGAGTTAAAAGAAACCTTCATTTCAAAGCTTTAGCCTGTTCCTTCGTGTTGCCAGGATGGAGATGTGGGATTCAGGTTCCTTTTGTTTTGTAAAAACACCATATGAGCCCTTTGGCTGTGATGAGTTCTCCCGCAGGTAATCTCCATAGGCTGGGTTACAACAAAGAAAACCAAATTTCTCTGCTCACAAGAATATTTTTTAGAGCAGTGATGCAACCATTAAATTTTTCCCCAATAGAGAAGCTGGGAAGATGAGGTTGTGAGATGCCTGGACTGGACAGGAGAATTGAGAGAAGAGAGGGCAGGGCCTTGGCAGGGAGAGAGGGGTTCAAGCAAAAAGGGCGGGAGGTAGGACCATGAGGGAACTGGCATAGAATGTGATTTCTTGTCCAGGCGCGGTGCCTCACGCCTGTGATCTCAGCACTTTGGGAGGCTGAAGCAGACAGATCACTGGAGGTCAGGAGTCTGAGACCAGCCTGGCCAGCATGGTGAAACCCCGTCTCTACTACACACACACACACACACACACACACACGCACACACGCACACACAAATGTGATTTCTTTGTAGTTGTAGGTGGAGAAATTGTATAACGAGGTGTGTTCTGTTGCACTTCAAAACCTCACTGCTGAAATCGGCTTGTGTTAGAGGAGCTCTGTGGGATGAGGCAGGAGGTGGTGTCCAGGGTGAGGAGGTGAAGAAGAGGAAAGCAGCAAGTTGCTGCCTGACCCCTGAGAGGTCCTCACCACAGGGATTCTGAACAAGAAGGGAGCAGGGACCGGACCGTGGTCTTCTCCAGGAGACACTCTGGAGATGGCAGCAGGCACCGAGTGAGGCAGATGGGGTGGGGACCCATGCATTTCAATTTGATTGTAAAGGAACAAAGGATTTTAAAAGGAAGCTGGATTTGAGGACATCACCTTGATAGCCATTCAGTCACATGTGTCAAAAATACCTTCCTCCTTATTGTGTGTCTTTTAACCTAAGCATGCTCTAATTCCCTGGCCCTATTTGCAGTCGACAAGCTCACCTTCTGGCCTCTCTTTTCTTTGCCATTGACTCTGTTCAGTTTTATATCCGTTCATACAAAATTCAACTGCATTTAAAAGAAAACTCAATAAATCATGGCTTAAACACACAAGTGTTTGTTTTCTCACACAGAAGAGCTCCAGAGGTAGCTAGTCCAGGACTGATAAGGACTTTCAGAAAATCTTCGGGAACCCAGGGTGTTTCCTTCTTTCTGCTCCATCGTTCTCGCTTTGAGGCTTCACCTGACTATCACCTCAGGGCCCAGTATGACTGCTGGAGCTTCACCCAACAGGTCTGCATTCGGGGTAACAAGCAGGAAAATAACGAAAAAGGTGTGACTTCCAGATTCAACTTCTGTTAAGTTAATTTACTTCCAAGTTCCACGTTTTTACTTACATCTCTTTGGCCAGAACGTGCCCCGGCCTGGCATCAAGGGAAGCTGGGCAATGTAATTTGTTAGGTGGGGGATTTATTCACACCAAATAAAATCAAAGTTCCTTACCTAAGCAATAATTTCAAGATGAATAATTGCCAGGTAGGCAAATAGCAGTCTCTGCCATAGCTCTATGACATTACCCCATCCCTAAATATAGGACTTGTCCAAGGGTTTTCCTCTAACCCCGTTCCATCTCCTCTCAACACCCACTCTTCAGCCTTTCTGCTCAAGACAGTAACTTTTCTTTCTTTCTTTTTTTTTTTTTTGAGACGGAGTTTCACTCTTGTCACCCAGGCTGGAGTGCAATGGCACGATCTCAGTTCACTGCACCTCCGCCTCCTGGGTTCAAGCAATTCTCCTGCCTCAGCCTCCCAAGTAGCTGGAATTACATGTGCCCACCACCACACCTGGCTAATTTTTGTATTTTTAGTAGAGACAGGGTTTCACCATGTTGGCCAGACTAGTCTCGAACTCCTGACCTCAGGTGATCCGCCCGCCTCGGCCTCCCAAAGTGCTGGGATTACAGGCATGAGCCACTGTGCCTGGCCTCATTAACTTCTTTGACATCCTGTGTCTGGTATTTCTTTCAATCTCTCCTGTAAACTGTTGCCGGGTGCATCTCACAGAATAACCCCCAACTTCAGCCTTCCAGGCAAGTTGAAAGTCTCCTGCCTAGCTCTGACCCTCTGCAACGAGGCCTGATCCATCTTTGGTGTCAGTTCCCAGAGTCCCTCTGTGCCCATGATGCCTTCTAGCCCAACGGGGCTTCTGGTTTTTTCCAAATATATTTTTCCTTTCTAGCCTATTTTTTCTTTGCTTGAAAAGCCCCTACTAATAATTCCATCTGGTGAAACCATACCCATCTCTATAAAGGTGGTGTAGTCATGGGAGAACAGAGCTAACGACAGGGTGCCAATGCAGGAGGGAGCCAGGAAGACATACCCTCACCACTCTCTCCTCCTCGCTCCTCTGTCTCTTGCTGGTGTTTCTGCAGGCTGAATCCACCAGATGCAAGCCAGACAGGGAGCCAGGGTGAGGCATTCATAGGGATCCTCCTCGGGCAGGGAGCAGGCAGAGGAGGACAGAGAAGGGAGCTAGGGGCAGGTGGAGAATAACCAGCCCAACAGGCAATCATGAAGGTTTAATTGAAATGTTTAACTGTTGCTTGCTGTTTTCCCCCACCTATGGTGTGATTATTTGTCCCATGTAAAACTCATGTTGTGGCCGGGCGCGGTGGCTCACGCCTGTAATCCCAGCACTTTGGGAGGCCAAGGCGGGCAGATCACCTGAGGTCAGGAGTTCAAGACCAGCCTCAACATGGAGAAACCCCGTCTCTACTAAAAATACAAAATTAGCCGGGCCTGGTGGTGCATGCCTGTAATTCCAGCTACTCTGGAGGCTGAGGCAGGAGAATTGCTTGAACCCGGGAGGCGGAGGTTGCCGTGAGCTGAGATCGCGCCATTGCACTCCAGCCTGGGCAACAAGAGCAAAACTCCATCTCAAAAAAAAAAAAAAAAAAACTCATGTTGAAATTTAATCCCCAAAGTTCCATTATTATTATTATTATTTTCGAGACGGAGTTTTGCTCTCGTCGCCCAGGCTGTAGTGCAATGGTGCAATCTCAGCACACTGCAAGCTCCAATCCTGCCTCAGCCTCTCAAGTAGCTGGAATTACAGGTGCCTACCACTATGTCTAGCTAATTTTTGCATTTTTAGTAGAGATGGGGTTTCACTATTTTGGCCAGGCTGGTCTCGAACTCCTGACCTCAGGTGATCCAGTCTCCTCAGCCTCCCAGAGTGTTGGGATTACAGGCATGAACCACCACATCCGGGCTCCCAAAGTCCCATTATTGAGAGGTGTTTTTTTTTTTTTTTTGATGGAGTCTTGCTCTGTCGCCAGGCTGGAGTTCAGTGGCGCAATCTCAGCTCACTGCAACATCCGCCTCCCTGGTTCAAGTGATTCTCCTGCCTCAGCCTCCTGAGTAGCTGGGACTACAGGCACGTGCCACCACGCCCAGCTAATTTTTCTGTTTTTAGTAGAGACGGGGTTTCACCATGTTGGCCAGGATGGTCTCGTTCTCCTGACCTTGTGATCCGCCCGCTTTAACCTCTCAAAAGTGCTGGGATTACAGACATGAGCCACCACGCCCAGCAGAGAGGTGGGGTTTTCAGCGGTGACTGCCCTACCCCACCTTGGGACTCTGCAGACAGTCTCCACCAGATGTGGGCCCTTGACCTTGGTCTTCTCAGCCTCCATAACTGTAAGACATGAATTCATCTTCTTTATAAATTACCCAGTTTCAGGTTTTCTGTTATAAGAAACAGAAACAGATTAAGACACCCCCATAACATTAAATACAAGAATGCAATCGAGCTATCTGCTGGAGTGTAGACTTTATGGTTTCCAGGACAGACAAATAGGAAGTTTGAATTATGTATCACTGACTTTTTAGTGATTGTCTGTCAAGCAAAAAGAACCAACACATTGATGAATACGTTGTTTCTTCTCCCCATTCCCAAGGCTAAGTTTTGGATAAAATGTCAGTCATTTAGTTAGAAAGTTAGGGGGTGTCACATGAAAAAAGGACTTGATTACTTGGTGATGTGAAATGAAATATAAACATACTTGGGAAATGTAAGCATTTTTATTTATTAAGGGGTAAGAGTGACCTTTAATCAAAGTACTATTTAATGTTAGGCAAGGAAAAAAAGAAACGATTAAACTGTAAGCAAGAGAGACAACACTTTAACTACTGTGCTTCCCTGAGTGTTTGGGGCATTTAGTCTTGTGCCAGAAAAGAAGCCATTGAAGAACCCCATCTCCATTACTTCCTAGGACTTAATTAAATTAACTCACATCTGAATACTAAATAGATATTTTGCACGGGAGCATATCATGAAGACAGGTAACAGAACAAGGTAAAGCGAATGGCAGAAGGGTGGTAGATGGCTCAAGGGCACTAACATGGTGGTCTTTCAGGGGCTTCCCAAGTGTCCTAAAGGGGCAAAGAAATAGACCTGGGGATTCCTAGTTTGCTTCACAGAGCCAATTCTGGGCCCAACCTGGGAAAATTTCTCCGTCTTCTGAGACTGTTATTGTAGAGGCTGCTCATTTCTGAGCAGAGGGAGAGAGAAGGAGGAAGAGGAATGTCTTCAGTGGACCTGTCCTCAAATCTGTTCATATGCCTGCTCCCTGATTCTAGCTAAAGGAGGCAGTCAGGGCAAGCAGTTGGCCTGTCCTGAACTTATCAGTGTTAGCAATGGTGATCCCTACAACCTCCACACAAGTCGGCTTGCCTTATCTTTTGATAAAAGCCTTAGCAAAGCAAAGCACACTAACCCAAAGTCTTTCTCTTTCAAGATAACAAGGCAAACTTTATCAAGACTACAGCCAGGGGCGTAGTGTGGCTCTGATTTCTGGAGGCGTGGGCTGGTGGGGGAAGGAGGCCCCAGCAGGACTTTGCGGTGCTATTGACTCCTTTTACCATCTTCTCAAAAAACCTCCAGCTCTTGCTTTCATACTGCTTCCTCCAAGTTCTTTGAACTTTGCAAAAAGCAGTCATCACCTGCCCATTTTACCTTTAACCCTTTAAAAGGTGACAGTTTTGGAGAACTTGCTCTGGTAGTTCCTGATGTCCTAAGCTTGCTGCAGTTCTATCAGAACTGTAAACTCTGGGATGACTTTAGGTAGCAGTGGCGGCTGGAGGGCTTCGTTACAAGGCTGGGTTGGAATGAACATGTTGGGTGTGGCATGGGAGTGAGAGGAAGACCCAAATCAGGAGACTGAGGCACATGAGGGAGCAGGAGTCCCGGGCTGCGCACGGAGGGGGAAGGCAGGCATTCCTCAGAGCTTGACACTGTTTGTAGAGGGGATGTTTGTTGGCTGACTCACACCGAGGCACGAACCACTGTCTAAATCTCCCCTCTTTCTCCCCCTTTCAGATATCAGCCATGGTTTCATGGCTTGCATCCCAGGATAGAACACTAGGAAGCTGGCTTCCCAGGCTGGATTATTTGGGGATATTCTCATAATAGAGGCAATAAAGTGGACCCAGAACAGGCCTTGAATGGCCCAAGCTCAAATCTCCACCGTGCCACTTACTATCAGTTGCACCCAACATCTGCAAGCTGCAGTTTTTTTAATCTGTAAAATGGGATCCCTAATGCCTGTCTAGAAAAGTTATCATTAAGTATAATATCTCTAAGTACCTAATATATAGTAGATAATCAAGAAGTTATTTTTGTTATTATCTCTGTTACTTTCTGTATATCTGTATTTGTGTCTATGTCTATATCTATATGTTTTTTTTTTTTTTTTTTTTTTTTGAGAGGGAGTCTTGCTCTGTCACTCAGGCTGGAGTGCAGTGGCGCGATCTCGGCTCACTGCAAGCTCCGCCTCCCAGGTTCACGCCATTCTCCTGCCTTAGCCTCTCTTGAGTAGCTGGGACTACAGGCGCCCGCCACCACGCCCGGCTAATTTTTTTGTATTTTTAATAGAGACGGGGTTTCACCGTGGTCTCCATCTCCTGACCTCGTGATCCGCCTGCCTCGGCCTCCCAAAGTGCTGGGATTACAAGCGTGAGCCACCGCGCCCAGCCTGAACTTTTAATCAAGTTTCTTAACAGGTCTGTGCCTCAGTTTCCTTATCTATAAAACACAAATAATAATCATACTTAGCTCAGAGTTGCAGTGAGAATTTGATTGAATAAATGAACCAACACATTTGAATGGTAGTTAAATCACTATTAAGGCAGTGCCTGCCACATAAACCACACTATGTAAGTGTTAGCTTTTATTGTATCATTTCTGTTTGAAGGACTCTTGATTCCTGAATTATCTGTGTAAGTGATTGCGCTCTGCATAGTCCCAGCACTGTGCCTTAGAGATGAAGCAGCTGTGGTTCAAGGGATAAAAGAGGCAAGAATGAACGGCTCCAGGATTTCCAGCTTGGGGAACCTGGTGGGCGTTATGCCTTCAGCCAAGAAAAAGAAAGTAAGAGGGACAGATTTAAGGGGGATACTGAACTGACTTTGGATGTGTTGAGTTTTAGGCGCCTGCAGGCCATCTAGACAGAGATGACTGATAGGCATTTAGGCAGGTGGATTTGGAAGTAAGCCGAGAGATGGGGTGTGGGGGGAGCAGATGTAGATGCATGTGTCATCAGCATGTCCGTGGCAGGTAAAGTCGTGGGATTCAAGGGACAAGGACTGAGGACCGCCCCCATGGAGAGAACCTATAGTCAAGGAGAGGTGGGAGGAACAAAAATGAGCCTGCCACTGGGATGGCAGAGATAACATTTACTATTAACTCAAAATAAAAAGAAAAACATGGACTTTTGACTGTTCCGGGAAATTGCATAAACTAAAAGTTCGCTCCCTATAATCTCTTAGAATACTTGTGTGAAGAGATTCTCTACAACATGGGAGTGTGCACAAGCTGCTCTGACCTTGCCACACCGCATCCCACGAGGGCAGGGTGGTGCCTGTGCTGACCTCAGGCCTGGGAGGCACATCATTCTTGTTTCTGAATGATAAACTGTTGTTCAGAGCTAAAGAACACAGTTTTCTCCCTTCACCCCTCCCAATCGTTTTAAATGAAAAAGCATTATAACCATGCATAATGTCTTTTCTCAATAAAGTTTAATCCTAATCTGCAATAAGTCATACTGAACACATACTAATGCAGTAATTGTGGGTTTGGGCGTGAAAGAGGATTCAGTCTTCACGTGTTCCGGACCATGACAGTTCACTCCGAGCCCCAATAGATGGCACTGCTGATCCGTGCAGCAGGAGAAACCAAGCATGGCTTCCCGAGTGGAAACAGAGTGATTCTACTACTTCATCTGTCTTTGGTAATAATCTATCACTCCCCAAGAAATGTTATCTCCAGGTGCAATTTCTTACTCTGTATTCCGTGTGGCACACTTAGAACCTGCTTCCCCACCAAACCCTGTCCCCCACCTTGGATCCTTCTCCTAAGGTTTTGGGCAAAAGGGCTCCTCTTCCTTTTCAGTGGTAGCTGCCTGGAATTGCCTTCCCCTCCTTCATTTCCTTCTGCTTCCCTCTTCCTCACAACCCTACAGCTGTCCAAAAGCAGACAGAGCCCGTGACCCCCATCACTTCTCCTCCCGGGTGCCTTGCCTGGCAGATGTCACCTGCGGACACCTGGCCTGCACTCTGGAAGCACGCGCCCCCTACCATGTGGGAAGATGGTATCTTCTTTCAGATATCAGATTGTTTGGCCAGTCATCAAATGCAACATTTTACTTCAACCAGACTAGGAGTTCAGTGGTTCTGGGGGGCTGGGGGAACATGGCCACCAGTCCTAACAACCCTATCACTCAGTGAGTCCCAAACCCAAAGGGGGTGATTGGCTGAGTTAAAATGGGATCACAGCTAGGTAACTGCATCACACAGTAAATGCTGTGAAAAGGCTGTAAGGAAAATGCCGCAGGGGAATTCCTTATTCCTCCAGGTGAAGGCTGAAGCAAGGCACAGCGAAGGAGGTGATATTGAGCATGATCTATGAAGAGCCGCTCAGCAGAAGAAGTGGGGAGTGTGGGGACAGGAGGCGGTGCCCACCAAGACCACAGTGTGCTGCTGGCCTGGGAGGCCAGGAAGCTTGATGTAAAGTGAGTAGATTGACCAATGGGAAGAAGGGAGAGGGGGCTGAGGACAGACTGAGCAACCTTGAGTGCCCCTTGGTCCTTAGACTTGAACACTAAGCTATGAGGAGCCAGCAAAGGTTTTCCAGGTCAAGAGTTGAGTGTGTCCCCCTCAAAAAGATATAAAGTCCTAGCCTCCATACCTTAGAATGTGACGTAATTTGGAAAAAGGGCTGTTGCAGATGTGGTTAGTTAAGGTTAGGTGAGGTCATACTGAAGTATGCGGGCCTTTAATCCCAAACAACTGGTGCTCCTATGACAGGAGAAAAGACTCAGACACACGGGGTGGGAGGGCCACAAGGCAATGCAGGCAGAGGTTGGAATGCCAAAGGTTGCTGGCAACACCAGAAGCTGGGAGAGGCAAGGAAGAAGCACCTATGGGTTTCAGCAGGAGCATGGCCCTACTGATGCCTTGACCTTGGACTCCTAGCCTCAGACTCTGAGATAATCAGCTTCTGCTGTTTAAGCACCCAGTTGATGGTGCTTTGTTACGGAAGCTCCAGGAAAGTTAGCCACGGCCATCCTCACGCCCTGCTTATGTCCCTGCTAATCACCTGCACCTGAGCTGGGAGACACTGTCCTCACCTCCTTGTGCTCCTCCACGCCCTCCTATCTGTGCTTCCATGATTACCTCAAAGCCTTCCTCCTCCTCAACCCACCAGGACCTTCAGTCCCAGTGACTTCCCTCTTGCCACTTACAGCCTCCACTGCACACTTGTCCTTGCTGTTCCACAGCCTCCCCTGCTCTCTCACTGTCTCCCAGATGTTAGGCTGCTTCCCCAATGAAGCTCTAAGGGCTCTGAATGCCGTCCCCAAGTTTAGGAGCTGTGTTTAACGTTAGGCCAATCTAAGCCATCATGAACACATTTACTGAGTTGATTGATTTGCTCAGGGCTTTGGAGAAAGAAGCAAGAGACAGAGTTGAAAGCAGCCTCAAGCACTAGCATAAGGGATATTTTCATAATAATTATCAAGCCAGAGAGCATAGGATAAAACAAGCTTTGAGACAGAATAGCTCTGCGATCTGACCTCAGCTCTACTACTTAGCAGCTGGTTAACCTTGGGCAAGTCACATGATGTCCCTATGTCTGTTTCTTCACCTGGAAGATAATGTCTGTGACTCCGGATTGTAAACTGAATGTCTATGGAGGATCAGATGTTCATGAAAAGCCTTTGCGCAGTGGATGTCCAACACTGTACATGGCCATGGTGATTCGCACTCCAGCCAGCCCTGACTTCCTGTATCAGTCAATGATACCAGGATGTCAAGAATGCGCATGCTGTGAATTTGCACTATGAAGAATTTCCCTCAGATCATAATAAAGTATAATTTCATAAATAATGGGCTTTCTATGTTGTCTAAGAATTTCAATTGAGGCCCTGAAGCTGAGAACGACACGTCACCATGGCCTCTGTGTTCTAGAAAGTGGTGTGAGGCCATCCGGGCAGAACTTGCTGAGGGTGGGCCCAAAGCCAATTCTGCAGCCCCTGCATGTCACTCACTTTTCATCCACTTTTAATCTAAAAGAGATGAGAATGGGCCAGGCACAGTGGCTCACGCCTGTAATCCTAGCACTTTGGGAGGCTGAGGTAGGAGGATCACCTGAGGTCACGGGTTCCAGACCATCCTCGCCAACATGGTGAAACCCCGTCTTTACTAAAAATACAAAAATTAGCCGGGTGTGTTGGCACACGTTTATAATCCCAGCTACTCCGGAGGCTGAGGCAGGGGAATCACTTGAACCCGGGAGGCGGAGGTTGCAGTGAGCCGAGATTGCACCACTGCACTCCAGCCTGGATGACAGAGCGAGACTCTGTCTCGATAAATAAATAAATAAATAAATAAATAAATAAATAAATAAATAAGAATGGTAGGAGGAAAAGATAATTTCTTTGAAAACAGCGGTCAGTGTAAGAGAATAGACTGCAGTCCTGGCTCCCACTGCCCAAGGATGTGTTCTGCTGCTGGGATGTTTGCTGAGGAGGTGGTCCCCAGGCCCTGGGGCAGAAGAACAAGGCAGGATGAAGGGCTTTGTGGGAGCTGCAGGTGAGCCCCCGGGTCGGGTGCCCCCCACGCCGGGACCACCCCCTGGTTCTCACCTGGAGAAGTCTGAAGGCAAGAGATGGCGGACGCTGTCCCCAGCAACAGAGAGGTGGTGCTGCAGGGGGTTGCACCTGAACTGCTGGAGGGGAGGGGAAATTGTGAGCCAAGGTGGAGCCGATTTCAAAGATGCCTCTGCCCAAGAAGATCTTCTTCCAGAGAGGGGACCCCAACAGACAGGGGCTCTGTGGCGTGGAAGCAGGGCCTGAGGGCCAGCCCTAGGAAGTCAGCCAGAGGCTGTTTTGCTCCCTCCAGGGAGGGGCCACATCTAATGTCCCCAGCTGTGTGCGTGCCTGAAGAACCCACAAGAGCAGCCCTCCAGACCGTCATCATGACACCACTGCCACAGCACCAGATGGCCACAACATCACGCAAGAAGCCCCTTTTCCCTATCTGCCCCACCCTTCACCCTGCCCTGGAGAAGCCAGAAATGAACTTAGAGCTGCCAAACCCAGCTCAGGCCTGTGCCGTGGAAGCTTTCGATCGAATGAGATGTTTGCATTTTGAGTCAAAGGGTCTGGACTTTTTTTTTTTTTTAATTATACTTTAAGTTCTAGGGTACATGTGCACAACGTGCAGGTTTGTTACATATGTATACATGTGCCATGTTGGTGTGCTGCACCCATTAACTCGTCATTAGGAGATATACCTAATGTAAATGATGAGTTAATGGGTCTGGACTTTTTAACGTCCGAGAAGGAGATTGCTCTAATCCCTGAAAGTCACAGGGAAAGCTTAAGTACATCTTCCAGGCCTTAGGAATGGAGATCAGGGGGTGCAGGTGTGAAGACAGTGGTGGGAAGAACAAAAGTTCCTTTTTCCTGGTTCCTAGCAAGTTCAGTTCATCCAATAAACCCTTTGAATGCATAGTATGTGTTCTCCCGCTGACTTTATTGTCTTCATTTTTTGAAGCGTTGGCATTTTAAATGATTCTAATGACACTGAATCTATCTTAATTATAACCTTTCCTCTCAGGGCACAGAGTTGTCTGTGAAAGAATCTTCTAAATTTCTTAATTAACCTGCAGTGGCTTTATTTTGCCAAAGATTGTGTTTGCAGCCATTATGAGATATTCTCTATGTGCTACCCCAGCGTAGTTAAAAATTTAAAAACTACCCTATAAAGCAGAAAGCCTATAACAATAAACTGCTTGGCAATGAAAGGTCAGGAAGCCTAAGCGAATAGGCAACAATTAGATTAAGAATTTAAAGTCCAAGGTCTCAGAGATTAACGTTCACATCCTGCACAATCATTTCCAAGGGAACATTTAAGGATAAATTGTATTTTATGAACCTGCCTCAAATCCCATTTTTGATGATGAGGTTTTTGTAAGCAAGCTTTAATTCATTAATATGCAGCTCTTTACTACCCAATCTACTTTATCTTTCAAAGCAAGTGGTTAAGCCTTCCTGTAAATGGAGATCAGACCTTAGGTTCGGCAAATAGAATTGGGCAGAGATATAATTGGGAGGAAAATTCTTCATATCCCCAGTTTCCTTTTAGAGTTCAGCTGTTTCCAGTAGGCAAGGACTTACGGGGAGACCAAGGAATCTTTAGGCTTCCCACTCACTTGAGTCTCTTGTAAGGCCTGGGAGAGACCCCGGTAATATTGTCAGAAGGTCATCTGTTTCTATCAAGTTGGCAAAATTAAGATAATTGAACTGCAGTTTGTCCAGAGCATCCTGTCTTTCCACGCTAACTTGCCCTTTCTAAAACTTTTTTCAGATCTGGTGGCATTGGGGTGTCTATGGGCATTTTGGGGACTTGGCTAGAGCAAAGTTGAACTAACTGGGTTCAAGAATGCAGTTCTGAGGTGTGGATGGGGGCCCCTACCTCAGGGGGTCCTTGGAGGGTGCTGCCCCCAGGTGCTGTCCCTGCCTCTTCTGAGACACCCCCACCCGCAAAATCCCTGCCACCACGGGCCTGAGCCTCTCTTCGCCTGCCGGACTCCTAGGCGCCTTCTCCTCTGGAGCCTTGTAGGGATCTCTGTGCAGCTCCAGGCCCTGGCAGCCCATTCTGCACTCTCCGCCAGGGCCTCCAGGGCACAACTGCCCTGGATTCCTGTCTGGAGCAGCCCCCATGGTCACACCACTCCGGAATCACTGTGAATGCTTTCCTGTGTGTGCTTTTCTGGAACTGCTCCCCAGGGCGCAGGGATGGCTGGTGGCTGGACAGCGATCGCTCCTCCCTTCGCTTTCAGAGCATCCCTGAGAGAAGAACTAGGAGTCCTACTTCTGTTTGCCTTTTTCGCGATGTCTCTCCCATTGTCTCCCCTATGGCAAAGAGTAGCCCCCCCACCCCATACCATGATGGCTCATGTATATGAAGCACTTAGCAGGTGCCCAGGTGGGAAGGTGCTCATATTGGCCGATTTAGCCTTCACACATATTTTATCTAATATCCTCTCTTCCCTATGGATGAAGAAACCAAGGCATGGGAGCCCAAGTGACCAGAGCGCCGCCCCCCCACCCCAGGCTGCCCTCAGCCCAGTAACGACACCCAGCCCCACCTGGAGGCTGGCCAAGCCCAGGGATTTGCTCTGAGCAGCACAGCCTTCCTTGCTGGTTGCTGTGCTAAGACAGGGCTGGGGAATCTGGAAACTTTTCTCTCAAGACAACAGCCAGGCTGGCCTTCAAGCCTATAGTTTTGCTGGAGGGAAGAAGACATGCCCCTTGTCAGTGGGAAGGGGAGGGGCCACTATGCCTTCGGGGGCAGGAATGTGCATCAGCTGAATATTTCCTTGGTTCCGAAAGCACTGGGGAGAAGATAACTTCACCTCGCACTTTGGAGTGTTGCATTGTTTTAAGTTGCTGGATCTTTTGGAGCCCTGGTTGGTTTTCTGTGAAAATTGCGGCTCACAGCCAGGTGCAGTGGCTCACACCTGTAATCTCAGCACTTTGGGAGGCCGAGGCAGGAGGACGGCTTGAGGTCAGGAGTTCGAAACCAGCCTGAGCAACATAGTGAGGCCCCGTCCCTGCCAAAATTACAAAACTTAGCTGGGCGTGGTGGCGCATGCCTGGCCCAGTTACTTGGGAGGCTGAGGTGGGAGGATCACTTGAACCTGGGAACTGGAGGTTGCAGTGAGCCAGGATCACACTACTGAGTGCCAACCTGGGCAGCAGAGGGACACCTGTCTCAAGAAAAAAAAAAAAAAAAGTGGCTCAGCAGCTGATGTAGAATTGTAGGTTATGAGGGCCTGACTTTGCTGATACTGTGATTAGGCTCAGGGAGAGTCTTTACAAGCCCTATTAGCTAAGGAGAGGATATGTGTGGTGGGAGTGGCGGGGAAGCCTGTTTATCTCAACCGCATGCAATCTGAGCGATCTCATTGCATCTTGCTAAAGTCTCTTTTTTGAGACAGAGTCTCACTCTGTCACCCAGGCTGGAGTGCAATGGCGTGATCTCTGCTCACTGCAGCCTCTGCCTACCAGGCTCAAGCAATTCTCCTGCCTCAGCCTCCCAAGTAGCTGGGATTACAGGGCCCACCACCATACCCAGCTAATTTTTTGTATTTTTAGTAGAGGTGGGGTTTCACCATGTTGGCCAGGCTGGTCTCGAACTCCTGACCTCAGGTGATCCACCCGCCTTGGCCTCCCAAAATACTGGGATTACAGGTGTGAGCCACCGTGCCCAACCCTAAAGTCTTTTTTAATCTAGAATATTGAGGAGCCCTGCAGGGGCTCCTGTGTCTGGGGGCCACTCCATGGAGGTACTTCTTGATTTTCCCACTCTGGTGTCTGCAGCAACTGAGAATTAGTTCTTTTTTTTTTTTCTTTTTTTTTGAGATGGGAGTCTTGCTCTGTCACCCAGGCTGGAGTGCAGTGGCAGGATCTTGGCTCACTGCAAGCTCTGCCTCCCGGGTTCATGCCATTCTCCTGCCTTAGCCTCCCAAGTAGCTGGGACTACAGGCGCCCGCCACCACACCTAGCTCATTTTCTGTATTTTTAGTAGAGACAGGGTTTCACCGCGTTGGCCAGCATAGTCTCAATCTCTTGACCTCCTGATCCACCCACCTCAGCCTCCCAAAGTGCTGGGATTACAGGCGTGAGCCACCGCACCTGGCCTAGTCACTGCATTCTTTGTCTTTTCCTGATGGTGCTGTATTTGGCCTGTTTATCTAGACTCACCCAAAATAAGAAAAGTCCTGGATCAATTGAACACTAGGGAGGAGGCCAAAACGCCTCTCCTATGGAAAGTTCCTTGAAGCAGTGGGAGCCTCCAAGTTCACTGCCAGGCAAGCTGTCACAGACACCAAGGAACAGAGAGGCAAACAGGTTACAGTGTTTGAAACACACTGCTTATTAAATGAATTGGAAATATGGGACAAAAAGCAAGGAGAAAGAGATAGGATAGGTAAGAACCCGGGAGACACAGGGCTACCAGGGCAGAAGAGCCACACTTCTCAGCCTTGTCCTCTCCCTTCACTCCCAGCCCCCACTGCCAGCCTTCTCCATGTTGCTGTGCTTCTGGGAGCGAGTAGAGGATGATCAAGTGCCTATGGCAAACGCTTCTTGGGCAGAGGGGCCACGGAGGCAGAATGGGTCTCCCCAGCAGATGCAGACTTCAGCCTCATTAATACCGGGTATCTGCCGAATATATGAGCTTCCCGAATCTCAGCTCTGAAATAAAACATGACTTATAAAACAGGAGGCCAGCCTGTGAGCTGTAGTTTGCCAATAAGGTCTTTAGAAGGACTGCATTAAGATATTATCCAGCTTGATTACAGAGTTTTCTGGTGGCCCCTTAAGTTTTGTGCCAAGTGGGCTCCTCAGCGCCTCACTAACCTGGCCCTGAGGGGTGGAGCCACGACTGGGACGCAGACAGCCTGGCCCACTAGTCCAACAGACCCCAAAGCCACCGACAAAGTAGTTCCCGTGGTCTACTTGGGAGACCTTGGGAGGTGAGTCAAGAATTCCTTCATCTGCCTGTGCCGGCCAACGTGAATACACCTCTGTACGCAGCAGGCACTGTGTCATTGTTGATGTGGAAACAGATGGCGCAGCCTTAGGTACCTTACCTCCGTCTGCACAGCTAGCTAGCCTGGGTCTGACCCTAGGACTCTGTTGCCAAACCCAAGCTATGGCAAACGTATGTGGTGTCTTCAGCTGAAACTAGACAAACATAGGCCTAGAATAAGGGTTTTACCCTGAAAAGAAACCAAACATACACAGAAAGGGTAAACAGAGGCACAGGCAGGCACGGGAGAAACGGAAGAGGCGTGAGAGGGGAGCAACTGGCAGAGGAATGGAGATGGGGTGGGGAAGGGGAGGTGAGAGAGATGGAGAGAGTGAAGGGGAGGCCCCTTAGGGATGCCGTTCATAGCAGAGGGCTCCAGAATTGAGTATGTGTGATTTTCCATGCGCTCACCATGACAGCCCTGTGAAGCACACGGAAAAGACTGCAGGCGGGGAGCCGTGGGGCTGGATGTGCGGCAACCTGATTGCCCAAGGATATGCCGGGAGGTGAGCCCGGGTCTCTCAGGCCACGCCTGCGGAACATCTGATTTCTCCATGAATGCTGAAGTCCTTTGAAGGCTGAGAATAGATTCTGATAAGATTAACAGCAAGAACTTGCTATCTTCCAGGCATTGAGGTGAGGCAACTATCCCCAAATCTCACAAACCATAAGCGACAGAGCCCTGGCGAGCCCAGGCAGACCTTCTCTGCTTGGCCATGCTGCCTCATCCGCCTCTGGACCAGGGCTTTCTTGTACCAGATTGAGAAACGGGACTGTCTACACCACACAGCTCACTGTCTACATTAACGCGACTTCACTGGCCTATTTGTCCTCGTCAACATGAGTTTACTATTCCAGAAAACTCTTGCCAGAGAGCTGTAGATAACTTTATCTTTTCAGCATCTTCTGCAAAGACCTATCAGCTTTTCAATACAAAACATCAAACCCTCTCAAGTCTCTTTTAACCCTGCCTCAAATTCACCGGTTTGCTGTGTCATCCCGCAGTCCTCACCTATTACAACATGGTCCTCACCCAAGCCTAATATAGGCCCCATTCAATGGGAAAACCCACCTGGAATCAGACTTCAGCATCTCAATAAAGATACCAGCTTTGTCCTCCTCCCTCTGCCTCTTCTTCCTTAGAGTCAGAATCTACAGGGCTTTGTGTGCTTATCAACAGATTGTTTTGGTGACACCTTGGGGAGTTAGCATTTGATAACACAGAAAGAAAAGAGAAAAGGGAGATTAAAAAAAGGGGGGGCCGGGTACAGTGGCTCACGCTTGTAATCCTAGCACTTTGGGAGGCCGAGGCGGGTGGATTGCCTGAGGTCAGGAGTTCCAGACCAGTGTGGCCTACATGGTGAAACCCTGTCTCTACTAAACATACAAAAAAATTAGCCGGGTATGGTGGCGTGCGCCTGTAGTCCCAGCTACTCGGGAGGCTGAGGCAGGGGAATTGCTTGAACCACGGAGGTGGAGGTTGCAGTGAGCCGAGATCACGCCACTGCAATCCAGCCTGGGAGACAGAGCAAGACTGTGTCAAAAAAAAAAAAGAAGAAGAAGAGGAAGAAGGACCGTGGGGACATTTCACAAAGGACAAGTGATTATGCCATCTCCCAGTAGTGAAATTCCACCATTTGGGCATGGTGCCCAGATGACACCTGGGACATTTTTGCAGTTTAGCAGAAGTGGTGGCTGGCCCTGGAATCCAGGGCTGAGTTTGCCACCCTTGGGCTCCTTGCATGGGAAGTTGCAGATTCCTAGGAAAGCTATAGTTTCCCTCCCGTGCCCCGAAGGGAATGATGCATCTGCTGCAGTTTGCCTTTGACAGGAAAACGCTCCCTCCTTCAGCACCCCACACCCACACCCTCTCCCTTGTCTTCCAACGGTGCCTGGGCAAGGAAGCCTGGGCTCTGGAGCTGGGGACTGTGCTGCTCTCGGGGTCCTTGGCCTCTGAGCCACAGTGACTGTCACCCTGGTCATTGATCACTGCTGCCATCTACTGCCACCACCCTCTTAGGTCAGCTGGCCCGGCCTCTTCCTGCTGGCCTGGCCCCACCTCCCTCTCCAAAGAGCAGAAGCCAACTGTGACTCCATGAGCTCCCTAGCTGGGGCAGTCACTCTGCTGTATTGGCCTACGGGGCCCAGGTTTTTCCCTCATAGCAACCACTGTCCCCCTCAGCTCATCATCCCGCAAGTGAGTGGCCTTCTGGACCCTCCATGTGGCCCACACCAGGATTAGGGACCTGCCGGGCATCCCAGGAGCTGAGGGAGAACTGGGCAGCTGAAGATGTGTCCTTCCATGCCCAGCGATGCTACGGATTGCACACTAACAGGAACCTCATGTTGGATCAAGGATGCTAAGAGGTTTTCTGCCCAGAATCCCAATGGGAAGCAAGACAAGGGAGCTTCTGCCCTCAGCGCCCATCAGCCTGTTCATAGTCAGGCCACAACCCGGTGGCCAGAAGGGATAGTCAGGCAGGCCTGTCTCAGTCTGCTGCAGGTGTCATAGCAAAGAATCATGGGGTAGGAGCCTGAAGCAACAGAAACTTATTTCCTCTGAGTTCTGGAGGCTAAAGTCCAAGACCAAGGTGTTGGCAGGGTTGGGTTCTGGTGAGGCCTCTCCTTGGCTTGGATGTCTGTCTTCGCCCTGTGTCCTCAATGGTCATCCCTCTGTGTGGGTCTCTGTGTCCAAATTTCCTCTTCTTATGACACCAGTCAGATTGGATCTGGGCCCACCCTAATGACTTCATTTTATCTCAATCCCCTCCTGAAAGAGCCCTCTGCAAACACAGCCATATTCTGAGGTACTGGGGTTTGGACTGCAGCAAATGAGTTGGGGAACACAGTTTAGCCCTTAACAGACCCCTTTTCTACCGTCTCCCCCGTGCTCAAGCCTGTTCCCTGCACGAGCCAGAAGCTCCCATTGTCACTTCCTTTCTCTTTCTAGATGGAAATTTTCTTATCGTTTCTCTTTTTCTTTTTTCTTTTCTTTGAGCTAACATCTCACTCTGTCACCCAGGCTGGAGTGCAGTGGTGCCATGACGGCTCACTGCAGCCTCAACCCTCCGGCCTCAAGCAATCCTCCCGCCTCAGCCTCCCAATTAGCTGGGACTACAGGCTTGTGCCAGGTTCCTTTTTGTACTTTTGGTAGAGACAGGGTTTCGCCACGGTGCCCAGGCTGGTCTCAAATGCCTAGGCTCAAGCCATCCGCCGGCCTTGGTCTTCCAAAGTGCTGGGATTACAGGTGTGAACCACCACGCCCGGACACATTTCTCTTTCCTTCTTTTTCTTTTCTTTTTTTTTTTTTTTTTTTGAGACAGAGTTTTGCTCTTGTTGCCCAGGCTGGAGTGCAACGGCGTGATCTCAACTCACTGCAATCTCCACCTCCTGGGCCACCACACCCAGCTAATTTTGTATTTTTAATAGAGACTGGGTTTCTCCATGTTGGTCAGGCTGGTCTTGAATTCTCGACCTCAGGTGATCCACCTGCCTCAGCCTCCCGAAGTGCTGGGATTACAGGCATGAGCCACCATGCCCGGCCCCCATTTCTCTTTCTGATCTACCTTCCCCACTTCCAAAATGGTCTAGTGACTGCTGTGGGATGTGACTTCCAGGGGAAAGAAGTGAGAAATCCATTAGTTTAACGTTTTCGAAGAACCATCCTCCTTACCGTCAAGTGAGACTGAGGATACCCACAGATAGGCCTGGAAACTGAGTTGAGGAAAAAGGAGGTTGATAAAAAATGGAGCGTGCAGGAGCAAACATGGGGCCCCGGAGAGCAGATGTGCTCCAAGAAGATTCTAGAATTGGGGTAAGACATCCAAATGCGGCTGAGATTCTGCAGTTACAAAACGGGTTTATCAAGCCAACAAAAATTCATCTGTCAGTATTCATATAACCTCCCTTACACCCCCTGGTTGGTGAGGGCCGGGTATAACCAGGTTTTTTGAATTGGATTGAAAAAGAAAAAAGTAAAAAGTAGGCCTGGTTGATTGACAACATTTTCATGGCCGTTTATTCTTTAATAAGCAGTTTTGGGGCCATTCATCATGTAACTCTTAACCTACTATCCCTTTCAACTTTAATGAAATGTGTTCCTTGTATGGAATTTTCATAATTTTACTTTCTCTGTTAGAGAAGTTGTTAGGATTTGATGATGAGCTCTAGGCCAGCTGAATATTCTTCAGAAGTTTTCAAGGTATCTGATTGAGTTTATCAGCTTCTTTTTCCTAGCTGCTTTGCTGTCTCTCTGAATGATTACAGAGTTCTTTCATAATTGTGCCAAGCATGAAATGATAATGAACCACTCCTAATCAGAAAGTAGCTTCACAGACCAGGCAGAGGCCAGCACTGGTTTACTGAGTAATGAAGGACCAACAGCTCCCCTTAGCGACATAATGGGGGTACTACCTGCTCACACTAGCTAACAGGAACCCTGTGAAGTGAGCACGAATTCAGATTTAAACCTAATTTTATTGCAGATTTTCACAGACAGAATAAAAAACTGTAGGTGAAAATATTAATTATCAATTAGGAAGAAGTTACATAATATATCGGTTATTCTTTTTGTAATTGAAATACTTTATACTATCATGCATACATTTAAATAATGAAATCTGAATAAACACAGATAAAAGTGAATTTCATTATCTTGAAACACTCACTCATCTTAACATCAAAATATAATCCCCAGGGTTTATTAAAGGAATAGCTTATTTTGCTAGACTACTGGTAAGAACAAAATATTGTAACTTAATTTTCATGAGAAATTAATAAATATGGCTCAATAACTGCCACTAATACATTTGGGGAAAATGATGAAATGCCAAGAAAAGAAAAACATATCCAATTTTCCTTTTCAAAACTTTCTTTGAGTCTGAACCAGGCTTAGAAGACATTTGTGACATCAATTACTGCCTTTCCTAGTTGCTTCACTCATCTAAATGGAAAATTATTCTGCATAATTCTGAGTTAATATGAGACAAGAGAAAAAAGATACCCAGAAGACTTTGAAAGTTAAACTGAAAGAGACCCAAAGGCCAAATTACTCAGAGACACAAGTTGTATAGAGAAATCAAATCAATCAAGATTTGATGGCCTGGCACGGTGGCTCACGCTTTTAGTCTCAGCACTTTGGGAGGCCGGGGTGGGCGGATCACAAGGTCAAGAGATCGAGACCATCCTGGCCAACATGGTGAAACCCTGTCTCTACTAAAAATGCAAAAATTAGCAGGGCGTGGTGGCGCGTGCCTGTGGTCCCAGCTATTCGAGAGGCTGAGACAGGAGAATCACTTTAACCTGGGAGGCGGAGGTTGCAGTGAGCTGAGATTGCACCACTGTACTCCAGCCTGGTGACAGAGTGAGGCTTTGTCTAAAAAAAGATTGTGGAGAAGGTTTGACAGAGGAGAAATCACATCTTCAGACTCTACCAGTACTGAATATGAACATGTGTTAATGTTATTCATCCACAGTCTAACTGCATTCACTTACCATATTAGATGCAAGCTACCACCAAAGCAAATTGAGAAATGTAAGCCATCGAGAGTTGGTTAACATTCAATATTAACCTACCATTTTTCACATCCAACAAAATGATCAAAGAGAAGATCAAGCATTGAACCAGACACTGTAACATTCACAGTTGTTTGAATTTGCAGGCAGAAATACAAATCCAGTAATTCAGGGTTAGCTACGAAGTTTCTGATACAAACATGTAGAAAATGAGTTTCAAGGCAATTAGTTTTCATTAGCAGAATCTGATGGATGAAAAACAAATTAAGTCTTAACGTGTGTAATTTCTGGAACAGGATCCAAATTTGGAGTCCTGGCTACCTCCAGCAGTGATTATTTGGGACTGTCTATCCTGCCCAAGCCTTTTAAATGCACCTGTGCTGGCCACAGAAATGTGTGGCCATGTGAGACGCTCGCCATCTCTGGCTGGACAGTTAATTAATCCCATCTCCAACTTAACCCTCTGTGCCTCATGGAAGACCTTAGTTCTTTTATTTTGTTCTTTTGCCCTCCCTACATATGTCTTTAAAAACATATCTGTGGTGGGCCGGGCACGGTGGCTCACACCTGTAATCCCAGCACTTTGGGAGGCCGAGGCAGGAGGATTATGAGGTCAGGAGATCGAGACCATCCTGGCTAACATAGTGAAACCCTGTCTCTACTAAAAATACAAAAAAATCAGCTGGGCATGGTGGCGGGTGCCACCAGGTACTTGGGAGGCTGAGGCAGGAGAATGGCATGAACCTGGGAGGAGGAGCTTGCAGTGAGCCGAGATAGCGCCACTGCACTCGAGCCTGGGCGATAGAGTGAGACTCCATCTCAAAAAAAACAAAAACAAACAAACAAAAGCAGAAACTCACTCAAAACTGCAGAACTACATGGAAACTGAACAACTTGCTGCTGAATGACTACTGGGTAAATAACGAAATGAAGGCAGAAATAAAGATGTTCTTTGAAACCAATGAGAACAAAGACACAACATACCAGTATCTCTGGGACACATTTAAAGCAATGTGTAGAGGGAAATTTATGGCACTAAATGCCCACAAGAGAAAGCAAGAAAGATCTAAAATCGACACCCTAACATCACAATTAAAAGTACTACAGAAGGCCGGGCGCCGTGGCTCACACCTGTAATCCCAGCACTTTGGGAGGCCGAGATGGGCGGATCACGAGGTCAGGAGATCGAGATCATCCTGACTAACACGGTGAAACCCCGTCTCTACTAAAAATACAAAAAAATTAGCCGGGCGTGCTGGCGGGCGCCTGTAGTCCCAGCTACTGGGGAGGCTGAGACAGGAGAATGGCGTGAACCCGGGAGGCGGAGCTTGCAGTGAGCCGAGATCGCGCCACTGCACTCCAGCCTGGGTGAAAGAGCCGGACTCTGTCTCAAAAAAAAAAAAAAAGGACTACAGAAACAAGAGCAAACAAATTCAAAAGCTAGCAGAAGGCAAGAAATAACTAAGATCAGAGCAGAAATGAAGGAGATAGAGACACAAAAAAAATCCTTCAAAAAATCAATGAAAATGAGCTAGTTTTTTGAAAAGATCAACAAAATAGATAGACTGCTAGCAAGACTAATAAAGAAGAAAAGAGAGAAGAATCAAATAGATGCAATAAAAAATGATAAGGGGGATATCACCACCAATCCCACAGAAATACAAACTACCATCAGAGAATACTATAAACACCTCTCCGCAAATAAACTAGAAAATCTAGAAGAAATGGATAAATTCCTCTACACATACACCCTCCCAAGACTACACAAGGAAGAAGTTGAATCTCTGAATAGACCAGTAACAGGCTCTGAAATTGAGGCAATAATTAATAGCTTACCAACCAAAAAAAGTCCAGGACCAGATGGATTCACAGTCGAATTCTACCAGAGGTACAAACAGGAGCTGTTACCATTCCTTCTGAAACTATTCCAATCAATAGAAAAAGAGGGAATCCTCCCTCACTCATTTTATGAGGCCAGCATCATTCCTGATACCAAAGCCTGGCAGAGACACAACAAAAAGAGACAATTTTAGACCAATATCCCTGATGAACATTGATGCAAAAATCCTCAATAAAATACTGGCAAACCGAATCCAGCAGCACATCAAAAAGCTTATCCACCACGATCAAGTCAGCTTCATCCCTGGGTTGCAGGACTGGTTCAACAAACACAAATCAATAAACATAATCCATCACACAAACAGAACCAATGATAAAAACCACATGATTATCTCAATAGATGCAGAAAAGGCATTTGACAAAATTCAACAGCCTTTCATGCTAAAAACTCTCAATAAACTAGGTACTGATGGAACGTATCTCAAAATAATAAGAGCTATTTATGACAAACCTACAGCCAGTATCAGGCTGAATGGGCAAAAACTGGAAGCATTCCCTTTGAAAACCGGCGCAAGACAAGGATGCCCTCTCTCACCACTCCTATTCAACATAGTGTTGGAAGTTCTGGCCAGGGCAATCAGGCAAGAGAAAGAAATAAAGGGTATTCAATTAGGAAAAGAGGAAGTCAAATTGTCCCTGTTTGCAGATGACATGATTGTATATTTAGAAAACCCCATCGTCTCAGCCGAAAATATCCTTAAGCTGATAAGCAATTTAAGCAAAGTCTCAGGATACAAAATCAATGTGCAAAAATCACAAGCATTCCTATACACCAATAACAGACAAACAGAGAGCCAAATCATGAGTGAACTTCCATTCACAATTGCTACAAAGAGAAAAAAATTCCTAGGAATCAAACTTACAAGGGATGTGAAGGACCTCTTCAAGGAGAACTACAAACCACTGCTCAACAAAATCAAAGAGGACACAAACAAATGGAAGAACATTCCATACTCATGGATAGGAAGAATCAATATTGTGAAAATGGCCATACTGCCCAAGGTAATTTATAGATTCAATGCCATCCCCATCAAGCTACCAATGACTTTCTTCACAGAATTGAAAAAGACTACTCTAAATTTCATATGGAATCAAAAAAGAGCCCACATAGCCAAGACAATCCTGAGCAAAAAGAACAAAGCTGGAGGCATCACACTACCTGACTTCAACCTATACTACAAGGCTACAGAAACCAAAACAGCATGGTACTGGAACCAAAACAAATATATAGACCAATGGAACAGAACAGAGGCCTTAGAAATAACACCACACATCTACAACCATCTGATCTTTGACAAACCTGACAAAAACAAGAAATGAGGAAAGGATTCCCTATTTAATAAACGGTGCTGGGAAAACTGGCTAACCATATGTAGAAAGCTGAAACTGGATCCCTTTCTTACACCTTATACAAAAATTAACTCAAGATGGATTAAAGACTTAAATGTAAGACCTCAAACCATAAAACCCTAGAAGAAAACCTAGACAATACCATTCAGGACATAGGCATGGGCAAAGACTTCATGTCTAAAACACCAAAAACAATGGCAACAAAAGTCAAAAATGACAAATGAGAGCTAATTAAACTAAAGAGCTTCTGCACAGTGGAAGAAACTACCATCAGAGTGAACAAGCAACCTACAGAATGGGAGAAAATTTCTGCAATCTACCCATCTGACAAAGGGCGAATATTCAGAATCTACAAAGAACTTAAATTTACAAGAAAAAAACAACCCCATCAAAAAGTAGGCAAAGGATATGAACAGACACTTCTCAAAAGAAGACATTTATGCAGCCAACAGACACATGAAAAAGTGCTCATCATCACTGGTCATCAGAGAAATGCAAATCAAAACCACAATGAGATACCATCTCACACCAGTTAGAATGGCGATCATTAAAAAGCCAGGAAACAACAGGTGCTGGAGAGGATGTGGAGAAATAGGAATACTTTTACACTGTTGGTGGGATTGTAAATTAGTTCAACTATTGCAGAAGACAGTGCAGTGATTCCTCAAGGATCTAGAACTAGACATACCATTTGACCCAGCCATCCCATTACTGGGTATGTACCCAAAGGATTATAAATCATGCTACTATAAAGACACATGTACATGTATGTTTATTGTGGTACTATTCACAATAGCAAAGACTTGGAACCAACCCAAATGTCCACCAATGATAGACTGGAGTAAGAAAATGTGGCACATATACACTATGGAATACTATGCAGCCATAAGAAAGGATGAGTTCATGTCCTTTGCAGGGACATGGATGAAGCTGGAGACCATCATTCTTGGCAAACTATCACAAGGACAGAAAACCAAACACCGCATGTTCTCACTCATAGGTGGGAATTTAACAACGAGAACACATGGACACAGGGTGGGGAACATCACACACCGGGGCCTGTCAGGGGGTGGGGGGCTGGGGGAAGGATAGTGAGAGGCGATGGTGTGCTGGCAGTCCTCACAGCCCTCGCTTGCTCTCGGCGCCTCCTCTGCCTGGGCTCCCACTTTGGCGGCACTTGAGGAGCCCTTCAGCCCACTGCTGCACTGTGGGAGCCCCTTTCTGGGCTGGCCAAGGCGGGAACTGGCTCCCTCAGCTTGCAGGGAGGTGTGGAGGGAGAGGCGCGAGCAGGAACCAGGGCTGTGCTCGGTGCTTGCGGGCTGGCTGGAGTTCCAGGTGGGCGTGGGCTTGGCCGGCCCCTCACTCGGAGCGGGCTGGCCCTGGGCAATGAGGGGCTTGGCGCCCGGGCCAGCGGATGCGGAGGGTGTACTGGGTCCCCCAGCAGTGCCAGCCCACCGGTGCTGCGCTCAATTTCTCACCGGGCCTTAGCTGCCTTCCCATGGGGCAGGGCTCGGGACCTGCAGCCCACCATGCCTGAGCCTCCTACCCCCTCCATGGGCTCCTGTGTGGCCTGAGCCTCCCTGATGAGCGCCACCCCCTGCTGCACGGCACCCAGTCCCATTGAACACCCAAGGGCTGAGGAGTGCGAGCGCACGGCACGGGACTGGCAGGCAGCTCCACCTGCAGCCCTGGTGCAGGATCCACTGGGTGAAGCCAGCTGGGCTTCTGAGTCTGGGGGAGATGTGGAGAACCTTTATGTCTAGCTCAGGGATTGTAAATACACCAATCAGCACCATGTGTCTCGCTCAGGGTCTGTGAATGCACCAGTCGACACTCTGTATCTAGCTACTCTGGTGGGGCCTTAGAGAACCTTTATGTCTAGCTCAAGGATTGTAAATACACCAATCGGCACTCTGTATCTAGCTCAAGGTTTGCAGACACACCAATCAGCACACTGTGTCTAGCTCAGGGTCTGTGAATGCACCAATCGACACTCTGTATCTAGCTACTCTGGTGGGGCCTTAGAGAACCTTTATGTCTAGCTCAAGGATTGTAAATACACCAATCGGCACCCTGTATCTAGCTCAAGGTTTGCAGACACACCAATCAGCACCCTGTGTCTAGCTCAGGGTTTGTGAGTGCACCAATCGACACTCTGTGTCTGGCTGCTCTGGTGGGGCCTTGGAGAACCTTTGTGTAGATACTCTGTATCTAACTGATCTGATGGGGATGTGGAGAACCTTTATGTCTAGCTCAGGGATGGTAAACGCACCAATCAGCGCCCTGTCAGAACACACCACTTGGCTCTACCAATCAGCAGGACGTGGGTGGGGCCAGATAAGAGAATAAAAGCAGGCTGTCTGAGCCAGCAGCGGCAACCGGCTCGGGTCCCCTTCCACACTGTGGGAGCTTTGTTCTTTCACTCTTCACAATAAATCTTTTTTTTTCTTTCTTTTTTTTTTTTTTTTTTGAGATGGAGTCTCGCTCTGTCGCCCAGGCTGGAGTGCAGTGGCGCAATCTCGGCTCACTGCAAGCTCCGCCTCCCGGGTTCACGCCATTCTCCTGCCTCAGCCTCTCTGAGTAGCTGGGACTACAGGCGCCCACCACCACGCCCGGCTAATTTTTTTGTATTTTTAGTAGAGACGGGGTTTCACCGTGGTCTCAATCTCCTGACCTCGTGATCCGCCCGCCTTGGCATCCCAAAGTGCTGGGATTACAAGTGTGAGCCACAGCGCCCGGCCTCACTCTTTGCAATAACTCTTGCTACTGCTCACTCTTTGGGTCCATGCTGATTTTATGAGCTGTAACACTCACCACGAAGGTCTGCAGCTTCACTCCTGAAGCCAGCGAGACCACGAGCCCACCAGGAGGAATGAACAACTCCAGATGTGCCGCCTTAAGAGCTGTAACACTCACCGCGAAGGTCTGCAGCTTCACTCCTGAGCCAGCGAGACCACGAACCCACCAGAAGGAAGAAACTCCGAACACATCCGAACATCAGAAGGAACAAACTCCGGACACGCCGCCTTTAGAACTGTAACACTCACTGCGAGGGTCCACGGCTTCATTCTTGAAGTCAGTGAGAGCAAAAACCCACCAATTCTGGACACAATAGCATTGGGAGAAATACCTAATGTAAACAACGAGTTGATGGGTGCAGCAAACCACCATGGCACATGTATACATATGTAACAAACCTGCACGTTCTGCACATATACCCTAGAACTTAAAGTATAATAATAATAAAAAAAAAAGTCCGAAGTGACAGCTCTACACTTCCTCTATGCCAGAGGCTCCAGAATGTCTATCTTCAATCCACACCTCTGCCCTAAACACCAAACTCATATATCAAACTACTTACTTGGCATCACCACTTGGATATCTGTTGGACAATTCAAATTTACACACATTCTAAACCCGTCTTTCCCCTTCAAAAGACAAGCAACAACAAACAAAACAAAACAAAAATAAACCTTGCTGCACTTGAACGCCTTTTCATCTCATTTGATGGCAATGTCATCAAAGCCCCAGTTGCTCAATCCAAACACCGCTTTCTCAATCCATCAGGAAGTGCGAGTGACTCTAAAAACTCTCTCCAGGACTCACTTCCCACTGCCAAGGTGCAGCTCTGAGCCAGTGTCACTTCTTACCTGGATCACTGGCTTCTGTCCCCCCATTTCTATCACTGGCCCTCAAGATTGTTTTTCTTACAGCATCCAGGGTGATCCTTTTAAAATGTTAAGTCAGACCATAACAGTTCTCTGCTAAAAATATTCTGAGATGCCTTCCCATTTCACCCGGAGTAAAAGCTGGAGTCTTTACAATGGTCCTTAAGGACTGCCCCCACCGCCGCCCCGCCCACCCCTCCCATCTCCTGCCCTGCTCTCCTTCTGCCCTTGCACTTGTCACCACTCTAACTTCATCTCCTGTGCTCTCCACTGGCTTCCTGACCATTCCTGCTGCTTTAGAGCACTGTACTGGAAGTTTCTGCCACCCTACATGCTCTTCTCTCAGACATCTACTTGGCTAAATCCCTGCTGCCCCCCATATTCACTATGTGGCTTTCTCTATGAGACCCGCCCTAGTGAATACTGCAGCTCCCTCCGTAACCCTGCAGTCCTGCGCTCCCAGCTGCATTACTCTGCTCTATTTTTCTCTTTTCCCTAGCATTTATCGCTTTCTAGAATGCTACTTAATTTGTTTATTGTATCTATTGTTTATTGTTTATCTCTCTCTCTCTCTCACACACACACACACACACACAAACACACACACACAAATATGAGGTTCACAGGAATAGGAACATTTTCTTTTCTTTTTCTTTCTTTTTTTTTTTTTTTGAAATGGAGTTTTGCTCTTCACCCAGGCTGGAGTGCAACGGCACGATTTCGGCTCACTACAACCTCCTCTTCCCAGGTTCAAGTGACTCTCCTGCCTCAGCCTCCTGAGTAGCTGGGATTACAGGTGCCCGCCACCATGCCTGGCTAATTTTTTATTTATTTTTTGTATTTTTAGTAGAGATGGGGTTTCACCATATTGGCCAGACTGGTCTCAAACTCCTGACCTCAGATGATCGGCCTCAGCCTCCCAAAGTCCTGGGATTACAGGCCTGAGCCACCGTGCCCGGCTGACAGGGTGCTTTTTTATGTTTTCTTTTTAAGAATTTTATTTTATTGTAAATTGGCAAATTATAATTGTATATATTTGTGGTGCACAAAGTGATGTTATGATTTATGAATATAATATATTCATAACAATTAAATCAAACTAACTGACATATCCATTTCTTCAAATGCTTTCCTTTTTTGTAGTTAGAGGATCTGAAATGTACTACCCGAGCAACTTTGAAATATACAATACACTATTATTAACTGCATTCACCATGCCGTGTAGTAGATCTCCAAGCAAAACATTTCTCCTAAGACTTGATACTCTTTGACCAATATCTCCTCAAGGCCCCCAACACTAGCCTCTAGTAACCACCATCCTATTCTATGCTGCTTCTAGGAGTCCAAGTGATTTAGATTCCACCTATAAGTGAAGACATGCATTATTTGTCTTTCTGTCCCTGCCTTTCTGGAAGTTTTTCAAAAAACTAAAAATAGACTAAATAAGAGCCAGAGATCCCACTTCTGGGTATTTATCCAAAATATTGAACTAGGTATGTCGAAGAGATGTCTCCCCTGCCATGTTCATTGTGGCATTATTCACAACAGCCAACTTATGGAATCAACCTAAATGTCCATTAACAGATGAATGGATAAAGATGATATGGTATATAGTGGTATACACGCACAATAGAATACCATACAGCCTTAAAAAAGAAGGAAATTCTGTCATTTGCTCCAACATGGATGAACGTGGAGGGGGCTTCTTATTGATTTAAGTTCCAGTTAACTAGGAAGATATAATAATTTAAAACTTTTATGCATCTTTTGCAACTTCTACACTATAGCTGTGAATGTATTTTTAAAAGTTGACATAACTAAGAATATATACCTCTCTCAGGAGATGATAAGCATGAAGAAATTGATAATGATAGAGAAGACTTGAATATGAAACATTTAATAATTTGACCAAATATATACACATGTAACACCAGACCCAACAGTGCTGGAAGACAAATTATTTTCAGGTACACAAGGACATTTACAGATGTAAATGTTTCATATACATATACACACATTATGTTAAATCTTGCCAAATTGTATAGTTTAAACACATACAGTTTATTTTATGTTGGTTATATCTTATTAAAGCTTTTTCCTTTTTTTTTTTTTTTTTTTTTTTGAGACAGAGTCTTGCTCTGTCTCCCAGGCTGGAGTGCAGTGGTACGATCTTAGCTCACTGCAAGCTCCGCCTCCCAGGTTCACGCCATTCTCCTGACTCAGTCTCCTGAGTAGCTGGGACTACAGGCGCCCGCCACCACGCCCGGCTAATTTTTTGTATTTTTAGTAGAGATGGGCTTTCACCATGTTAGCATGAACTCGGGAGGCGGAGCTTGAAGTGAGCCGATATTGGCCACTGCACTCCATGGGTGACAGAGCGAGACTCCATCTCAAAAAAAAAAAAAAAAAAAAGCCGGTCAGTACGAAATACATGCAGCATGGCCCCATTTTTACATAAAGTTCAAAAGCAGGCAGAATTTAATGGTATAATAGTTTTTCCCTCACACCTCTTTGTATCTGCTCCATATTATTGAATTGCCCAGATGAGAGGTTTTATATAATCTATAAACTTGAGTAAAATCTAATACTCCTTCAAGTGCTGATTGTCAAAGGAAGGAAATAGACATGTCCTTAAATGATAGTAATGGCTGGGTGCAGTGGCTCACGCCTGTAATCCCAACACTCTGGGAGGGTGAGCTCAGGAGTTCGAGACCAGCCTGACCAATATGGTGAAACCCCATCTCTATTAAAAATACAAAACTTAGCCAGGCGTGGTGGCAGATTCCTGTAGTCCCAGCTCCTCGGGAGGCTGAGGCAGGAGAATCGCTTGAAACCAGGAGGCAGAGGTTGCAGTGAGCCAAGATCATGCCATTGTATTCCAGCCTGGGCGACAGAGCGAGACTCCATCTCAAAAAAAAAAAAAAATGATGATAGTAAAAGTTGGAATTGATAAGCAAATAGGAAACTTGCACTTCCAATAATGTGAGAAGGTAGAGGACAGAGAACTAAATGGGCTTATTAAGTAGTCAGAAAAGATTTGTAAAAGATTTAAAATGGAGCTTGAAGGAAGAGTGCATGAAATGGGACCTGTGATTCTGGGTAAATCCCAGTGAAGAAAGTGCTTGGATGGATCAGGGCTGAGGCCAGAGTCAGGCGGGGTGACCAGAGAGGGGTGAGGAGTAACCCAGTTTGCCTGGAGATGAGGTGATGTTATTGCAGACAGGATTCCAGCTGAAAACACAAACAAGGAATGAAAATTTTGTCTAGCTTGGAAATTTTGAGAATAACAGTATAGGGTAGGAAATTGAAAATAAAAGCAACAATTAAAAAAAGTCTATACACGTTTATTAGAAAAACTTGGATTGGAAGACCAACACTGTTCCATACATAAACATTATCTGCCCTTAGACAGAATGTGAAAATTGGTGCTCAGGTGAAACTCTTGCCCAAGGCACCTGGCTGGTGAGGCATAAAGCAAGGAAATATAATTTTATGGTTTTTTTTCATGTATTCAAATCTTACTGCACAGAGCTTGGAACTGCAGGAGCAATCAATGTCCTTCTGTGGTTGCTGGACTTATTTGAGATAAAGGAAAAACTCACAGATATATTTGGAGAGAAAACATAGCTGTATGTTTTGATCTAGTAACAAGATAATGACTAGGAATTTGAGATTTTCAAAGGAGAGTGTGTTACAAGGAAAACTTCCTTTCATGGGCTTCTGCTTTTATTGAGAATTACATGTGCTCCATTACACAGGTCTCACTCTGAGAGCTCTAGGGATTACAGTGATTACCCAACATGATCAATAAACTTGCCAATAATTCATCCGGGGTGGCCGGAGTACAACACACTTTGCATTTTGTGATTCAAAGTTCCTTCAAACTGTCACTTGTAACTTCGGTTTTATTCCAAATCTAGTAACCCATGAAAGTACAATGATCTTGGAGATTTATTGGCTGCATTGAGGCTGATGAAAACAGAATCTCTGACAGCCCAATTGCAATGTTCCCCATGAGACTTGTAACTAAGCAGAGGAGCCACTGTGATTACTCCAGGAGTCAGAAAACCTGAACTGTGACTGTGATTCTGTGTCCAGAATTGGTGGGTTCTTGGTCTCACTGACTTCAAGAATGAAGCCATGGACCCTCGCGGTGAGTGTTACAGTTCTAACGGTGGCGTGTCCGGAGTTTGTTCCTCTGATGTTCGGATGTGTTCAGAGTTTCTTTCTTCTGGTGGGTTCGTGGTCTCGCTGGCTTCAGGAGTGAAGCTGCAGACTTTCGTGGTGAGTGTTACAGCTCATAAAAGCAGTGTGGACCCAAAGAGTGAGCAGTAGCAAGATTTATTGCAAAGAGTGAAAGAACAAAGCTTCCACAGTGTGGAAGGGGACCCGAGTGGGCTGCCACTGCTGGCTCGGGCAGCCTGCTTTTATTCTCTTATCTGGCCCCACCCATGTCCTGCTGATTGGTAGAGCCGAGTGGTCTGTTTTGACAGGGTGCTGATTGGTGCGTTTACAATCCCTGAGCTAGACATAAAGGTTCTCCACATCCCCATCAGATCAGTTAGATACAGAGTATCGAGACAAAGGTTCTCCAAGGCCCCACCAGAGCAGCTAGATACAGAGTGTCGATTGGTGCACTCACAAACCCTGAGCTAGACACAGGGTGCTGATTGGTGTGTTTGCAAACCTTGAGCTAGATACAGAGAGTGCAGATTGGTGTATTTACAATCCTTGAGCTAGACATAAAGGTTTTCCAAGGCCCCACCAGAGTAGCTAGATACAGTGTCGATTGGTGCATTCACAGACCCTGAGCTAGACACAGGGTGCCGATTGGTGTATTTACAATCCCTGAGCTAGACATAAAGGTTCTCCAAGGCCCCATCAGGGCGGTTAGATACAGAGTGTCGACTGGTGCACTCACAGACCCTGAGCTAGACACAGGGTGCTGATTCTTGTATTTACAATCCCTGAGCTAGATATAGAGGTTCTCCACATCTCCACCAGACTCAGGAACCCAGCTGGCTTCACCCAGTGGATCGTGCACCAGGGCTGCAGGTGGAGCTGCCTGCCAGTCCCGCGCCGTGCGCTTGCACTCCTCAGCCCTTGGGTGTTCAATGGGACTGAGCGCCATGGAGCAGGGGGTGGCGCTCATCAGGGAGGCTCGGGCCGCACAGGAGCCCATGGAGGGGGTGGGAGGCTCAGGCATGGTGGGCTGCAGGTCCCGAGCCCTGCCCCGCAGGAAGGCAGCTAAGGTCCAGTGTGAAATCGAGCGCAGCGCGGGTGGGCTGGCACTGCTGGGGGACCCAGTACACCCTCCGCAGCCGCTGGCCCGGGTGCTAAGTCCCTCATTGCCCCGGGCCGGCAGGGCCGGCCGGCTGCTCCGAGTGCAGGGCCCTCCTAGCCCATGCCCACCTGGAACTCCAGCTGGCCCGCAAGTGCCGCACGCAGCAGCCCCAGTTCCTGCTGGCACCTCTCCCTCCACACCTCCCTGCAAGCTGAGGGAGTGGGCTCCGGCCGTGGCCAGCCCAGAAAGGGGCTCCCACAGTGCAGCGGTGGGCTGAAGGGCTCCTCAAGTGCCACCAAAGTGGGAGCCCAGGCAGAGGAGGCAACAAGAGGGAGCGAGGGCTGTGAGGACTGCAGCACGCTGTCACCTCTCAATTCTACCTCCATCGCCAAGCCATGTGAACTTGAATAAACCAGCTCACCTCTGGGAGATTAGCCCCATTCTCTAAACAGGGAAACAGCAACATTTAATCTCCTGAATTCACAGCATCTGTGTGAAAATCAGAAAATGAAAGCAATATTTGTCTAAAAATTAAGCATTTCCATTAAAAAAGGAAATACTCTTTTTTTTCCTACTTAAACAACTGAGGAGATAAACTTACTTTTAAAAAAAAAGCTTTGCCGGGTGCAGTGGCTCACGCCTGTAATACCAGCACTTTGGGAGGCCAAGGTGGGCGGATCACGAGGTCAGGAAAGAGACCATCCTGGCTAACAAGGTGAAACCCCGTCTCTACTAAAAGATACAAAAATCAGCTGGGCGTGGTGGCAGGCGCCTGTAGTCCCAGCTACTCGGGAGGCTGAGGCAGGAGAATGGCATGAACCCGGGAGGCAGAGCTTGCAGTGAGCCAAGATCTCGCCACTGCACTCCAGCCTGGGTGACAGAGCAAGACTCCGTCTCAAAAAAAAAAAAAAAAAAAGCTTTAAGGGCCGGGCACGGTGGCTCACACCTGTAATCCCAGCACTTTGGGAGGTCGAGGTGGGTGGATCACAAGGTCAGGAGATCAAGGCCATCCTGGCTAACACGGTGAAAGCCCATCTCTACTAAAAATACAAAAAATTAGCTGGGTGTGGTGGCGGGTGCCTGTAGTCCTGGCTATTCAGTAGACTGAGGCAGGAGAATGGCGTGAACCTGGGAGGCGGAGTTGCAGTGAGCTGAGATCGTGCCACTGCACTCCAGCCTGGATGACAGAGCAAGACTCTGTCTCAAAAAAAAAAAAAAAAAAAAGGAAAAGCTTTAATAAGATATAACCAACCTAAAATAAACTGTATGTGTTTAAACTATACAATTTGGTAAGATTTAACATAATGTGTGTGTATGTATATGACACTGTCCCCAGGATCCAATCATGAACATATTCAAAATCCTCAAATTTTCCTGATAGCCTTGGTAATTCCCCTCCAGGCCACAGAATCCTAAGGCAACCAATGATCTGCTTATTAACTTGAATATTCAATACTTTTATATAAATGGGAAAATAAAGTATGTACTCTTATTTGTTTTTTTTTCTAGCCTGACCTTTTTCCTTCAGTGTAATTATTTTGAGAGTCATCAATTTTGTTGCATGTATCAGTAGTTTGTTCCTTTTTATCACTGTCTACTATTCCATCCTGTGGATTATACTGCAATTTGTTTACCCTTTCTCCTGTTGATGGACATTTGGCTTGTTTCCATTTTTTGGCTATTACAAATACATTTGCTATGAATTTTAATTTGTTAGATGCTGGATATTTTCTCTCACAATGGATGTTTTTGAGCTTTGTTCTGGAATGCCGTTTAGTTACTTGAAGAAAGTTCAATCCTTTTGTAGCATACCTTGAAGCTTTGTTGGCTGGGTCAAAGTAGACCTTGTTACAAAGTTTCCCCACTGCAGAGACAATACCATGTAAGTATTCTGCCTGGTGTGGTGTGAAGTATGAGATTTTCTACTCGGGATCACAAACTGTTGCTGGGCCTGTGTGAGTTGAAGCGATTGGCCTCTGTAATCCTTTTGGGATTTTTTGGCTCTTTTCTGGGCCTTTGGTAGTCTCATCACATGCATACACCCATCAGTGCTCACCTATTGGCTGGAGGGCCCCTTAGCAGGTCTCTGGTGCTCTCTCTCTCTGTGTAACTCTCATCTCTGCGGTTCCCTCCCCTGCAAACTCCAGCCACTTTGGCCTCCCCATGCTCCCAGCACTGTCTCCTGAACCATCTGTTTCTGGTTCTCTCCTTTCCAGGAAGTGAGCTGGGCGAGCAGGGTTCACCCTGTTGGTGTCCTCTAGCTCAGGGGTCAGTGTCTTGCACTGCTTGATGTCCAATGTCTGAAAACCATTGTTTCGTGTATTTTGTCCTGTTTTTTAGGCATCCCATCTTGACTAGAAGTGAGAGTCTAGAATTTACTATTTATACTGATTCTGCTTTACATAATCCTGTCTTTTTTCTGCTTGCCTGTCCACTTCTAATCAGGTGTTAGGATTTTGTTAAGCCAAAGCCATATTCAGTGGGAACCAAGGATTGGGAAGAAAGAAAGAACAGAAAATTAATGAAGTTAAAACAGTGTGACATGCCTTTGCTGGGTAACTTCCACAGGTGAGGCACTGTGCTAGGTATCAAGCAGGTGTTCCACACGTGCATAAGCTACAGTCCCTGATAAGGATTCTGAGTCAAATGCTGTGATGGAAAAGTTTTTTTTCTTTTTGAGATAGAGTCTCGCCCTGTCGCCAAGGCTGGAGTGCAATGGTGAGATCTCAGCTCACTGCAACCTCTGCCTCCTGGGTTCAAACAATTCTCCTGCCTCAGCCTCCCAAGTAGCTGGGATTACAGGCGCCTGCCCCCACGCCCAGCTAATTTTTTTTTTTTTTTTTTTTTTGTATTTTTGGTAGAGACGGAATTTCACCATGTTGGCCAGGTTGCTCTGGAACTCCCAACCTCGTGATCTGCCCACCTCGGCCTTCCAAAGTGCTGAGATTACAGGCGTTGAGCCACCGTGCCTGGCCGGAAAACTGTTTTTCCACAGCTTTAGGATTTCTCTGTGAGACAGAAGGTACCTCCATCCTGTTTCTTTTTTTTCTTGCTTGTCTCTCCATTCATTTCCCAAGCCTTTAAAAAAATGTCTCCAACAAGAGCATCTGTGATTGCTGCTTGGCAGTTCTGTGTGTCTGTGATCTTTCCCTCATGCTACCGGCTTCCCAAGGCTGCCTACTCAACCATTCAGCCTTTATCTGAGAAGAAATGATAAAGCCATTAGCTGCATCCACTTTGGGATGATCTTACAAAACCTGACTCTTGTCCTCATCTCAGTTCAATTACGCTTTCTGTTTTCCTGAATCTGCTGATGCTTTATTTATGTTGGACGCACACGGACTGCTGCACTGGCCTTGTTAGAGCAGTTTGTGCCCTTGCAGGAGCATTTCGTTCTGCTACATTTGTGTCACACATTTGCTACACAATGCAAGGCTGAAGTTAGGCGGTTCAAGGAAATGTCAGCCTGTGATGAGTGTGAAATCCAGCTGCGCTTCTCCATCCACCAGAAGAAACATTACTCTAAATTGATTTGTCATTTGCAAAACCACAATCCTAATAAATGTTTCATTACAAGGTGCTACCAGCTTTTACTGGGACCCTGGCTGTCTCTGCAGACTTCAAATCTGATCTGAGTGGATTTGTAGACTTCTGCTTATTTTTTAAACTGCCAACCAAATCAAACAGCAACGTTGGAATAGAAGCCTAGCAACAGAGGGCTAGACTTCCCTGTAGGGGTAGGCTAGGATGCCCACTCATGCACTCCCTAGTGAGAGGGAAACCTGGGAAGTTGTGTAGACAGAGTAGTGACAACTACTATCAGTCTGTAGTTCACGAGAACCTACTAAGTGCAAAGACGAAAATGCTTCCCTTCTCCAACTATTCACACCGGGCTCCAGTTAGGACCTGGCTCTTTAACCATGTTCCTTGTATTTATGCATCTTGTCTGTCTCCTCCTCTTTTCTTTCCTTTTTTTTTTTTTTTTTTTTTTTGAGACAGAGTCTTGGTCTGTCATCAGCCTGGAGTGCAGTGGTGTGATCTCGGCTCACTGCAACCTCCACCTCCCAAGTTCAAGTGATTCTCCTACGTCAGCCTCCCGAGTAGCTGGGATTACAGGCATGCGCCACCACACCCAGCTAATTTTTGTATTTTTAGTAGAGATGGGGTTTCACCATTTTGGCCAGGATGGTCTCGATCTCGACCTTGTGATCCGCCCACCTGGGCCTCCCAAAGTGCAGGGATTACAGGTGTGAGCCACCGCACCCAGCCATTTTTCTTCTTTTTTTGAGATGAAGTTTTGCTCTTGTTGCCCAGGCTGGAGTGCAATGGTGAGATCTTGGCTCACTGCAGCCTCTGCCTCCCAGGTTCAAGCAATTCTCCTGCCTCAACCTCCTGAGTAGTTGGGATTACAGGCGCCTGCCACTCACCATGCCTGGCTAATTTTTTGTATCTTTAGTAGAGATGGGGTTTCATCATGTTATCCAGGCTCTCTGGAACTCCTGACCTCAGGTGATCTGCCCACCTCGGCCTCCCAAAGTCCTGGGATTACAGGCAGGAACCACCGCGCCCAGCCTCCTCCTCTATTTCTAAGACCAGGTCTTATACTTAGAATTTGGAGCTTTACCAGAGGAGCAGCATTCACCTGCACACACACAAACACACACACACTCAGCTTCACTCAAGAGGAACACAGATGGCCGGGTGCAGCCTGTAATCCCAGCACTTTTGGAGGCTGAAGCGAGCTGGTCAGGAGTTCAAGACCAGCCTGGCCAACATGGTGAAACCCCGTCTCTACAAAAATTAGCCACACATGATGGCAGCCGGCTGTAATCCCAGCTACTGGGGAGGCTGAGGCAGGAGAATTGCTTGAACCCAGGAGGCAGAGAGAGGTTGCAGTGAGCCAAGATAGCGCCACTGCACTTCAAACTGGGCGACAGAGCAAGACTCCATCTCAAAAAAAAAAAAAAAAAAAGAGGAATGCAGATGACATTCCCCCTCATCTTCCAGATGTCTGTACACATGCTGTCTCTATCTCCTGAGGCAGCACAAATGTCTTCCTAGAGTTGAGGCCACAGCACTAGTGAGTAAGGGAAGCTCTGCGAGCATCAGGTTGGGGAGATGTCCGAGGGGGCTGTGCCACATGTTCATCTGCAAACAACTGGAACATCTCACCCAGACCTTCTCGTTCTCCAGTCACTTCTCAGCCATACAACTGCCGGCATGCTGTCTCTCATCTTTCCAGTAACCTGTAACAGCCTTTCTGGCTTCCCCCCTCACTCTGAGATTTCTTCTCAGAGGGAGCTTCAAATACCTCTCCCTTCTATTATGAAAAAAACCTCAGCATTGTAGTAGCAACTGTACCCCAAACCTGCAGTTCCCAAACCCTGTACTATGCAAAACCGTGGGCTCGCCAGGTAACAGGTTTCAATCTCCCTAGAAGGCAGTGTGATGGCCATCTTTGTTACTTATTTATTCACTTTGAGTCTCATTTTCTTTTTTTATTTTTGAGACGGAGTCTCGCTCTCTTGGCCAGGCTGGAGTGCAGTGGCACGATCTCAGCTCACTGCAAGCTCCGCCTCCTGGGTTCACACCATTCTCCTGCCTCAGCCTCCCGAGTAGCTGGGACTACAGGCACCCACCACCACACCTGGCTAATTTTTTGTGTTTTTAGTAGAGACCAGGTTTCACCGTGTTAGCCAGGATGGTCTTGATCTCCTGACCTCGTGATCCACCCACCTTGGCCTCCCAAAGTGTTGGGATTACAGGTGTGAGCCACCATGCCCGGCCTTGAGTCTCATTTTCAATCTAAGATTCTCAAAGTATTCTTTTCAGCGATTTTCCAAATGGGAAATCTGGTGGAATAAATTTTCTCCATCACTTCTGCATCAGAGTTCAGACATGCAAAAGCAGATCACCATGAGATGGAATGACTAAAGAAGGCTTTAAGGAGAAGGTGACAGTGGAGCTGGACCTTGACATGAGTAGGCTTAATAGGTGGGGGCTGGGGGTAGGAAACAGCTGTTTTCTGAACTTCCAAGCTATTCATATGTTAACACTTCCTGAATAGACTCACCAGAGAAAGAACTAGATCATCTTGTCATATTCCCCATAGAACTTGGCTGCAACAGTTTCCAAGTTGTTCAGGAAGATGTCAAATCCTGCCCTCCAGAGGGCACCTGGAGTAGAACACAGGTGAGAGAATGGGAGGCAGGGATGTGTATTGTGTAATTGTGGTCACTGCAGTAAATACAGTTACACTAAACAAAGTACATGCAACATAGGAAAAGCGAATTAATGTCTCCTGCGGTTATAAGGCATAGAGTCCCATGTTTATATACACACATGCACACACACACATATATACTTAGGAATAAATCAGGCGTACATTTCATAAAATTCACGAATTGTTCATGAGTTTTGTTTGACAAATGTTCATGATCGTGTAATCACCACTACAATCATGATATAAAACATTTTGCTCACCTAAAATGTTCCTCTGTGCCCCTTTAGAGTCAGTCTTCTTCCCCCACACCTGGGTAATAGCAATCACTAACCTTCTCTCTCTCACGGTAGCCTTTCCTTTCCTAGGATAAACGGAACTATACAGTATGTAGTCTCTTGTGTCTGTGTTCTTTCACTTAACACAATGCTTTCAAGATTTATTCATGTTAATTTGGCAGCTCTCTGAATAATTAATTGAATAGCCCAAGTACTAGTGGGAAGGCAATCAGACAGGAGACAACAGCAAAGGCCCAGCAAGAGATAACAAGGATGTCTGAACCAGTTTGCCGAGGGAATGACAGGAAAGACACAGAGAGCAAAACAAAGAAAGAGGAAGGAAGGGAGGGAGGGAGGGAGGGAGAGGAGAGAGAGAGAGAGAGAGAGACAGAGAGAAAGAAAGAAAGAAAGAAAGGAAGGAAGGAGGGAAGGAAGGAAGAAAGGGAAGAAAGAAAGAAAGAGAGAGAGAGAGAGAGAGACCAGATGCAGTGGCTCATGCCTGTAATCCCAGCACTTTGGGAGGCCAAGGCAGGAGGATCACGAGGTCAAGATATCGAGACCATCCTGACCAACATGGTGAAACCCCATCTCTACTAAAAATACAGAAATTATCTGGGCGTGGTGGTTCACTCCTGCAGTCCCAGCTACTCTGGAGGCCAAGGCAGGAGAATCGCTTGAACCCAGGAGGTGGAGGTCGCAGTGAGCCGAAATCATGCCACTGCACTCTGGCCTGGGGGCAGAGCGAGACTCTGTCTCAAAAATAAAAATAAAAACAAAATAAAAAAAAGAAAGAGGGGAAGGGAGGAAAGGAAGGAGAGAAGAAGAGAGGGAGGGAGAAAGAATTTAGAAAAAGAACGTTCTGGTGATGGATTGGATGGAGGAAGAGGGAGGGAAAAGAGTTAAGGATGGTTCGTAGTTAGCCAGGGTTCCTTCCTAGTAGAGTGATAATCTTTTTAAAAAAGGAAACCTGGGCTTAAAGAGAAGAGGAAAAAAGTTCAATATTAACTATATTCACTTTGAAATGCTTCTATAAAGTCCAAGTAGATGTCCAAAACTGAGAGCTGAAAATGTGGTCTCGAAGCTTTAGACAGCAGGCAGGAGGGGGTTGCCTTTTCAGAGTCATGCGTGCAGTGCTGACGGTGGAATTGGAAGTGAGAGACATGGTGAGAAGGGCACTTATGTGAGGAATGAGAGTTTCAAAGGCCACTCTGCAGGGGCGGGAGGAAATGGAGAAATGCAAGGAAAATGAGTTTCCAGGCAGTGAAGACAATCAATGTAGTTTTGGAAGCCTAAGGAAGCTAAGTGTTGAGGAGAAGGAGAACCTATAGTGGCAATTACCAAAGAGAATGGATCCCAACACGCAGACATGGAACTGGGCAGGAAGAGGGGCAGGACAGCCTGGCCACAGCTGCTGGCTCGGTGGTATGGGCAGGAAAAGTGAGTTAGAGCGAGGGGTACACATTTGAGCCAGCCTTATAGTCCCAATGGTCCAGTGGTTTAGTAGGAAAATAAAGTGAAAGAAGGATGGTGTCTATGTCACAGGAAGCCAAGCCAAGAAATAAGAAACGTGCCCAGGGGATGGCCGGGCGCGGTGGCTCACGCTTGTAATCCCAGCACTTTGGGAGGCCGAGGCGGGTGGATCACGAGGTCAGGAGATCGAGACCACGGTGAAACCCCGTCTCTACTAAAAATACAAAAAATTAGCCAGGCGTGGTGGTGGGCGCCTGTAGTCCCAGCTACTCGGAGAGGCTGAGGCAGGAGAATGGCGTGAACCCGGGAGGCAGAGCTTGCAGTGAGCCGAGATTGCGCCACTGCACTCCAGCCTGGGTGACAGAGCGAGACTCCGTCTCAAAAAAAAATAAAAATAAAAATAAACGTGCCCAGAGGAGATTGAAGTATGAGAGGGCAAGAGGGAACATTCTTGGAGAAGCAGGCAGAGCTCTCTGCTCGCACGATCAGGGCCTCTGTTGGCATCACGTTTACACTCACAGAATCTGACCTTTATCCAAACATTTGCTCTGCATGCAAGAAAACAGACATGTAGAGAAGTCAGTCCACTTGCCCACAGTTACAAAAAAAATCTGTGACAAAGCCAGAATAACTGTAACTATGTCACAATTTCTTTTAGAATTTGACAGAAGGAGATTCTTAATTTCACCATTAGAAAGAAAATACTCTGTAGCAAATACCTATGTCGTCTAAGACAAATTATTTGTTTCCTTAAGTCTTGGTCTCCGTTTTGGCAAAACAGAAATAACTATATTTAAACAAAAGGCATATGAAAAGAGACAAAGTACCCAAAGGCCCTGGGTGGGAATAAATGCAGACATAGCTGTTTTTCTGTTAATGATCATCCTTATTATTTATTTGCTCCAGCCATATTGGGTTTTTCCATCTTCTTGCACACAGTGTATTCCCTCGTTTCAATTTTGCCTTCACTCCTCACCTGGCTAAATCTCTCACGTCAGCCTAACTGCCACTTCCAATAGAAGCCACCCTTAATGCTGCCAGACCACGTCAAACATACTCACTGCTTCTTTTTTTTTTTGAGATCTCTCTCTGTCACCAGACTGGAGTGCAGTGGCGTGATCTTGGCTCACTGCAACCTCTGCCTCCTGGGTTCAAGCGATTCTCCTGCCTCAGCCTCCTGAGTAGCTGGGACTACAGGTGCACGTCACCACACCCAGCTAATTTTTGTATTTTTAGTAGAGACAGGGTTTCACCATGTTGGCCAGGATGGTCTCGATCTCTTGACCTCGTGATCTGCCCACCTCAGCCTCCCAAAGTGGTGGTATTACAGGCGTAAGCCACCACGCCCGGTCTCACTCCTTCTATTATACTGTACGTCTTAGTCCATTCATGCTGCTATAACAAAATAGACTGGGTACCTTATAAACAACAGAAATTTATTTCTCACAGTTCTGGAGGCTGGAAAGTCCAAGAGCAAGGTGCTAACAGATTGGGTGTCTTGGGAGGGCCCTCCTCATAGATGGTACCATCTGGGGGACCTCACATGGTGGAAGGGGCCAATCAGCTCCCTTGGGCCTCTTTTATAAGGGCATGAATCCATTCATGAGGACTCCACCTTCATGACCTAAACACCCCCCCAAGGGCCCCACCTCCTAATACCATCATCTTGGGGGTTAGGATTTCAACATACGAATTTTGGTGGGACACAACTAGTCAGACCATAACATTGTTGAATCACATTTTAAATGAGAATCAAAGTCTAAAGTTAGCCTATAAGGCAAAAATTACATGTGGATAATCAAATAATATATAAAAAACTCACACATATGTATACACACTTTTTTTTTTTTTTTTTGAGATGGAGTTTCACTCTTGTCACTCAGGCTGGAGTGCAATGGCGCAATCTCAGCTCACTGCAACCTCCACCTCCTGGGTTCAAGTGATTCTCCTGCCTCAGCCTCCCGAGTAGCTGGGATTATAGGCATGCGCCACCACACCCAACTAATTCTGTATTTTTAGTAGAGACGAGGTTTCTCCATGTTGGTCAGGCTGGTCTCGAACTCATGGCCTCAGGTGATCCACCCACCTCAGCCTCCCAAAGTGCTGGGATTAAAGGCGTGAGCCACCATGCCTGGCCAGTATACAGTTTTTAATAAAGTACTATTAAAACTGACCGAATAGTCCCAGAGACAGTTCTTCTGGATAAACATAAAAATTGACCCTTCTGCTAGTCAAGCTTGAAACTTGTATTTGTTTTATCTGAGTTCTTTCCTCAGCACAGGACCTTCAGGCCTCTCAAAAGAGTATCAAAGAACTGAAGCCTCACAAAGAAATGAAACTTACCAGGACCTCTCATTCATCGTGATTGCTTCATTGCACCTCCCTAGTTCCTGTTTTCGTACACATTTGTTACAATTCTTCCCTGCTAAATAAACCCCTAATTTTAGTCAGGGAGATGGATTTGAGACTGAACTCCCATCTCTTTGCTTGCAGCACCTGCTGAAAGCCGTCTTCCTTGGCAGTACTTAGAGTCTCAGTGATTGGCTTTCTGTGTGGCAAGCATCAGGACCTAGGCCGAACCCCTGGTGTCTCAGCAACATTATCAGTATGTGCAATGCAGCCAAGTTTTCTTCCATTATTGGAGCAGCAATGCAAAAATGGAAAATAATCAGACACATGTTGAATTCAAAGCAGGGGTGGCTGGGCACAATGGCTCATGCCTGTAATTCCAGCACTTTGGGAGGCCGAGGCAGGAGGATTGCTTGAGACCAGGAATTCAAAATTAGCCTGGTCAACATAGCAAGACCCCATCTCTATAAAAAAAATCATTCAAAAAATAGCTGAGCATGGTGGTACATGCCTGTAGTCCCAGCTACTCAAGGGGCTGAGGTGGGAGGATTGCTTAAGACCTGGAGATCAAGGCTGCAGAAAGCTGTGATCATATCACGGCCCTCCAGCCTAGGTGACAGAGTGAGACCCTATTAAACTTGTATTTAGACACAGAGTGCTGATTGGTGCATTTTTACAGAGTGCTGATTGGTGTGTTTACAAACCTTTAGCTAGACACAGAGTGCTGATTGGTATGTTTACAATCCTTTAGCTAGACAGAAAAGTTCTCCAAGTCCCCACTGGACCCAAAAGCCCAGCTGGCTTCACCTCGCAGTCTCTCACTAATTTGTGAAAAGTGTTTGCTTCTCAGGAATTCTGAGGGCACAAGAGGTCAAAAATGAGGAGCGCCTTCGTGACCTAAGGCCACACAGGTCTCAAGCCAACTGCTGATCTTGTACAGAATCTAACAGAACAGGTCAGACCGCTGTTCAAAGGAATTGTTTAGCATGTGGAGTAGCCACTGTTTCATAGATAGCCTATACTCCAGTGAAATCTGTCCAGCAGAGTATAGTAACTGTGCACAGAGACTTCTTTTCCTCTTCTAGTTCTCCTGTACCTCCTCACTATCATTCTAATCTCTAGCTTTACATCATCTGCTGCTATATGTTTATGCATTTTCTTTCTCATTTCCGTTTCATACATTTAAAGAATCATGGCTTTGGATTTCTAACCTCTGTTTCCCATCCCAACGCTCTTTTTTTTTTGACAGAGTTTCACTCCTGTTGCCCAGGCTGGAGTGCAGCGGCGCGATCTCGGCTCACTGCAACCTCTGCCTCCCAGGTTCAAACGACTCTCCTGCCTCAGCCTCCTGAGTAGCTGGGATTACAGGCGCCTGCCATCACTCTGGCTAATTTTTTAATTAATTTTAATTTTAGCCAGGCTAATCTCGAACTCTTGACCTCAGGTGATCCACCCACCTCGGCCTCCCAAAGTGCTGTTATCACAGGCATGAGCCACTGCGCCCGGCCAAAAGCTCTTAACTGGTTAAAAAATAGCCCATGAAGAACACTAAAAAATGACATTACTAAATAATGATTAAAACAAAAGTCAAATACCCAAAGTACTCAGGTAAACTACTCAAAACATTACAACTTTTCATCGAAACCTAAATAGCTCATGGTAGGTAATCTCTAAAATATATTTAGCCTTTACTTGGCACTTGAGGCTCTAGAAAGATCACAAAGTCAGAGAAATCCAACTGAGAACGCAAACATCCATGTCTAAGGGGAGATCTACGTACAAGGTTCATGAGCATTACCAGGGCAGAGGGGAGGTTGGAGGTAAAGGCTTTCCAGGTGGCTAGGGTTAAGGGGGGCAAGCTCACTGGGAGGACTGGCCACAGCTAGCAGAGAGTGGAAGAGCAGAGACCTTGGGGGAATGCAGGGACCAGCTGGCATGGGGCCTGGTGAAGCACTTTCCTCTTTATTCTGGAGGCTGGAGCGGCTTTCTGATGAGCAGCTGCACATTCACATTTGATTCCAGCTGTCACAGAACACCGTTATCATTGCTCCCTGGCTCCTGAGGCAAAATAGCAGCATCTTTTTTATATGAAGCACAAGTATGTGCATGCAAAAACACACCCGGGTGCACACACACACACACACACCCTGGAATGATACAAGGTGCCAATCTGTTAGCATTTCTCAAAAATTCCATTCCAACCCTGGTACAAAATATTCAGATTATAAGCAAGGATTGAACACTTCACATTGGCATTCCCATTTTCCCCCTAAGGGTTGCACTAATTTACAGTAAATCATTAATTAATAATTAATAATAATACAGCTTAAAATACTACAATGATAATCTATTTAAGAAATAAATATGTCCTTCTATTTAAATTAAAATCACCTAATAATAAATCTCCAAGTGAAATAATATATCCAATTAAATAATATGAATACAACTTAATTTATATTCCTGATTTTATTGTATGAATTCCCCAATTACACTGTATGGGGGCCACTAAACTCTGCTCTGTGCTGAGTAGAGAGAATGGGGGGATTCTAGAGTGGGCACTAGACTCAGGGGAGTTTGGGTCTCCAATTTCACAACTTTCACCACATGGTCAGTGACCGTATCCTCTGCTAAATGCCATGGAAATAGCGCAATCCATGGCACGTGAGCCTCTCCAGTCACATCCGCTTTGATTTTGCCTTAGTTTTAGTCTTCAGGGCCAAATTCTGTCTGTTAGTCCCATGGAGAATAAGATTTTTCATTTCTTTTACTAATAAAATTAGCTAACATTTTTAGGGCAGTTAGGAACGTCCAGCCTTGAATAGAGCGTTGCACATGTGCTGACTCACTGAATCCCTACACTAGCCCGAGAGATACAGAGCTGGTTTTGCCATCTCCACTTCACACATGAGGAAACCTAGGCTTAGGAAGAGTAAAGAACGTGTCCAATGCACCATAGGGGAAAATGGTCGAATGAGGATTAAAACCCGGATTTGTCAAACACCAAAGTCCCTTCTCTTAATGATTACACTAACTTGGTCACACTGAATAGTCCCATCTAGGCGTTTGCTAACTTGCTAGGGGTGCCAAGAGCCAGAGGAGGGGTCAGTGTTTGAAAAAGTGCTCCGATTAATAATAATAAACGTGTATGGTGAATTTTGGCTTACAATGGGCGATCGTGTGTGTTATCCCACTGAATTGTTTCCATTAGCTCTACTGTAGATGGCCTCTCTAGTTTATAAAGAGGAACTGGAGGCTCAGAGCGAGAGGCAAGTTGCTCAGACAGTCACTGGGAGAGCCGGCCTCAAAGCCAAGTCTCCCCACTGCAGAGGGAGTTCTCCATCCAGCACCCAATGTCATGATGGTTCCCTTCCTCCAGGGCCTCCTTCCCTTTCCTGTGAGGAGGAAGAGGGCTAAGGCTCCACATAAACGCCAGCATTCTGCACACCACCCCATTTCTCCCTTTTCTCCCCCAAGGTTAGTTTGACTTCTAGGGAGAGCAGGCAAACACCTTTCTTCATGGGGTGATCTCAGAGGCACAAGGGAGGCCACACTGATGTCTGGACTATTTCTCCCCTATGACTAAAGCCTGCAGTCAGCCACTTACAGCATCATCCCTTTCATTCTGAAGGTTTGATTCTGCTTGAAATAAAATATCCCTGAGAAGGGGGTTACTTTAAAGTGTTTTCAGGAAAGGGCCGTGGAGTGGAGTGAAATGTTGCTGAGGCAGGAGTCTGACGTGGGGGTTCAGTTCAGCCCTGGCTTGCCCACGGCTGTGTGTGTCTGGGGGCAGCACCCAACAGCTTGGGGTCTCAGTTCAATTATCTATGAATTCAGAGGCAGTAAACCAGAGATTGGAGATTCCTTCTGGCTTAATATGCTAGACTTTTGCAAAGCTTCATTGTGTGTTCTTTGTGGATGTTTAGACATTTCAACTGTTCTGAATTATTAGATTAGAATCAACAGCGGAAAAACACAGACTTCTGTTTGATGACTTACTTCAGAGAGTCTTTAGAATCTACTGGTTAAAAATAATTTACTTGGCTCCAAAAGGTTGGCTGTGAAACATTTTGGCAGGACTTTATATGTAAGGACTTGACTGTGGTTAGCCCATTTCAAATGATATTTGTTAAGTTGCTGAAAACAAAATCTTTCCTGAATACTCTTCTAAAAAAAGACGATGCTATGTCAGCTTGATTCTAAATGTTGTCATACTCTACAAGGGCTTTCAAAGATCATAACCTTCTCCAGTCCCTCCCAGATCCTACTCTCAGTCAGTCATCAAACCCTATGTTCTTTCCATCCATCTTTCTTTCTTTCTTTCTTTCTTTCTTTCTTTCTTTCTTTCTTTCTTTCTTTCTTCTTTCTTTCTTTCTTTCTTTCTTTTTTCTTTCTTTCTTTCTTTCTTTCCTTCCTTCCTTCCTTCTTTCCTTACTTTCCTTCCTTTCTTCCTTCTCCCCTCCCTCCCTCCCTCCCCTTTCCTTTCCTACTCTCTCTCTCTGTCTCTCTCTCTCCATCTTTGTCTCTATCGTTCTCTCTCCCTCCATCTATTTTTCTATTCCATTCACTTTCGCTGTGTTTTCTAGTCTTTGGAAGAATGCCCAGGGCTCAATGTCTTATAAACTTTCAGTAAACATAAGAGTTTTATTGTGTCATTGGGGGTAATCTAGGTAGTTGCTAAAACTGCTGAATGCATTAAACCTGCAAAATGTCATTCCTGGGATTATGCTAAGCCTTGCAATCAGTTAATAAAAATCACTACACTGCAGAAAGTCTACTCCGCCCTCCTAAATTCAAATTGCATCCTCAATTTTCCACCTACCCTGCCGCATCTCCCATCTTCCTCCTGGCTGCTGCTTCAGGGCAGAGCTCAGAACTTGGCACCTCCCCCGCATAGCAATCGTGACAGACTGAATAAGAGAGAAATAGAAACACCAGGCATTTAGCTCACAAACAGATCAGAAGGGGAGAGTAAGAGAAGGCAAAGCAGATTCAATTCCTGTGAAACCGACTGTCTAATTTTTTTAATGGGCTTCTTGATTTCCATAGTGCTTGACCTGATTTCATTTAATTAGATAAAAAAGAGGTCATATGTACCTGTATATTTTCGTATGGAAAGGGGGAAGAAAGACAATGGACATGATGGCAGCTTTCGTGTTTTGAGTGCGTCCTGTGTGCCAGACTCGACGCTAAAGGCACACAGAACCCTTACCATCCTCCCATTTGCAGAGAGCAAACCAAGGCTCCAGGAATGAAGGACCAGCTCCTTCCTGGCTAAGCCTCTTCTGTCCTATTGTGCTTGAAAAAGGCAGTTTCCTTGAATTAGGAATCAATTTATACAGAAATAATTCTCAAAGGGGAGGCCAGGACATATAAGCACTTGTATGCATTTTTTTTAAAGAGGAGTAAAAGAAACAGAAATGTGATGTCTAAGATATTCTTTTGTTTTATTTTTGTTTGTTTGTTTTTGTTTTTGCTTTTTTTTTAAGACGGAGTCTTGCTCTGTTGCCCAGGCTGGAGTGTAGTGGCGCGATCTTGGCTCACTGCAACCTCCACCTCCTGGGTGCAAGTGATTCCCCTGCCTCAGCCTCCTGAGTAGCTGGGATTACAGGCGCCTACCACCAGGCCCAGCTAATTTTTTGTATTTTTAGTAGAGATGGGGTTTCACTGTATTAGCCAGGATGGTCTCGATCTCCTGACCTCGTGATCCATCTGCCTTGGCCTCCCAAAGTCTTGGGATTACAGGCATAAGTCACTGCACCCGGCCTCCCCGCCGCCACCTTTTTTTTTTTTTTTGAGATGGAGTCTCACTCTGTCGCCCAGGCTGGAGGGCAGTGGCATGATCTCGGCTCACTGCAACCTCCACCTCCCGGGTTCAAGTAGTTCTCCTGCCTCAGCCTCCTTAGTAGCTGGGACTGCAAGCACGTACCACCACACCTGGCTAATTTTTGAATATTTTATAGTAGAGATGGGGTTTCACCATATTGGCCAGACTCGTCTCGAACTCTTGACCTCATGATCCGCCTGCCTCAGCCTCCCAAAGTGCTGGGATTGCAGGCGTGATGAGCCACCATGTCCGGCCGATAATCTTCTTTTAAAAGAAAACTTTCCCCATTTATATGTAAAATACATTCTCCTGCATCTCAACCTTAACTCTCCCATTTCCACCTCTCCTGCAGCCTTTTTACTAAAAGTCAGTACAAGTCCTTTGGGGACAAACATCCTGAGAGGGAGATGGTAGATGAGGAAGGAGAAGCTCACACTGCCCTGAGCCAATATTGGTGACAGAGGCCTCTGCCTCCACATTGTTTCACGTGAGCACATGTGGGAATGCATCTGCGACATGAATGATAAGGCAATGCCAGTTATCCCAGGAAACAAAACCCCTGCGGCCTCTAACAGGCAGCCCTCCCATGAGGCCAATTGTGGGCTCTGGCTCTGCTGCTAAACTTGCCAGCCTTTCTGAGATTTTACCAGTAAACTTTTCTGCTTAACAATACAATTCCCCTACTAAGCAAATTAGCCACTCCAAGTTACAGAGGAAAAATGTGGCCCAGATTTTGATGCCAACATGAAACAGCCTCCTCTTCTCCTCTCCTCCTCCTCTTCTTTTCTCTGGGCTCTGCTGAGTCACTTTCAAATATTTTTTTCTAGGTTTTCTTATATTTCCTCCCCTTCCCCACTTTTTCTAATACTACATTTTAAAGCAACAGCGTTGTGCTGTTTAAAGAGAATGATAAAAACAGAGGAAACAAATTCATAATTTCTTTTTACCCTGAGTGCTTGACTTGAATTCACCTTTGGTGACAGGTTCTGCCCCACGGGCCTCCCCTAGTCTCCATACACTGCCTTCGAGCCTCCCCCAGTCCCACACGCAGGGACGGACAGGTAGCACTTCTGAGAGCATGAAGATCAGGTGCGCAGAACACACTGGATGAGGAGCCAGAGACTTGACCCGGCTTTGCCTGTCATGGCCTGTTTGACCTTGAGTGATTCACTTAATTCCTGGAATCTCCAGGCCCCTCAGCTATAAAACGGAGGGCTTAGCTGAGATGGCCCTCAGAGTCCTTCTGCCAACACTAAAATTCTCCTCTCCTGGGGCCTCTGGTTCAAGACTGGTGAGTAAAGGCAAACCCAGCATGTTCTAGCAGAGGCCGAGAGGTTTCATTCTCTCTGACTGCTCTGTTCAACTACTCTCTTCCCTCCCTGCTGTCGCAACACACAGCGCTTTTATTCATTTTAAGAATTAAAAAATGTCCATTCCAATTTAAAACTTCAGTGTCTTATCCTCTTGCCTCCCCATCTCTGAGTCTTACAATCTGCTTCTTATTGACAGAATAATTTCAACTTATTTAATTGTTCGTTTTTATCACTTTTGTTTCACATTTCACTGTTTCAAAAAGATTTTTTTTTTTTTTTTTTTGAGACAGAGTCTCACACTGTCACCCGGGCTGGAATGCAGTGGTGCGATCTTGGCTCACTGCAACCTCTGCCTCCCAGGTTCAAGTGATTTTCCTGCCTCAGCCTCCTGAGTAGCTATGATTACAATTGCTGGTCACCACGCCCGGCTAATTTTTTGTATTTTTAGTAGAGATGGGGTTTCACTATATTGGCCAGGCTGGTCTCGAACTCCTGACTTTGTGATCTTCCCACCTTGGCCTCCCAAAGTGCTGGGATTACAGGCATAAGCCACCGCGCCTGGCCTCAAAAATATTTTTTAAATTAATACTTTATTTGAAATAATTTTAGACTTTGAGAAAAGTTGCAAAAGGGGCGAGTTCCATATATTCTTGACTTAGTGTTTCCAAATGGTAACATTTTCCCTCATTCCTCATTTGCTTTACTATTCTGTTATACATATGATATTTAGCAAATATGTGGCTGGGCACAATGGCTCATGCCTGTAATCCCTGCACTTTGGGAGGCTGTGGAGGTCGGATCACCTGAGGTCAGGAGTTCGAGAGCAGCCGGGCCAATATGGTGAAACCCCATCTCTACTAAAAATACAAAAATTAGCCAGGGATGGTGGCGCATGCCTGTAATCTCGGCTACTTGGGAGGCTGAGGTAGGAGAATCACTTGAACCTGGGAGGTGGAGGTTGCAGTGAGCTGAGATAGCACCACTGCACTCCAGCCTGGGTGACAGAGTGAGACTCTGTCTCAAAAAAAAAAAAAAACAAAAAAAAACCAACAATGACAACAAAAAGCAAATACGTATTTATACACTTGAGACTAAGATATAATGCCCCTTTGCCCCTAAATGATTCAATGTCTATTTCCTCTTTTTTAAAAAATGATTTTTCTCTTGTATAACCATAGTACAATCTTCAAAGTATAAAATTAACATTGATGCAATACTATTACTAATCCATACATATTATATAAATTTCAGAATTATCTCACTAATGTCCTTATAGTAAAATAAAAATAATAATTTTTTTTCTGGTCTAAGATTCAATCAGGGATCACACATTGCATTTAATTGTAATTTCTTTTTAGACTCCTTTTCTCTAGAAAATCCTTCAGTCATTTTTTTTTAGTTAAATGAACTTGAGCAAATAAAGTCAAGGATGGCAAAAGAAGGTACTCCTATGAATTCAAATCAGGAATGTCCAACTTCTTACTTGTATTGAAACTTGTAACTTTCACTGATACTGAAACTTTTCAAAGTATCTTTCCAAATTGCATTTTAAAAGGCTTATTTAAGGTGGGATGCTGTGGCTCACGCCTGTAATCCTTCAGGAGGCCGAGGCGGGCAGATCACGAGTTCAAGATCAGCCTGGCCAACATGGTGAAACCCCGTTTCTACTAAAAATACAAAAATTAGCCAGGTGTGGTAGTGCATGCCTGTAGTCCCAGCTACTCAGGAGGCTGAGGCAGGAGAATCGCTTGAACCTGGGAGGCGGAGGTTGCAGTGAGCCAATATTGTGCCACTGCACTCCAGCCTGGGCAACAAGAGTGAAACCCTGTCTCAAAAAAAAAAAAGGCTTATTTGAGTTTTATCAAAAATATGTCATTGCCTGGGGAGAAAAAAGAGACAAAGCAAGCCAGGCAATAAAGGAAAATGTAGGATTCGTTTACAATTGGATACACTGCATTATTGCACCCCTGACAGAAGAGAACTTCTATTTGACTAGGTGTGGTGAGAACCAAATCCACTGCTTCCAACTTTTCATGTTTGTTATATCAGTTATCTATTACTGTGTTAACAAAGACTCCCAAATTTAGTGGCTTTAAACAACAGCAATTTTATTTTGTCATGATTCTATGGATCGGCAAGTTGGGCTGGTCTCCGCTGGGTGGTTCTGCTGGTCTCATGTGTGATTACTCCTGAAGCTGCAGCCATCTGGTGGCTCAGCTGGGGCTGAATGAGCTCACATGGGCTCATTTACATATCTGGTGTTTGGTGTGGGCTGTCAGCTGGGCATCCCTTTCCTTGTGGCCTCTCATCCTTGAGGAAGCTAGCCTGGGCTGCTTCATATGGCAGAAATAGGGTGGGTGTAAAAGCTACCTGTTGATGGTCAGGCACAGTGGCGCATACCTATAATCCCATCTTTTTGGGAGGCTGAGGTGAGAGGATAACTTGAGGCCAGGCAACACAGCAATATCCCATCTCAGCCTGGTGCGGTGGCTCACACCTGTAATCCCAGCACTTTGGGAGGCCAAGGCAGACAGATCACAAGGTCAAGAGATTGAGACCATCCTAGTCAACATGGTGAAACCTCATCTCTACTAAAAATACAAAAATTACCTGGGGGTGGTGGTGTGTGCTTGTAGTCCCAGCTACTTGGGAGGCTGAGGCAGGAGAATCACCTGAACCTGGGAGGAGGAGGTTGCAGTGAATGGAGATTGTGCCACTGCACTCCAGCCTGGCGACAGAGCATGACTCTGTCTCAAAAAAAAAAAAAAAAAAAAAAGCCAGGCACGGTGGCTCATGACTGTAATCCCGTAATCCCAGCACTTTGGGAGGCCGAGGCAGGTGGATCACGAGGTCAGGAGATGGAGACCATCCTGGCTAATACGGTGAAACCCTATCTCTACTAAAAGTACAAAAAAAAAAATTAACCAGGCGTGGTGGCACCTGCCTATAATCCCAGCTACTCGGGAGGCTGAGGCAGGGGAATCGCTTGAACCCAGGAGGTGGAGGTTGCCGTGAGCTGAGATTGCGCCACTGTGCCCCTGCACTCCAGCCTGGGCGACAGGGAGACTCCATTAAAAAACAAACAAATAAACAAACAAAAAAAACAAAAGATCCCATCTCTACAAATAAAAAATAAAAAGTTCCCGGGGCATGGTGGCACACATTTTAGTCCCAGCTACTTGGGAGGCTGAGGCAGGAGGATTGTTTCAGCCCTGGAATTCGAGGTTACAGTGAGCCTGATGACGCCACTGCATTCCAGCCTGGGTGACAGAGCAAGATCCTATTTCCATAAGGAACAAAAAAAAGCTACCTGGCCCCTTATGCCCTAGGCAAATTACTCACCTGGAGAAAATTGAATCTACCACTTCCGCCAGGTTCTATTGGTCAAGTCAAGCCCGAATTCTAGCCTAGATTTCAGGTGTGGTGAAATAGAGGGGGCTCTTTGTGGAAGACACCACAAAGACTTTGCAAACGCAGGACAGTGCAGTATGGAAGCAGTTTTTGCAGCCAACTTTGCAAACAATGCACCACAGCATCTGCCAAGAGGAAGAATTTTTCACAAGTTAGTTTCCGGTGCTAGGAGCCATAGGACTCATTTGTATCTCACCATGTCCTCTGGTTTTGAACCTTCATGTTATGACACCAACTGAGATACATGGTGGGTGGTAATAATTGCCCTGGAATTTTTTTTTTTTTTTTTTGAGAAGGAGTCTCGCTCTTTCGCCCAGGCCGGTGTGCAGCGGTGCTATCTTGGCTCACTGCAAGCTCCGCCTCCTGGGTTCACGCCATTCTCCTGCATCAGCCTCCCGAGTAGCTGGGACTACAGGCGCCTGCAACCACGCCGGCTAATTTTTTGTATTTTTACTAGAGACGGGGTTTCACCGTGTTAGCCAGGATGGGCTCAATCTCCTGACCTCGTGATCCGCCTGCCTCGGCCTCCCAAAGTGCTGGGATTACAGGCGTGAGCCACCACGCCCGGCCTGCCCTGGAATATATTCTGACACCAGAATGGCCAAGAATAACTTCATTATCCATGAAGGTGACCACAAATCAAATAAATACATCCTACCTAACCCAAAAAAGATGCATTCCTTATCCAAGTTCCCTTCGGCTAGACCCCAAAAATGCTTGGACACTCTCAGGCCGCCTAAACTGAAGGGAAGTGTGACAGAGAGAATTCCAAGTGGATTGTAGCTAAAATGCCTAAGTTTTACACAGTTTATTTTCAATGTGAACATAGACTGTGGCCTCACCTAGTGCCTTGGGGGTGTCCCAGGCATGTGAGGGATGCTGAAGTTTAAGCTGTGTTAGCTTCACAGTAAATCCACCTCTGCCTGGAATGGAAATTCATCAGAACGCCTCAGGGTGAAAATGAAATTTGGGTTCTTCTATGTCCATGTACACAGAAAACAGAAGCCTCTAAAATAAAAATAACTATGCCTGGGTATTCCAGATGCCTATAAACAGAGAGAAGAGATTTTGTGGGGCAAAAGGTACCTTTCTAAACTTCCTCTTGTGGTGGCATATTTGCTTCTTGAAGGGCAAATATACTTACAGGGATGTGAATGGAACCAAAGCCCACATGAACTGTTCCAAGTTACTGAACCCAGGACAAACTGAATCCAAATATACAAATTTTTGTAGCGCCAGGAACCATGGCAAAGGTTGATTTTCTTTCCCTTTCAGAAAAAGTGTTTTGCTTTCTTTCCCATAATGTTTTCATCAACTGGGTTTTTGAATTTTGAAAAGCTCTGTAGATATAGCATGCATGATTTTCAGTCAAAAAATTGTTATTTATATGAGTTATGCAAAAAGTGTCTTGTTTTCTTACAACTAAACCTAAATCTATCTCAAGCCCTCATAGCTGCCTGATAACTAAACAAGTACACAAAAACATCCATAAAAGTGTAGTTAAATTCAGTGATTTTGCAGTAATTTTTGGTTTCAACTCAATTGAATTCAAAATTTTTTCTCTCCCCACTCCTTGGTTAGCTCTGAGCTCTCTGTTCTCTCTGTTGGGCTTACAGTTTATGGGGTATCCAGATAGGACGTTGGGCAAAGCATTCCTGTGCTTTCAGCCTCCAAACTGGGTGGTTGAGGTTCCATCAATTCTCAACTCCCCACGCAAGTCCCACTCTCAGGAACTTAGTTGGGCCAGCACGCAGGAATGCACAGACTCCTTTCTCTGGGACCTCCTTTATTTGTTATTTATTATTATTATTTGAGACAGGGTATCCTTCCGTGTCCCGGGCTAGAGTGCAATGGCATGATCATAGCTCACTGAGCCTCAAACTCGTGGGCTCAAGTGATCTTCCTGCCTCAACTTCCTGAATTGCTGGGACTACAGGCACATACCAGCACACCTAGAAAATCTTTCAAAAAAATTTTGTAGAGAAAGGATCTTGCTATGTTGCCGAGGCTGGTCTCAAACTCCTGGCCTCAAATGATCCTCCCACTTCATCCTCTCTAAGTGCTAGGATTACAGCTGTGAGCCACCACACCTGGCCATCTCTCTGGGACTTTCAAAAATGAATGATCCAAGCAGCAGAATATGGCTCTGATACAGCGGCCAGTCTGAAGTGCCTGAGAATAACACCAGCATGCTACAAACAATGTGTTAATGTGGAAATAGAGTTTATTTAATTAGACATAATACCTAACTGCAAAATTTTAAAGCATTTTCAGCACTTAATCATGACTTCTTTTTATCCCCTTTTAATTATTTTTAGGAGATATTAAAATCTATTGCAGTATTAAACCATTAAATCTTGCAAATGCCTAAATGCATAGTCATTAAACCCCAGGGGCCTGTAAGCAAAGCCATGTATTTTCTAAAAGTATTAAACCAGAACAATAAAATCCTCTTGAAACTTAAGTTGAGCAGAATCACCATTACACGACGCCAAGTCATTAAGTAGCTCAAGTCGAAGAACCCTTTCAAGATTATTCCTAGAACAGCGACATGGATGGAGTGCGTGTTTCATTTCTCTTCTGTGATATTCAGCCTCTCCACTCTTCCTGCCTGCTCTGCTGCCTCTCCTCTCACCTGTTTGCATCCTGCCCTTCAGGCTTCCCCAGGCGCTTGCGGTCTCCAGTGCTCTCTCCATTATCTCCGCCCTTCCTGGCCACTCGGCTTGCCAGGCTCAACCCTCTGCTTCTCCTTGGCCTTCTAACCCCAACTTACGCCGCCTCTGAATCTTATTTATTTATTTTTATTTATTTATTTTTATTTATTTATTTATTTTTTTGAGACAGAGTTTCGCTCTTGTTGCCCAGGCTGGCGCAAACTTGGCTCACTGCAACCTCTGCCTCCTGGGTTCAAGCGATTCTCCTGCCTCAGCCTCCCAAGTAGCTGAGATTACAGGCACCCGCTGCCACGCCTGGCTAATTTTTGTATTTTTAGTAAAGACGGGGTTTAACCATGTTGGCCGGGCTGGTCTCAAACTCCTGACCTCAGATGATCCATCTGCCTCGGCCTCCCAAAGTGCTGGGACAGGCATGAGCCACCATGCGCAGCTGCCTCCTCTGAATCTTGTGCTGTTGCCATCTCCAGCAGAGCGTCTGCCTTCTTTGGTCTGTTCCCATCACAACTTGGACATGCTTCTGTTTTAGCATGTATTTGGTATAACCCTACACTAAAATACTTTGCTTAGATTTAGAGTAGGAAATCATTGAGAACACGGTCTTGGTCTTCATTTTCCTTTATTTCCCCAGCAGCTTTCTTGTTTTGCATAGGACCTCATGCCTGGCCTCGTGCACAACAAGGGCTTTGTAAATGCTTGTTGAATGGATAGACGGAATGATGTGGCATGAACACACTGGGTTTGCTTGTGATTACTTTGAGCTAGCTGGACATTTCCAGTTGAGCCAATTCCTTTAATTCTTTTTATTTCCTGTTTCCTATTCCTCACCTGCTTATTCTAGGTCATTTTTATTGCCTCATTTATTCATGAAAGTTATTATATTTGGCCACAGTGCTGACTTGAATTTTCCATCATGATTATAAAATAAATTGTTCATAGGGAAGGTAGATGATAGGTGTATGATGATTCATTATACTTTGTATATAATCAACCTATTTAAAGCACTATTATTACATACAGTTATAATATTTGTAGAAATCAAAGAAAAGTTTAAAACGTCATCCACGTGCTGAACACCCAAACAAATCAATTTCTATTCTTCCCTGTTTTCTTTCAGTCCTTGCCTGTATACATATATAATTTGTATATACATTTACATGGATGCTTTTAAGCATAGAAGCATTTTAACTCCCTTTCTTTCAGCTAAAATGCAATCACTTAAAAGTCCAGAAACCACCAACATGCTGATGTCCATGGTAATGAAGATGAGGATGATGATAACTATTACTTATGGAGTTCCCCCTCCACGTCCCCCAGAACAAACTAAGGCTCAGCAAGGCTGAAAACTTGCCTAGAGTCTCAAAACTAGTAGGATAACAATAGTAATATTAATAGTAATCACATCATTAATACTTACCTATTACTTTACTGTGTGCCAGGATCCATGCTGAGCAGTTGACCTGCTTCGTCTCATTTAAACTTCAAAAGCATCTCCCAGAGGAGAAAACTGAGGTGTAGAGAGGATAAGTAATTGGCCCAAGATTGCACTGCTTGGCAGAGCTAGGATCGATAAGCCCAACTTTTTTTTTAAGTTTATTTTGTTTTTAATTGACAAATCATAATTGTACATATTTATGATGTGATGTTTTGATACATGTATATATTGTGTAATGATCAAACCAGGAAATTGGCACATCCATCACCTCAAACACTTATCATCTCTTTGTGATGAGGATTTTTTTATTTTTTAGATGGAATCTCCCTCTGTCGCACAGGCTGGAGTGCAGTGGCTCGATCTCTGCTCACTGCAACCTCCACCTCCCAGGTTAAAGCGATTCTCCTGCCTCAGCCTCCTGAGTAGCTGGGATTACGGGTGCACGTCACCACCCCAGGCAAATTTTTTTTGTATTTTTAGTAGAGACGGGGTTTCAGAATGTTGGTTAGGCTGGTCTCGAACTCCTGACCTCGTGATCCACCTGCCTCGGCCTCCCAAAGTGCTGGGATTACAGGCGTGAGCCACCATGCCCAGCTGTGATGAGGATATTAGAGACTCTTATCTAGCTATTTTGAAATATACAATACATCATGTTAACTATAGTGACCCTACTGTGCAATAAACACCAGAACTTATTTCTCCTGCCCAACTGGAAATTTGAAGATGTTCACCAACCTGTCCCCATTCCTCCTAACTACCTTCTACAGCCTCTGTTAACCACTATTCTACTCTCTACTTCAATGAAACCAGCTTTTTTAGATTCCATATATCAGTCAGATCATGTGGTATTTGTCCTTCTGTGCTTGGTTTGTTTCACTTAACAATGGTCCTCTAGGTTCATCCACATTGTCACAAATGACACAATTTCGTTTTTTTTTTTTTTTATGGCTGGATAGTATTCCCTTGTGTATATACACCACACTTTTTTTGTCCATTCATTTCTTGAAAGATGCCTAAGTCAATTCCATATCTTGGCTATTGTGAATTGTACTGCAATATACTTGGGGGTGCAGATAATCTCTTTAACATACTGATTTCATTTCCTTTGGATATATATCCGGAAGTGGGATTGCTGGATCATATGGTAGTTCTATTTTTAATTTTTTGAGGAACCTCCGTACTATTTTCCTTAATGGTTGTACTAATCAATAGTATATGAGTTCCCCTTTCTCCATATTCTCTCTAGAAATTGTTACTTTTTGTCTTTTTTATAATAGTAATTCCAATTGGAGTGAGGCAACATCTTATCGCAGTTTTTTCTTCTTTTTTTGAGATGGAGTCTTGCTCTGGGTACAAGCGATTCTCCTGCCTCAGCCTCCTGAGTAGCTGTGATTACAGTTGCTGGCCACCACGCCCGGCTAATTTTTTGTATTTTTAGTAAAGATCGGGTTTCGCCGTGTTGGCCAGGCTGGTCTCGAACTCCTGACCTCTGGTGATCAGCCTGCCTCGGCCTCCCAAACGTATTGCAGTTCTGATTTGCATTTGCTGGTGATAAGTAATATTGCACATTTTTAAATATGCCTGTTGGCCATTTGTGTGTCTTTTGAGAAATGTCTATCCAGGTCTTTTGCACATTTTAAATCACAATTTTTTTATATTAATTTGTCTGAGTTCCATGTATATTCTGGATATTAACCCTTTGTCAGAAGCATAGTTTGCAGATATTTTCTTCCATTCTGTAGGTTGTCTGTTTGCTCTGTTGAGTGTTTCCTTTGCAATGCGGGAGCTTTTTAGTTAGATGTAATTTTTTAGTTTGCTTTTGTTGCCTGTGCTTTTGAGGTCCTAGCTAAAAAAATCCTTGCCTAGACCAAGGTCATGAAACATTTCCCTTATGTTTTCTTCTAGTGGTTAATAGTTTTGGGTCTTACATTTAAGTCTCTATCCATTTTAAATTAATTTTTTATATGGTGAGAGATGGGGGTCTAGTTTTGTTCTTCTGCATGTGGATATTAAATTTTACCATTTATTGAGGAGAATATTCTTTCCCCATTAGTGTTCTTGGCATTTTTGTCAGAAATCAGTTGGCTATAGATGTGTGAGATTTAGTTCTGATTTTTCTATTTTGTTCCATTGGTAGACGTGTCTGTTTTTATGCCAGTACCTGCTATTTTGACCACTATAACTGTGTAGTACATTTTGAAGTCAGGCAATATGATGCCTCCAGCTTTGTTGTTTGCTCAAGATTGCTTTGGCTACTTGGGGTCTTTTGTGATTACATATCAATTTTAGAATTGCCTTTTAAAAAATTACTGTGAGAGGCCGGGCATGGTGGCTTACACCTGTAATCCCAGCACTTTGGGAGGCCGAGGCCTGCGGATCATGAGGTCAGGAGTTCGAGACCAGCCTGACCAACATGGTGAAACCTCATCTCTCCTAAAAAATATAAAAATTAGCTGGGCGTGGTGGCACATGCCTGTAATCGGCAGGAGAAATGCTTGAACCCAGGAGGTGGAAGTTGCAGTGAGCCGAGATCGCACCACTGCACTCCAGCCTGAGAGACAGAGCAAGAATCCGTCTCAAAAAAAAAAAAAAATTACTCTGAAGAATGTCATTGGTGTTTTGATAGGGATTACATTGAGTTTGTAAATTTCTTTGGGTAGTATGAATGTTTTAACAGTATTCATTTTTCTAATCCATAAACACAGGCTGTCATTCAATTTATTTGTACCCTCTTCAATTTCTTTAATTAACGTTTTATAGTTTTCATTATAAAGCTCTTTCACATCTTTGGTCGAGTTTATTGCTAGGAATTTTATTTATTTATTTTTGTAGCTATTGTAAATGGGATTGTTTTCTTGATTTCTTTTTCAGACAGTTTGCTGTTGATACATAGAAACACTACTGATTTTTGGGTATGGATTTTGTATCTCGCAACTTTACTGAATTTGTTCATTAGTCCTATTAGTTTTTTTGGTGGAGTCTTTAGGGGGTTTTCTATTTATAAGATCATGTCATCTGCAAACAGGGATTTGACTTTCTCGTTTCCAATTTGAATGCCTTTTATTTCTTTCTCTTGTCTGCTTGTTCTGGCTAAGAATTCCCGCCTAATATTGAATAGAAATGGTGACAGTGAGCATTCTTGTGGAGTTCCAGATCTTAGAAGAAAGGCTTTCAACTTTTTCAGGTTCAGTACAATGTTAGCTGTGGGTTTATCATGTATGGCATTTGTTGTGTGGAGGTACATTCCTTCCATACCTAATTTGTTGAAGGTTTTATCATGAAGACATGTTGAATGTTTTCAAAAAAATTTTTTGTGATTGTTGAGAGAATCATATGGCTTTCTTCTTCATTTGGTTAATGTGATGTACCATCTTTGTCCACTTGCGTCTGTAGAATCATCCTTGCATCCTTGAGATAAATCCCACTTCTTTGCATCCCTGAGAAAATCCCACTAGATCATAACAAAGAATATTTTTAATGTGTTGTTGATTTTTGTTTCCTAGTACTTTGTTGAGGATGTTTGCATCTATGTTCTTCAAGGATGTTGGCTTGCAGTTTCTTTTTTGTATGTATCCTTGTCATTTCATTTCATTTCATTATTTCATTTCATTTCATCGTTTCTTCTTCTCACTGTCTTCCTTTGTGGTTAAATAATTTTCTCTAGTAGTGTGTTTTGATTCTTGCTTTTAATTTTTAGCATATCTATTATAGGTTTTTCCTTTGTGGTTATCATGAGCTTTACAATAAACATCCTATATTTATAAACATTATTTTAAACTGATAAAAACTTAACTGTGATCTCAAAGAAAATAAATAAAAAACAAACCATGTATGGCAACTTCATTTCCTTCTGCACTTTGAATTTTGCTGTCACAATCTATATCTTTTTGTTTTGTCTATCTTTTAACATTTATTTTAGTTATTATAATTTTTAACCATTTTGTCTTTTAGTCCTCATACTAAAGAGATAGGTGATTTACACACCATGATTACAATATTGGAGTATTCTGAATTTGTCTGCATATTTACTTCTAACAGCGAGTTTTATATGTTCAGATTTATTCTTGTTACACATTAGCAACCTTTTTTTCCAGTTTGAAGAACTTCCTATAGCATTTCTTGCAAGACAGGTCTGGTGCTGATGAATTTCCTCAGCTTTTTGTTTGTCTGAACAGGCCTTTATTTCTCCTTCAATTCTAAAGGATAGCCTTGGTGGGTACAGTATTCTTGGTTAAATGTTTTTGTTTTTGTTTTTGTTTTCCCTTCAGCACTCTATATTTTCCTGCTCCCTTCTGGCCTGCAAGGTGTCTGCGGGGAAGTCTGCTTCCAGGCATATTGGAATTACCTTATATACTATTTTATTATTTTCTCTTGCTGCTTTCAGAATCCTCTCTTTGTCTTTGACCTTTGAGTGTTTGATGCTATGTCTTGGGTTGAATTCGATTGGTGATTTTTTCTTTTTTTTTCTTTTTCTTTTTTTTTTTTTTTGAGATGGAGTTTCGCTCTGTTGCCCAGGCTGGAGTGAAATGGTGCAATCTTGGCTCACTGCAACCTCCTCCTCCTGGGTTCAAGTGATTCTCCTACCTCAGCCTCCTGAGTAGTGGGGATTACAAGCACCCATCACCACACCCAGCTAATATTTTGTATTTTTAGTAGAGACAGGGTTTCACCATGTTGGCCAGGCTGGTCTCAAACTCCTGACCTCAGGTGATCCACATGCCTTGGCATCCCAAATTGCTGGGATCACAGGCATGGGCCACCATGCCCAGCCTGATTGGTGACTCTTCTACATGGATATTTATATCTTCCTTCAGGTTTGAAAAGATTTTCTTTTTTTTTTTTTTTTCTTTTTTGGTTGTTTGTTTTTTACAGAGTCTCCCTCTGTCACCAGGCTGGAGTGCAATGGCGCAATCTTGGCTCACTGCAACCTCCACCTCCCAGGTTCAAGTGATTTTCCTGTCTCAGCCTCCCGAGTAGCTGGGACTCCAGGCATGTGCCACCATGCCCAGCTAATTTTTGTATTTTTAGTAGAGATGGAGTTTCACCATGTTGGCCAGGAAGGTCTCAATCTCTTGACCTTGTGATCCACCCATCTGGGCCTCCCAAAGTGCTAGGATTACAGGTGTGAGCCACTGAGCCCAGCCGTTTTTTTTTTTTTTTTTTTTTGAGAAGGAGTCTCGCTCTGTCACCCAGGCTGGAGTGCAGTGGTGAAATCTCAGCTCACTGCAAGCTCCGCCTCCTGGGTTCACGCCATTCTCCTGCCTCAACCTCCCAAGTAGCTGGGACTATAGGCGCCTACCACCATGCCTGGCTAATTTTTTTGTATTTTTAGTAGAGACGGGGTTTCACCGTGTTAGCCAGGATGGTCTCGATCTCCTGACCTCGTGATCTGCCTGCCTTGGCCTCCCAAAGTGCTAGGATTACAGGCATAAGCCACCGTGCCCAGCCCTTTTTTCTTTTTTAATTATTTCTTTGAATAAGCTTCCTACCCTTTTGTCTTTCTCTCCTTCTTCCTGAACTCCAATAACCTAAATATTTGCTTTTTTGATGCAATTCCACAGACTATATAAGCTTGAGTTTTTCTTTTTCATTTATTTTTCTTCTTTCTCTTATGACTGTATATTTTTAAATAGCCTGTCTTCAAGCTCATTAATTTTTTCTTCTACTTTATCACTTCTGCTTTTGTTGCTCTCGGTTGGCTCTTTTCCCTTCATTCGTTGTAGTTTTTCAGCTCCAGAGTTTCTGTTTTTTAATTATTTAATTTATCTGTTAAATTTATCTGATGAATTTCTGAATTTTTTTGTGTGTGTTTTCTTGAAGTTAGTGAGTTCCTTAACATGGCAATTTAAAGTTTCTTGTCTGTCAGATTAAACATCTCCATCTCTTTACATTCTATCACTGTGTCTTGCTTTGTCCATTAGTTAAGGTCATAATTCCCTGACTGTTCTTGATAATTGTAGATGTACGTTGATGTCTGTGCATTCAAGAGTTAGGTATTTATTCAGGTCTTTGCAGTCTGCCTTTATTTGTGCCCATCCTTCTTCAGTGAGCCTGTCTAGAAACCCAAGTGGATTGACTGTTGTCAGAGCCTGTGACGCCTGCAGCCATTTAAGCACTAGAGGGAGCCATAAGCCCAGGCTTACTGCAGGTCTCACAAAGACTCCAAGGTTGGTTGTTGCAGTGTCCCAGCTTGGATGGACCTGGGGAAGACTTAAGGAGGGTAACCGGCCTGTGTGGGAAGACTGGCCACGGAACAAGTATAGAAGCCTGTCCCATTGGCCCAGACAGGCGCGAACTTCCTGGCACATCTCTGGATAGGTGGGACCATTCCCTGACTGCCATGACGGGGGCTGGAGTTGAGAATGGGCCCCCTCAGAGTTTGCTGTTGGACACTGGTGGGCAAGCCTGCCCCAGTGGCACAGATATGTATGCTACCAACATTTTTCCGCATGCACAGGGGAGTTCCCAGTGAAAGGGGCTGTAGCCAAGACTGGGCTCCCTCAGAATCCACTGTGAGAAAGAAGCTGGAAAACATGCCCCAGTGGCTCAGATGTATGTGGACAAAGTCCAACTCTTAACCAAGGATTTTAAACTGAATTTGGAATTCCTCTTACTCTAGGGCTCAACTCTTTTCAAATTTTCCTCACCAATTCAATGAAGAGGGAAAATTTATTTTTGTTAACATAGTCTAGACCAAATCTGGAATTAAAACAGTAGTAAGTAGTTTGGGGAGTTTTAAGTAAGATTCAAACTTATAATTTATTAAACGGATAAGTTATATACACACTATGCATATTTTAAACTTTTTATCAGAGAGGCCTAGATCTCAGATATTTCACTTGACTGAACTTAGTGTCTCTTCTTGCCTTTTTTTTTTTCTTTTAGTGAGATGGAGTCTTGCTCTGTCACCCAGGCTGGAGTGCAGTGGCGCGATCTCGGCTCACTGCAAGCTCCGCCTCCCGGGTTCACGCCATTCTCCTGCCTCAGCCTCGACGAGTAGCTGGGACTACAGGCGCCCGCCACCACGCCTGGCTAATTTTTTGTATTTTTTTTAGTAGAGACGGGGTTTCACCGTGGTCTCGATCTCCTGACCTCGTGATCCGCCTGCCTCGGCCTCCCAAAGTGCTGGGATTACAAGCGTGAGCCACCGCGCCTGGCCTTCTTGCCTTTTTTTTTTAGCCGTTTATCAATTTATTATCCTGAAATGTCACAATAATTTAAAACTTCTTAAAAAGAGACTTGATCTTTAATAAAGCTCTGCTCCTTTGGTATGCGGATATTATATAGAATCTCATTGCTCTTAAATTCATGACCTTGCTTTCTGATATAAACTTGATATGCAGAAGGCTGAATTGGTATTTAATTACTCTCTCGACTTTTAATCAAAGCATCTTTTTATTTCGCCTTTCCTTCAGTGCTGTAAAGCATGAAGTGTACTTTGATGGATTAGGACTGAATGAACAGGACTATAAAAGCCTTCACTGGTTACCCAGATCCATTGAAGACAGACAGGAAGATGCAAGGAAAACTGATACCTGAAGGCTAGCGTTAGTCCAGTAAATGGATTTCCTGAGAGGAAAATATGAAAAATAACAAAATAACTGTCTTTCTAGAAGCAGCCTTTTAAAAAGCTAAATTTGAATTTGCTGAGATGATTTAATAAAATGCAGCTGGCCAGCAAAAGTAGACTCAGTGCTTTCTTAGAGTTGCACCAGTCCTGTAATTTCTGTATCTTCTTCGGTGACAGGCAAGAGCTATTGACATTCGGATTTCAAAGAGATGAAATGGCTTCGCTTGTAGGTTCTCTCTCCCTGAATGAATAACGTCAGCAGTGTAATTCTGGATAAATGGAAGTCTGATACCAGTTGACAAGTAAGGCAATTTTATTTATGTTTCTGGTCATATGGGTCACATAGTAGGATAGAGAGTCAGTAAGCCTCTCAAAATAGAGTAGGTTTGATTCATAAATAAGAGGATACAGTGGGGAGAAACCAGGGCTCATTGAATAGGTACCACATATGAGGCAACATCCTAGGCTCAAGGAGAACAAACGATGATGAATAAGATTTAGCTCCAGCCTTAAGAAATGTATTTATACTCTAATGGAGGAGACTGGCACAAAAGCTGATGATTTCTATATATATATATTTTTTTTCTTCCTTGAGACGGAGTTTCACTTTGTTGCCCAGGCTAGAGTGCAATGGCTCGATCTTGGCTCACTGCAACCTCTGCCTCCCGGGTTCAAGGGATTCTCTTGCCTCAGCCTCCAGAGTAGCTGGGATTATAGGCATGCACCACCATGCCCGGCTAATTTTGTATTTTTAGTAGGGACAGGGTTTCACCATGTTGGTCAGGCTGGTCTCGAACTCCTGACCTTAGGTGATCTGCCCGCCTTGTCTCCCAAAGTGCTGGGATTACAGGCGTGAGCCACCACTCCTGGCATATGGTAGTGTTTATTAAACCCTGCACTATTGAGATTGTAGGCTGGATAATTCTTTGTTGTGGGTGTCCTGATCTGTAAGATGTTTGCAGCATCACTGGCCTCTACTCACTAGACATCAGTAGTGCCACCCCCACAGTTGATGACCAAACATATCTCCAGATATTGTCAAACATCCCATGAGGGGCAAAATTGGCCCAGTTGAGATCTGGGGTGGTAGTGTTGTGACAAAGGTAAGTCTAGGATGTTGTGGGAAGTAAGGAAGGATGCCCAGATGGCCCTAGAGGAAGGTGGGTGGTCAGGGAAGGCTTCCTTGAGGAGGGGGCACTGTTCTTATGTGGGAACATGAAAGGTGTGAGCCATGTGGAGCAAAGGATCAGCATGAACAAAGGAGTGGCATTATGAAATACCAAGGAGTGTGTAGGGGAGCCAGCTGCTACCTCATTACTGCTGGGATATCAAGTAGGTGTGTTAGAGATGAATGGTGAGGCATGAGGTTGTGATGCAAACATGCATGTAACTATGATCTGCATGGACAGTCTGTGGGCACAGGTGTGTCAATGGATGGTCCATAACAGTGGATTGATGGGAACAGTCTTCTAGAACATTCTGGCCACAATGGGAAGGATGGATTACTGTGGCTGGTAGCATGGCAGCAGGACCCTTTTGTGCTGAGCTACTTGCTTTACCTGTGTCATTCCATTTAATCCTCATAATAGGCCTATACAAACGAGGCACAATTATCCCCATTTACAGAGGAAGACGTAGCAGGGCCGAGCAGGTTCCCTGAGAAGGTGCAGATGCTGAGCTCTCCTTTTTTTTTTTTTTTTTTTTTTTGCCTTGAGATGGAGTCTTGCTCTGTCGCCAGGCTAGAGTGCAGTGGCGCGATCTCAGCTCACTGCAACCCCCGGAGAAGGTGCTGAGGTCTCCTCTTAAAGATAAAAGAGCCTTGGCTTGTCTGACAAAACTTTTTTCAGTGAGCCGCTGTGATGGAGGTCAAATCAGGCATCCTGTGGTCAGCCATGAACAGGATGTAGGCAGAGTCCTCTGGAGGGACTTGTAAGCAGACAAATATCCAAATAGAGTAACAGAGAATCAATTAAAAACAAGCAGGATATTCAATGCCCTCTTCATTGTTCTTTTCTCACACGAAACTTCCATCAGGGCCCAAATGTTTGTTCATTTCAATGAACATTGATTTGAGTGCCTACTGTGTCCTCGGGATTATTCCAGGGCTCTGAGGGAGACAAGGGGTTTGAAATAGAATTGGCCTGACAGCAAATGTGAGCTGAATGAACAGAGTGAGATAGTAAACAAACTGAGGACAAATGATTTCCGAAGAAGATCTTGACTTTCAGAGAGAAGCATTTCAATTCGGATCTCTCTCTAAGAACCTGCCTCTAAGTGTCTTGCACTCTAGAGAAGTGTGTTTGCCCCTTGGAATAGCTGATTGAGGTGTAGTGTGGTCAAGAGGAAGGTTATAGGAGAGGAAAGGCACCAGGCTTGCCCTGCTGGTGAAGGTGCTCAGCCCTTGAGCACCCAGAGGTGGCCGTGGAATTGACATTTCCTTGGGATCTTCAGGTATCCTTGCTATGTATGAAACCGTGCTCTATGTGTTCTCTGTACAGAGTCATTTAATTCCCACAGCAACTTTATATGATGGGTATTATTATTACTATTTTGAGATGGAGTCTTACTCTTGTTGCCAGGCTGGAGTGCAGTGGCACGATCTCGGCTCACTGCAACCTCCGCCTCTTGGGTTTAAGCAATTCTTCTGCCTCAGCCTCCCCAGTAGCTGGGACTAGAGGCACATGCCACTATGCCTGGCTAATTTTTGTATTTTTAGTAGAGAGGGGGTTTCACCATGTTGACCAGGATGGTCTTGATCTCTTGACCTTGTGATCCACCTGCCTCGGCCTCCCAAAGTGCTGGGATTACAAGTGTAGCCACCATGCCTGTCCTATGAATGGGTAGTATTATTAACTCCACTTTATATATGAGGAAACAGCACAGATAAGCTAAGTAGCTTGCCCAAGGTTACACAGACTTTGACTAAAATTTCCAGGATTGAAACCCAAGATGGTCAGGCAACCAGAGCTTATGACATTAACCACTAGATTATGCTGCCTCTTGCTGCAGTGTCTGTGTGCTAGAAGGCTGTGGGATGCTCTAATTGAAAAAAATAATCGGCCACCTTACTAAGAAAAAATTGTGCAGAAGAAGACAGGTTTCCATGTAGTAGAAAGAGAACCAGAGTCAGAATCAGAAGACCTGAGTGTTGATTCTGATCCTGGTAGTAATTGGCTTTGCAACCTGGAGAGTCATTTAACTTCAGGGAGGCTCAACTTCCTCCTAATTAATATGAGGTTAATAATGTCAATCTCCCAAGTATTATTTGTGTCAGATAGAGTGTATGAAAGTGTCTCAAACAGCTCCTAGCACTAACTAAGGTTTTGCATGGAAGAAGAATGGGAGATAAATGAGGGGTGGGGTGCTTCAGAGTTAAAGGTTTGATTGGGCCTAAAGAAAGTGTAAAGTCCATAAAGAAGGACAAAATCAAAATCGAACACATGGAGAATGTTCTCTGAACGACTCCAGGGGCATGTGTGTGTGTATGTGTGTAATGGCTACCATTTTTAGAATAACTATCATTGATTGAATTCTTACTCTGTCCTAGTACTATACCGTGGGCCATCTGTCATCAATAACCATGATTTAGGGACTTTTTAAAATGTGCTTTGGGTTGTACTATTGCATGCATTTCATAGATGCTTAACCATGGACCATTCTGAGCTACAATGGTTTAATATAGCTTCTCTGCAGATCTCTGCAAAACCTAGCAACAGGCTGTGTTTGATGTAAAGATGTGGCAGCTCAGAACACATCACTTGTATTTGCTCCCCCTCCTGATGCTCCCCCCCATGTCTCCCTCATTCTTGCTTACCCACAGTTGTGCTCCTTAATAAAATATTAGCCCCATAAGCTTTTGCCTCAAGATCTGCTTTTGAGGAAACCTAGGCTAAGGCAGATTTTGAAAAAATATATATATCTTTTTTGGTAAAGGAAAACAGATAGAAGCCAATATACATAGGTAAAAATCTAGCTTTATATATGCAAAATGTTAACTGGATTGTCTCTTTTCATACTTTTCTGTATTTTCTATTATTATTATTATTATTATTATTGTTGAGATAGTGTCTCGCTCTGTTGCCTGGGCTGGATCCAGTGCAGTGTGCTATGATGGCTCACTGCAGCCTCGCCCTCCAGGGCTCAAATGTTCCCCCCCACCTCAGCCTCCCTAGTAGCTGGGACTACAGGCATGCACCACCAAGCCCAGCTAATTTGTGTATTTCTTATAGAAATGGGGTTTCACCACGTTGCCCAGGCTGGTCTTGAACTCCTGGGTTCATGTGATCTGCCTGCCTCAGCCTCCCAAAGTGATTACAGGTGTGAGCCACTGCAACTGGCCTATCTTAAAATTTTTAAACAGTAGAAAGTTTATTTTAATAAACTATTTAGAGGTACACATTTCTTTCTTCTGAAATTAACAGATGTGATGTACAGACATAAGCCGAAATGTCATAATGAGAATAAAAAGTATTCTTTCCTGTAGATATTCCATTAGTGTGAATTCAGGAGTAGCTTCAGTTGTTTTCATAACCTACTATCTTACACTCTCATTATTTCAGTTTTATATTACTTAGGTTTAAAGAAATAATCCATATTGATTTTCATATGTTGGAGCAATCAGTTGGAACATACAGCAATGCAGTAAACACGTCAGGCATATTAAATGCATTTCAATTATTCTGCAGGCTCCTTAGGTTTTAAAGATAATCACATTACTTACAATGCCCTGGAATTTCAAAAAATTGTCCAACAATGTTCTGAGAGTTATTTCAAGCTGCATTCCATTCAGAGAGCCCTGAAAAGTCTCTTTTGGTAAAGGTCAAATGTGTGGTCTATACAGTATACAGAACCCTAAAGCCAGCATTTCCTTGTTACTGTTTATTCCCCAGGACGAACATTAAAGTTACACAAATGAAGGCTGTCTTGGATTTTGCATACTTTCACCAGAAAGGGGGTTGAATGTGACTTTCACTTTCTCACAAGTGGCCCCATCTGTAGTGAGAATCAGACTGGGAGAGTGGGAAGGGGCTCTCGGCCGTTATCCCCTCCAAATGGCCCATTTCACAGAGGAGAAGACTGAGACCAGAGACAGGGAATGTCCTCTCAGAAAACCATGTGCTGACTGGATAACTGACAGTCACTGAGTGGGCAGCATTTACGTTTCAAAAAATTAGAAGAAACCAAGTCAGCTAGTGACTCAGCTCATCCATTTGATATATGAGAAACTCTCTGGAGAAGACCTGAACTGTTTTTGGAGGCGATAAATCCATCACTCTGAAGTTTTCTGGAATGATAGTTTAACTTTTGCTCTTCCTGGTTATGCTGGCATAGAGTAAGCAGGGTTGGTATCCAGCTGTGTAGTTATTTCTATCTTTCTTTTGTTTTTTTTTTTTTAGACAGAGTCTCTCTCTGTCGTCCAGGCTGGAGTGCAGTGGGACGATCTTGGCTCACTGCAACCTCCACCTCCTGGGTCCAAGCAATTCTCCTGCCTCAGCCTCCCGAGTAGCTGAGATTACAGCTGTCTGTGACCACGCCCAGCTAATTTTTTGTATTTTTAGTAGAGACAAGGTTTCACCATGTTGGCCAGGCTGGTCTCGAACTCCTGACCTCAGGCGATCTACCCGCCTCAGCTTCCCAGTGCTGGTATTACAGGCGTGAGTCACCGCCCCCAGCCCTGTGTAGTTATTTCTATGCGTGGAGTAATGTAGTCATTTTTTGACCTGTGCTCCCTCAGTCCTACACCCTGGCACTTGAAAGCAAGCCGCCATGTCCTAGCCAGAGTTGCTTTGCTTCTCTGCAGAGGTAAGACCAGCATCTTCTGGTGGTTCCCAGCCTGGGCTCTGTGCGGACCAACTGGAATTGAATCCTGGTTCTACCATTGACCGTTTACTTGATTTTGGGGAAGTGAGTTGATTTTACATAAGTAACTTTACCTTTGTCTGTCTTCCTTTCCTCATCTGTAACATAGAGATAATTTTAATACCCATTCTGCATAGAAAGTGAGGCGTACAGTGACTTTTACATAAGTAAACATCTGATGAATATTGGCTATTGATAAGTGCTCAAGAAATATTTATTAGAAAAAATGTATTAAGGGGGAAGAGAGAGAATTGCCACAAGAAGAAAGTTGTCGATAATTTTCTCAAACCATCCCAGGTCTTGCAATTCCCCACGTTTCAATACTCTAGCATAATTTCTCAGGCTCATGGAAGGAAGGAGGAAGCATAGCTAGCTTTTTTTGTTTGTTTGTTTGTTTTAGTAGAGCCATATGAAATTTACATATATATGGCATGGTCTGCTCCAAAAACTTAGAGTCTAAATTTAGCCACATTGCTCCCACGCCGGCCACCACAACTGATAACTAGAACACTCAAGTGCCCCATAAAAAGCATGTGCAAAGTCTCCACCTTTGTCTAGAATCCCTGCGGCTGACTCAGTCAAAGGGGTCAGATCTCTTTCCAATGGCGTGTGAAGAGAGAAGTGGCCTCCCCTTGTTTTTAACTCCGCTGCTCCTCCTGCCCAGATCCTGCACCCTGGGTGTGGATGGACTTCCAGGCTCCCCAGGCAGCACCAAGCTAGGACCCAGTGACAACTCTCGGGTTGGTGGCAACAGCCCTGTGAGGTCAGGGTCCCAGGAGCAGCAGGGGTCTCCAGGATGCATAGCAGCAAAAATCCCACCCTTCCAGGCCAAACCAGCCCTTGCCATGGGCCACAAGCCCTTTGCTCAGAACCTAGGTCAGCTCCTTGATATCTCTTATCCACTTAAGGACTACCTATTTTTAGGATTTTTCACCTATGCAGATGTGTGTCCGCCTCCTCCCCAACTATATTAGTTTGCCAGGCCTGCTCTAAGAAACTGGATGGCTTAACCAACGGAAATGTATTTTTCTCACAGTTCTGGAGACTGGAAGCCTGAGATCAAGGTGTTGGTTTCTTCTGAGGCCTCTCTCCTTGGCTCGCAGGTGGCTGCCTTTTCCCTGTGTCTTCACTTGTCCCGATTGCCAAACCCAGCGCCTTCTGAGATACTGGGGATTACAATTTCAGCATACGAAATTTGAGGGCAGGGTGAGGGGACAGCCCATAACACCAACAATTAACTCTGCAAACTTAAGATATAAGTTAACATTTTTAATTTAAGAAAAGGACAGGGAGGCCAAGGCAGGTCCACCCGCCTCTATCAGGAGGTCAAGACTATTCTGGCCAACACAGTGAAACCCCGTCTCTACTAACAATACAAAAATTAGCCAGGTGTGGTGGTGGGCACCTGTAACCCCAGCTACTTGGGAGGTTGAGGCAAGAGAATCACTTGAACCCGAGAGGCAGAGGTTCCAGTGAGCCGAGATATGCCACTGCACTCCAGCTTGGGCGACAAGAGCAAAAACTCCATTGAAAAAAAAAAAAAAAAGAAAAAGAAATAAATAAAAAAATAAAAGTAAATAAAAAGACAGGGAGGAGAAGAGAGAGAGAAAGAGAGAAAGAGAACAGTGCATAGCGAGGGGGGCCTCATTATATCCTTCCAGGACAATAGGTGGCCCGTGCTTACCATACTAAGGTGGCCACTCAAGTGGCTGTTCAAACATTTGAAGTGCATCCTACTAAATACAGAAGGTCTCTATAAGACACATGAGCCCAGAGCTTCTCTGGCTGAAATGGGAGTGAGGGGTTGAGATCCCCCCACAACTCCCTTCTCACTAAATCACCTCTGACAAGCACAGGATAAAAACCTTTGACCTGGAAGATTCCAGGTATCGGGGCTGCTTTTGTTATCTTTTCACAAACACATAGTTCATCAAGGTTTGGAACAGGGACCTGTGATATCATCTGATGATCTTTAGCTTTGGAGACATAACTGTTGCTAGCACTGAGCCCAGTTTCACTGTAAAGTTGTCTGGCTGAGCTCCCGCAATCCTGCCAACAGCCGGTGCTTGTGTGGCCTGCTCTGTTTTTCCATTTTACTTCTTTTTAGAGATGGGCTTGTTAATCACCCTGCTCAACTGTGATACCGAGGAAAAGCTGAGAGAGTAAAGTTATATGCAGCCTTCCTGTGACCTGTTTGCATGTACCCAGTCAATAAAACTCAGGCAGAGTGACAGTGACAGCTGCCTTGTGGCATTCAGAGGGAATTGAGCAGTTTAGCAGCCTCTGGACAAGTATATCATTACAGCCTAGCTGCTAAGAAAGAAAACACCTAAACCCTGGGGAACAGGCACAGCTCCTGCAGCCACCCAGGGACCTGTCTCGGATACCTGCAAGGCCTGATCAAGACTCTCCTGGCAGCTTTCTCCACACTAGGACCTCCTAGTCACAAGCTGGTTCTCACCCCCACGCACGCTCCCTGCCTGCAACAGCCTGGCTTTTAGCAGCTGAGAGGACACGGTCCCTGCCTGGGAGGTGGCAGAGGAGAGTGACTAGAAGGGAAGGTACAATGGGGGCCAGGCAGTCGAGGGCCAGCTCCAAGGATAAGGGCCCCAAGAGGATGCTGTTCACGGGGAGGAGACAGAAGTTTTCTCCGTGGGACGATGTCCTGCTCTCGGGAAGGGACCCGCGGTCTCTGCTGAAGCGGGGCATGCACCACGTCAGCTTCAGCCTGGTCACCAGAGGAATGACAGACATCCCCGACTTTCTGTGGGGCTTGTCCGAGGTCCAGAAACTCAATCTGTCTCACAACCAGCTCCGGGTTCTCCCTCCCGAGGTGGGGAAACTGACCCGGATCGTGGTCCTGAACTTGTGCGGGAACCGCCTGAAGAGCCTGCCCAGAGAAGTGAGCCTCCTACAGTGCCTCAAGGTCCTGTTTGTCAACATGAACTGCCTGACCGAGGTGCCGGCCGAGCTGAGCTTGTGCCGAAAGCTGGAGGTCCTGAGCTTGTCGCACAACTGCCTGTCCCAGCTCCCTGCATGCTTCGCTGACCTCTCCAGACTGAGGAAGCTGAACCTCAGCAACAACTTCTTCGCGCACATCCCCATGTGTGTGTTCTCCCTGAAGGAACTGATTTTCTTGCACGTGGGCTCGAATCGCCTGGAAAACATCGCTGAGAGCATCCAGCACCTGGCCAGCCTGCAGATCTTCATCGCAGAGGGCAACAACATCCACTCCTTCCCGAGGTCGCTTTGCCTGGTCACCAGCCTGGAGCTGCTGAACCTCAACAACAACGACATCCAGACCCTCCCGAGCGAACTCCACCTGCTGTGTAGACTGGTGAGGATCGCCTGGAATCCCATGGACAAAGGGCTCCACATTTCCCACAACCCTTTATCCAAGCCTCTGCCAGAGCTAGTGGAGGGGGGCCTGGAGATGCTTTTCGGCTACCTGAAGGACAAAAAACACACTTGACGTGGGTCCCAGAGGCCTGGATGGGAGGCAGCTCATCTGGACTCTGTCAACCGGGGTACTTCTCTCGTCTCAGCTTTCTACTCTCACCCCAGTGTCTGACAATATTTTGTTAATATTTGCTAAGTCGCTGTTGAACATCCATGTTAAGGAGGTGTTTGTTTTTAACTCTGTGTGTTCTTAATAACCTCTGGAATATCATGTTCATCTCATCCTAAACATAAATTGAAACAGGGGGTTGGTTTTCCCCAAAGAGAACTAACAGTTCTGATTCTTCTGAGGAGCAGTGAGATTCAGCCCTTGGGAGAGTGGACACCTAACAGGTCTGAATTCAATGTAATTCAAAAGGCAAATATTTGCTAAGTACTGTGTGCCAAGTACAGTATGAGGTGCTGAAACCTGGTTTCAGATAGTTTCTACCCTTGAATCAGCAAACTGTGGCGAGGTGGCAACGGCAAGACACGTTCCTCCATCAGCCTCCGAGAAGCATTACTTGGGACCAAAAGGCAAACCACAGTGGGCTCTGTCCCCAATGACCAAAAGAGGCAGAGCTTTCCCCTTGAGTTCTGGGGGACAATCATAGGAAATTTTTCTTTCATGCGGCTACAGAGGAATAACCAAGCCACTCATGCTTATGTCTGGTGGTGAGTAATGGGTAGAAGGATGGCTTTCAGATAATAAATATGAACTGATTTAATGTGTATTTCAACCTTCCTTCCCAGTCCTCTCCCACACATTGTCATGTCCTTGAACTTCTTTGCTAGACACTAGGCAATCATCAAATGATCCCATTTTATTTCATTTCTCCATGACTACATATGCCCTCTCAGAGATAAACTACTAAATGGGATAATTTGGCCAACAATGACCAAAAGGCAGAAAAGAGGGGGAAAAACATAGTCAGGTCATGCAAAAAAGTAATTACCCTTTTACAGTTTGGAGGAGGGTAATATTGACTTTCCCATGTTAACGTTAAAAATAATGAATTCAGTGACATTTAAAAGCTCCTTGGAAAAAAGCCTCTATAAAAACACGAAGCTTGTTTTTTATTTTAAGAGTACACAGCTGTTAGTGAAATACAGACACCAGGGCAAGCAGTGACAGAGTTCCTGCACCAAAGGTCACCGGACCTTACTGCTCTGGCAGCAGCCAAGAGCCACACAGCATTAATATTGGTTTAGAGCTAAAGAATCAGAATGAAAAGATGACACTGAAGAAAATCAAGTACCTTCAGGTTTACAAAGAGCCAATTGTTCTGATTTCTTGGCACATTTGTCTGTGCCAAGATTATAGCAAACGATACCAAGACTTAGCATTTGAGGTTACTGCCAAGACTTGTATAACTTCTCAGTATTCTTAGTTTATTTCAATTTAACTTATATTTATTAGCACCTTTTCCAGTCTGGACACTGGGTGGGAAACCTGAGAAGAACAACACCTGCTCCTCCCACCACAGAGCTCCCAGGTTGGAGAAGGAGACAGACCCACGTGGTTTCTACAATGTGCAGCAAGATGTGATCCCTGCTCAAGAAGGATACAAACAATGGGCTGAGGCGAGGATAACACACTGTAGGGCATGGACTAGACTGAGCTCCAAAGTCTCAGTAACCAGAGAACAGTAAGCAAATAACATAGCTGGGATAAATCAGTCAACCCCTTCATTCCCTGCAGCCATCAAACCCTAATTCCTCCCCACCTCTGCACTCGCCTGATTTGGAAAGAGCAGCAAAGGGTTGAGGCAGTGGCTAGCTCATTCTCAGGTTCTGAGCTTAGGCAATTTTACTGTGAAAAATACTTGCTTTTTCTAAAAGCTGTTCAAAGGGGGTCCGTATAGCTTATTCATAGAGCAAGTGATTTTTTCCCAACAGACCCCAATCCAATTTTCCCACCCGTAAAAGAAGGAAGCCAATTTCTGCTGTTATCACCAGATACCATAGTTCCATTAGCACATTTGTGCCTGAAGTCTTCTGTTGAACCATTGCACACAGACCTTACCAGTGTCACTTGGAGGTAGCTAAGGAAGTCTCCTCCGAATTCCCCCTCCAGCAGCAACTGGAGACCTGCCTATCGCTGCCAGGCACATCCAGGCACACTCCAGAATCCTCCCCCACGTTAGCTTGTTGCAGGCAAGACTATTTAAAGACATCAGTGGAATTCTCACTTGACCTCCTGACTCAATGGGGAATGGTAGGGCCAGGCTCCCTCCACAGAACCCAGTAGGTCACTTACTGCAGGCTTGGCTGAAGCACACGCAGCTGTCAGACAAACACCAGCAAGTGCCAGGATCATGCCCATGAGTGTCTGCTGCTGAAGAACCACTTGGGCTCACGCTGAATTTCCATGACCTTGCTGTGGGCAGAGACGCAGGCGAGGACAGCAGCACCGCACTTGTCCTGCTGAGCAATCATTTTATTTCCTCTCCTAGCCTTTTCAGTCACTTGATCCCACAGTAACTCTACTCCAGGGAAAGAATGTGACCATATTTTGAAGGTGACCCAAGAGCTCATTATACTTTTTATAAGAAAAAAAATGATATCAATTTGGTTGTCAGCTTCCATTGGTGTCTTTCAAAAGTATAGTAGCAAGGTTTTCTTTGTTAACACTCAGCATTGAGGAAATCATAAAAGTGTAGTAGTTGCCCGATGTGCTTTAGATATTGATTCTTTGTGAATAGTCCTTTTTATTGATAAAGGGAAGTGCTGAGCACAAAACTGGTTAATGTGCTTAGTTATTCAAAATGTGAACGTGGAAAGAATTTGATATAACCTTCAGTGTCTTTGCTGTCAAATCCTATAGTTTGCTGACTGATTGTGAAATGCTTCTTCCTTATCTGTTGTATTTTGAATACTGCTACATTCAAGTAACTCCAGGTATTTCTAAAGCTTCTGAAATAAAAGCACTGAGGTGACTGGATTGGCTGCGGAGTATATTTAGCCAAAGAATACGAGCTAATTGGGTGCTTGATGTGGGGAGATGGCTGCTCCCATTCTTGATGATGTTGTGGTTTTCATGTCACTTGGCTCTCAGTATGGAGGGATCGCAGTGTGTGTTCAGAAGCACCTTTCGAAACAGTTGCAGCTTACAAGCATACAATTAAGAAGAAATCCTATGTTCATAGGAAAGGAAGACGACTGTGAAAAGACACATCTGTTCAAGGAATAATATTGCTAAATGCATAATACTGCAGGCACATTAGAAAGAAAAATGTAGTCATTACTTAGCTTGTTGACTTAATAAATGGTTAACAGAGAAATGCACTCCATTCTTGGGCTTTAGTTAATAGACTGCCTTTCTGGAGTAAGGAAAGATAGAACGACTTCATGACTGCACCTGGATTTCACAATAAAGTCATGCTTGTGCTGGAAAGAGATAAAAGAGGGAATGCTGTCACTATTTGTACAGACGCATTAAACTAAACCTTTTCTTTTGGCAATGAATATTACATTTTGAAAGTGTATTTCATATGGCTCAAAGCATATACTGAATATGCATTTTGAGAGCCATTCATTAAAAACAGAGGAAGATTAAAGGAATGTGGGCTCAGCTACTGGAACGCACGCACATTCAGGTATCAACACTTGAGATTATTGGGGAAATGGAGGCCCAGAGGCTGGACTGGGGTGTATTTCTCATATGCTAGGGGGACTCCCCTGTCTAGATGGAGTCACTGAGATTCTGGTACAAATGGTGAAAAAGAGAAGATGAATTCAGGAAATGATCTAAAAAAATTAAAGCCGCTAAATTAAGCCACTATGAAGATTCTAAATACTAAATTATGGCATTATTACCTACTAATGAAGTATCCAAATGCTCTTGATTTTCTCATTCCACAAAAGAATTATTTTCAGTACTCTGTAAGATATACTTGAGAAACACAAAATACCCAGCTAGTGTGCAATGAAGTACCAGTACCCTTGAGGTAATGTCTTAGTTGTAACTAATCCAAGAATACCAAAATACAACCCCTTTCTACATTTCAAGAAAACAAAATAAAATTAAGAGGAACATGAAAGTTATTGTAAACAATAATGGGAACGATCTTGACTTTGTTGAGAAGAGAACTTTCTACAAGTGTTTCTTTTAAGTTTCCTGTCTAGTTACGTGTTGAATCTAAAGCATTACTGATTTTTTTAAAAGAACAGCACAGTAATAAAAAGAGGATGCAGGGAGGGCTCATAATGAATTTGTAAGAGCTTGGGCATCATTAGACAAGCATAACCGAAAGCCATTAGCATGAACCTTGCTATGCAGATTTTTTTAGTAGTGCCATAGGAATCTACTTGCAAGGAGAGAGCTGATTTCCTATATGCCTCTAGACTCACTCCTTATTTCAGCACAGGACAGAAAATAAAAGGCAAACTGGAGTACCATCAGGGTATTTCTTGAAACTCTTTTTTTTTTTTTTTTTATTTTGGAGATAGAGTCTCGCTCTGTCACCCAGCCTGGAGTGTGGTGGCATGATCTCAGCTCAACGCAATCTCCACCTCCCAGGTTCAAGGGATTCTCCTGCCCCAGCCTTCTGAGTAGCTAGGATTACAGGCGCCCACCACCATGCCTGGCTAATTTTTGTATTTTTAGTATAGACGAGGTTTTGCTATGTTGGCCAGACTGGTCTTGAACTCCTGACCTCAGGTGATCCGTCTGCCTCAGCCTCCCAAAGTGCTGGGATTATAGGCATGAACCACCGTGACCGGTGAAACTCTTAAGAGAAACATAGATTATGAAAAGTGTAAGGCGATACAGGCTTTAAGGGTGTGAGCTGCAGCTGCTGATGGGACGTCACTTACTCACCCATGTTCTTTGGTCTTGAGTGACTTGGGTTCCTCAGAAGTCAATGTGCCCGGACATGGCACTGTGGGGAAGTCTCTGTTATCTTCCCATCTCCTAAAGGTCATGCCCACCACCTTATGTATGCCCGGAGGTGGTGGCTCAAATGATATTTGTTGTGGCAGATTAATCAAGAAGATTAAGAAGAGACTCTGCGGGGTGGTGGGAAAGCTCTGAGCTGAGAGCAGGCACGTGGCATGGCGCTTACTGTGCATGTGTGTCCTGAGCCTTAGCAGGTGACATCGGGACAGGATGATGGGACAGGGGGCAAAGGAGTGAGGCTCAGCTAAACACGATGCAATCCTGTGACAGCACTGCCTGAAGAGATGCGTAGACAAGTGCAAAGGCATTTAGGTGAAATTATGGGATGACAGAGATGTGGCATTACTGCAGTGGTGTGGGGAATGCACAGTCCAGCACGACAGTTACAGACATGATGGTTCCTTTGTTTTGCTTTGTCTTGAAGGGAAATTTGTGAATCCCACAGTCTCAGGGCAGGCTGCTTTATAACACCTTTGTGACATCTGCCCTTTTCATTTTTCTTTTTTCTTTACCAAAATCTAAGAGGATAGGCAGGCACATGGAAGGAGTCATGATACCTGGAGACACCGTGTGTCCTGGCTTCAAAAAGCGTTACCTGGCTTCAAAAAGCGTTACCACATTATGGGCCAGGATCCTTGCTGAGGTTTCAGAAAGGATCCTGGGCTGGCAGTGGTTCTCAATGTTGGCTGTTATTCAGAATACCTCCTGGTATTTCAAAGAAAAGATTTGAAAGATTTTAATATAGTTGGTCTGGGGTACATCTGGCCTTCTTACTTTGTTTAAAGCAAAGTAGGTAATTCTGTGGCTCACTCTGGGTTGTGAAATGCTGATGCCGGCTGTTACCTAAACAGTCAGATATAGGACCATGAAGCCAATGGGGCTGTGAGCCTGGCCATTGAAAGAGGCCAATGAAAGAAGCGGGGCTCTGGCCCTGGTCAGCAGACAGGGGCCCTGCTGGTGTCTGGTGATTAGACTCATCTGTGCATTTGTTAAAAGGGTAGAGCCCCAGCTCCTTTGGCATGCTTTCAGATTCACTGAGCCAGGGTAGGGCCTGGCATGTGTGGGCCTAACAAACACTTTGGGTGTCTCCTATCATAACACAAACAGGAGAATACTTGGTCTCGCAGAACGTGTGCCCACTGCAAAATGAAAGCTCTGGTCTCCAGATTCAGCTGTTCCCGGCTCTCTCTGCCACTGGAGACTGCACACCTTGATGGCTGTTATCTTTGCACCCAGCATAGGGGAGATAAGAATAATGTATCAAATGGACAAATGAAAAAGTGAAAGAGCATGCAAGATCACCCCACCTCTCTGGGCTTCAGAGAGGTGGGGTGATCTTGCTTTGTGCTCCTTTCAGCTTTGAAATTTTATGACTGCATTTTTTTGTTGTTGTTTTACTTTGTCTCTCTCTGATTTAATGCCTTGGTAAATAGATATTGGGCTTATGATTACTGTGATTACTCAAGAAAAGCAAAAATCATTGTGGAGTATTGTGGAGATGGGTGGAGATCAGTATGAGTGCTTTCATATCCCTTCTAGCATACCAGTAAAGGTAATTTTAATTTTGGTTGATGTTCAAAAATATAAAAAGAGCGAGCAGTATTGTGGGTGAATCTAGGGATTTATAGACCTCCAAACTGCCTGGATTCCATCTCTAATTTTTTATTGGATTGGAAGCTCAGAGGGAAAAGCCTCTGTTTGGCTTTTTTAATTGACTGATTAACAACTTCTCTGATTCATGTTTCTGGAAGAGATGAAATTCCTAGTTATGCTTTCCCTTAAAAAACAAACAAACAAACAAACAAAAAACACTTCTGGATTTGATTTAATTAAATGATTTGGGCACTTAGAGCTGAAATCTTTCCTCTTTTTTGAAAAAGCGTAGTGTATTCCAAAGTGTGAGTTTAGGAAATATCATAATAAAATTCATACCTCTTACATAGCCCTTCCTTGTCTACCTGCACATGTGAATCAAATTTGATTTTTGTTATAAATTTTCAAAAGTAACTTCTGCAAATGAACACACATGAACCTGCAAAATAACTCTTTGGTATATTTGATTCTTAATAATGTTGTTCCTCTCTCCACCTCCACTGTTTAAGCTACAAATTGATGTTATCTACACTGTAGAAATCAGAAATTAAAGACTTAATTTGGTTTTGATTAACCTTAGTTACGAAAGGGTAGGTTACAATTGCGCATGATAAAAATTCTTAAATAATATTGCTGTCATATTGTTGCCATATACTTTGAGAATTCGAAGTCTAGTTCTGGTATTATCCTCTTCAGCCACAATATATGAGAAAGTTAAAGATTTTCTTTCTGGAAGTCACAGGAATACTATAAACAAAGATCTATCCAAGAAGGATAAAAGTCTTCTGTATGTTTACTTTTTATGCTGTCTTGTTTTCATAATTAAACTTCTATTATAAATGATTTAAAGAATTTGTTTAATTTCCCAGAAATATATATGACATGTCTTCTGCAGAAATTTTTTATTGTTCATTTGACTATATAATATGTCGATTATAGAAAATTAAGTTTACTCAGTTTGTGAGTGAACCTATCATGCTCTTGTTGATTAATTTGCCACAATAAATATCACTTGAGCCAGCTTTCTTCTACAGCTGGAGAAGGAAAGTAGCTCCATTTCTGATAGTCAGAATGAGCCTGGCCAACATGGTGAAACCCCACCTCTGCAAAAAACACAAAAATTAGCTGGGCATGGTGGCGGGCACCTGTAATCCCAGCTACTTGGGAGGCTGATGCACGAGAATTGCTTTAGCCTGGGAGGCAGCGGTTGCAGTGAGCTGAGATCGTGCCACTACACTCCAGTCTGGGTGACAGGGTGAGACCCTGTCTTAAAAAAAAAAAGAATAAGCAGATTTATCTTTATGTCATGTGAGCTTGGTTCCTTAACAGTCATCACCTACTGTGCAAAGGCTGAGGATGAATTTGACAAAATCACTCAGTATGTGTGCATCAAAATGTTGGCCCAGCAGGTCTGAATGCTCAGCGGGTGCTCAGACCCTGCACATTCTAAAGAAAGGCTTGGGTTTTGAATGGTTCCTGGGAGATAACCTCTAAGCCCTTGGAACATCCTGCCTGATAAAAGGGTGTGCTTTCCTGGGGCCTTGAGCCACGTCAGATAGTCTATCCTGTCAGTGTCATTTATGGTGTGGGCCTTGGGCAACATGTTAACCATCTGACCTCTGGAGAAGCTGGAGTCTGAAGTACTAAGGTCAGCCACATGGGCACTCCATGATGAATGACTCCCAATAAAACCCCTGGACAGCAAGGCTCAGGGGGGCTTCCCTGGTGGGTGGCACTTTATATGTGCTGCTATACATCCTTGCTGTGAGAATTCAGCACCATCTCTACAACTCCATTAGAAGAGGACGGCTGAAACTTGTGCCTGTGCTTTCCTTGATTCTGCCATATGCTCCTTTTATTTTGCTGATTTTGATTTATATCGTTTTGTAGTAATAAACCATACCCCCCACACCCCTGAATAAACAGATTTCTTGAGATCTGTGAGTCCTTCTAGCAAATTGTCATACCGGATGATGGTCTTGGGAACTCCCCAAAACCATGAATTAAAGAATAAACTTTATTAAGAAAGCAGAAACTTACAAGCCAAAAGTCATCAAGGAGGAGAAGTCACAGGTTCCCAGATTTCCTCTTGATGCAGAGAGGGTCAAAGGAGGCCAGGGACAAGGTATTTGGCTGGCCATGCATGGGACATGTGTCTGTTTAGAGAAGAACTCACTTCTCTGGTAGTTCTCCCTTTTTATATGGAAATCATGAGCACACTAATTAGATCCCTGTATTAGTCCGTTTTCATGCTGCTGATAAAAATGTACCTGAGACTGGGCAATTTACAAAAGAAAGAGGTTTATTGGACTTACTGTTCCCTGTGGCTGGGGAAGCCTCGCAATCATGGTGGAAGGTGAAAGGCATATCTCACATGGCAGCAGACAAGAGAAGGGCTTGTGCAGGGAAACTCTCATTTTTATATAACCATCAGATCTTGTGAGACTTATTCACTATCATGAGAACAGCATAGGAAATACCTGCCCCAATGACTCAATTACCTCCCACCAGATCCCTCCTACAATATGTGGGAATTCAAGATGATATTTGGAAGGGGACAAGGCCAAACCGTATCAATCCCTTTTGGTGGCTTCTTGGCTGGTTTTTGTGTTAGGAATTGTCAAAGAAAGCCAGCTACTCAGCACTGAGAGATCTTGGGCATCATTAGTCCCAGAGAAGACAATCTGGAGTTTCATTCACTCTTCTGGAAAAAATAGTGAAACTCTGGTCCCACAAGCTCATTATATAGGCAGCCCAGAGTGAACTCCCACTTTATTTTTGTGCACTCTAAACAACGCTTTGACTACATGTTAGACATATCACAGTTTCCTTCTGAATGATACAATGCTACTCTATTAGGAGGTCATTTATAAGTCAATCTCAGTTATTCTAAGTCTGTCTGAGATCCCAGAGTTAATGTCAAATATTTTATTCATGTATTCATAGGTGAGACCTTCAAGTCATGATAACGAATGAATGAATACATACATACATACATATTATGCCAATTAATAATAAGCATATGGAGAAAAATAAGACAGGGAGGGAGAATAGGGCTGAGGGGGAATTTGCTATAGGATGGTCAGGAAGGTTGCTGAGAATATCATGTTTAAACAGAGACTTGGTCGGGCACGGTGGCTCACGCCTGTAATCCCAGCACTTTAGGAGGCTGAGGCGAGTGGATCATCTGAGGTTGAGAGTTTGAGACCAGCCTGACCAACATGGAGAAATCCGTCTCTACTAAAAATACAAAATTAGCCAGGCATGGTGGTGCAAGCCTATAATCCCAGCCACTCAGGAAGGTTGAGGCAGGAGAATTGCTTGAACCTGGGAGGCAGATGTTGCGGTGAGCCAAGATGGCGCCACTGCACTCCAACCTGGGCAACAAGAGAGAAACTCGGTCTCAAGAAAAAAAAAGAATGCACAGACTTGCAGGCAGTGAAGGAGACAGTCATGCAGATATTTCAGGGAAAGATATTTCAGACAGAAAAGAAAGCTGTGGAAAGTTAGAAGTGTGCCTGACATGTTCATGGAAAAACAAGAAGGCCAGCCTGGCTGAATGGAGTGAGTGCAAGGAGAGTAATGAAGTCACCTGGATGGTGGGATTGGCTAATGGAAGGCTTTAGGCCATTGGAAGAGCTTTGGCTTTTGCTCTGAGTGAAGTGAGAAAGCCATCTAGGGTTCAAGGAAGAGATCTGGACTGGAGATGAAATTTGGGAATCACTAACAAAACAAACAGGAAGAAGTTAGGAAAAAATCGACTCTACTGCAAAGGGTTTCAATCAAAACTCGTGATCCTTTTTCTTGAAGTTGTGATACTCAAAGTGCTATGCTCAGCCATCTCAAAAATTCCCACATGTGGTAATGCTTACTTTTTCCAGATGCTAGATAAAGGGGCTATTACTATTCTATATCTCACACCAGTATTTGTGAAAACCCTTGAAATTATTGGTTGATGAAAATAAGTTTTCTCTAATCACAGAAAAATTCCAGCTAGCAGGGCCAAGTGTTCCAAGTGGACACTTATGCACTTCTGCCTTTGGCTGCCAGCCTACCGTCTGCCTGCTCTCCTAACTGGCAGCAATTTTAATCAGTCATCAAGTACAGATCCATATCAGTATGGGACAAGACTCACCGAAATATAGTTGGACAAGTCTCAATTCATCTCCTTTCCCCTCTTTTTCCTTCTCCACATGTTTTAATTTGTTTCTATCTCAGGGCACATCATTACGTTTTCAAGCTACATGTTTAAAACTAGAGCAAAGGATAGCAAAACTAACATTCACGTTAGATTACCTCTTAGCACTGTGGAAAGGAAAATTTTCCTTGAGTCTGTCATTTAATGAATACATTTTAGAATGTGAAGTTTGATCAACAGAATTTCAGAGTTAGCCCTGCACATTCTCCTACCTACGCACTACTGATACTTGCTCCAACCCAGGGTGTCTTGCTGGCAAGCGGCCTAAAAGGCTTCTCTAGATGTTGTGTGTGTATTCTATTGGACTTCTTGTCTGAATTACTAAGATCTCTCTAAGTTAAGCAGAGGGCAATAGCCTTCTTTTGGAACTCTAGCTAAAAATCATCTTTTATTTTGGCCTTATCTTGCATTCTTTCCACAGGCATGGAAACGCCATAAAGTGACGCATACCGAGGATGATGGCCCTGTAGATTCTTACTCTTGGTAAGGGACAGAGAAACTGTCCTATAACCTGTGACCTGTTTTCTCACAAGTCACCAGGAGATGGGGAATTCCTTCCTGAGATCAATGGTAGGGTGTGATTCATTGTTCCCATTACACAAAATGATAAATAATTTTGAAAACCAAAGAAAAATTTCCACTGGCGTGTATGTGTGCTTACTTTTTTCACATATTGATCAAATAATCTGATTGCTGTTTACATCTTGCTAATGCATACGAGGTCTTTTGAACAAATCTTGCACTCATAGTTTAAACTGCAGAGACAGACACAGAATTTTATCTTCTCACTGGGAAACTATTTTCTCCATACGTGTTTTGATGATGACAGGCCTTTTTCCATCTTGCAGTTCCTCTTCCTTGGGGGAATAGAAATGTAAGGAATAATTTCTGATTTGATATTTGCTGTTCTACTCACGTATCACTGCAGTTTAAAAACTACCTGCAAACTTGCCAACAATTTACTTTTAAAACTACACTTTGGGAAAACAAGAGGCAAAAAGGAAGAGAAGGAAGACTCTTAAAATAATACATTTGAGAATATATGTGAAATATTTGGAAGGATGTGATTCACTAATTCTCCTGGGTGCATAACATTGCATAAAGCTACATATATGGGGCTTGGTTAAGGCCATTTCTAAGCTAAAATTTTATAATTCTGCTGGATAGGAAGTACCGTTGTAAGCAAAAATGTATTCTTCTATATCTCACATAATTCAAAATTGTCATAGTTCATCACTATTCTAGAAAACAATGATGGGTGTTTCTGTTTACTAGTTAAAATGACAGCCATAAGAAGGTAGCATAAACACAATTCAGAATTCACAGGGTTTATCAGCTTTGAAACTATAATTTTTAATATTTTTAAACTTAGAGGATTGACATTACTCTGAATTTTTTGCAAAATCGAGACTTAGTTAATATCACACTACTTCAAATCTTTAAAACTCAAAATTGTGTATAATGTAATGGTACTGTATAATGCAGAGAAGTGTCAGTTTGATACCAAAGGAAATAAAAAATTGCACATTGGGGCTGGGTGCAGTGGCTCATTCCTGTAATCCCAGCACTTTGGGAGGCTGAGGCTGGTGGATAACGAGCTCAGGAGTTCGAGACCATCGTGGCCAATGTGGTGAAACCCTGTCTCTACTAAAAATACAAAAATTAGGCGGGTGTGGTGGTGTGCGTCTGTAGTCCCAGCTACTCGGGAGGCTGAGGCAGGAGAATTGCTTGAACCTGGGAGGTGGAAGTTGCAGTGAGCCAAGATCACGCCACTGCACTTCAGCCTGGGTGACAGAGCGAGACTCTATCTCAAAAAAAAAAAAAAAAAAAAAAAAATTGCACATTGTGCACAATTCCATAGGTCAAAGGATGGCCAAACATTTATATTTATTTCTCTTCTTAATATTACCAGGCTAATACCCATCCAATAGTTGCAGACTCTAGACCTAAAACAAAGAAATCTTAAAATTTGTCTTTTTTGTCATACGTATTTTTTTAAAACATTTGTGCGCACTTTCAGAAACAAGAGGCTCACCTGGTGCCAATAACCAGCCCATTGATTTCTTCATCTTTCTCCCTCAAACATGATCCTTCTGCCTTGTTCTCCATCTCAGTGAAAAGCACTTACATCTACCCTGAAACCTGAGACTCATTCCAGCCATCTGCCTCACTCAATCTACTCAGCTCACCTATCACCCAATCCTGAGGCTCTACCCCCAAAATCCTCTTCTCTGTCTCTTCTGCTGCTCCTTGGCCAAGCCACTACCATGCCTCCTCAATCTGGTCTCCCTACTTTCTTCCCTGGGCCTCCCTTTTAAATCTATCCCCCACACAGGAGCTGAGAGGTTTTTAAAAATGCACATTGGATCATGTTCCACCAGTGCTTAAAGTCCTTTAATATGTGCTTGCAATACAAGAAAAATCCTTACATTTGATCTACCAGCCCTTGCAGACCCTGGCTCCATCCAACCACTTCTTCATTTGCTGCCCAACATTTTGTTCTCTCAGAAATGTCCATGCACACTGGCATTCTAGCTCCTGAAGCCATGGGCCACTGGCCTACCTCAGGACCTTCAAACACATGGTTCCCTCTCCATGCACTGATCTGCCTGGCCAAAGCCCATTCACCCTTCAGGTTTTAGCTGAAATAGATCTTCTTAGAAAACCTTTTACTTTTCCTTCATAGTACTTACCACAATTGAAACGACACATATGTGTGTCTATATGTATGTGTGTATCATCAAATGTAATTAAATTCATTATATAAATGTGTGTACAAACACACACACAGATAGATGTGTACCTTGTGTAATGTGTATCTCTCATGACAACAGGCAACATCTCACTGCTGCATTACCCAGCATATAACCTTCCTAGCATACATTAAGCACTTAATACATTCTATTGAATATATTCATATCTAATTATTAAGAATAATTAATTTCTAATTTGTTCCTTAGTTGAAATTCATTTTATCAATCGAATGCCAGGTGTGTACACCTGATTAAGGAGTGACTTTAGTGCAAAGTTATGTTACATTAAAAAGTACTGTACTGAGAACCAAAGAATAAACATATGAAGCACTCATCACCTAACTTTAACACTAAGAGTGCATGCATAATTAAACGTCCAGTCATGAGTTCAATAAATAAATGATTAGCTTGAGGACAGCACGGCCACCATTGGCAGTATCATCTCATTACTGTTTGGTAGAGGACATCATCTAGCCACAGTTTAGCTACATATATGTCTCTGAGTTAGTGGTTTGTGGAAGAAATAATAATAATAATGATTAAATAATGACAATTATGTAAGTATAAGTAATATTTGTTGAATACTTGCCATGAGTCAGGTCCATTTAAACCTTACTAGATTTCCATTACACACTCTTTTTTTTGTTTGTTTTTTGAGACTGAGTCTCGCTCTGTCACCCAGGCTGGAGGGCAGTAGCATGATCTTGGCTCACTACAAGCTCCGCCTCCAGGGTTCACGCCATTCTCCTGCCTGAGCCTCCCAAGTAGCTGGGACTACAGGCCCCTGCCACCAAGCCTGGCAATTTTTTTTTTTTTTTTTTGGATTTTTAGTAGAGATAGGGTTTCACCATGTTAGCCAGGATGGTCTCAATCTCCTGACTTCATGATCCGCCCACCTCAGCTTCCCAAAGTGCTGGGATTACAGGCGTGAGCCACCAAGCCCAGCCTACATAGTTATTCTTACACATTGGTCATCCCTAATCCAAAAAATGAAATCTGAAATCCTCCAAAATTGGAAATTCTTTGCTTACCAACATGACACCATAAACGGAAAATTCTGCACCCGACCTCACGTGATGAGCTGCAGACAAAATGCAGTCAAAACTTTGTTTCTTGGACAAAACTATTAAGAATATTGTATAAAAATTGGCCAGGTGCGGTGGCTCACACCTGTAATCCTAGCACTTTGGGAGGCCAAGGCAGGCGGATCACGAGGTCAGGAGATCAAGAGCATCCTGGCTAACACGGTGAAACCCCGTCTCTACTAAAAATACAAAACTTAGCAGGGCGTGGTGGTGGGCACCTGTAGTCCAAGCTACTCGGAAGGCTGAGGCAGGAGAATGGCATGAACCCGGGAGGCAGAGCTTGCAGTGAGCGGATATGGAGCCACTGCACTCCAGCTTGGGCTACAGAGCAAGACTCTGTCTCAAAAAAAAAAAAAAGAATATTGTATAAAATTACTTTCTGGCTATGTGTATAAGGTGTACATGACACATAAATGATTTAATGTTTAGATTTGGGTCCCATGCCCAATATATCTCATTATGAATATGCAAATATTCCAAAATCCAAAAAAATCTGAAACCTGAAATACTTCTGGTCCCCTGCATTTCAGATATGGAATACTCAACCTGTCCTGAGGAACTATATAGTGATCTATATCTTTTAATTCATCTTCATGACAACCCTGTTAATTGGTCATCATTTTCATCCATGAGGGAAGTGGCACCAAGAGTGTGCCCACTGTCACCTGTCCGGGAAAGGGCGTCCAGCAGGCAGCATGGGGCACACCTCTCCCTGTGGCTCAGGTGAATGCTGCCAATGCTGCCAAAGGGAAATGACCTGTGTGTGGAGAGTCACAAATCAGTGTGAAATCACAGCTGGAGAAAATGGGAGACGGGGGCTGAGCAGGAATGGGTGGGACCAGAGCTGGCTGAATCCCACAAGCTTCCAGCACAGGCTTCCATGAGTGGTCAAATCCCTCTGAAGGAGGGGGTTAGGCAGGCAGATCCCTGCCCAGCCGTCCTGTCTCCCTGCTGCCTGGCCAGGAGTCATGGGAGCATTATCTCCGTCCTGGTTCTGGGAAGGCCTCTTCCATTGATACTCTGCTTTGCTTCCTCCCTTTTCCTCTGCACCATCCCTGCTGTTACGGTGAGAATCATCCTTTCCTGGAACAAAACCAACATACTCCTCTAGGAGAGCATTAGTCTTTTGTGCCCAGACAGGCTGAAGTTAAGTCCTCTAAGCACAGACTTTTCACTGCAGCTGCACAGAGCACGGCCCCGCGGTCCTATGTCTCCCGAGGTGGCTGTTTGGGTTCCTGGTGGCTAGTGCCCAAACTCACCACACTGGCATCAGGTGGACTCTGATGTGCACCTCACACTTCAGGCCTGCAGGCACCCTCGGCTCCTGCTCTAGGCTGCAAGTGTTGGCGCCCTCCCAGACTTCCTTGGTGTGTTTCCTGGGAAAGAAATTCTCCCTCAGGTGCCTGCTGGCAGAAAGATGTCTACCGTTGTCCAGATGGCCTGTCGTCTCCTTGTTTCCCTCTCTCCCTTGGGCATCTTTTGGCTGACTCTGGGCTGAGGCTGGAAGCCATCTCCTTGTGCAGGGCTGCTGTGACCTGCCTCAGGTCCGCAGTCCCCACAGCAGCGTGGCCCAGGCTCCACAGCATCTCCATTGCTCAGCGCTTAGACATGCCAACCCGTTCCGGTACAGTGTCTGTAATCTGATTCAAACAGGTCTTTAAACACTGTAGTCATATTTTACTGATTATTTTCTCCAATAAACAACTATAAATGTTTTTACACCCTGGTTTCAGTTGCAGCAACTCTATTCAAATATCTGGCTGTGAAAATCGAAGACAGTTTAAGGACTGTTGCAGGCATCCACTCAGCCCTTCAATAATGTGTTCAATACCCCTAAAAGTGACAGCAAATCAAGGATGAAATGAAACAGTAAACAGAGCGAAGGCAGATTTCACATATGGTGGCAGCTCTGTCATTTCAAGCTTTAGCCAGAACACTGGATCAAAACGCCAAGCGTGGCGGCTGGCGCTTGCAAGTCCCAGATGAGTTGTTTTGGCTGCTGACATGGAGAATGCTTTTTGCACCATGTATTCTAAGTCAAAAGGAAAAAGAAATTAATGTAGGGCAAAGATTATCTCATCCCATAGAGACTTGCATGCCCCAGGAAACCCTGTAAGAGGCGTGACTCCATGCACTCTATTCCTGTTTGCCCCTCACTGGAAATAGCAGGGACACAGGAGAAGTCCAAGAGCTCTACCAGCTCCGAACAGTCTCATTCATCAGCAGCATCCTCTCAAGCCCAAGGCCCTTTTCCTCCAGGCCTGGTATTCATCACTTCTCCTAAAAGTCCCCTGTGTTTGTTAGGGTTTCTTCATCCCACCACAGCATCTCCCTGTTTCTATTTCTCACTCTGGCTGCCATTCAGATTCCCCTGAAGTTATTTCACTCCTCTGCGTGACACCTTTCCTGGAGAGGTCCATGTCAACCCCTTCCCTCTCGGACTCTAGGACTCTCCGTGGGGTCCCCTCAGCCCTTTCTGAGATGAGGTTCTGGGAACAGGCATCTCTGCAAGCTGCACACTCTGGCGTTCCTCGTTAACTGGCTATTGGGGCTTAATGTCACTCGCCTCTTCTGCTCTTTCTGTGCCTCCAATTTAAAGAGTCATGAGGTAGAGCCACCTGTCTGCTCTCTACTGTGTTTATTAATATATTTAGACAAGGCTAATCCCTCTACTGTACTAGGACATTACCCAGTGGGCTTTCTATGGTCTTGGGGACTGACCTTCCAGCATCTCCCAAGCCCAGTTGTAGGGATGTGACTGTAAGGAATGCTTGTCAAAAGATGGCGCCTAATTGAGTGGCCAGATCCTTTCATGCCTTTCGGTGACAGTGGCTTTGTAGTGTCCTGGGTGTCATGTGGTGATGTGTGAATTGCCTGGCTCAGCTCCACTGCCGCCTGAAATAGCTCCTCACACATGATCCGCAGGGTCAGTTGCCACAGAGACCACATTGCAAGAGGGATTTTCCACGTCTATTTAAAAGCTGGAATTAATATTGTTAGGTGAGAGGTGAAGCATCTCCTCTTACTGCGCCTTTTAAACTCTTATCAGGGCCAGAAAACAATGGCCTGCAGATTCAATCCAGCTCACTGCCCAGTGTAAATAAAGTTTTATTGGAACGCAGCCACTCACCCACTCATTCAGTTTGTCTGTGGCTGCTTTCACACCACAACAAAGCTGAGAGGTTGCAACAGAGACCTCAGTGGCCTGCAGCACCTAAAATATCCACCTTCTGACTCTTCTCAGAAAAAGTGTGTCAACTCTTGGACTCTATCACTGAATCTGAGATTTTTTTTTTTTTTTTTTTTTGAGATGGAGTCTCGCTCTGTCGCCCAAGCTGGAGTGCAGTGGCACAATCTCGGCTCACTGCAAGCTCCGCCTCCCGGGTACACGCAATTCTCCTGCCTCAGCCTCCCAAGTAGCTGGGACTACAGGCGCCCACCACCACACCCAGCTAATTTTTTTAAAAGTAGAGATGGAGTTTCACCATGTTAGCCAGGATGGTCTCATCTACTGACCTCGTGATCTGCCCACCTCAGCCTCCCAAAGTGCTGGGATTACAGGCATGAGCCACTGCGCCCGGCCAAGATGTGTTCTTTTATGAGCACAGGGAATCCTTTAGTATCTGTGAATGAGCTCGGAGGATGTGACCTCTGCTTCAGTACAGTTTTGATGGTAGGGTGGCAGCGAAGAAGATTAGTCTGTCCCAAAGAGACACACATCCCAATTATCACAGCAGTGGCTCAAAGAAGGAAGCTAATACTTCTGTTTTTTCCTTTCCCTTTTGTACACATATCTAATGTTAATAATCACAATGTTCCAGAACTGTAGCTGCCCCAAAGGGTTCATTTTGCCCACTGCCCAGATAGCACCCACTTACCAAAACAGAGGAACTGCAACAGAGAAAGAGTTTAATTCATGCAGAGCTAGCTGAACAGGAGACAGGAACTTTACTATTACTCAAATTGGTCTCCCTGAAAATTCAGGAACTGGAGTTTTTTAATGATAATTTGGCAGGTAGTGGGCCAGGGAGCAGGGAGTGCTGAGCCAGTTCCTGGGTGGTGGCTAGGAGCCAGTTGATTGATTTGTGTAGCACCAGGTAGCCATTGAGTGCAGGGTCTGAAAAATATCTCGAGCACCAATTTTAGATTTTGCAATAGTGATGTTATCCATAGGAGCAGTTGGGGATATTTAGAATGTTGTGACCTCCACCTGCATGACTTTTAAACCATAATTTCTTTTTTTTTTTTTTTTTTTGAGATGGAGTCTCACTGTGTTGCCCAGGCTGGAGTGCAGTGGCGCAATCTTGGCTCACTGCAAGCTTCGCCTCCTGGGTTCACGACATTCTCCTGTCTCAGTCTCCTGAGTAGCTGGGACTACAGGTGCCCACCACTACGCCCGGCTAATTTTTTATATTTTTAGTAGAGATGGGGTTTCACCATGTTAGCCAGGATGGTCCTGGTCTCCTGACTTCGTGATCCGCCTGCCTCAGCCTCCCAAAGTGCTGGGATTACAGGCGTGAGCCACCACGCCCGGCCTTAAACTATAATTTCTAATCTTGTGGCTAATTTGTTAATCCTACAAAGGCAGTCTGGTCCCCAGGCAACAAGGGGATTTGCTACGAGAAAGGGCTGTTATCATTTTTGTTTCAAAGCTCAGCTCTAAACTAAGGTCCTCCCAAAGTTAGTCCAGGCTACTCCCAGGAATGAACAAGAACAGCTTGGAGGTTAGAAGCAAGATGGAGTTGGTTCTGTCAGATGTCTTTCACTGTCATTTTCTCACTTACAATTTTTGCAAAGGTGGCTTCAGAACTGGTGTTTAAATTGTTATTATTATTTATTTATTTTTTTCGGAGGCAGAATCTCTGTCACCCAGGCTGGTGTGCAGTGGCGCTATCTCGGCTCACTGCAAGCTCCGTCTCCCGGGTTCAAGCGATTCTTCTGCCTCAGCCTCCTGAGTAGCTGAAACGACAGGCATGGGCCACCACACCTGGCTAATTTTTGTATTTTTAATAGAGACGGGGTTTCACCATGTTGGCCAGGATGGTCTCAATCTCCTGACCTTGTGATCCACCCGCCTTGGCCTCCCAAAGTGCTGGGATTATAGGAATGAGCCACCGCACCCAGCCCTGGTGTTTAAATTCTATATGGATTTGAGATTGTTTTTTTCCTACTGCCTATTTGGTCCTATTAGTCCTACTGTGTACAGGTTTCTTCTTTCCTTTCATTATTTCTTTTGGATTTAACTCTTTTTTCTCACTTTAATTTTTCTTCTATTAGTTGGGAAATTATGTCATACCGTTTTCTAATGAATACTTGTTAAAGTCTAAAATTAATCCATGTCTCTTCAGTCCTCCCATACAAGTTCCTCGAAATACTTTAATTCTAACAGCCTTTCTCTACTTCTTACACATTTATGTCACATTTCGTATTTTGGTACATATGAACATTTTGCATTTTAGTTCCCTATTTTTTAATAAATCACACAAAACATTTTTATATTGCTTAATGCAGTCTATTTTTAATTTTACGCGTGTATTTTTTTTTTTTTTTTGCCTTATCATTGCCTTTTTCGCCTTCACCCTCCCGTGTAGGAATCGTATTTCTTCTTCTTTTTTTTTTTTTTCTTTTTTTGAGAAGGAGTCTCGCTCTGTCACCCACGCTGGATGGAGTGCAGTGGCACGATCTCGGCTCACTGCAAGCTCCGCCTCCCAGGTTCACACCGTTCTCCTGCCTCAGCCTCCGGAGTAGCTGGGACTACAGGCGCACACCACCACGCCCACCTAATTTTTTGTATTTTCAGTAGAGACTGGGTTTCACCATGTTAGCCAGAATGATCTCCATCTCCTGACGCCGTGATCCGCCCGCCTCGGCCTCCCAAAATGTTGGGATTACAGGCGTGAGCCACCGCGCCCGGCCCGTATTTCTTCTTTAACTGCTGTGCTTCCTTTTGAATTTTGTTGGTTTGAAGTATGTTAGTGGTTATTGGAAAATACTATTAGTTTTGATTTATCTAAAGATATCTTTGTTTTGTTCTTATTGGATGAAATTTTAATCAGGTATAGGCTGATTATTGTTTTCATTCAGCACATTAAAATCTGTGCCCACTGTATGATGTCTGCCATTGCTGTTTTTGAAAGGTCCCCTGCCAGTTAACTGCAGTTCTTTTAGGTATCATTTACCTGTGACTGACTTCATGACTTTTTCCCTTTGTCCATGTTGTTCTTCACTTTCTTTTTTTTCTTTTCTTTTCTTTTCTTTCTTTTCTTTTGAGACAGAGTCTCATTCTGTCTCCCAGGCTGGAGTGCAATGGCATGATCTCAGCTCACTGCAGCCTCTGCCTCTTGGGTTCAAGCAATTCTCATACCTCTCAGCTTTCTGAATAGTTGAGATTACAGGCACACACCACCACACTCGGCTAATTTTTTTTTTTTTTTTGAGACGGAGTCTTGCTCTGTTGCCTAGGCTGGAGTGCAATGGCTGAATCTCGGCTCACTGCAACCTCCACCTCCTGGGTTTAAGTGATTCTCCTGCCTCAGCCTCCCAAGTAGCTGGGATTACAGGCATGCGCCAACATGCCTGGCTAATTTTGGTATTTTTAGTAGAGACAGGGTTTCACCATGTTGGCCAGGATGGTCTCGATCTCCTGACCTTGTGATCCGCCCACCTCGGCCTCCCAAAGTGCAGGGATTACAGGCGTGAACCACCTCGCCTGGCCCACACCGGGCTACTTTTTTGTATTTTTAGTAGAGACGGGCTTTTGCCACGTTGCCCAGGCTGTGTTCTTCACTTTCAATATGATGTTTGTTAGTGTTTTATTTATCAGGCTTGGTTGAGAGTCACTCACTTCTTGAATCTGTGGATTGATTTTTTTGTCAGTTCTGGAAATTTCAGAATAGGGAAATTGCAGAATAGGGAGAGGTACGGTGACATGAGCGCCTCTCCCTATTCTGCACTCTCTGCAATTCCATTCAGTGTTTATTAGATTTTTCTCACTGTATCTTAGGTCTTAACCTCTTTTTCTTATTTTTCATCACTTTCTTTGCTGTAGGCTAAATTCTGGAAAATCTCATCAGGTCTACCTTCCAGTTCACTAATTTCTCTTCAGCTAAGTCTTGATCAGTTGAACAACATTCATTCAATTTTTTATTTTCATTGTTATATTTTTAATTTTTAGAAATTCTTCTTGGCTCTTATTCCAATCTGCTACATCTCTTTCTAATATTTTCCTCATTACTATTTTCAATCCTTTATCTTTCTACTTTATTTAAAATATTTAAATACCTATTTATTGTTTGATAACTTCAATATATAATATCTTATTCCAGTTCTGCTAATTTTTGGTTCAGTTGAGTCTTGCTCGAAGGCCTTGTTTCCTTGTAAATTTTGTGAATTTTGACGGTGGAGCTTTTATCTGAAGGAATCGCTTGAAACCCAGGTTGGAGTGGGGACGGAATTCCTCCCTCCAGAAAGGACTTGCATTTTCCTCTGTTGGCTCTTGGGGGCCTCACCTATGTGCGACTTCTTTAAGCTAGTTTATAGGATTACAGCTTTGGAGGACCCTTGTGATGCGAATTTGGGCTCATACCTGCTTAAGGCCTAGTATGGTATTATGAATTCTAGGTGGAGTTTTTTTTCTTTGCTTATACCCAATCTTGAAAACAGGATGTTTCTCTAGCTATCTTGGGGATAGGAATGTGGGTTTGTTTCCAGTTCCCCCTTACTCTGACGACTAGCCCTTTGGATGGAGTTGAACTTTCTTTGCAAGGCATGGGGGCAGACTTCTCACCTGGGGTCGATTCAGGCTCTGTCTCTTTTCCCTCACGCTCTAAAAAGCTATGGAAACTAAGTTCATGTTCATCTAAGTTAGCAAATGCTTTGCTTTGGAAAATGCCTGCTTCCTTCCCCCTCTGAATTGCCACTTGCCAGGTCACTGCTGCATCTAAAACAATTTTTAAAAATATTTGGCCGGACACAGTGGCTCATGCCTGGAATCCGAGCGCTTTGGGAGGCTGAGGCAGATGGATCATCTGAGGTGAGGAGTTTGAGGCCAGCTTGGCCAACATGGTGAAACTCTGTCTCTACTAAAAATACAAAAATTAGCTGGGCATGTAATCACAGTTACTCAGGAAGCTGAGGCAGGAGAATCGCTTGAACCCAGGAAGCAGAGGTTGTGGTGAGCCAAGATAACGCCACTGCACTCTAGCCTGGGTGACAGAGCAAGACCGTCTCAACAAAATGATACCCAGGGCTGTGTACGGTGGCTCATGCCTGTAATTTCAGCACTTTGAAAGTCCAAGAAGGGCAGATCACTTGAGGTCATGAGTTTGAGACCATCCTGGACAACATGATGAAACTCTGTCTCTACTAAAAATATGAAAAAATTATCCGGGCCTGGTAGTGGGTGCCTGTAACCCAGCTACTCAAGAGGTGGAGGCAGGAGAATCACTTGAACCCAGGAGGCAGAGGCTGCAGTGAGTGGAGATCATGCCACTGCACTCTAGCCTGGGTGATAGAGCAAGACTCTCCAAAATAAAATAAATAAAATAGAATAAAATAAAATAAAAATAAAATAAAATAACCCAGAATTTTTAGGCTTTTTTTTTTTTTTTTTTTTTATGGAGTCTTGCTCTGTCGCCCAGGCTAGAGTGCAGTAGCGTGATCTTGGCTCACTACAAGCTCTGCCTCCTGGGTTCATGCCATTCTCTGGCCTCAGCCTCCCGAGTAGCTGGGACTACAGGCTCCCACCACCATGCCCGGCTAATTTTGTTTTTGTATTTTTAGTAGAGACGGGGTTTCACCGTGTTAGCCAGGATGGCCTCTATCTCCTGACGTCGTGATCCACCTGCCTCAGCATCCCAAAGTGCCACTGCGCCCAGCCCAGAATTTGTAGTTTTAAGTAGGATCATCACTCAGGTTTTGCCATAGTGTTAGAGACAAAAGCCTAAAATTGAGACTTTCTTGAAAAGTCAACTTAAATCTCTACCTTCAAGTGACTTAATGTGTGCATAACATGAATACAGTTTAAATATGCCTTTTTTGGATAACACTTTATAAACTAACAGTTAACAAAATGTTTACTGTGTTTGTTGTGACTGTGATAATATTACATGCTTATTACAGACACTGAGTGAAATGGAAAAGTATCAAGAATAAGGTTAATATCACTGCTAATTTCTGCTATCCAGAAGCAGCCACCAATCATATTTCGTTATGCCAACTTTTGCCCAGATTTTGATATGCTTCCTATTTTTAAATAGTTGAGAAAGCATGCTCCAGATAGATTTATTTAATTAGAAGGTTATGATTCTTTTTTTGAGATGTGAGTCACAGAATAGCGTTATTTCTCTCTCTGTCTATTCTGAGGTCATTGAAGATCAGTTAACTACTTGGAAGATACACTACATTTCTCAGCATAATCTATCCTGGTGGATCTAATTAAAAAGAATCCACTCTGAAAACTGTCAGGGAGTAGTAATTGAAGAAACAGTGCCACTCAGTGAGGGGTGCTAAAGTGTTTAGGTTTAATGGACTAGTGCCAGGCAGAAGCGATGTGGCCACCACTCAAATGCTGCTGTAGGCTGTATGAGCTTCATGCAACAGAAAGGGGAGTATGATGAAATCAGGACCGGGATTCAAAGGATCATTGTATTTTACAAATAAAAATGCTTCAGTACGGCTGGGCGCGTTGGCTCACACCTGTAATCCCAGCACTTTGGGAGGCCGAGGCAGGCGGATCACAAGGTCAGGAGATTGAGACCATCCTGGCTAACACCGTGAAACCCCGTCTCTACTAAAAATATAAAAACCAAATTAGTCGGGCATGATGGCGGGCGCCTGTAGTCCCAGCTACTCGGGAGGCGAGGCAGGAGAATGGCGTGAACCCGGGAGACGGAGCTCGCAGTGAGCCGAGATCGCGCCACTGCACTCCAGCCTGGGCGACAGAGCAAGACCCCGTTTCAAAAAAAAAATGCACTTCAGTAAGTTTCGCGTGAGCTCAGATCTCTGCAGGCCTATCTCAGACAGTGCACACAGCTCAGGTCCCATGCAAATGCCTGGGCATGCCTGTCTTAACTCTCACAGATGGGGGCTTTCATCCAAGTTACTAAAATCGCCAATTCATCTGAAATATTTTGGTCCATAACCATGCTTATCTCTCCATTAAAGCCTGGAAGAGAGCCTCCCAGAACAAACATAGACCCAGTTTCCAGGTGGGCGGAGACGTAGTGGGTGTTGAACGTTGTGGAAGAGGATTCCAGTGAAATAACTCAAGGCCAGAGATATCAGTAATCCTGGAGAAAAGCTGAGCACTTCCCCTTAGACCTCAATGAGCAAAAAGATGAAGTGTCATTTTTAAACTCCTTCAGTGAGAAGTCCTAGATGGCTGTACACTACTCTTCGGTTTTGCAGAGCCTAATGAAAGATAACAGTCACTGAGCTTTATTTAGGGTGAGCAGGATTTTTTTTTTTTTTTTTTTTTGAGACGGACTCTTGTTCTGTTGCCAGGCTGGAGTGCAGTGGCAAGATCTTGGCTCACCACAACCTCCAACTCCCTAGTTCCAGTGATTCTCCTGCCTCAGCCTCCCGAGTAACTGGGATTACAGGCATGTGCCACCAAGCCCAGCTAATTTTTGTATTTTCAGTAGAGATGGGGTTTCACCATGTTGGCCAAGAAGGTCTCAATCTCCTGACCTCTTGATCCGCCTGCCTCAGCCTCCCAAAGTACTGGGATTACAGGCGTGAGCCACCACGCCTGGCCAAGGATCTCTTTCTATAACAAAAAGCACAGGCTCTGGTGTCACAAAGATCTAAATCCAAATGCTAGGCCAGTCACTTCCTGGCAGTGCAAACTCACAAAAGGTACTTAACATCTCCTCTATAACATGGTGATTATAATACTTATCATGGCAGAGTTGCAGGAAGGATTGAAAATGATCTCTCTAATGCACCCAGCCCAAGGTAAATGGCAGTTACTCCACTTGACTGTGTAAGTCCCTGATATCTGGGACCAACTTTGGTCTCAATGCCTCTGAAATATCTGGCACACAGTAGTTGCTCTATAAATACTCATCAAATGAAAGGATAAAGTAATTAGTTATAGAACGAATCAATGCGTGGGAAGACCGAGGCAAAGGTGTGTTGCTGTCCCACCAGGATGCTTTTAATGTAACATTTGTTGATGACTTCTTTCCTTTTCTTTCTTTTCCCTCTCCTCTCCTCTCCTCTTCTTTATTTATTTTTTAGAGACAGGGTCTCTCTCTGTCACCTGGGCTGGAGTACAGTGGTGCACTCACAGCTCACTGCAGCCTCAAACTCCTGGGCTCAAGCAATGCTCCTGCCTCATCCTCTTGCCTCAGCCTCAAGAGTAGCTGGGACTCTAGGTGCACACCAACATGCCTGGCTAATTTTTTTTAATAACTTTTTTGTAGAGATGAGATCTTGCTTTGTTTCTCAGCCTGAGCTGACTTCTGATGGGAGCATTCCAACTAGTCCAAGGTTGGAAGTTGTCCATTCTCTGCCTGCTCCAGCCTTAGGCATCTAGACGTGCGGGTGGCCCCTTACCTCCATGCTGATCGCCTGAGCCCTGATGACCACCAGACTGACCAGAAGCCCATGAACACCAGCTGTGCTGAACCCCACCTGCCTTTGCCTCTCTTCCCCAATTACCTCTCACGCTGTCCACCTACACCACTCACGTGGCCTGGGACCCACCACCTCCCCATGTCACTTACGGGAAATGGAACCAGACAGAAGCAGAAAGGGAAGGAGCACATTTACAGGTGTAGGGGAAGAGGACCTGAAAGTCGAGCCTCACTGTGCAAAACTATCCAATAGTTTCACCTGGAGGCTGATTTAATAAATTATAGCAGTGAGTCAGTAGGGTGATGTCAGATAAATGAAATATTTAACACGATGTAGTAATCCCTCCAGTAATATTAGAATGTTCACATTTGTTAATCTAAAGCACTCCCTGATGAGATGGCTGAATGGTTGAACACGCTGGAAGGCTGCTGTCTAAACCATGGGACTTAGAGAGTCAGGGAATGGGGTCCCTCTATCCTGCCCCTTCTGAGTGGTGGGATTTACCCCTCAACAAGGCATGTTTACCTCTAATTAATGAATAATGGATTTAAGGATACCTAGGAAAATACAAATTCTCTCTCTCTTTGTCTGTTTCTCCACCCCCACAACCCCATTCCACGGACAGAATCTGCCCAAGCCTCCTACATGCTCCCTTCTTGGGTTGAGGATCTGGGAAAGGTATCTCTGCTTATCTCTTACCTTGTAATTTGGGTTCTGCTGTGAATTGAGGAGCCATACAATAGGTGCTTCCCAGCTGGTGGTTGGTTTGCTTGTTCACAAAGCTGACTGGTATCAGCTGAGGCTTTGTTAACTTTCAGGTTTCTATTTAACGGCATAAAAGAAAAAGGGAAATAGAAAGCCTTTCTTCAGAATTCTCAGGCTTACACAAAATAGAGCTGTTATTTCAAGACCAAACTGCTCACATTATCCACTCATGGCACGGTTACTAATTTATGTATTAAGCAGTTGGTATCTATTTCTGGATTATTTTCATTCTATAATTAAACAGCACCACCTTCAACGGGGACAAAGACAATTGTCACAGTGTCCCAGTGGTCTCCTTCTCTGGCTGTACAATTGCACACTCACTTTCACAGAACTGCAAATTCACCCACAGACCAGGCTGACTGTGTGACATGGACCAATGTTGCTGCTGTCACTGCCAATCTCTATGGGATTCTTCCGCCCTGCCCTCCCCAACCCCTGCTCTGAATGGCCCCCATAGGTCTCTCAGTTACCAAGAAAAACCTGGAAGAATCTACCTAGGAAACTAGTCATATATATTTATGTATGGCTGCTTTCTTCATCTTTTAAATGGAAATTTGTCTTATTTGTTTTTTTTTTGAGACAGAGTCTCACTTTTTTTTGTAGTTGCCCAGGCTGGAGTGCAGTGGTACGATCTCGGCTCACTGCAACCTCCACTTCCTGGGTTCAAGCGATTTTTCTGCCTCAGCCTCCTGAATAGCTGGGATTACAGGCATGAGCCACCACGCCCGGGCAATTTTTGTGTTTTTAGTAGAGGCAGGGTTTCGCCATGTTGGCCAGGCTGGTCTTGAACTCCTGACCTCAGGTGATCCGCCCACATAGGCCTCCCAATTGCTGGGATTACAGGCGTGAGCCACTGTGCCAGGCCGATTTTTTTATCCAAAGTTAACAAGTCTATGTAACACATTTTCCTTGAAAATTATTTATTTTATCGAAGTTACAAATTTATTTATGTAGAGTTGACCAAGCTAGTCTCATGGTTCTTTAAAGTTTCTTTATATCTGCAGCTTTCTCATTAAAATTTTTTTATGTGTACGTGTGCTTTTTTAATATTCTTGACTAGTTGGCTACAATTTTGGAAAATTATTTTTTCTAAAAACCAGCTCTCAGATTTATTTCTACCACTTTCTGTCTCCCAAATCATTTATTTCTGCTCTTAACCTTAAAATGATAACATCAACATTATTTAAATTGTTAAAAGATCATGGAAAAAAGAAGCAGAGCTTTCACATTCTTTTTATGAAGTCAGCATAACATTGATATAAAATCTAGCAAAAATAAAACACCCCAACTGTGCAGAAAAATCTCACCCATAAATATCAATGCAAAAACCCTAAGTCAAATGTTAGCAAATAGAACTTAGTAGCAATTTTTAAAAATATACTATGTCGGCCGGGCATGGTGGCTCACGCCTGTAATCCCAACACTTTGGGAGGCCAAGGCTGGTGGATCACGAGGACAGGAGTTCAAGACCAGCCTGGCCAAGATGATGAAATTCTGTCTCTACTAAAAATACAAAAAAAAAAAAAATTTAGCCAGGCACGGTGGCGGGCGCCTGTAATCCCATCTACTCGGGAGGCTGAGGCAGAGAATTGCTTGAATCCAGGAGGCGGAGGTTGCAGTGAGCCAAGATTGTGCCACTGCACTCCAGCCTGGGCAACAGATTGAGACTCTGTCTCAAAAAAAAAAATACACTATGTCTAAGTTTTCGTATAAGTATTACAAAGATGGTACATTCATTGGATATGTATTAAAACATTTATTATTACTACATAACAAAAAAATCACAGACATCTCTTTAAATGCTGTAAGGGTTTTGATATAATATTCAACATCAATTTTATAATTTTTTAATTAAAAAAGAAATTGATGTTTACTTCTTAGGTGTGGTCTTATATTGCTGTGGTCTGAATGTCTTCCCAAAATTCACATGTTGGAAGCTAATACCCAATGTGACAGTATTAAGAGATAAGGCCTTCGAGCAGTGATGAAGTCAGGGGGCTCCATTCTCCAGAATGGCCTTAGCGCCCTCCTAAAAGAGGCTCCAAGGAGTTCCCTTCTCCTCTCTGCCATGTGCTGGCCCAGCAACAAGGTGCCATCTATGAGTCCCACACCAGACACTAAATCTGCCAGCACCTTGACCATGAACTTCCTAGCCTCCAGTACTGTGAGCAACAAATAAATTTCTGTCTAGTTTTTAAAAAGAAAGAAAAGAAAAATCTGGAGGCCAAAAGAGAATCCACAGAGTTTGCTCTTGCACAAACAGTTCATCGCCCAATTCTTTCAAGCTTGAAGTAAATTTTCAAGTTACCCATCAATGCATTTAGTATGAAAATTATCTAATTAGCCAGATCTGATAGCATACTTCTCCCTGTGTAGTAGATCCAGAGCTCCGTCTGTGGCGTTTCTGGTTGATAGAAGTAGAGGATGCTAATTATACAAGTTTGGGCAGTGGCCAAATCTCTATCAAAGGCTGGAAAATAATCAGCTCTGTTATTTGCAAGGAAAGCAGGGTTTTGTCACAGCCTCCAAGGTCAAAGGCTACCAATTTTACTGGCTGTATCACAGGAATGTCTCTGTTTGGACAAGGAGCTGCCAAGAACTCGATTCCCTTGCTTCGCAGAAGTGCCTGAAACAGCTGTTTTGAAGAGCTCCTCTGGAATGGCAGGTGCCGGTGAACTAGCCACCTTCCTCGCGGCTGCTGGGAGCCTCCAGGCACCCTGGAATTGAGAAAGCTGTAAAAATGAGTACATATGTACGTAGCTATTCCCTTGGACATCTGGTTTTCTGTTTGTGTATCTGTGTTTTGTTTTGTTTCAAGGTCCCCAGACAAAATAAAGCTTATTTGGTAATATGTATTTATTGTGAGAGAATTCTGATATGTTATACATAGACTGCCCATTTTCCCCCTGGTTCAACCACCCAGAACAACACATGATCCTCTGGAAGTGGAGGACCGGGCTCCTGGGCACAGGGAATAGCTGTTTCCCTGTCTGCTGTGCTTCAACTTCTCTCAGATGGGGTCTCGCTCTGTCACCCAGACTCATTGCAGCCTCGAACTCTTGTTTTCAAGCGATCCTCCTGCCTCAGCTTCCCAAAGCGCTGGGGTTAAAGGCGTTCACCACAGTGCAGACCCTTCTCCGCTGTTTCTCCTCATCTCCTGCTGTTTCTCCTCATCTCCTGCTGTTTCTCCTCATCTCCTGCTGTGCCCCTGCCGCTTGCCTCTGGCTGCAGCCCTGCACCCCACCTTGTGATCCCCAGAGACCTTAGTCTCTATTCTTCATCCTTCTAACGGCTTCCCCTTGATATCACCTCTGGTATTTACTCTCTCTTAACTACATCTCAAAAATAAATAGAAAACCATCAAGAAAAAATTCTCATAGGAAAAATAAGAAATTTGATATATTTCTATATAGCTACATAGTACTATTATCTAGCAGAAGAAAAACAGTAAATAAATATAAATATTTATAATATCAGTAAATATAGTCATCTCTGGATTCAAGGGGATGATTTCCTAGAGGACCAGAGGAAATGGTTCTGATGGTGGTTCAGAGGAGCCATGTCTCCCTGCAGGCACAGGGCCAGCAGCTGTTCTTCCCTGGTGGCTGTTCTGTCCTGGTCTGTGCAGGGGAGGCTGAGAGGCAGGAAGGGGGGGAAGCACACTTGCTTTGCTCTAACAGGTTGATCAGAAAGAACTCGTACCAGATTCATAGCCCAAGACACCTCAAAAGCTCTTTATTTCCCAGAGTTACTCACAGATGCCAACGGGAACCTGCTTTCCAAGCTATTTGGGAATGATTTCTGTTGAAGGCCCACGAACAGCTCATTAACTCCCAACCCTCCCTAATCATAAAACACATGGAAAGAAGTATTGGGGACTGGTGTTGGAAGTCATGTTTGACAGTTTTTTTTCCTGCCAGAAAATTTTCAGGGCAGGGGAAAGAATATGGGTGATCATAGTTCTACCCAGTTGGCCATTTGGCTAGACTTGTAGTCCTAGTTCTTATGTCAACAGCCAGGCGGAGTGGGAAAAGTAGCAAAGCTAGCATTTCTGCTCTGTCCAAGGCAATTCCACACTTTGCATCTGTTTCTTCACTAAATTGTCACATTCCCCCAATTTATACATGAGGAATCGGAGGCTGAGAATGACCATGTAACTTGGTAGCGATGAGTAACTGTCAGAGCTAGGAATTTTAACCTAGGATTTATTGCTTCCAAAGGCCATGTTCTTCCCAGAAACTGTCTGAGGCCCAACATCCAAGTCCTCGACCCCAGGGCACAATGCGTGAGAGCTGGGCTGCCCTAAGGGTTTCAGGTCAGTCCAGTAGAAGGGTTTGCAGGAGCCCGTCCTGACAGTACTCAGAGGAGCCGTCTCACACCTGGCAGACAGAAATGAAAGTGCTGGGGTGACCGTCCTCTACTCTCCAACAGTGCAGACACGAGGGACCACAGGGAAGCCCCAGCCTCACGCTGGGGAGCAGTGGCCAGGCAGCAGCGAAGGCCCAGGCCAGCCAGACCTCATCATTTTGTTTTAAGTATCCAGAATGTTTGATAAGAGCTGCTGAAACGGACAATAAAACCTTGCAGATTTTTAAGTAGTAGCTCATTGTCACAACTGGTCCTCTCAGCAGTTGAGAAGTTTTGGTGTTATTGTTGTTGAAATAGTGCATTTAACTCAAATAAAAAATACAATGAGGAGTTCTGCTACTTCTTATAACTTCACTCCCCACCCAATACTCGGATATCTTGAATGAACCCAGTTACACTGGGGGATATAGGGCATCTTCAGGTCCCTGTTCCCGCTAGACTTAACGTGGTCCTCAGAGGGGGGCTTGGTGTGGTCTCTGGAACAGTGCCTGATTTTAGTGCTGTAGTGCCAGGATGAGGGTCTTCTTGTTAAGCAGAGGTTTCTGAGTTTTGAATGGGTCGTCCTGGACTCTTGAGAAGGGCCAGGAACAAGAGAAGCACAACATTAGGTTGTCCCTGGATCTGCTTTACAAAGTGGGTGTCCCAGCTATGGATAGGCTAGGACTGAATAGTCACACAGTGCAGTAGGCACATTGAGGACATCATTATCATTCCGTTTTATCCATTTATTGATTAGATACTTAAAACTTTCAATGTTATCTTGAAGTTATCCAGTGATTCAGTGATATTTTATGTTGGAGGAAGGAAAATGTTGAGAGTTTCTAATTTATTTTTTATTTTATTTTGTTATTATTATTATTATTTATTATTATTATTATTATTTTTTTTTTTTTTTTTTGAGACGGAGTCTCGCTCTGTCACCCAGGCTGGAGTGCAGTGGTGCAATCTCGGCTCACTGCAAGCTCCGCCTCCCGGGTTCACGCCATTCTCCTGCCTCAGCCTCTCTGAGTAGCTGGGACTACAGGCGCCCGCCACCACGCCCGGCTAACTTTTTGTATTTTTTTAGTAGAGACGGGGTTTCACCGTGGTCTCAATCTCCTGACCTCGTGATCCGCCCGCCTCGGCCTCCCAAAGTGCTGGGATTACAAGCATGAGCCACCGCGCCTGGCCATTATTATTATTTTTTAAATTTAGAGACAGAGTCTCACTCTGTCACTCAGGATGGAATGTGGTGGCATGATCATAGCTCACTGTAATGTCTAACTCCTGGGCTCAAGCAATCCTCCTGCCTCAGCCTCCCAAGTAGCTTGGAATAAAGGTGCGTGCCACCACACCCAGGTAATTTTTAAGTCTTTTGTAGAGATGGGGTCTCACCAGATTGCCCAAGCTGGTCTTGAACTTCTGGGGTCAAGCAATCCTCCCACCTCTGCCTACGAAAGTGCTGGGATTACAGGCATGAGCAACCACACCTGGCCTAAGGTTTCTAATTTTGTTTTGTTTTGCTTTTGAAACGGAGTCTTGCCCTGTCACCCAGGCTGGAGTGCAATGGCGCAATCTTGGCTCACTGCAACCTCCGCCTCCCAGATTCAAGTGATTCTCCTGCCTCAGCCTCCTGAGTAGCTGGGAATACAGGCATGTGCCTTCATGCCTGGCTAATTTTTTATATCTTTAGTAGAGACGAGGTTTCACCATGTTGGCCAGGCTGGTCTCAAACTCCTGACCTCGTGATCTGCCCACCCCGGCCTCCTAAAGTGCTGGGACTACAGGCATGAGCCATGGCACCCAGCCTTTTTTTTTTTCTTTTTTTTGAGATGGAGTCTCGCTCTGTTGCCCAGGCTAGAGTGCAGTGGCGTAATCTTGGCTTGCTGCAACCTCTGCCTCTGGGTTTAAGAGATTCTCCTGCCTCATCCTCCCAAGTAGCTGGGACTACAGGCATGTGCCACCACACCGTGCTATTTTTTTTTTTTTTTTTGTAGTTTTAGTAGAGATGGAGTTTCACCATGTTAGCCAGGCTGGTCTCAAACTCCTGACCTCCAGTGATCCGCCCACCTTGGCCTCCCAAAGTGCTGTGATTACAAGCATGAGCCAGTGCACCTGGCCTAAGATTTCTAATTTAAAAGGTCACCTGGCTAGCAACTCCTGATTCAGTCTCCTCAATGCCCATTTATAAGAAAAGAACATATTCGCAACTCTCAAAACTAGGACTGACAGCCAATCTCTTACCAGAGTTTGGGAAGACTTTCCACAAGCTGTAGAGCTAACGTCACTCAGTGGACAACGCAGGTCTGGCCTCAGGAGTGGGCCAACTGGCTTCCATCCCTCTCCACGCTCCGCACCGGGTCAGAGCCTCATCATCTGTAAAACCAGAACATGTCATGCCTCGACTCTGTAGGTGCTACTTTTTGACACAGTCAGATTCATCCTCCCCAGATAACTACTTCTGCTGTTAGACTGAGCTAGATAATTCTGGAGCCTCCGGAGGAGACTCATTCTGGGGAGTGTAGTGGCCCAAATAAAGCACCATGAACGAGGACAAACTCCGGAAGAGCCTTGGCGTCTAGGCATCTGCAAGGCTGTTATTTCCGAGATCCTCAAATTTTACAAAGGGTCAGAAGGTCAGACAGCGAAGACAGGAAAAACTCCCTTCATAGTTTAGCAAAGACATTCCAGCAGCAGGCTTCCTAGTGACAGAAAAGCTGCGTGTGTCCCCCAGCTCTTCCTGGGACAGCCACTTGGGAAGGGTGGGGGTGGGTCACACAGCGTGCTTGTTCTTTTGTGCTGGGTAGAGCTCTGCCTTCTTGGACAAGGAAACAAGAAAAAGGAGAAGTCTTTGAAAAAATCGTATGGGCCTGATAAAGTCAGCCTCGTGCTAAAATTTCACTGGAAACAATGTCTTTCTACAAAAAAAAAAAAAAAACCTAAAACATTTTAGGAAAAAATGATCATCCTTAGATAAAAAATCAAATTGCCTTTTTGAAATGGAACAAAATGTCAAAGGGAGAATAGACTGATATGGAAGCAGCCCAGATAAAGAAAAGCGAGATAAGTAAAATAAATAAGTATTAAAGGAAACGAGAAATTCAATGCTGAATTAATCTATGTGGGGACGGTAAATCAGAAATGACACCTTGGAAAATCTGATCCTTAGTGAGGGAGGCAAACCTGAGACTCTCTGAGAATGGAGAGGAAAGGAAATCACATGGAAATGGTGGGATGGACAGAAAAAAAGAAAATACAGCATTGAGGTGAAAGGGCATGAGATTCGGGGTCTCACGCAGACTTGAAGCTCAACCCCAGCACTTACAACATGTGTGGACGTGGTCAAGTCTTCCATCTGCAGTACAGGGATAACAATATCTCCTCAGAGTACCACAGTTGGGACAGCAACAAATATATATGGGAATTCAGCACGACATATGGCATCTGGTGAACACTCAACATGCATAAAAGGAGGAACAGAGACAGAAAGAAGTTAGGGCTGTTCCCCAGGAAGAAAGTCAAGTAGAACAGATGGATGGAATGATCACCAAAGACATCATGGTGGGAGGGTGAGGGTGAGGTGGATATGGGGGTGGTTGGGCCTTTCCTGGGCCTGGGCTGAAAAAACGACCTGAGTGCAACTAGAAGGAGGTTACCAGGATGAGACACCAATGACACGAGAAGTGGTTATATTTTTGAATTCCAAGGATCAAGAAAACAAGACCCAGGACAGGCGTGGTGGCTCACGCCTGTAATCCCAGCACTTTGGGAGGCCGAGGCAGGCGGATCACGAGGTCAGGAGATCAAGACCATCCTGGTTAACATGGTGAAACCCCGTCTCTACTAAAAACACAAAAAATTAGCCAGGCGTAGTGGCGGGCGCCTGTAGTCCCATCTACTCGGGAGGCTGAGGCAGGAGAATTGCTTGAACCCGGGAGGCAGAACTTGCAGTGAGCCGAGATTGCGCCACTGCGCTCCAGCCTGGGCGATAGAGACAGACTCCGTCTCAAAAAAAAAGAAAAAAAGGAAAAAAAAAAAGAAAACAAAACCCAACAAGCATTCAGACAGCAAAAATAGGTTACCTACAGAAGTTCAGAAATTAGGACAGCCTCAGGGAATCATTAAATACCAGAATCTGATGAAGGAACATTTGCTGTTTTGAAGGAAAATAGTTGCAAGCCCAAAATATATGCCCAGTTGAGTTATTTTTCATGTGAAGGCTACAGAAAGATATTTTTGAATATGCAAGGTTCAAGAAATAGGCACGAATGTGCTATTCTGGTAAAAATTGTTTTAGATGACCTAGAGCCAACTAAGCAATTAACCACTGTTAACAAATGGATAATTTTGATATAAAAGGACTAATAATGAAATCTACTAAATATATCATAAAACCTATTCTGTTATAAATTTAGTTTTAAAATGTACTGAGAATCTCAAATTTAATATGGAATTATATTTAATAGAAAAGTGGTAATTTAGTAAGAACAAACTGGTCTCAAACTCCAGATTTTATTAATAAAGTCTGGGATATGGGAGGTGATGTTGAATTAAAGCAATGCTAAATACCCCATCTTATGTGGGATGCACAGTGGTTACCATGTCATGATTTTATTCTGGTACTTAGAGAAACATGTGTCTAGTAATGTTCTTATAGCTTAAAAGTAACTTAATGGCCAGGTGTGGTGGTTCACGCCTGTAATCCCAGCACTTTGGGAAGCTGATGGGGGCGGATCATGAGGTCAGGAGATCAAGACCATCCTGGCCAACATGGTGAAATCCTGTCTCTACTAAAAATACAAAAATTAACTGGGCATGGCCCCGTGCGCCTGTGGTCGCAGTTACTCGGGAGGCTGAGGAGGGAGAATTGCTTGAACTCGGGAGCCGGAGGCTTCGGTGAGCCACGATCGTGCCACTGCACTCCAGCCTGGATGACAAGCGAGACTCTGTCTCGAAAAAAAAAAAAAAAAGTAACTTATTGGCCAAGTGAGGTGGCTCACGCCTGTATTCCCAGCACTCTGTGAGGCAGAGGCGGGTGGATCACCTGAGGAGTTCAAGGCCAGTCTGGCCAACATGGCAAAACTCCATCTCTACTAAAAATACAAAAATTAGCCAGGCATGGTGGTGCATGCCTGTAATCCCAGCTACTAGGGAGGCTGAGACAGGAGAATCACTTGAACCCGGGAGGCAGAGATTGCAGTGAGCCAAGATTGTGCCACTGCACTCCAGCCTGGGCAACAGAGCAAGACTCCATATCAAATAAAAAAAAAGTAACTTATTGTTAGACTTAAAATAGGATATGACTTCCAAGTCTTTGGAAAATATTTAAGCAGGTAAAATCTAGTGTGTTAACAAAAAACTGAAAACACAGACTTAGGGAAGAGCCATAAAAGCTGTACATTTTAAGGACAAGGGGAAATGTGCATAACTTAACCCATATGCACAGCACGGTTCTGATGTTAATACGTGCGCATGTGCACGCATGTGTGCATAGATGCTAGGAAAAAGAATGAAGGGAAGTGGGCCAAAATATGCTGTTTTTTAATAAGAACGTATGTTGTTGTATGTAGAGAAAACAGACAATATAACGACCACAGAAGATGGCGGAAGGGCCAGATGTGTAGACAGATAATGCAGGATATCACTGAGGCAAGCCCTAGGTACCACTGTAGGAAGGGGAGGGGTCTGCAGTGTCTCCCCAAAGAGCTGGACCAGCAGGACCCTCCCCAAGGTCGGCCTCTGTTACCCAGCATCCCTGACTTCATCAGAGAACACAGACACGGGTCTCTGCTCTTGTCAATTTAAGTGGCATATAAAATACTAACCTAAGGTCAATTCTTCTAATGCTATTTTACCTTAATGGGCATATGATTTGAATGACTAACTTTCTAGCAGTTGAAATTGAGAAAGTGGAGCACATACACATGTGTCGGGCACACTGCCTAGCCCCAGGCATCGGGGCCGACAGCAGGCACAGGGCCCAGGTCCCACAATACTTTTAAAGGCCCATGAAAATGTTTAAATTATAATCTATTTTAATATCAGAAGAGAAATGAATAGGATAATAATGAATATATAATAGTGAATCTAGCTTGTTTTTTGTTAATCTTTATACCAACACAGTTGTACAATACCATTTTTAATACTTGCTATGGAGAAAGTCACACAAAGGCAAAAATACCTAGGGTTCATACAAGCTATAATGTGGCCCTGACATGAGCTCATAACACCTTGAACTCATTGTGTCCCTGAACTCACAGTATCCCTAAGTTCATAACATCACGGAGCTCATAGATGTCCGAAATCATAGCACCCCTAGACTCATAGCACCCTTTAACCGGTACTTCTAAACTCATTGTACCCCTAAACTCATAGCACTCCTGAATTCATAGCACCCCTGAGCTCAAGGTACCCCTGAATTCAGCATTCCTGATCTCTTTGTACCGCTGATGTCGTAGCACCTCTGTACTCATAACACTTCTGAGTTCATAGCACCCCTGAACTCATAGTGATCTACTCTGTCCTGTCCTGCCTGAATTACCAATTAAAGAAGGCCTCAGTCATGAATTATTTAAATATCTAATCAATGGCAGAAAATGTCATTTTTATGAGTAAGCTGATGTTAATGGTCTATACAAACAACAGTATTCTATTTTTATGTGAGAAAAGACTTCAACATTTTTTATTGTTATTGTTTTATATAATAAAAAGTGTCCATGTGAATGATCATATTCATAGAAAAGCTTAGATATGGGACTCAAAAGAGTTTGACCCAGGATCTAACACTGATTCAAGGTCAAATTTTTAGGTTTATTACTAAGCTGGTCTAAGTCTCCGTTTTCTGATCTGCAAAATGCGGATATTATTTATTTTTAGAGTTTTCATGTAGTTAAAATTGAACATATGCAAAGTGCTGGCCCTTGCCTGGCTTACAGTATTCACTCGGTAAATGGTTGCACAGTAGATCACTTACCATAAATGTCCAGGACCTGACCTGCTTCGAATTGATGATATTTCTGCAGTTTATATATCTTAATGTGAAATGACTGCAATGACTACAAAGGAAAAGACGGTTGCCCAAGGGATGTGTTTAATAATGTGAGACACATAATTTGGTAGGAAATGAGTGAATTAGGAAGATATATATGGCTTACAAAATGTTTCATTTTTATAAATGTGTTATGCATAACAATTAAAGTACCTACTAAATTTTAATAATCGTTTTGTATAAATCAGAAACATCTGGGTTTATACAAAATAAAAAAGTAACCCAGTATAAAAAAACTAAAATATGTATTGACATAGATTTGTTCAATCATCATTCCTGAATCAATGAATAATTATTGAACACTTACCTTATTTCCCATCACTGAGGACTCAGCACAAAATGACACAAAGTGTCTTCTCTCACGGACCTTGTGTTCTCCCAGGAGAGAAAGAAAACCAATAAGGAAGAAATGCATAATAGTGGTGTGTTCGTTACATTATTTTGCTTTATAAACATCATATATTACTTCAGATAGTATTTACTGCTATGGGGAGAAATAAATCTGGGTGAATGGTACAGTTAGTAATATGGGATGGAGAGTTTGCAGAAAGAGGCAGTTTTTGACAATGTACTCAGAGGAGGCAAGACCACATCTTAGCCACTCTTTCTCCCCCATGTTGCTGATGAGGAGCACAAAGTCAGGTACCGTAGGCTCTCCATATAATTTTGCTGAGTCAAAATGTTATCATTGTTACAAAAATATCTATTATGACTGACATGCTTTGATATTCTTAAATATTTTTTGAGATTTTACCTTAAGATATATTTCTCTTGCCCAGAAACCCTTCAAATTATTACTGAAATGAAAATGTTATATCCGTAGAGGAACTAATTTGATTTGATTTGCTCCTCTTGCAATGAGCTGTAAACACACTTGAAGAGGAATTCTGGTCAATTGATATCCTTGCTGACAGTGAGTCACCAAATGTCACATTTAGCAATGTGGATGTTCAATTTTAGGATATTAGAACACAAGAAAATAGACTTGACACTAAAATTTCACTGAATGTAATCCAATCATTGATGATTCAGAAGCACCTTAAGCTCTTGAGGTGTCTTGCTGTGAATATCACTTGATTCTGCTTATGTGTCAATCAATAGAGACCCATGAATTTTATGGTGGATAGAGAGAGATGGCATGAATACATGCGGGCTATACGTGTATATGTATGTGTATATATATGTATGTGTGTGTGTGTGTGTATATATATACATATGGGGAATTTAATTGGTGGTAGGACAGCAGGTAAATCATATATCTACCACAAAGTTGTTGCATTCATCCATTTTGTGTTGCTATAAAGGAATACCCAAGGATGGGTAATTTATAAAGAAAAGAGGTTTATTTGGCTCATAGTTCTTTCTGCAGACTGTACAAGAAACGTGGTACCAGCTTCTGCTTCTGGTGAGGCCTCAGGAAGCTTTTACTCATGGCAGAAGACAAAGAGGGGAGTGGGCGTGTCACATAGTGAGAGAGGGAGCAAGACAGAGGGGTGGGGGGAGGTTCCAGACTCCCTTTAACAACCAGATCTCATGTGAGCTAATAGAGTGAGAACTCACTCATCACCACGGGGATGGCAGCCAGCCATTCACTGGGGATCTGCCCCCCATGACCCAAACACCTCCCACCAGACCCACCTCCAACATTAGAGATAACATTTCAACATGAGATCTGGAGAAGAAAAATGTCCAAACAATGTCAATACTGAATAAGTTCCACATGAAATAAATATAAAGCAGTAAAAAGTTGAAAAGAAAACTTAACAGAGAATGATCCTATACTTTGGAGACCATGGTATTATGTTATGCTGGAGATTCTATGTATTATTGGTTTGTAAGCAGGACTGTGGCTTGCATGGACCCCTCCTCACACTCTCCCAGGCCAGGCAGCAGAAGAGCTGAGTTGGCAGGAAAGCGAAGTCATGTTCCAGCATCCCATGGCATGTATCTGAGATCAGCCATGGTGATCATGTGATGGCCAGGAGGACTCTGTCAAGCGCCGCTCCAGCCTTTTGTGTTTCCTTTGGCCTTTGGAATTAATCCCCACCCCCGATTCCTTTTCAGGTTTTCATCTCTAGCTCACCCAGGCCAGACAGTCCTCACACACATGCACCACTCCAAAACTTGTTTCAGGAAGTCATTTAATTGGAAACCCTTTGCTCTTTGGAGTTACACAAATGAGTCTATGTTTTTTTCTTTTCTGTGGTATATTTGCATTGTAATCCTCATTTAATTTTGTCTAGAAGTACTACATTTTTATTGGGAGTTTTGGAAACTGACGGGGAAATGTGTCTCACCTCCCCTCAGGAAGGGGGCTAACAAGTACTATTTATTATCACCATCACCATCATCCTCATTATCACCAGTAGTTTCAAAGCTCTTACATGGGAACATCCTCTCCAATACCCTAAAATGGCAACTACAAACTGTCAACCACTGCCCTCATTCATAAGATTCATGGTCACTATCCACAATATCAAAGACACGGAATCAAGCCAGATGGTCATTCACAATGGATAGGATAAAAAAAAGTGGAATGTGTAAGTATACACTGTGGAATACTACATAGCCATAAAAAGAACAAAATCATGTCCTTTGCAGCAACATGGATGCAGCTGGAGGCCATTATCCTAAGCAAATTAATGCAGAAACAGGAAAGCAAATACCCCATGTTTTCACTTATAAGTGGGCGCCAAGGCCAGGTGTGGTGGCTCACACCTGCAATCCCAGCACTTTGGGAGGCCGAGGCAGGTGGCTCACTTGAGGTCAGTGACCAGCCTGGCCAACACAGTGAAACCCCGTCTCTACTAAAAATACAGACATTAACCGGGCGTGGTGGTGGGCGCCTGTAGTCTCAGCTACTCGGGAGGCTGAGGCAAGATAATCGCTTAAAATCTGGAGGTAGAGGTTGCAGTGAGCTATCGGTCCACTGCACTCCAGCTTAGGTGACAGAGTGACACTCAGTCTCAAAATAATAATAATAATAATAAGTGGGAGCCAAACATTGAGTACTCATGGACATAAAGAAGGGAACAGTCAACACAGGGGACTGCAAGAGTGGGGAGGGACAGAAGGGGGTAACGGCTGAAAAACTACCTAATGGGCACTGTGCTCAGTACACGGGTAACGGGATCATTCATACTCCAAACCTCAGCATCATGCAATATACCCAGGTAACAAACCTGCACTTGTACCCCTTGCATGTAAAATAAAGGTTGAAATTATTTTGAAAAATAAGACTCACTGTGGCTTTCTCGCAAAGAATATTCGAAGGCCTCCTTCTGGCTCTATGACGCTATGGTTCCCTGGCGCAGGTTCTTGTAATCTACTTATTGTATCTAATCCGAAGCCATAATCACTTATTTCCACAGATGAACTGTGCCGTTTCAGTTTCATCTGCCAAGAGTTTTGTCAGAAAGCAGGGATACTCCAGATGTTCCATGGAGGCACTTTTTTTTTTTTTTGAGGGACTCTTGCTCTGTCGCCCCAGCTGGAGTGCAGTGGTGCGATCTCGGCTCACTGCAGCCTCTGCCTCCCGGGTTCCAGCGATTCTCCTGCCTCAGCCTTCTGGGTAGCTGGGATTACAGGCGCACTCCACAACGCCAGCTAATTTTTGTATTTTTAGTAGAGTCGGTTTTCACCATGTTGGCCAGGCTGGTCTCGAACTCCTGATCTCAGGTGATCCGCCCGCCTCGGCCTCCCAAAGTGCTGGGATTACAGGCATTGAGCCACTGCACCCGGCCTCACAGAGGCACTTTTACAGAGGAGTGCCTGGTGCTGGACAGGTAGCAAGTCCACATACTCTGTGCAGGGCCAAACACCTTGTGGAAACTACATGGCCATGGCAGTCACGCCTAGAATCCTTTGTGCGGTGTTCACATAGAATGCTTTGGCCCCAATTGTGCCACTCAGGGCACCTGCCTTGAAACACCCGCGATGTTCGGGTCCGAGTCTGACGATAGCCAGCAGGTGGCACTCTCGTTTTAGGATTCCAGCTCCTAAGTAAGTAACAAGGGAAAATTTCAGGCCCATATAAAAATTTATTTATATATTTTTTTCTCTGCCAAGCCAGAAATGTACTCCATTTTCTTTAATCAGGTTCATTTGCTTCCTACTGTGGGACTTCAATTGGGTAATAGTCAACCAGACTTCTCCCCCTGGCTACTTTCTTTCCTAGAGCAGGGTATTTAGGTTTGAGAGTTGCCGGAGTTTGGGAGCTGTATGTGAAGGCCTGGCAGAGACAACAGAAACGCTGTGTTATACACGCAGAGCTGGACTGGCCTTCCCCGTTAGCTCCAAGTGGCCTCGTACAGACCAAGGGCCCATCTGGCCAGGGCCATGTTTACCCTGGGGTGCCCAGACTGTGTCTGCTGCCCTGTCTGAGACCAGCAGAGCCCACAGGAGGGAGCCCCAAAGCTGTATGAAAGTCCCGGCAACAAGGCGAGGGAGGCTGAGTCTGAGGCTGAGGGCTCTGAGCTGCGCCTTGGTTTCCTCCTGCGAGGTGCAAAGGGCATGGACAGCTACAGACAGCTACAGACAGCAGTGGGAGCACTGGCTCACTCCTTCACTCACTCATTCATTCAGCAAATACTCATGCAAAGCCTCCAGTATTCCAAAAACTCCATTTTGTTCACGGTATCAGCCAGCGTTCAGCCAGGGAACAGAAGCCACACCAGTTATCTGAAGAGAGACAATGTAATAATAAAGAATTGTAAACCATGCATTGGGTTGAAGCTGGGGAACTAAAAAAAACAAACGGAGAATGGTGGATGCCAGGCAGGAGGTAACAGCAGGGAGCGGCCGCCACCCCTGAGGCTGGGGACACCAGGACCTAAAAGCTCAGGGGCCCGCAGAGCTGCTCAGCTGCTGCTGGTCTCCGGGTGTGTGTGATGAGGTTGGTTATGTGAGTGTTAGAAACACTGCAAACTGGATTCAGCTGCTGCTGTGGTGAGGGACTGACATGGCTGGGAGGGAGTGTGGACACTCAAGAATAGGGAATGGACAGGAAAATCAAGTCCCTCCTTGCTCTTCCCTCCTTACCAGTTCCTTCTAGCACCTTCCACTGGCACAGCCTGACAGGAAGCTGGAGGCACAGCAAGGATGTGGCTCACAGTTCAGCCCCACCCTCACAGGGCAGAGCGCGGACGGGATGTGGAGCCCTGAGACAGTAGTTGAGTCCCTGACACACTCACAGAACCGCATTCTCACCCCCCTAGGCTGCGACCCAGCCTGGCAGGCAGTGGTGGGAGAGGGAGCGAGTGGGACTGGAGTATTGGTCCTCAGCACATGGCTCCCAGCCTGGACAGGAGAAGGGAGTCGGTTGACTCATTTCCTTTTATTGCTCAAATGTGACATAAAATTTCACTAAAGGTCACACCATAGCACAGCTTATTTCCTTTCTTTTGCCAGAAGTTCCTTATAAAATTTCCTCACTCTATCTTGTCACAGCCACCGCACCCATGGCATCCTCATGGTCTCTTAGTATGGTTTTACTTTTCATACAAATCAGATCCAAGGGGACGGAAGCATGTCAAAATGCCATTGTGGGTCTTTTGTTGCATGAAAATGTACATGTTGAGTTGAATTAATGCACTTTCAAACTAGACCTAGCTATTATGCTTTTCAACAGCTTTCATTGTGATGGTAACGTCTTTGTTGCTAAATCTAATCAATTTCATAGGTATTGGCGTTTCCGTTCTTTGATAGGATGCTTACTTATGCATTTTTTCTTTTCTTTTCTTTTTTTTTTGAGACAGTCTTGCTCTGTCACCCAGGCTGGAGTGCAGTGGCATGATCTTGGCTCACTGCAACCTCCGCCTCCTGGATGCCTCAGCCTCCCGAGTAGCTGGGATTACAGTCCTGTGCCACCACCCCCAATTAATTTTTGCATTTTTAGTAGAGACGGAGTTTCGCCATGTTGGCCAGGCTGGTCTTGAACTCCTGACCTCAGGTGATTCACCCACCTCAGCCTCCCAAAGTGCTGGGATTACAGGCATGAGCCACCGAGGCTGGCCTGCATTTTTTTCTTTGTTTTTTTTTGAGATGGAATCTCACTCTGTTGCCCAGGCTGGAGTGCAATGGCACCATCTTGGCTCACTGCAACCTCTGCCTCCTGGGTTCAAGCGATTCTCCTGCCTCAGCCTGGGATTACAGGTGCCCATCACCATGCCCAGCTAATTTTTGTATTTTTAGTAGAGACGGGGTTTCCCAGCTAATTTTTGTATATTTAGTAGAGACAGGGTTTCACCATGTTGGCCAGGCTGGTCTCAAACTCCTGACCTCAGGTGATCCAACTGCCTCGACCTCCTAAATTGCTAGGATTACAAGCGTAAGCCACCGCACCTGGCCTGCATTTTTTTTAAATTTGGGAAAAGTAGAGGTAGAAGGGATTGGGAAAGTTGAGGTCCAAAGGAGAGAAAACGGAAGTGAATGGGAAATTATTTTGAAGACTACGTGGCCACTGCCTTTTATCTAGGAAATGCATTGGACAATAAGCAACAGTGGGCAAGACCAACCTGAAGCCTACAGTGGCTGAGACAGGAAGGTGGATGGTTGGTGAAGGAAAGATACCGGACCAGAATTTTTTTTTTTTTTTTGAGACAGAGTATCGCTCTGTCGCCCAGGCTGGAGTGCAGTGGCACCATCTCGGCTCACTGCAAGCTCCGCCTCCCGGGTTCACGCCATTTTCCTGCCTCAGCTTCCTGAGCAGCTGGGACTACAAGCGCCCGTCACTGCACCCAGCTAATTTTTTGTATTTTTAGTAGAGACGGGGTTTCACTGTGGTCTCGATCTCTTGACCTTGTGATCCTCCTGCCTCGGCCTCCCAAAGTGCTGGGATTACAGGCATGAGCCACCATGCCCAGCCACCAGACCAGAAATATTTAAGACGAAGGTTATGTCTGGTTTATCTTTGGCAATATATTGCCTTCTGTTTTTTTCTTATGCTACACAGCCCAGAAGCTTGAAAACGACATTTCCCCTTCTCCCTTGCTACAGGTGCTTTGCATACACCTTTAATTCTATCAATGAGATAAACTCACTTGATATTTGGAAGGTGGAAGGGTGCCAGAAGCCTTGTTTTGTCTCTTTCTCTGGAAGTTATGGTCATGCTCTCGCCAGACAGGAGCTATTCAGTAGCCTCAGCCTCGACATCTTGTTTATGTCATGTCTACAGAGGGTCTGTGAACTCTGTAGCAATTGTCTGTAGCTTCATCCACTCTAGGCAACATCAACTCTTAACTCTAACAGCAAACCTGAATGTCATGGTGGCCCCTAGATTGTTGCTCCTTTAGACTTCCAATAGTGTGATAAGTACCCAGGCCCCTCCATGAAATCCCTTCCTGCTTGACCTAACTAGAATGGTCTTTGTTTTCCTAAGCAAACCCATATTCATTCTGAGGATGGGAGGAAATATAGACAAAAAGGCATACCCCACCATAAAGTCACTTTATTCAGCAGAGTTAGTCTTATTTTACCACATTTACAAGCTAGACAAGTTTTAAGAAGCTCAGAAGACCATATTCTATACATTTCTTGATGACCAAAGTTAGATTTAGATAAATATTGAGAGATGCAGAGAGCTCTTTGCCCTGCCAGAATTTAAAATATCCTCATAATGTCTTTAATATACAAGGGACAGCTGAGGTGAAAATGAGGAGAAAATGGCTTTTTTTGCCAATATGATCCAGGCAATGCAAATAAGTAACAAGTGGAGGGTCCCCTCTTCCATTACAGATGACAATAACTGAGAGTCACTTTTCATGTAGTAGATCTGGCTCAAGACTTTTATGAAATGTGAAATTTAATATTTATTCCTGAAATGAGGATTCATCTCTTTAAAAGCTGTTCACTATTTCACTCCAGATGTAAGTACCCACATGGGATGGATTGAGGTGGCCACATTAATTCTGTCTTCCCAGGGGTTCCTGATAATGTAGGGAAAGAATTTAGTCCCTGAGACTTTAAATTGTTTTGAAGAGTGCTTGCCAGAGTGCTCTGTTTCCCCCTCTTTATCTTTTTAAGAAAGTTTTAATCTGTTTTAAAGATGCATTATCTTGTGAGTTTGTAAATATAAAAGTTTTATACATTGGAGAGAGTTAAGCAAATGCTTTATTATAGTGTCTCATTTATGACTTCTTGCATAAGCTCTTTCAGAGTAAATACTGAAAAGTCACAGGACCTGTCAGGATCATCGGCCATGACAGTGGCTGGATGGAGGCCACCTCATCCATCTGGTCCTGGCATTTCTGAGAAAGGACCATGCTGAACCATGAAGAGCAAATTTGCAAGGTTATAATTCTTTGATTTGAGTAACGTGTCTGGTGTTAGAGTTGAGAGGCATCAATGGATAATACTTTTTATGCTATTTGCTCTTCTTTAGTGCTATCTCATGGACTGCCTTATTGGTTGTCACAATAATACTGTGAGGTAGGTAGAACAAGTAGCAGCATCCCCTGTTTGACCTCATGGGAAGCAGACACAATTTTTTTTTTTTTGAGATGGAGTCTCACTCTGTCACCCAGGCTGGAGTACAGTGGCACGATCTCGGCTCACTGCAACCTCCATATCCTTGGTTCAAGCAATTCCCCTGCCTCAGCCCCCCGAGTAGCTGGGATTACAGGCGCCTGCCACCACACCTGGCTACTTTTTTTTGCATTTTTTGTAGAGATGGGGTTTCACCATGTTGGTCAGGCTAGTCTCGAACTCCTGACCTCGTCATCCACCCACCTTGGCCTCCCAAAGTGCTGGGATTACAGGCGTGAGCCACTGCTCCCGGCCGCAGACACACTTTTCTCTGCAGTGTGAGAGAGAGGTGCCCTGTTTGGCCAAAACCAGGATAGCACAGAGTCTGCCCTGCACTTTTGGTGTTGCCCTAATAATCCTTGGGAAAAGTACAGAGTTAGACAAAAAGAAGAAACTTCAAGAAAAGTAGGAATCAAACACTGCGAGCTATTCTAATTCTAAATGGTGAAGAGAATAATAGCTTTATCCTGTCACCTAAACAATTGGGATTCCATTTGAGAATCAACTCTAGCCAGCCTTCAGGCTGGTCCCTGATCAAGGACCTACAAGATGAAGTGACGGCTCAGTGACTCTACAAGTTCACCTGTCCCTCATCTCCACAGCCCTGCAGCATCAATGGGCGTGCTGCGAATGCTGGAGGACTGACCAGCATGCCCCGATTGTTCTCTGTTACTTGGAGTGTTAAGTCTTATCTCCTTGGCTAGATTGAAAGAATTGGGAATAGAAGCTATATGCTAGAAAGCCATGCACAGCCAGCCACTGTGGCTGTCCTACCTGGTAGCCCAGCTCACATGAGACTGACCCAGGACACCACGGGACCACTCCAGACCCCCTGTTAACTTTTCCTGGCCCATCCAAGCAAAGGGCTGATACTCACTGCAAGGCGGTGCCCCACCTTTCCACAGCCCATCACCACCACCACCCTCTTCTCCAGAATCTAGCTCTTTAGCCTAATATGGAAATGAAGAAATTAGGATTTGTCCATGCATGTGACGGGGGAGACAGTTGGAGAGATGGTCTTAGGGAAAGGTGGGAACAGTGATGCAAATAATGTCACCATTCTCTCTCTCTCTCTCTCTCCCAGTCTATCTTTGCTTATCTTTGTAAATTGGCTTCTTTCCCTCACTCTAATCCAAACAGATTCGATCTATTTGTCATGGGGTGCTGCTACAACCAGGCTTATGTCCTGTTAAGAGTAGCAACCCCAGAGGAAAGAGCCACTCACTCCTGCTTCAGTATAGAGAATTCCCAGGGACAGTCTCTCATTGGCCCAGCTTGGGTGACATTTCCCTACTTTGGCCTGTCATCAGGTGTGAGGCCGGTGTTAGGGTTTTCCAGGGCGGTTAGTCGGGTGTTCAGGAAAGTGATTGGAATCCCCACCACAAACCCAGAATCAACAGGAGCTGGGGCAAATCAACAGGAGCTAGGGCAAATCACCAGGAGCTGGGGCAAATCAACAGGAGCTGGGGCAAATCAACAGGAGCTGGAGCAAATCAACAGGAGCTGGGGCAAATCAACAGGAGCTGGGGCAAGGCAGTCCTCCAAAGGAAGGGACTGTTGTTGATGCAGGCACCAACTGTTTACCACGATGGTTTGTTCTGAAGAGTAACATATGATTTGTGCAGCAAAATTCCTCATAATAATAGAGAAAACAATGAGAGATCATGAATGTTTGACCCCATATATACACACACGTCTGTACAACTACCTACTGGCAAATTCTCCTGGGGTGAGCAGTGAAATTCAGTTCAGAAGTGATCTTCTTTGGCAGAAACAAGCCAGGAGGAATTCTACGTGACCACCGTCGGCCCTTGGTGTTATGCCTGGCTCAAGCCAGCATTATCTGTCATTCAGTTTCAGGAGCATCTGACATACCTTTTCATGCTGAGAGCTAATTGCCCTATTTTCAAACCTGGACCTGTCCCTCCAGTGATATTTTTCCAATTGCAGTGATATATTCGTGTAGCCAGCAAGCACTGCCAAAGCTATAGCTATTGTGGAGTGTCGTTGGGGTAGGGAGCAGGGGAATTATGCAGCAATACAGTGAACAAAAGTAAAGTCTCTCTGAATAAAAAGTTACAAAGCAGTGGTATGCTTTCCTTAATAACTCATATAATAAAAATAGTTTGCTATCCATTTTTCTAGTCTTCATGATATGAGTACACTCTGTCATGGAAGTTATACAGGAACTGCTTACTTCAAATAATGCAATGAATATATTACAAAAGTAATTAAGTGAGAACCCAAGCAGAGAAGAGCAGTATTTTAACACTTCTTCACAACCAATACAAACCAAAACAATCCATAGGTAAGATATAGGAGATAGATAAATAAAAAAGCAAGACAATAGGTAGATAAAAATAAATAAGAACCATTGTAGAATATAGAGCTGGATCCCACATTTCAGTATCTTCCAAAATATCAATTGTGTTGTCTTGGAAGGAAGGAATAATAGATACTCATTTTAACCTGTACTTTGGTTTTATTAATTTGTTACCAATAGTTACTGATCCCTTGCAATGTATAAAACATTCTGGCAAGAAGTAGAGAGAATACAAAAAGAAAAAAAGTATAAAATATTCATTTCTGTCCTCCAGATGATTACAGTCTAGTTGATGAATTATTCCCAGAGTGCTCATAACAATAAAATTAGGCAAAGTGGATTATATGTCCTGTGAGTGAAATACATATTATTGTCCTCTGTAATTTAGAAGAAAAATAAATTATGGTAAGGCTTTTTGGAGGTGTCATTTTGGTCTTGGCCTTGAAATGTGGACAGGATTCCATCAATGGGGATGAGGAGGGGTGGTGGGGATGGGATGTGCGCAGAAGAAGCAGAGATGAATATGAAAGAAGCAGAAAGTTGCCGGGCGCAGTGGCTCACACCTGTAATCCCAGCACTTTGGGAGGCTGAGGCGGGCGGATCAGGAGGTCAGGAGATTGAGACCATCCTGGCTAACACAGTGAAACCCCATCTCTACTAAAAATGCAAAAAATTCGCCGGGTGTGATGGTGGGCACCTGTAGTCCCAGCTACTCGGGAGGCTGAGGCAGGAGAATGGCGTGAACCCGGGAGGCAGAGCTTACAGTGAGCCGAGATCGTGCCACTGCACTCCAGCCTGGGTGACAGAGTGAGACTCCGTCTCAAAAAATAAAAAAAACAAACAAAATAAAATAAAATAAAAAAGAAGCAGAAAGTTCAGGTAGGAAGTTAAAGAATCTGATTCTGGAAAGGACAATGGTAGCAAAATTGTGGACACCTTAAATGTCAGGATGAAGCACTTCAAACTTATGCAGGTAAGAAGGGTGCCATTGGAACTTTTTGAGAAGGGGAATCACATGGTTAACATGGTAACTTGGGAAAATTAGTCTTGTCCTTGGTCATGCAGAAGGACATTGTCATTGGAAGGGAAGGAACTGGGAGCATAGCAAATGGCTAGTCAGCTAATTAGATGTAGTAGAGGGCTAGGGCAGCCCTAACAAAGTACCACAGACTGAGTGGCTTAAACGACAGAAATTTACTATTGCACAGTTTTAGAGGCTAGAAGTCTGAGATCAAGGCGTTGGCAGGATTGGTGTCTTCTGAGGCCTCTCTGCTTAGCTTGTAGACGGCCGCCTTCTTACTGTGTCCTCACATGGTCTTCTCTCTGGGCATGTCTGTGTCCTAATCTTCTCTTTTTATAAGGACATCAGTTATACCAGTTGGGGGCCGCCGGCCTGTATGACCTCATTTTACCTTAATTATCTCTTTAAAGACCTGTCTCCAAATATAGTCACATTCTGAAATACTGGGGTTAGGATTTCAACATATGAATTTGGGGGAGACACAATTCAGCCCATAGCAGAGGCAATAAAGGCTTGTATTAGGATGGTTTTCTGGGGCATGAAGAAGAAATCAATCTAAAGGAACAAAAGTGGGCTGACAACTCTTGGGGAGAGACTGGATGTATGGGGAAGGGAGAAGGATGCTTGGTGAGGCTGCATGTAGAGATTGCTTTTTTCTAAACAGCAAGGAAAGAAAAGGAAGGAAGCAAAAGGGTAAGGCTAGTGGCCACAGATAAAAGCTTTGTTTGTTAGTATAGAGCAGAGGTCAACACATTGTAGACAAAGAGGAAGGAGGCAGGAGACAAGACAAAAAGATGACCTAAGGAAGGATACAGGAGGGATTAACACTGACAAACTTATTAGCTTTAGGTGGGAGTAGGGGGTGATCTTTCCTTTCAGTTAAGATGAGAGAAAATGGACAGAGTGCAGATGATTGTGAGGATACATCAAAATGTAGAAGATGGAGAATAAGGGAACTCACACATGGTGGTCCCAATTTTTTGGTAAAGCACAAGGCAAGATATGGTGGAAGCATCTGGATTCATTCATAAGATTGAGTTTTATGTTTGTGAGTCAGGAAAGCCCGTTAGATCCCTTTTCTTCTGTGAGACCCCCAGTACTACATGTGAGCGTCCATGACCTGCTTGCTGCTCTCTGGAACAGGGACCTACTTATCTTGAGCACAAATGAGATAATGCATGTAAAAGCTCTTTACAAACTGGGAAGAACCCTAAAACCATTGGCTATTATTATTATTTTATTGCTTTATCATGTGAGTGTGAAGATTACCCACAGCTAAAGCAGACCCTTCAGATCATTCTGGATCCAAATGGATCTCAACCTTCAGAGGTTCTAGGGCCCCTTCCTGGGACCAGATTGGACTGAAAAAGACCTAATCTCTATATATGTCAAGACCAGGCTGTGCAGATCTCTTCCCAAGAGCTGGGCCAGCACTTGCTTCCTGCTGTTGGAGCCTGAACCTGGTACTTTCATAACACAATGCACTAAAGCTTCTCACCAAAGCCTCCAAAGTAATTTTAAGCCCACGCAGTGAGAGGGGATGTGAAGCTAGCTGCCAGCACTTCATAAACTACTTCAGTTTCTCGCATTTTTAAATCACAGTGTCATATTCCCTTCAATTCTAATATATCACTTCAGGACACAATGTCATTTTAAATTTTTGAAATATTGTAAAAAATATTCTTCACTTCTTTGGTACATATCAATGACTCTTATTACTCAAAAATTACCACTGTTACTCTTCAATTGATGAACAGGTTGGTTTCCAAAAGTTTGTTTGAAGTCAACTGTTTTTCCCAAGAGGAAAATTTTCTACTGTAAAAATGATATACATGGCTGGGTGCGGTGGCTCACGCCTGTAATCCCAGCACTTTGGGAGGCCGAGGGCAGGCGGATCATGAGGTCAGGAGATCAAGACCATCCTGGCTACTACGGTGAAACTCAGCCTCTACTAAAAATACAAAAAATTAGCCAGGTGTGGTAGCAGGTGCCTGTAATCCCAGCTACTTGGGAGGCTGAGGCAGGGGAATTGCTTGAACCCAGGAGGCAGAGGTTGCAGTGAGCCAAGATCGCACCACTGCGCCACTGCACTCCAGCCTGGGCGACAGAGCAAGACTCAAAAAAAAAAAAAAAATAGATATACACGTTGATTAGGCTTCCAGATCAACCTGCAAAAATTCATGTCACCTAAAATAGGATGGGACATCACAGCCTTACCCTATACTGTCCAAAGCTAATTTTCCTTCCACTGGGTTTCTCAGAAGCAGAGAGAAGATTCTTTCTCAGACATACCAATCGCATTGTCCCCACGTTGGGTCATATGTCCATGTTTAAACACTTTCTCTGGGATGGGATATGCTCATTGACTTAAGCCAATCAGGAAATGGGGAAGGTATACACTCTCCCTGAAACTCCTGGACTGTATGGGAAATGGTCAACGCCTGAATGAAAAAGAAAAAGCAAGAGAGGATAAATGCTGGACAACCAATGCAGCAATCTCATTTGCTACACCTGTGCTAGAGAAAGAAGCAAGAGGGAGATGTGTTTTCTCTCCTTTTTCTTGCTTAAAGCCAGCTTGAAAACCTCCAATTTCCCCATCCTTCCTCTTTGCAGCACATCCATGCTTTTACTGAAGCCAAAGTTGTCCACATCAAAACTCCTATTTTGAAGACTTAGTCCCAAATAACCCATCCAATTCCCCAGAGTATTTCATGCCATCTGTTCCTCTCTTCCACTCTCCCTGTCTTAGTCCATTTTGCGTTGCTATAAAAGAATACCTGAGACTGGGTAATTTATAACAGAAAGAGGTTTATTTAGCTCTTGGTTCTGCAGGCTGAAAAATTCAAGGGTACAGCCCTGGCTTTTTGTGAGAACTTTTATGCTGTGTCACAACATGGCGGAGAAGATAAAAGGAGAAGCAGACACATGAAAGATGGGAAAAACTGAGGGGCATCCAGAGTTTATAACAACTCACTCTCGCAGGAAATAATCTGTTTCTCTGAGAACTAATTCAGTCTCTCAAGGGCAAGAACTCACTACCATGAGGACAGCATCAAGCCATTCACAAGGGATTCACGTCCAACACCTCTCACGAGGCCCTACCTCCCAACACCACCACACTGGGGATCAAATTTGGTCAAACAAGCTAGATCCCAAACCATAGTACTACCCCATTGATGTTGCTGATTTCAGCTGATGTAAGAAGAATAGAGTAAGACACATTAAGGTTGAGAATTCACTAACTCTGATATTTGTGTTTTTAAAGGAGATCATTATTTCAATCTCAAAATTTCAATAAATCACAGGTTGGTGAAATTTCAGGCAGTATAAACACAAAGAAATAATAAAGGGAGGGTAAAATGGAAGCAGAAATGACAAGCAAACCAGCTATGTCTGAATTCAACTGTGCCTGGACATCTCCCTCTGAATGCTTTCCTCATTGTTCTTTCCATTTATGCAATTTCTTTTTCCCCACTTTTGAGTCCACTGATGTCCTACAACCTCTCAGGGGACACCTAAAAACATGCATGGCAGTAACACCAGGAGGAAGGAATGGCATAAAGGATTGTCCCTTTTTTTTTTTTTTTTTGAGACGAAGTTTCACTCTTGCTGCCCAGGCTGGAGCGCCATGGTGTGATCTTGGCTCACCACAACCTCCACCTCCCAGGTTCAAGCGATTCTCCTGCCTCAGCCTCCCAAGTAGCTGGGATTACAGGCATGAGCCACCACGTCTGGCTAATTTTGCATTTTTTAGTAGAGACGGGGTTTTTCCATGTTGGTCAGGCTGGTCTCGAACCTCAGGTGATCCGCCTGCCTCAGCCTCCCAAAGTGCTGGGATTACAGGCATGAGCCACCACACCCGACCAGGACTGGCCCATTTTAATGAGTTATGGACACCTTCCACATTCATTCATCATGCAAAGGCCACTGCATAGATTAATTTCTAGATAAGCCTATCATAAATGATAGATGTAAACACACCATATTTCATCAGCTTTAAGTCACCATTGATTATAAGATGCACCATTATTTTATATAACATTAAGAAAGGGAAACTGTGCTGCCAATTATAAGGGCCGTCAGTTGAAAATGCATCCCAATTTTAGGGTTAAAAATGAAAGAAAAAAAACATGTATTTTGAATTGATGGACTTTCTATCCAAAAAATAGATCATTTTCTAATTAATTTACTGAAGTTTGAGATAAGTAGGTGGGAGTGATAATGTGCCAGGAAGACTTCAAAGGAAGCACTCACTGCATTTCAGGACTAGCCTTGCAGATGAAGATTTGAGCAATTGGTTTTCCTTTTTTTAAAACCAGAAATCCAAGCAGATTTTTTCAATCCCAGGCTTTTTAGACTCTTCATTTAAAAATCCATTAATGGTATATGAGCACATGTTATATTCAAGGCACTGTGCTAAACTCTGTGTAAGAAACAGAAATATAAACTACGGTAGCAACACTTAATGTGTTTATAAGTTAGTTGAGAAGAGGAATCATATTGGATAAAAATAAGCACTTAAGAAACAGCACGAGCAGTCACATCATGGTCTGAATGGCGCTGGAAGGATCGCTATGGCCTGGCACGTAGGGGAGGTTTTGAAATTGAACTGGATCTTGAGGAATGAGGAGGATTTGGATACTAGTGATGGGTGCCCTATGCTTTGCACTTTGGGGGTCTCATTTTAGAGCATACCTAGTAGGAGGAAGAGCAAAGCATGCTGGTAACAATTCATCAGACACCTCCATGGTGCCAGCCAATTGTTTAACCCCTCCTATCTCATCTTTGTAGAGAATTCAGCTAGACATTCCCAGGGACAGTGAGTGGTAGATGGGATTAGTTTCCTCTGTGTCAACCATATTACTTCTCTTTGGCTGGTGAATTTAAGTGAGATTCCTCTAATTTAATTTTTTAGACATGCATCCTGGTTGATCAAATTCTCTTCCCACCTCCCTCCCACGATCTATTTCTTCATGGAATCTGTTGGTAGAGCTATTAGATAATGAGATAGAAAGTACCAGGAAGTATTTTGAGAGAGTTTGATCAAGGAGTCAGGAGTGTCCATACTAAACCCTTGATCACAGCTCCCTCCTATGTCTCTGAGGGACAATGATTAGCAAAATCAAAGGCTAAGGAATATTTGAATTGCCTATGGCTTTATCCCAAATCTCAAAGCAGAACTCCACAATGCGGGGCTGGGGCTGGGGCTGGATCTGGCAAACACTTATTTGTCCAGGCCTGGGATCTAAGTAGCTGCTTTTCTCTCCCTGCAAGAAACTAAATTTCAGATTATTCTGCTCCACCAAGAAAGACCAAATATATATATTCCAGAATACATAAGAACTAGACCAGAGAGTTCTCATTTCCTAGGAAAAACGTATGTGTAGCTCCAAGCTCAACCCACGTGAAAACGTGGCTTTTTCTGGTGCTCCAGCATGTGGGCCAATGTGGGCAGTGATGGTGGAGTCAAGGGGACAGAGACAACTCCTCTTTCCTAGGGAGTCACGGGAGTGACTCTCATTTCTGACCCCAAAATTAGAATACATTGACTGGCAAGGAATACAATCTGCCAATCTAAAAGAAAGAAATTGAGGCAAAATTAATATAAGTAGAGAGTTTATATGGGCCAGACTTGAGAATTACAACCCTGGAGCCTAGATTCAAGTTGCCCTGAATATACACTCTGATTAGTGGTAGTTACAAGTGGATTTTCAAAGGAGAAGAAGAGGAAATTATTGAGTTGTTTTCCAGAAATTTCACTAAAATATCATAAGCTATTGATTGGCAATAATTGTTCTTTCTATCACAAATTCCAGGAACATGAAGATAATGGGCTAGGCAGCTAGTTGGGAACAAAATGACTTTAAACAATTGCCCCTGGACATGGGTGTAGGGGGCATGACTGAAGCCCCATACTCATTTCTCTCTGGGCCTGCAAACGTTACAGAGCTCAGACTGATCAGAGCTGTTTTTCTTTTCTCAAACTTAAATCACGTATGATTCTCTTTCAAATGAATATCATTTATTGAAAAGAATAAAGTATGTGAAAATCTAGACAACAGAGCCAAGGAAAGTGTGTTAGTGTTCTCCAAAAAGCAGAACCAGTAGGATAGATGGATGGACGGATGGATGGATAGGTAGGTAGGTAGGTAGATAGATAGATGATAGATAGATAGATAGATCGACAGATAGATAGATAAAAGGAGATTTATTGTGGAAATTTGCTCACATGATTATGAAGGCTAAGAAGTCCCAGTATGAGAATATGAGAAGTGACAATATGTAATCTGCAAGCTGGTGAGCCAGGAAGGCTGATGGTGTGATTCAGTCAAGCCAAAGGCCCAAGAACAGGGGTTGGGGTCAGGCACCGGTGTAAGTCCCAGAGTCTGAAGGCCCTGAGAATCAGAAGCCCCAATATCTGAGGACAGGAGAAGAGGGCTGACTCTGCTCAAGAAGAGAGAGCACAAATTGCCCTTCATCTTTTTATTTGATCTGGGCCCTGCATAGATTGGATGAGGCCCATTCACACTGGTGAGGGCGGATCTGCTTTACTCAGTCCACTGATTCAAATGCTCATCTCTTCCTGAAAAACCCTCACAGACACACCCTGAAACAATGTGTTACCAGCTATCTGAGCATCCCTTGGCCCAGTCAAGTTGACACAAAAAATTAACCATTACAGAAAGGGATGAAATATTCTGTGAATTTTTATAATCAGGTTTCAGACTAAAACAAAAGAAAAAATATTCTCTTCAAAGGCAAGCTGGGGAGGAGAACAATGAAGATCTCCTGAAATATCAGAATTGCTGCGACAGCTCTGTACTTGCTTCATTCTTTGGGCTATGCAGACATGAACAACTGGGTCAGCTCCTAGCTCAAAATATCTGGTCTCTTCCCTTCCTACCCTTGCTTTCACTTACAGCCATCAGGGAGCACCATCATGACCCGGCAACTCTGGCTTCATCTAAAATGTTAAATAGTCAAAGGTCCTAGTGGGTTCTTTACTTACCCATTGTTTTAAATCTATCAGCCAATTGTGGAACATAAGGCTGCAAGTCACGTCATTCCATTGGGGCAAAAAATTATGGATCCTTAGTCTTAAAAAAAGATTCTAGTCAAAGATTCACCTTCCTGTTATGTTTAAAATAATGTGGCCAGTGAGAGACTTCCGTTTCTCAGCATAAGCTTGCGTAGAGCTCCAAGCTCCATCCCCCAGAAAATGAGGCCAGCTCTCCCACTTAGCATGTGGTTATCTGGTCAGCACCCTGACTTCTTAAGGGTGAGAGAAAGTAGGGGCATGGCTTCTTTTCCTGAAAGGCAGAAGTCACACCATCTGGGAACCTTCTAGATCCCCACCACTGTTCATGCCCTGCCTCCTCCAGACCCTTAAGCCTGATCCTGATGATTCTTGCCTCAGCTGGCTGCTCCCTGGAATACTTATGTCCACCATGGTCAGGTCACAGGAATCATGAAAAAATTACATATGATTACACACACCTAAATGCGTATACATGCATACACATACATACACACGGACACATACACTTTTGCACACCAAAGTGCGCACACACGTGCATGCACATGCACATTTATGAACACACACCCCCACAAATGGTCCCATGCACACACTTACACATATGTGCACACACGTACATGCTTGCACATACATATACACACATACCATTTAAAAATGCATTAGAATGCTTCCTTTCAGAAACAAAATCCTGGCTTTTCCTCCTAGCATTTCCTGTGTGAGTTTACAGTTACAGACGGTGTTGCAGTCAGTCCAATGCTGTAAATAATACCTTCCAACCAAATGACACCTGCTAGAAAGTTACTTCTTTATGGGCTTCAGAATACAGGGTTGGAGTAGGGAGAAGAATGAAAGATAGATTTGAGCTCTTCAAACACCACTCTATTGATTTATGTAGGAAAAAGTCTGGAATCTGTCAAAGCAAACAGCACTATGTTAAATGTAAAATGTAATACCAGCTGTGGTAGCCCCTGCTGCCAATACATATATTTCAGGAACTCAATTTACTTTTAAATGGAATTTTAACTTCAGTGAAAGGAGTCACAGTGAATCCCTTATTTATATGAAAACTGTCTTCAGCAGAGAACAATGCATGTGCTCTCCCAGTCTCTAGAAATAGGAAATTAGACAAACTTCAGGAGAAAATGCGTTTTCTCAATTATTTATTTACACCCCAGGATGGGGTCAGGGAGAGGTGGGGAGGTTGGATTACGTGGGGTGGGGCTGTCAGCTTTCCAATTTCTGGTTCCATCCTGGGTGCTTTGTGCTGGAGCTTCTTTCTTCAGTGGAATGTGGGTGGCCCCCTCCTCAGGACTTGGGGCTGCCTGTAGGTGACCTGGATGGGGAGAGACCCATTACTGATTCTCAGACACTTCTCCCGTCTACGTAAGCAGGAGCCTCAGAGGTCCTGAGCTGGTGCGTACTAACGACTCTGGTGAATTGGTGACATCTGCATGCTCAATGAGCTGAGGTACTGGTTTGTTTTGGCACAAGGGTATTTGATCTAACACTGTGAGAAAAAGTGTACCATAGCCACCCTGTCACTGGGATGAAGATGACCTAAGTCAACAGCAATTCTGATCATTGCACATTTTTATCACCGAGAAAGGATCCTCTTTTTTGGCAGAAACAGCAAGTCCTGACTCTCCCCTACCTGTGCACAAAGTAACCTCTTCAAGAAAATAGATTCCTGGGATGATGGGGTGGTAAGGTGACTCAGGGACATCTGTTCAGCCACCATCGGAAGCCTGAGTCCTTTCCCTAGAATCCTGTGATCTTTGGTGACTTTTGGTGAGGGTTCCCATGCTGTGTGCATCAGCCACAGACCTGTCCTTGGGCCCCAGAGACTGGGAACTCCCAGGGCAAAGTCATTCAATCCAATCACCCACTTAGGTTCCCTGGCTTCTCCGGAAATAACACAGGAAAAAGAGTTCTATTAATATTATAATGTACTGGCCGGGCGAGGTGGCTCAAGCCTGTAATCCCAGCACTTTGGGAGGCCAAGACGGGCGGATCATCTGAGGTCAGGAGTTCGAGACCAGCCTGCCTAACATGGTGAAACCCCGTCTCTACTTAAAATACAAAAATGAGTTGGGCGTGGTGGCACATACCTGTAATCTCAGCTACTCCAGTGGCTGAGGCAGGAGAATTGCTTCAACCCGGCAGACAGAGGTTGCAGTGAGCTGAGATCGCACCATTGCACTCCAGCCTGAGCGACAAGAGCGAAACTCCGTCTTAAAAAAATAAAAAATTATAATGTACAAGATAATCCATGTGAGTTAACAAGAATCCACAGGGCTCAGATTGGCTCTAATTAGAATCTGAAAATAAATTCTCCACTGTGAAATCTGTATCATTTAATCATCAAATTACATATCCCATCCACATTAGTCTTCATAGTGAGGCTTTTAATATAAATATCAGTATAGGATGGATTACATGCTTTTAGTTTGATAACATGAACACTGATACGTGCTTTTGGAAAGATTACAAAGAAATCACTTAGGCACCACAGATCTGCCCCAGCCCCTGACACAATGTCTGTGGTGGCTTTGGGGAAATGCACACAAGAGCACGGGGAAGCTGCCACCCCCCAACGCACATCACCCCAAAACAGCTTTGAAAAGGCCTAGATTCTCCCAGAAAAACACACACCCAAAGCATTCCTTTTCAAAAATACACATCTATCAGAATCATGAGAGATTTAAGGTCTAATTTATCCCTGGATTTGTTTCCTTTCTTTTAGGCTGCAGGTGCTTTGGTATATATTATATTATAAGCTGATTAATTTTCTCCATTTTGGCTATAAAAGACATTTGATTTTACTTGTTTTAGATTTCAAAGCTCAGTCTTTCTGGATGGGCAAGCACTTTGAATGTTCAAAACAGACTTACAGGCTATTATTCTCTGTCCTTAATCTCAGTGAAACAATACCTGGATTTGCTGCCCCTCCCTCTCCAGCCTGTCTCCTCTCAACTCCTCCCAAATCCAGAGCTTGCAGCTGGCAAGTACAAGACAGAGACTTAAAAATCTAATCGAGCAAGGACCCAGAGATATGCCTGATGCTGCCATTGTTTCAAGTGCGTCTTCCTCCTGTTACTCTTAAGCCAGGGTGAAGGAGAGCTGCCAAGACCTCTTGGTTGCAGGCCCCCAGCAGAGTCTTCTCTCTGAGTAGCACTTGGTCTGTATATCCCAGCTCTGCACCTACTAGTTGAGAGAACCAGGGTAACTAACTTCCACTTCCTCAGCTTCAGTTTTCTCATCTCCAATGGTGACATAATTGCACCTGTCCTATAGGGTTGTTTTGGGAATTAAATAAGGAATCCTTGAATCATGCCTAACTCCATATCACGCACATGGTGAGCATCTTTATGTCATCCTTCAGGGAATTGCAATCATGCTCATATCTGCATCTCTTACCTCTATTGCTTCCCATCCATTGCCCTGTGGCCTCCAGGGGCCAACAAAATGCTATTTCCTTTCCTCTCTACCCATATTCTTACAGGTGTAGGGGGCCATTTCTTAAAGACACCTCTCACCCTTCTCACACATGAGGGCTCTGGCTGTCCTTTAGACACCCATAATTCAGCCAGCTCAGAACCTGTTTCTCCCCTGTCCCCAGGAACCCAGTGGATATTTTAGACCCTCCAGCTGGCACTCAGCTGCTCAGGAAGTCTCTGCAAGTTTTGCTTCCTGCCCTCTGCTCAAACCCTCTGCTCTGGTCTGGGATCTCCATCCCACACCCTAGTGCTTGTCTGGGCACTGCTCACCCTGCTCCTTCCATCAGCCCAGACCCCAAATCCCTACCCAAGCCCATGGCCCCAGAACCCCGAGTCTGCTGTGGGGGTGGGGAGGAGCTAGACAACCAGAGCAGGCATTATCGTCGGACTTCCTTCACAGAGAAATCCACTTCTGCTCACAGAGGCTGCGAGGGCTTCCTGAGTTCTCCCAGATGGTGACCACACTGGTCAGCTCATTCCAAAAACAATCTGAGCATTAAGTAGTCCAAAGAATCATTGTTTCTAAGTTTGTGAGAAAGGATGTTGATAGTTTGATAGGAACAATGGTGAATCTGTAGATTGCTTTGGGCAGTATGGTCATTTTCACAATATTGATTCTTATAATCCTTGAGCATGGGATGTATCTCTTTTGTGTCATCAGTGATTTCTTTTAGCAGTGTTTTGTAGTTCTCCTTGTAGAGATCTTCCACCTCCTTGGTTAGATGTATTCCTAGGTATTTTATTTTAATTTTTTATTATTTTATTTTATTTTATTTTATTTATTTTTTTGAGACAGAGTCTTGCTCTGTTGTCCAGGCTGGAGTGCAGTGGTGTGGTCTTGGCTCACTGCAAGCTCTGCCTCCCAGGTTCACGCCATTCCTCTGCCTCAGCCTCCCGAGTAGCTGGGCCTACAGGCGCCCGCCACCACGCCTGGCTTATTTTTTGTATTTTCAGTAGAGACGGGGGTTTCACCGTGTTAGCCAGGATGGTCTCGATCTCCTGACCTCGTGATCCACCAACCTTGGCCTCCCAAAGAGCTGGGATTACAGGCGTGAGCCACCGTACCTGGCCAGTATTTTATTTTTTTATGGCTATTGTAAATGGGACTGCATTCTTGATTTGGCGCTTTGCTTGAACATTATTGGTAGAAATGCTACTGATTTTTGTACATTGATTTTGTATCCTGAAACTTTACTGATGTTATTTATTGTTTCCAAGAGTCTTTTGGTGGTTTCTTCAGGTTTTCTAGGTATAGAATCATATTGTCAGCAAAGAGATAGCTTGACTTCTTTTCCTGTTTAAATGCCTTTTATTTCTTTCTCTTGCCTAGTTGCTCTGACTAGGACTTCTAGTACTATGTTAAATAGGACTGGTGAGAGTGGGCAACCTTGTCTTGTTCCAGTTCTTAAAGGGAATGGCTCCAGTTTTTGCCCATTTAGTATAATGTTGACTATGTGTTTGTCAAGGATGGCTCTTCTTATTTTGAGGTATGTTCCTTTGATGCCTAGTTTCTTGAGGGTTTTTATCATGAAGGGATGTTGAATTTTATCAAAACTTTTCCATGTCTATTAAGATAATCATATGGTTTTTGTTTGTAATTCTGTTTATGTGGTGAATCACATTTATTGATTCATATATATTGAACCAACCTTGGATCCCAGGAATGAAGCCTACTTGATCATGGTGAATTAATTGTTTGATGTGCCACTGGATTTGGTTTGCCAATATTTTGTTGAGGATTTTTGCATCTATGTTCATCAGGGATATTGTCCTGTAGTTTTATTTTTTTTTGTGATATCTTTGCTAGGTTTTGTTAGCAGGCTAAGCAAAAAACAACCCCATTAAAAATGGCCAAAAGACATAAATAGACACTTAAAAGAAAACATAGAAGTGACCAACAAACATGAAGAAATACTCAACATCACTAATCATCAGAGAAATGTAAATCAAAACCATAATGAGATACCATCCCACACAAGTCAGAATACTTAAAAAATCAAAAAACAAGTGATTTCGATGAGGTGGCACAAAAAAAGAAACACTTATACCCTATTGGTGGGAATGTAAATTAGTTCAGCCACTTGGAAAGCTCCAAGTGGAAAGCAGCTTGGAGAATTCTCAAAGAACTTAGAACAGAACCACCATTCAACCTAGCAATCTCTTTATTGGGTTTATATTCAAAAGAAAATAAAATGTTCTACCAAGAAGACACATGCATTCATATGTTCATTGCAGCACTATTCATAATAGCAAAGATATGGAATCAACCTAGGTGCCCATCAGTGGTGGGTTGGATAAAGAAAATGTGGTACATATACACCGTGGAATACTACACAGCCATGAAAATGAATGAAATCACGTCTCTTGCAGCAACATGGATGCAGGTGGAGGCCACTGTCCTAAGCAAATTAACTCAGGAACAGAAAACCCAATACTGCATGTTCTCACTTATATGTGGAAGCTAAACACTGGGTACTCATGGTCATAAAGATAGGAACGATAAACGCTAGGGACTACTGTGATGGCAGGCAAGGGACAAAAGCTAACTATTGGATACTATGCTCAGTACCTGGGTGACAGGATCAGTCATACCTCAAATCTCAGCATCACACAATATGCCTATGTAACAAATCTGTACATGTGCCCCCTGAATCGAAAATAAAAGTGTTTTTAATAATAAAAAATAAATAGTGTAAAAGCCATTCATGTCTTCCAAAATTACTATTCACTATGCTATGCTAGTCACTGTATAAGGGGCTGGTGACTCAGAAATAAAGATAGAGAAGTGGCTTAACAATTACAATCCATTAAAACAAGTGAGATGGAGAAGCACATTATGCTAGGGGCGGGAATTGTGTGTTAAGCCTGGGGAAAGTGAAAAAGAGAATGCATTGGATCTCCTATTTTTTAAAAGTATATATAACAGGTTTATTGTGCTGTAATTTACATATCAAAAAATCAACTTTTTTTTTTTTTTTCTTGAGACAGAGTGTTGCTCTGTCGCCCAGGCTGGAGTGCAATGGCATATTCTTGGCTCACTGCAACTTCCACCTCCTGGGTTCAAGTGATTCTCCTGCCTCAGTCTCCCGAGTAGCTGGGATTACAGGTGCCCACCACCACGCCCGACTCATTTTTGTATTTTTAGTAGAGACGGGGTTTCACCATGTTGGCCAGGCTGGTCTTGAACTCCTGACCTCACGTGATCTGCCCGCCTCGGCCTCCCAAATTCCTGGGATTACAGGCGTGAGCCACTGCACCTGGCCAAAGTCAACAATTTTTAAGTGTCTGACTCAGTAATTTTAGCATAATCATTACCACTGTCTAGTCCCAAAACAATTTTATCACCCCCTCCTAAAATGCGTAGGCACTAGCTGTCACTCCTCATTCTGCACACCCCATACCACTATCTAATCTGTGTCTGTTTCTATGTCTTTACCTATTGTGGACATTTCATACTTGCTATACTCTATCTTTTTTTATTCTAGCAATTCTAGTGGGTCTGAAATGGTATCTCACTGTGTTTCTGATTTGCATTTCCCTAATGATTCATGGTATTGAGCATCTTTTCTTTTCCTGTGCTTGTTGGCCATTTTATATCTTCTTTGGAGAAATGTCTGTTCAAATCCTTTGCCCATTTTTAATTCGATTTTCTGTATTTTTTTTTTTTTTTTTTTTTTGAGATGGAGTCTCGCTCTGTTACCCAGGCTGGAGTGCAGGCGCGCGATCTCTGCTCACTGCAAGCTCTGCCTCCCAGGTTCACGCCATTCTCCTGCCTCAGCCTCCCCAGTAGCTGGGACTACAGGCACCAGCCACCACACCCGGCTAATTTTTTGTATTTTTAGTAGAGACGGGGTTTCACCGTGTTAGCCAGGATGGTCTCGATCTCCTGACCTCATGATCCGCCTGCCTCGGCCTCCCAAAGTGCTGGGATTACAGACGTGAGCCACCACGCCTGGCCGATTATCTGTTATTTTCATGTTTGAGTGTAAGTGTTTTTTATATACACAAGTCCTTTATTAGATACATGATTTGCAGATATTTTGTCACATTCTTTGGGTTGTCTTTTCATTTTCTTGATGGTGTCATTTGAAGCCAAAAATTTTTATTTTAATGATGTTCCGTCGATCTATTTTTTTTTCTTCTATTGGGTATGCTTTTGGTGTAATAGCTAAGAAACTATTGACTAGTTCACGGTTACAAAGATTTATGCCTATGTTTACTTTTAAGGGTTTTACAGTTTTAGGCCTTACATTTAGGTCTATTATGCATTTCAGGTTAATTTTTGTGTATGGTGTGAGATGCAGATAGTGGAACAATTTAATTCTTTTGTATTTTTTGAGCTTTCTTGAAAATCAATTTACCCTAAATATGTAGGCTTATTTCTGGACTCTCAATTGTGTTGCAATTATCTATACGTCAATCTATCTTTGTGCCAATATCTCATATCTTGATTACTGTAACTTTACAGTAAGTTTGAAATTGAGAAGTATGAGTCCTCTAATTTTGTTGTTCTTTTTTGAGATTGTTTTGGTTATTCTGGGTTCTGTGGATTTCCACATGAATTTTAGGACCATCTTGTCTATTTCTTCAAGAAGGCAATTGAAATTTTGGTTGGGATTGCATTAAATTTGTAAGTCATTTGGGAGATTATTGACATCTTACCAATATTAAGCCTATTCAAATTCATAGACATGGGATTTCTTTCTATTTATTTAGGTATTGTTAAATGTCTTCAAATTATGTCTTATAGTTTTCAGTATTCAGGTCTTGCACTTTGTTAGTTAAATGTATTCCTTTTGATGCCATGGTAAAATGGAATTGATTTCTTAATTTCACTTTTGATTTGTTTTTTGTTAGTATATAGAAATGCAGTTAAATTTTGTGTATTGAGTTTGTATCCTGCAGCCTTGCTGAATATATTTTATTGGTTCTAATAGATTTTCTCGTGGATTCTTTAGGATTTTCAATATACAAGTTACGTCATCTGTGAATAGAGATAGTTTTCCAATCTTGAGGCTTATTTTTCTTTCTCATCTTCTCTCCCTGGCTAGAACTTAAGTACAATGTTGAATAGAAGGGGTGAGAGTGGACATTCCTATCTTGTTCCTAATCTTGGGATGGGGGACAGCATTTGGTCTTTCATAATTATGATGTTAGCTGTGCGTTTTATCAAGTTGAGGAAGTTTACTTTTATTCTCAATTGGTTAATGCTTTTAATGTGAAAGGCTGTTGGATTTTTAAAAGTGCTTTTACATCCATTGAGATGATCATATGTTTTTGTCTTTTATTCTATTAATATGATGCATTACACCGATTAATTTTGCATTTTGAACCAACCTGTATTACTAGAATAAATCCCACTTGGTGATGTTGCATAATCCTTTTTATATATTGCTATATTAAACTTGCTAGTATTTTGTTAAGGATTTTTGCATCTATTTTCATAAGCTATATTGTCTACAGTTTCCTTTGCTATGTGTGTGTCTGAATATCAGGGTTAAAACTGGGATCCTGTCATGAATTGGGAAGTTTCACTCCTATTTTTTGGAAAAGTTTGTTAAGGATTGGAGTTCATTCTTCTTTAAACATTTGATAAAACTCAACAATGAAGACATCTGGCATGGCATTTTCTTTACGGATGACTTTTCATTACTAATTTAATCTTTTTTCTTGTTATAGGCATATTTAGATGTGTTTCTTCTTGGGTTAGTTTCGGTAGATTTTGTCTTTAGAGGAATTTTTCCATTTCATATTGGTTGTTTAATTTATTGGCATACTCTTGCTCATAGTATTCCCTTATAGCCTTTTTTTTTGAGACAGAGTCTCGCTCTATCGCCCAGGCTGGAGTGCAGTGGCGCGATCTCGGCTCACTGCAAGTTCCGCCTCCCAGGTTCACACCATTCTCCTGCCTCAGCCTCCCGAGTAGCTGGGACTACAGGCGCCCGCCAGCAGGCCCGGCTAATTTTTTGTAGTTTTAGTAGAGATGGGGTTTTACCTTGTTAGCCAGTTTGGTCTCGATCTCCTGACCTTGTGACCCGCCCGCCTTGGCCTCCTAAAGTGCTGGGATTACAGGCGTGAGCCACTGTGCCTGGCCTATAGCCGTTTTTTATTTCTGTAAGATTGGTAGTAACATTCCTCTTTCGCTCCTGCTTTTAGTAATTTGAGCCTTCTCTCTCATTTTGTTACTCTAGCTAAAAGTTTGTCAATTTTGTTAAGTTTTCCAAAGAATCAACTTTTGGCTTCATTTTATTGATTTCCTATTCTCAATTTCATTCATCTCCACTCTAATCTTTATGTTTCTCTCCTTTCCGCTTGCTTTGGGTTTAGTTTTCTCTTCTTTTTCTCGTTTTTAAGGTAGAAGTTTCACTTAAAGATTTGAAAGCGCTCCTCTTTTTTAATACAGTCCTTTACAGCTATAAATCTACCTCTTAGCACTGTTTTCACTGCATTCCATAAACGTTGGTATGCTGTTTTCATTTTCATCCATCTCAAAGTATTTTCTCATTTCCCTTATGATTTCTTCTTTGACCTATTATTATCAGATTTTTGTTATTTAATTTCCACATACTAATAAATTTTCTAAATTTCCTTCTATTAAAATACCTAATTTCATTCCACTGCAATTAGAAAACATACTTTATTATTTCAATATTTTAAATTTATTGAGACTGGTTGAACAGCCTACCGTATTGTCTATCCTTGAGAATGTTTCACTTGGCAAAAATGTGAATTTTGCTATAGTTGGGTGGAGTGTTCCACAAATGTCTGCTTAGGCTAGTTGGTTTATACTGTTTTCAAGTCTTCTATTTCCTTGTTGATCTTATCCCTAATCATTCTATCAAGTATTAAAATGAAATATTAGAGTTTTGGAGTATTAATGTTGAATCATCTATTTCTCCCTTCAATTCTGTCAGTTTTTGCTTTATCTGTTTTGGGGGCTCCCTTGTTAGGTGTGTGCATGTTTATAAATGTTACATATTCCTGATGAATTGACTCATTATTTTAAAACCTCCTCCTTTTTCTCTAGTAAAACTTGTTGTCTTAAAGTATGTTTTGTCTGATATTAGCTCCACTCCAGCTCTCTTTTTAGTACTGTTTTATGGCATATATTTTCTAGCCTTTTACTTCCAACCTGTTTGTGATTTTAATCTAAAGCATATCTCTTGTAGACAACATATAGTTGCATCAGGTGTTTTTTATTTCCATTTTGCCAACCTCTGTCTTTTGATTGGAATACTTATTTCATTTACATTTAATGTAATTATTATAAAATAGGATTTATGCCTGCCATTGGGCTATTTGCTTTCTGTATATCTTATGTCTTTTTGTTCTTCTACTATAGACTTCTTTAAATTAAATAGATATTTTCTAGTATAGCAACTTTATTCCCTTATTGCTTCTTTTCCTACATGCTTTTGAATTATTTTCTTAGTGGTTGCTCTGGGGATTACAGTTAACATTATAACTTGCTACTATCTAGCTCAGATTAATACCAATTTAATTTCAATAGTATCCAAAATTTGCTCCAATGTAGCTCCACTATCTTTCTCCTTACTTCTCATTATGATTTCAAACAAATTATATCCTTGTACCTTATAAGCACATTCACACAGTTTTAAAATTATTGCTTTATACAGTTATCTTTTAAATTAGATAGGAGTAAAAAGAGTTACAAAAACTATATTTATACTGTCTTTTACAATTACCTATGTGTTTATCTTTACCAGTGCTTTTTATTTCTTTATGTAGACTTCAGTTTCTCTCTAGTGCCCTTCGATTCCAATCAAAAGAATTCCTTTTAAGTATTCTGTGTAGAACACACCTACTAGTGAACAAATTCTCTCATTTTTGTTTTTTTGGGCATGTCTTAATTTCTCATTTTTGTTTAAAATATAGTTTTGCTGAATATGGAATTTTTAGTTGACAGTTTTTCCCAGTACTTATATATATATAATCCCATTGCTTTTTGGTTTCTATGGTTTCTTAAAAGAAGTCGCTTATAAACTTTCATATGGTGAATAACTTCTCTCTGGCTGCATTTAAGATTCATTCTTTGTCTTTGTTTTTGTTTCTGGTAAAATATACATAGCATAAAATTTATCATTTAACCATTTTAAGTGTACAATTCTGTGGCATTCACATTAAGCACACATGTATTTCAAATTAAGTAAATTCACATGGTTGTTCAGTCATCACTACCATCTGATGTGATTTGCATATTCATCCTCTCCAAATCTCATGTTGAAATGATGTAATTTCCCTTGTTGGAGGTAGGGTCTGGTGGGAGGTATTTGGGTCGTGGAGGTGGATCCTTCATGAATGGCTTGGTGCCCTCCACATAGTAATGAGTTAGTTCTGTAGTTCATGCAAGAGATAATCATTTAAAGGAGAATGGCACCTCTCTTCCTCTCTCTGGCTCCCTTTCTTGCCATGTGACATGCCAGCTCCCCTTCCCTTCTGCCATGAGTAAAAGTTTCCTGAGGCCTCACTAGAAGCTGAGCAGACGCAGGTTCCATACTTGACAGCCTACAGACCTGTGAGACAAATACACCTCTTTTCTTTATAAATTACCCAGTCTCAGGTAATTCCTTTACAGTAATGCAAAATGGACTAACACACAATCCATCTCCAGAAATTTTTCATCCTCCCAAACTAAAATTCAACACCTATTAAACAATTACTCCCAAATCTCCCATCTTCCCAATGCCTGGAAGCTTCAATTCTACTCTTTGTCTCTATACATTTGGCTGTTTTGGGTGCCTCATATAAGTGGAATTGTACAATATCTGTCCTTTTGTGCCTGGCTTATTTCATTAAGGAAAATATCTTCAAGATTCATTTATGCTATACTATGTGTTGGAATTTTCTTCCTTTCATAGCTAAATAATATTCCATGGTATGGGTATACCACATTTTGTTTGTCTATTCATCTGCCAATGGACATTTGAGAAATTTACACCTTTTGACTATTGTGAAGAATGCTGATATATGAGCACTGGTGTGCTATTTATGGCTTCTGAGAGCTTGATTATGATGTGCTTACATGTAGATATCTTTGGATGTATTCTATTTGGAATTCTTTAAGATTCTCTTTTTTTTTTTTTTTTTTTTGAGATGGAGTCTTGCTCTGTCACCCAGGCTGGAGTGCAATGATATGATTTTGGCTCACTGCAACCCCTGTCTCCCAGGTTCAAGCAATTCTCCTGCTTCAGCCTCCCTAGTAGCTGGGATTACAAGCACCCACCACCGCACCCAGCTAATTTTTGTATTTTTAGTAGAGATGGGGTTTCACCATGTTGGCCAGGCTGGTCTTGAACTCTTGACCTCCGGTGATCCTCCCGCCTCGGCCTCCCAAAGTGCTGGGATTACAGGCTTGAGCCACTGTGCCCAGCTGGAATTCGTTAAGTTTCTTGAATGTGTAGATTTCAAATTTGTGTAGTTTTCAGTTTATTTCTTTAAATATTCTTTCTTCTCCTTTTGTCTCTCCTCTCCTTCTGTGACTTCCATTTTACCTGTATTGGTATACTTGATGATGTCCTATAGGTATCCGAGACTGTTTATTTTCCTTCATTCTTTTTTCCTTTTATTTTTCAAACTAGGTAATCTCAATTGACCTGTCTTAAAGTTCGCTGATTCTTTCTTTTACGAGCTCAAATCTACTTTGAATATGATGATAATTTTTCATAGTTTGATTATTTTCATTTTCAACTCCAGGATTTCTACTTGGTTCTTTTTAAATAATTTTCTTCTCTTTATTGATATTGTCTATTTGGTGAAACATCATTCTCATACATATCTTTAATTATTTGAACATAGTTTCTTTTAGTTTTTGAGCCTATTTATAACACCTAATTTAAAGTCTTTGTCTAGTAAGTCTGTTGTCTATGCTTGCTAAGAGAAAGTTTGTATTTACTGTGTTCCCCCAGTGTGTCCAAGGCATGAACCAGGCATGGGCACAGACCAAAGGCCAAGCTGAGATAAACAAGGGGTTGCTTTGTCCCTGGCTGATATGGGATGAATGTCACAGCCAGATGCCACTCTACCCAGATCAGAGGCATTGACTGCTATTCTACCTGTGTATGAGTCATACATTCCAATTTTTGTCAGTTTCATTTTGTTGTTGTTGAAAACTGGGCATTTAAAAAATAGAATGTGGCAACTATGGATATCAGATTCCTCACCCTTCCCCAGGTTTTGTTGTTGCAGGTATTGTTGTTTGTTTGCCTAGTTACTTTCTTTTTCCATTTTTCTTAGATGGAGTCTCACTCTTTTTGTCCAGGCTGGAGTGCAGTGATGCAATCTTGGCTCACTGCAACCTCCACCTCCTGGATTGAAGCGATTCTCCTGCCTCAGCTTCCTGAGTAGCTGGGATTACAGGCATGCACTATGTACTACCATGCCCAGCTAACTTTTGTTCTTGTTTTTTCTTTTCTTTTTTTTTTTTTCTTTTGAGACAAAGTCTTGCTCTGTCGCCCAGGCTGGAGTGCAGTGGCGCGATCTTAGCTCACTGCAAGCTTCGCCACCCAGGTTCACACCATTCTCCTGCCTCAGCCTCCTGAGTAGATGGGACTATAGGCGCCTGCCACCACGCCCGGCTAATTTTTTGTATTTTTAGTAGAGACGGAGTTTCGCCATGTTAGTCAGGTTGGTCTCCATCTCCTGACCTCAGGTGATCCGCCCGCCTCAGTCTCCCAAAGTGCTGGAATTACAGGCCTGAGCACCACGCCCAGGCATCTAGTTACTTTCTAGACGAACTCTGTAAAGTTTTTATTTGTTCGTGGCCACTGAATTCTCTGCTAGGTTAGCTTAGTTGTCAGCTAATGATTGGACAGATAATTCCTTGGATGATTCCCATCCAATATATTCCCACAGCCTTTTCTGAGTGCCTCTGTGTGCATGGTGAGGCATGCCTTCAGTGATCCAGTGTTTACAGCTGTGGACTTAACCCTCACTTGAGCTTGCACTTGTGCATAGTCTCAAGATCAGTAAGAAGTCAGAGTTTAGGGCTTCTACCTTTTCTGGAGAGGCACACAACCCCACACATGCACATTGCTTTCTAGATTTCTAGGGATATGTTTGAACTTTGTAAAGCCCACCACAGACCTCCCATTCTCCAGTTTTTACCTTAAGCTTTTTATTTTTATTTTATTTTTTGAGTTGGAGTCTTGCCTTGTCACCCAGACTGGAGTGCAGTGGCACAATCTCGGCTCACTGCAAGCTCTGCCTCCCGGGTTCACACCATTCTCCTGCCTCAGCCTCCCGAGTAGCTGGGACCACAGGTGCCCGCCACCATGCCCGGCTAATTTTTTGTATTTTTTAGTAGAGATGGGGTTTCACTGTGTTAGCCAGGATGGTCTCGATCTCCTGACCTTGTGATCCGCCTGCCTTGGCCTCCCAAAGTGCTGGGATTACCGGCATGAGCCACCGTGCCCAGCCAAGCTTTTTATATTTTGTATCTCTAAAAATGTGGCTGGGCGCGGTGGCTCATGCCTGTAATCCCAGCACTTTGGGAGGCCGAGGTGGGCAGATCACAAGGTCAGGAGATCGAGACCATTCTGGCTAGCATGGTGAAAGCCCATCTCTACTAAAAATACAAAAAAATTAGCCAGGCGTGGTGGTGGGCGCCTGTAGTCCCAGCTACTCAGGAGGCTGAGGCAGGAGAATGGCGTGAACCAGGGAGGCAGAGCTTGTAGTGAGCCGAGATTGCGCCACTGCACTCCAGCCTGGGTGACAGAAGGAGACTCTGTCTTAAAAAAAAAAAAAAAAATTGTGGGCTTAGATGTATTTTTTAATTAAATTGTATTAATTATTATTATTTTTTGAGACAGAGTCTCGCTCTGTTGCCCAGGCTGGAGTGCAGTGGTGCAATCTCAGCTCACTGCAAGCTCTGCCTCCTGGGTTCACACCATTCTGCTGCCTCAGATTCCCAAGTAGCTGGGACTATAGGCACCTGCCACTATGCCTGGCTAATTTTTTTTTTTAATTTTTATTTTTAGTAGAGATGGGGTTTCACTGTGTTTGCCAGGATGGTCTCAATCTCCTGACCTCATGATCTGCCCACCTCGGCCTCCCAAAGTGTGGGGATTACAGGCATGAGCCACCACTCCTAGCCTAAATTTTATTTTTTAATTGAAAAATAATTATACATATTCATGGGGGTACATAGTGATGTTTTGATATGTATATAACGTGTAGTAATCAGATCAGGGTAATTATCCTTTTAAGCTTTTTGTCAGCATCTTGTTAGTCCTAACTGCTAACATTGCTACAGGAATCTCCAATATTAAACAATTGTTGCTGATTGTTTTCCGCAAATTACCTAGAGGTAGAACTGTTCACAGAGATGGAACTCGGAGTCAGGTGAAATAAAGGCAAGTCTTGAAAAATTGAGTTTTTCAGTGACTTGCTAGACAGATCAAATAGTGACAGTTCTCTAGGGATGGGGCTTTAGGGGAACTCCAGCCCTGATCTGTCTCCTCTAGTGGCTGCAGGTTTTCAAGAGGGGCATGGGATTAGGGCAAGCAAAGATGCCACAAACCTGTTCTTATGAGATTCTGCTGTTTTTCTTGAATAAACCCTCCCCAGATTGTTGCAAGCCTTTAGTTAATTTCCAGAATTCCAACAAAATTGATTTTGGCAGTTCTTGGTAGCATTCTTATTTCTTTTATAGGAGAGTAGATATACAAAAGGCTTTGCTATTCTGGAAAACTGAATCTTGCAATGCAAGTAAAAGTCAAGCATGCAGAGAAGGCAATAAAGAGCATCCCAGGAAGTGGGGCTAGCAGAGTAGAGGTAGAAGCCTGAGAGAGGGTGGTTCACGAAGTGTGGCTCAATATGGCTGAGACAGAGGGTTCCCTTGGGAATGCACGCAGAAGATAAAGATGAAGATTTAAGCAGTGACCAAACCCAAGGGGCCTTTATTCCAGGTTATTTTTCTCCAGCTTTTAACATTTAAGATTTTAGATCATAATAGGGAAAAGCTGTGGTTCCAGGACAGTTCTTTCATTTGTCACCTATTTGCCTCCAGTTGCATCACACCACCTAGCTCCTGGGATCTGTAGATCACAATCTGCCACCTGTTCTCTCTTCTCCTCCCCAGGAATGAGAAAACACCAGCAGAACTGGGCCCACGGCCTCATGCTGACTGCTGGGAGGAATCTGGCGCTTAGCCCTTGCCTCAGAATGTCCTTTCCTCCCTAAAGCCCGTAGAACCAGAATGCGCTTTCTCGGGGTGAATGTACAGATGATTTGTTAGGTAAATTGGCAGAAACCTTAAGATTACAAGCAGAAAGATAGAGGGTCATCAGACTGTGCTTGCAGAGCTGGAAGAAGCTGTCTTCTACATTACAGGTTTTCCCCTCCTATTTTCCCTTGCGCTAACTCTGAAAACCTTCTTCATTTGGTAGCATGCCAAACCCACAATCTGCCTTTCACCCTTACAGATTTATGGCAAGCTGTATTTCACCTAAGAAATGTAGTGAAGAGATTATTGTGTGGGGATCCGATCTGGTCCAAATCCTTCTGATCCACCACTATGGACAAGTTGCTCCTAACCTTCCTCTCTGTTATCTCGTCTCCTCTTCTGTCAGATGACAATGATAATCCCCACCCCTGGCTGACCTAATACAGTCTAATACAGACTTTAGGAAAGTGACTTGAAATCAGAAAACTGTAAGCTCCTTGACAAAAGTTCCCACTTAAAGACAGGCTTTCTCCTTATCCTTACAAGGATGATTTCCGGCTTAACACGGATTTACAAATACCATGAGTTCCAGTTCTGAACTGTGTAGCTCTGCCCCTGAACATCCACAGGGGAAGCAATGCTTATTATTGTTGGGATTTCAGTCCAGATGAGAGAGTGCTAACTGCAGCAGGTGAGAAGGGCGGCGAGTGGGGAGGAGACCACAGGCCTGCTCCCAGCTGCACCCCTCACTCATTCCAGACAGACCAGGCATTGTGTTCCAAACCAGATTCTGCCCCTTAGATCCATGTGGGAGAAGGGAGCTCTGCTTTTTTTTTTTTTTTCGTTTAAACATGAGCAGTTTTACAAATAAAGTTCTTGCTTAAACTTTACTTAGCTATCATCCACGTAAGCTTTCTGGGAGAAACACCCGTGAGCTCGGCTGCTGCAAGCCCCTCGTGCCGCTGTGTGGGGTGAGTGAGCAGGTCTGAGTTTTTTTGTTTGTTTGTTTGTTCGTTTTTGAGACAGAGTCTCACTCTGTCACCCAGGCTGAAGTGCAGTGGCATGATCTCAGCTCACTGCAACCTCTGCATCCCAGGTTCAAGCGATTCTCCTGCCTCAGCCTCCCAAGTAGCTGGGATTACAGGCACCCACCACCACATCCAGTTAATTTTTTTATTTTTAATAGAGACAGGGTTTCACCATGTTAGTCAGGTTGGTCTCCATCTCCTGACATCATGATCCGCCTGCCTCGGCCTCCCAAAGTGCTGGGATTACAGGTGTGAGCCACCACGACCAGCCAGGTCTGAGTTTTACATTGTGCCCAGGTAGTGATGTGGAGGCACTTTGAGGGGAGCGGGCCCCACCCCAGGGAGCTCACACGGGATGCTGCTGGATCCACCTGGCTGGGAGTATAGGAACAGAGGGGAAGGAACAAGCTCCAAAATCTTTAGGAGATTCACTCGACTAATTTCATGACTTCTGGGTTGGGACAGAGTGGGAGAGGAAAGGGCTGGGATGGGCCTTGGGTTCTGGTTTGAGTCCCATCCACCAAAACAGTGAATGAGCCGGAGAAGGAAGAGGACCTTGGTTTAGAACGTGTCAAAGCTGGGTGTTTCCGGGATGGTCAAGCGACTGGATTCCATAGGCAGATGGACATATAAAGGGTCAAAGGCTGTTTTTGTTGTTTTGCTTTATTTTTTAGAATAATCATCATTGTAACACCAATCCTTATTAATTCAGGTCATCTTCACAACAAGATACAGATTCTATTATCCTGCTGATAGGCTGTGGGAGAACTGCTGGTAGAGAGGAAGAAGCCGGCAATGGGCGTGCCAGCTGATGATGAGTGGAACAAAGTCTACGAGGAGTGGGAGGTGGAAGCTTGGACGGAGCAGGTGGCAAGGAGAACTCATCCACTGAGACATAAGGAAAGAAGACGTCAGTGTGTTCACATGTGGGGCCTTGCCTGGTGGTTGGATGTTCTTGCCAAAAGAGGAACAATGAAGTGGATGGACTTGGGCAGGGGCCTTGAGGGCAATAGTGAGGTGTGGGACAGCCTCTGAGGGCAGTGAGTGAGGGGCCAGGCAGGAGCCCGTGTGTTCGCCGTGGCTCTTCTATGCTGCAGACTGGGAGGGAGGAGAGCAGAGATGGCTGGCCGCCTAGCCCAGCTCCATCCACCCTCTTTCTTTCCTTTTGTTTGGAGAGGCGATGTGACCAGCCAAAACTTCCATGTGTCTCAGCCTCTCTTGCATCCAGGGAAGGCATGTGTCAGAGTTCTGGCCAATGGGGTGGAAACAGAAGTTCTTAGCTTGTCTTTCCAGAAAAGATTTTCTTTTAAATTGGTTTGTGTTTTGTTTATGGGAATGCTCAGCTGGCACATGCCCTTTGCCCTTACCCTTCCTTCCCCTTTCCTACCTGGAATGCAGATGCAGTGCTGGAGGTGAAGCAGCCACATGGTGACCAGGAGGCAACAAGCATGAAGACAAAAGCCACGTGCTAACAAAGAGTGAATGAAGAGAAAGAGCCTGTTGGGAGCATTCTATGTGTACTTATTAGCCTTGTAGATTTCTTTTATGGGGGAATAAAATAAAACCTCCATTTAATGAAGCCACTGATGTCAGCTTTTATTACACACAGCCAATTGTAGGGTCAACTGATATGGAAGGGAAAACAGATTGTGGGGCTGCTCTAGGACTAGGGGTCTGCAAGACAGGGCAAAAGGGGGTGGAGTGTCTTGGTGAAATAGAGGATTTATAATCAACTGTGGGGCCTAGACAGATTAGGGAAGAACAAGAGGCCTACAGAAAGCTAGGAAACTGGAGGCATGGGGGTTAACTGCACATAGGAGTCTGTAAGCTTATTGTGGGAAGTTGTGGGTGCTAAGAGAGGGCAGGAACTTGGAACTGGGTGTTGATTCTGGTGTGGCCTATGACAGGTGTGACAAGGCCTAGGACGGATGCAAGAGACATGCAGGTCACTGTGAAGCCATGGAAGCCAGAACTTGCTCCAAGCCGGGCTCACAATGGGCAACCTTCTCGGGGATGCCTGAGACAGCTCAGTCAAGGTCAAAGCCAATTGCCCCTCCTTTCAAACCATGGCGGGCTTGTCGTAACTTCCTCAGTCCCATTGGGTGTCCTTTGGCTCTGTTCTTAGCCTGGCTTACCCTTCTCTTCTCTCCCCATCAAAGATAATTCCCACGGCAAGGGCATTAGTGGATATTTTTCAGAAACTGGCAAGGCTCCGTCAGTAATGTTTCCCTAGGACTGCAAATTTAAGCCAGTCTCTGAAACTCAGTAACCTGGTAGTAAATCATTATACTCTATTTTCCAAAGAAAATGTCACTTCTAGGATGGATATCCATTTTTGGCTCTTCATAAAATGACCAATGGCCCCATAATAAGACAGCCACTATAGAAACCAAGCCAGATCTGGATGAGTAACAGAGGCAGATATTAGTGGAGTGTGTACATTAAGGGCCTGGCTGTGCCCGCTCCTGCCCACAGCCCCTAATCAGCCAGTTGGCCCCTGAGAGCACCTAGGCCCTGGGCTGGTTTGATGGAAGCACTCCTTCTCTCTCATCCTCTGTGCCATTAGTCCTCTCCTTGTTTCTAACTTGTAACCAAAACAGTAATGTCCTCACAGCAGCTCCCTGTGTTCCTGCCAGCAAGGTCTCTACGGCAGTCTCGAGAATCTTCCGAAATCTCTCTTCAGACCCATTAGCTGGAGAGTGATAAAGCTCCAAGCTGTAAGACTGGGTGATTTGTTACCCGAGAAACATTTCATTTTAATTCTTTAAGAAATTGCTCAGAGTGATTCTTGGGGAAAAAGAAAAAAACAAAAAAATCCCATAGTTGAATCTTTTCATAGTCAAAACCACTTGCTGTTAAAATCATTGACTACATTTTTTCTGGAATGCTTGACTGATTACACTCGCTCTTCTCCAGAAATATTGACGGTTTCTCAGGCTCTGTTGGCTCCCCAAGCACACATAACACACAATCCTTGACAAAATCACTAAAGGAATCATTTATATGGGCTAGAAGACTGCAGGTCTGCCTGGAGAATTGCATTATTTCTTATCTCAACTATACTGCTGTCACCTTCTAAGGGGGCCTGCTGCACGGCTCCCTGGAGACTCCCACCGCAGGGCCAGAAGCTGCTGGCTGCAGCTGCCTCATGCCAAGGGCTGTGTATTAGTCATGAGACAGAGGAGTAGAGGTCCTGGTCAATTCTTTCCCTCCAGAGGGTGGTTCCACACTGTCCCAGGGGACACTGGAGGCCACATGGGCTTCGATAGGATACTGAGTGACAAAGAAATGGTTCAGAGTGCCTGTTCAGGACCGGGACATGCCTGGCCTTGCCTAGTTAGCCAGCATCTGCCTAACCCTTACTTCCTCATCTAGAATATTGTTCCCCACCTCATTTGATTCTTTCGGGGACTGCTATGGACTGAATGTTGGTGTCTCTCCCAGACTCACATGTGGAAATCCTAATCCCTCATGTGATAGTATTAGCAAGTGGAGCCTTTAGGAAGTAATAAGGGCACAAGGCTGGAGCCTTCATGAATGGAATTAGTGCCTTTGTCAAAGGGGTCCCAGAGAGCTCTCTGGCACTCTCTCCACCAGGTGAGGACGCAATGAAAAGACAGCAGTCTGCAACGCGAAAGAAAACCTGACCATGGGGGCGCCTGATCTTGGACTTCCAGGCTCTAAAACTGTGGGAAATAGATTTCTGTTCTTTCTAAGCCACCCCATCCATGGCACTTGGTTACAGCAGCCCGAACTGACTAAGGATGAAATCAGATTAGGGCAGGGCGTGGTGGCTCATGCATACAGTCCCAGCACTTTGGGAAGCCAAGGCAGGTGGATCGCAAGGTCAGGAGTTCAAGACCAGCCTGACCAACATGGTGAAACCCCGTCTCTACTAAAAATACAAAAATTAGCTGGGCATGGTGGCACATGCCTGTAATCCCAGCTACTCAGGAGGCTGAGGCAGGAGAATCATTTGAACCTGGGAGGCGGAGTTTGCAGTGAGCCGAGATCGCGCCACTGCACTCCAGGCTGGGTGACAGAGACAGACTCCATCTCAAAAAAAAAAAAAGAAGAAATCAGATAAAACAGTTAAAGAGCTACACACAGTGCCACTGCCTGGCATTCTGTAAACTGTCCATAAAGGGTCACTGATATTCTTGCACTTGATGGCAATGTTCTCTGGGAGGCTAATGCAATTTTGATCCTGAACCAAACTGGAAAATAACATTACTCCTAAAATGCATGCAAACATATGCTTACTTGAAAATTAGTGGTTCTTAACCCAATTATGTATCTGGAGTACGGAAGGGAAAGAGAGTGCAGGGAATGTCTATTAGATTTATAATGCAAACAACCCAAAGTAAACATCGAAGAAAACTTCTTGGCTCCTGGTTGAATGTGCAGGAGACACGGTGGTTCCTAGGAAGGGGCCAAACCCGTGGGGGATGCCAGACATTTCCTAAAGGTGGGCTGTGATGACAGATTTCTACAGTAATTAAAGGAAGCCTGGGTTTGAAGTTTGAGAAACACTAATACATATGTTGAAATATTTTATAGCGCATTGCTCTATATTTTTATTGTTTTCAGTAAATATTCATGAAACATCCAATCAGCCTCTGAATGCCCTTCAGAATAGGGAAGAAATACCCCAAGCTTCCTGTATTCTCTCATGCCCTGGTCAATAGGAAGCACCAGGCAGAATCCTCTACCAAGGAATGTTTATTTAGAAAAAAACCAACAAATATTTATTGAGCACCTACTACATGCTAGTCACTGTTTCAGTGTGGGGGATAGAGTGTCTCTTGTTCAGTGGTGAACAGGAGAAAGTGTCTATCCTTATGGAGTTTACATCTAGTCAGGGAGATAAACACTGAATAAACAACAAATAATATAATTTAAGATGATGATAGGTGCTGTGCTAGTCAGGGTTCTCCAGAGAGACAGAAACAGTAGTATGGATGGATAGGTAGATAGGCAGATAGAGAGATAGATTTACAGGTAGATGAGAGGGGATTCATTAGGGGAATTGGTTCACACAACTATGGAGGCTGGGAAATCTTACGACAGGTTATCTTCTGTGAGTTGGAGACACTGGGATGCCAGTAGTGTGGCTCAGTCTAACTCCAAAGCCTCAGAATCAGGGATGCTGATTCTGCAATCACAGAGTTACAAGGACATAACTCTCAGTGTGAGGCTGAAGGCCTGTGAACCTGGGGGCCTCTGATGTAAATGCTGGAATCCCAAAGCCAGAGAGCCTGGAGTTCTGATGTCCAAGGGTAGGAGGTGGGGCATGTTTCAGCTTCAGGAGAGAGAAAGAGAACATCCTTTTCTCTCCGTTTTTTGTTTTATCCGGGTCCCCAGCTGGTTGGATGGTGCTGTTCATGCTGAGGCAGATCTTCCCCACTCAGTTCACTGACCAGTCTCCTCTGGAAACGCCCTTATGGACACACCCAAGGTAATGCTTTAGCAGTTCTCTAGGTATTCCTTAATCCAGTCCAGTTGACACCTAAAATTAACCATCACAGGCACTAAGAAAGACATAAAAAGAAGTCCCAGGGAAATTTGTATTGGGGCAGGGGCTGCTGTTTTAAATAAGACAGAGATGGCCTAACTGAAAAGGGGAATTCTGAATCATGATAATAAGTGGATCATGGGAAGGCAGAGAGAAAAGCAGCAAACACTTTGGATGCTTTTGGTTATAAGCAAAAATCTCTACTGAAGAAAAATAATGCCTTTAACAATAAGGACATTTGTCATCTCACATAACAGGAAGTTCAGAAATATGACCACCATCAGGGTTGGTTGATTTAGCAGCTCATCAGTATGAGGTGGTCTGTCTTTCTACTTGGCCATTTTCATCATGGATACCCACTCTTGGTATCCAGCAGGATGGGGCACCCGTATGAGACCCTCTCCACCCCTTAGCAGTGAGGAAGCTCTTCCTAGATGCTCCCCTGCTGAATTCCTCTCCCTTTTTGCCAGCCCAGCATGGTTTAGGCTTGTCCACTTCTGAGTCAATGACTGTCCAGGGAAATGGAATTATACTTGACCCTTGAACAACTCGGGGGCTGGGGTGCCAACACCCTGCACAGCCAAAAATTCAATAACTTTTTACTCCTCCCAAACTTCACTACTAATACTCTACTCTTGACAGGAACCCTAGTCAATTGACACGTTTTGTATTTTATGTGTATTATATACTGTATTCTTACAATAAAGTAAGCTAGAGAAAGAGTGTTATTAAGAAAATCATAAGGAAGAGAAAATATATTTATTATTCATCAAGTGGAAGTGGACCATTATAAAGATCTTCATCCTCATCATCTTCATGTTAAGTAGGCTGAGGAGGAGGAAGAGGAGGGGTTGGTATTGCTGTCTCAGGGATGGCAGAGTTGGAGCACGTAGAAGAGATGGAAGGGGAGGCAGGAGAGGCAGGCACACTCGGCATAACTTTATGGAAATAACATTGTCATTTCTATCTTTTTTGCTTTTTTATTTATCTAAAAATGTTTCAGTATGATACCAATCCTTATTCCATTGTTTGCTTTAGTTTCAGTGCCCATATCATAGAAGGGTCTGTGTTGTAAGAGAAGTCAAAAGGAGTCTTGAATAATCAAAACCCTTCTGCCAGATTGTCTCATATCAATTTTTTTCTGGCACCGTTTCTCCTAAACCTTCTTCCTCATAGCTTAGCGCTGGTTTGGAAGCACTCATCTCCGTTAAGTTGTCTTGTGTTCATTCCTCTGGTGTTGTATCTATTAGCACTTGAATTTCTCCAAGATCCACATCTGAAAACCCTTTATCTGCTACTTTTTTAGCCATACCCACAATCTCTTTCATGATTTCCTTGATTGACTTTATCAAAAATCCTATGAAACCATGCACAACATCTGGAAACAGTTTTCTCCAACAGGAATTAGTTGTTTTGGGCTTGATGGCGCTCATGCTTTTCCTACAACAACGACACCTTCAGTGGTGTAATCCTTCCAGACTTGCAAGATGTTCTTTCTGTTGGGGTTTTCCTCCATAGCGTTGACATCCTTTCCATAAAGTGCCATGCGTAATAAGTTTTAAAGGTCTTCATGGCTCCCTGAGTTAGAGTCTGACATGAGATATTGCATTTGGGGGCAAGTAGACCACTTCAATGCCTTCAGGGTTGAACTCCTGGGGTTCTGGGTGGCCAGGGGCATTGCCCAATATCAAAACAAACTTTAAAAGGCAATCCCTTACTAGCAAAATACTTTCTGACTTCAGAGACAAAGTATTCATGAAACCAATCCAGATTCTTGTTGTCCAGGCCTTCTTTTTGTACAGCCAAAGACTAGCAGGTGGTGTTTATCTTTTCCCTTCAAGGCTCTGGGATTAACTACTTTATAGATAAGGACAGTCCTGATCATAAACCCAACTGCATTTGCAACGAACAGTAGAGTTAGCCTATCCCTTCCTGCCTGAATCCTGGTGCCGGATTATCTTCCTTACTAATAAATGTCTTTTGTGGCATTTTTGTCCCCAGAATAGGGCACTTTTGTCTGCATTAAAAACCTATTCAAGCAGGTATGTTTTCTCCTCAATGATAGTTGCATCTGGGAACTCATCTGGTGCCTCTTGGTCAGCAAAAACTGCTTCTCCTGTTATCTTGACATTTTTAAAAAGCCAAATCTCTTTCCAAAGTTATCAAACCATCCTTTGCTGGCATTCAATCCTCCAGCTTTAGATCCTTCACCTTCCTTTTTCTTTAAGTTATCATATAATGACTTCTCTTTTTCTCAAATCATATTAGAATCTGTGGGAATGCCTTTCTTACAGCAATCCTATACCCATATAAAAGCTGCATTTTCAATACAAGATAAAAAGGTGTTTCACCAAAAGTGCAAAGTTTTCACACCTGCTGGCAGATCTTCTACAGTAGCTTCAGGAATTTCCTTTTCTTTTTTTTACAACGGTCCTTATTCTGGATTCATTTATCTTGAAATGGTGGGCAACTGCAGCTGCAGAACTCAATCTATGCTGCATATCAAGCAATTCAACTTTTTCTGGTAATGTTATGACTTTTCTCTGCTTCATGGGGCACTTCCAGCATCACTACTGGCATTTTATTTGGGTCCCATGGTGTTACACAAGGTTTTTGGTATTGCACTAAACATGATGAAAAATACACAAGAGCTGCAAGAGGTCTTTTTGCTACAATAAGCAATTTACTGGATGGATGAACTGCTCATGTGGAGATGGTTACTGTCACACAGCATTTTAAGTGGGTACCCACAGCACTTGAGCTCACCGGAACAGCAACAAGACATGACTACTGATTTATCACAGCCATACAGTGTGTACTACAGTTAGTTTTATGCAATTATGATTGAATACTGCATCTTTACATCTGTGTACATTTCTCCTGACTGTGAATGGTTCCATGTACAGTTTGTGTTTGTGTGTGTAAGTTTTGTTAAATTTTAACTTTTTATAATAGACATGTACATTTTATGATAGTAAATGATAAACTAGTATCTACATATATTATATGCACTCATGACATACCCAGTTTTTCCTTTTTTTGTTATTTCTAAGCCATGCAGTTTATCTATCTGTGAGTTTTTTCAAATTGTCACAAATCTCCAAAATTTTTTTCAATATATTTATTGGAAAAAGTCCGAGTGTAAGAAAGTAGACCCATGTAATTCCAACCCGTGTTGTTCAAGGGTCAACTTTACTTGGAATGGCCTGGAATAATCGCCTGCACTATGTATGTAAGACAATCCACACGATCTCTGCTCTAGGCAAGTGCAGGCTTGGCAAGTTCAAGTTCAAGAAAGGCTCCTGTGGCCAGAATAAAATGAGCACTGGGCAAGAGAGGTTAATTTAGCATAGCAGCTTGTGTGTCTTGATAAGGAATAGGGGAAGCCATACCAGGGAATTATTCAATCTGATTTGCATTTTTAAAAGAGGACATTTAACACTCCCCAGATTGGGATAGAACCGGAGCAGCCTAGGGGTGGGAACGGGGGATAGGATCAGAGGTCACATGGTATTTCTCTATTAGGTGTTGTAAAAGATGGGGCTAACATTCACATCAGCCAGCCCAGTGGCTCACACCTGTAGTCCCAGCACTTTGGGAGGCCGAGGCAGGAAGATCCCTTAAGCTCAGGAGTTCAAAACCAGCCAGGGCAACATAGTGAGACCTCATTGCTACAAAAATAAAATAAAAAATTAGCCAGGCATGGGCCGGGCGCAGTGGCTCACCCCTGTAATCCCAGCACTTTGGGAGGCCAAAGTGGGAGGATCACCTGAGGTCAGGAGCTCGAGACCAGCCTGACCAATATGGAGAAACCCCATCTCTACTAAAAATACAAAAAAAAATTAGCCAGGAGTGGTGGTGCATGCCTGTAATCCCAGCTACTCGGGAGGCTGAGGCAGGAGAATTGCTTGAACCTGGGAGGCAGAAGTTGTAGGGAGCTGAGGTCGCGCCATTGCACTCCAGCCTGGGCAACGAGGGCAAAAGTCCGTCTCAAAAAAAAAAAAAATTAGCCAGGCATGATATTGCACACCTGTAGTTTCAGCTACTTGAGAGGCTGTGCAGGAGGAAGGCTTGAGCCAAATAAGTTGAGGCTGAAGTGACCTGTGATCATGCCACTTCATTCCAGCCTGGGTGAAAAAGCAAGACCCTGTCTTCAGAAAGAAACACACACCTTAAATAGGAGAGAACCCCCCCCCAGCTTCTCCAAGGAGAGTGGAAGTATTGAGGTAAAGAATGGCAATATAATTCCTAAATTATGCAACCTTTAGCCATAAGCCATAATGCAGAGTAACTCAACCTCTAGTTTACGCCAAAGTAGCATAGCTACAATTATTCTTGGTGGACAACCAGCCCATGATATTGTTCTAGAAAAAGACAACAGTTAAACCAAAGAATGGGCCAGGCACGTTGGCTCAAGCCTGTAATCCCAGCACTTTGGGAGGCCGAGATGGGTAGATCATGAGGTCAGGAGATTGAGACGATCCTGGCTAACATGGTGAAACCCTGTCTCTACTAAAAATACAAAAAATTAGCTGGGCGTGGTGGTGGGCACCTGTAGTCCCAGCTACTGGGAAGGCTGAAGCAGGAGAATGGCCTGAACCCGGGAGGCGGAGCTTGCAGTGAGCAGAGATGGCACCACTGCACTCTTGAGTTTAGACTGGAAAAAGCCATAAAATCCATCTGAAAGGACAGCCAGTGCCCTCCTCCAAGCCAGTGAGAACTTGGGTTCTCGTTCCATTATTCCATGTCTACATAGTCCTTCTATGTCCTACATGGGCTTCATTATGTTGGTTCACACACCTGACCGAGCATCAGAAACTGCTGGGGCAATTGATCAAAATCCAGCTTCCTAGGCTGGACCCAGACCTGGAAAATCCAGATCTTCACAGGTAGGCTCATGAATCTTTAACAAGGTCCCAAGTGCCTCTGCTGGTCAGTCAGGGGTGGGAACCCCTGCACCATAAGGGAATATTCCAGACCAAGAAGATCATCAGGGCTGGAAAGAGCTGAGCGCTGCCCTGGGCTATCCTTTAACTCCTCTGGGCCTGTTTCTCACTGTGAATAGGAGACTGATGAGATAATCTCCAACACTCCTCCCAGCTTAAAATCCTATGACTGTGTAATTCATCTTCACATCACTATATCCATGATGGACGACCAGTAAGTACTTCATGTTGGAATGAAAAAGTGGTCAGGCATAGTGGCTCACACCTATAATCCCAGCACTTTGGGAGGCCGAGGCGGGCGGACTACTTGAGGTAAGGAGTTCAAGACCAGCCTGGCTAACGTGGTGAAACCCTGTCTGTATGAAAAATACAAAAATTAGCCGGCTGTAGTGGCACGTGCCTGCAATCCCAGCTACCTGGGAGGCTGAGGCAGGAGAATGGCTTGAACCCGAGAAGCAGAGGTTGCGTTGAGCTGAGATTGCAGCACTGCACTCCAGCCTGGGTAATAGCACAAGACTCCATCAAAAATAAAGAAAGAAAGAACAAGAAAGCACCAAGGAGTTTTGTGCCTGTGGTCAAAAAAAGAGAGAAGAAAGTTAGCGAGGCTGGTTTCAGGCACTATATCCGTGGTCAAAATGTTACATGAAAGCTCTTGTGTATTGAGCCCACAGAGGAGGGTTTCCCTTGCATTTTTGAAGCCATACACATGTTCAATATGGATTTACTAGCCAAATCACTTCCCTTTAAACCTAATAGTAATAGCTAGAGTATAGGGAACATCTACCAGCACTGTCCTGGGAGATTTGAATCCTTATCATAATCCTAGGAGGTAGGATTATCCCCATTTCACAGAGAAGAAAGCTGAGGCTCCTAAAGGTTAGCTTTGGCCCAAAGTCACACAGCAGAGGGGGATTCAAACAGTTGGCTCTATCTTTTAACCCCTGACCCCACAGGGCCCAGGGCTACGGAGTGATGGGAGAGCAGTCTACTGAACTAGCTGCATATCTGGGGATTCGATTCTGGTGGCATTGGGACATCCCTCTGACCCTGGGGACTGTCAGGAGAGATTCCCATTCATTCCCTGGAGTACTCCCCTTGGATGTGGTGTCAGCTATTTTCCCTTTGCTCTCAGGATGCCCTCTCCACCTTCCCCATCCTGCTGTGAGCTCTGGGAGCCAGCAGCGTGGGCCATCTCAACCTCTCAACCAGCTGCTTTTCCCTCTGGGGCCAGCTGGGTTGGACCAATGGATGGCAGCGGCAAGAGCTCAGAGAGTGGGAGAGTGAGGCCAGGGGGATTTCTTCCTTGCTTCTGCCAAAGCCCCAGCCCCTGTGGGCCAGCCCTCTCCCACAGCCAGCAGTCCCTCCCGCACCCCCACAGGCCTGAGGATGGCATCCTGCTCTGCTCTGACTTAGCCCTGTGTGCTCCAGCTCCTCATCCTGGCTTTCCTGCATTGGGCCCCTGCTGTTGTAAGCAGTCCTGTTATAAAAGGCCCCTCACTCACCCATTAAGGTGTGTCTCTTTCCTAGCAAAATCTCAACAAATACATACCTTCTGGGATGCCCTCAGGGGGATGCTCCCCACTCCCAGGGGACCCCTTCCCTGCCTCAGCAACCCAGTGCAGTCTGGTGTGGAAGGGCTGGGTTTGAGCATGTGTGTGCAAGTGTGTGTGCAAGCATGCACATGAGTGTGTGCAGGTGTGTGCATGTGTATGAGCATGCACAAGTGTATGTACAAGCACGTGTGAGTGTGTAAGGGCATGTAAGTGCCTGTGTGTGAGTGCATGTAACAGTGTTAGTGTGAGAGTGAGTGTATGTGGGCGAGCATGTACAAGTGTCCACAGACTCCCACAGCAGCCCATGGGCCCAGGTGCAGCTTCATCAGCTGCCCGAGACCACATCCAGGTAACACCCTCCAGCTCCTCCCCAGCTACAAACACCGACCCCCGGCTCCCAGGAGATCCCCAGCAGCAGCATCCCTACGCCTGCCCCTGCCCCTTGAATAAGCTACCAGTCCTGGAGTGACTCCTCTGCACTGGGCAATACGCCTGGGTACTTTCTGTACACGTGCATTCTACCCGGACCATGATGCAGTGAGGTGACACGGTGACTCAAGTCTTTGCTGACTCACCACGCTTCCCCCACAGCCTTCCATGGAAGAATGTGGGGCCATTAAATTATGCCACAGCCCTGTCCAGTGCTTGATTCAGGGATGGGATTGGGGCCACAGCCAACCCAATCAGAGCCCCCCGTGGGCACTTTCTGGCTGGCCCTGGAGGGAACACACCTCTTCTGACTCCCAGACCCACAGTTGCCTGGACGTGGAGTTCCCTGTGGCCTTGGCCCCAGTGATGTGCATGACACAGTCAGAGAGAATGAGGTAACATGACAAGGAGGAAGACAGGACAGATTCAAACCCGAGGTGGGTGTGCCCTAAGCTCCACCCCTGCCCTTGTAGTACAGGAGCCAATGCCCCATTTCTGGTTAAGCAATTTTGAGTGGATTCTCTGTCTCTTGTAACAGAAAAAGGCCTGAGTACCAGCAAGATATTATTATTTTCCTCATTTGACACATGAAGACACTTAGGTTCAGAGAGGCTAAATGACATGCCCAGGGTCCTACATGGATACAGGTCAGAGCTGTGACTAGAACCAGGTCTTTGTTCATAGTCCCTGCTTCCAACACTATAGCCCTATGGTCAGACTCTCTGGGGACAACTTCCAGTGCTTCCTCTGTCCAATCAAATCCCATTTGTTCTGCAGGAAAATTACACCACCCTAGAAAATGGTGAGTAAAAGGAACAGAGGTCCACAGGGGATGGGGAGTGGGGATGATTGTGGGAAAAACAACCTGCTAGGACCCAGGATGTCAGATGACATGGATGGCCTGGCTCTTTAAAAGTTCCTGTAAAGCCTTTCTCTAAGCAGGGCTGCACCGGAGCTTCTATGTCTCTGCAGAAGCAGGCTTGAGAAAGGCGGGCCCAGGTCTTGGCCTTTTAGGAGCACACTAGGCACTGTCACCCACCCAAGATCCGAAGGCAGGGCTCAGCTATCTGCTATGTTCACATGTGTATCACACCCTAGAAGCACAAAGCGAACTCGTACAAGAAGAATAAGCTGGGTTTCAGAACTACGAGCCCATGAAAAGGAAACATTAAAGATTTAGGTTGTTTTTATTTTCTCAAAAATAAAAAAAAAGTCACCCCTGCTGTTTAAACTGCATGCAAAGGTGTTTCCAAATCAATCCCTCAGCAGCTGTAAAAATCCATGTTGATCCACTCCAGCAACCCTGAATGAGGATCAAACCTCCTGAGAGAAGGACTGATTGGTTCGCTCTCTAAATAGACTGTTTGCTCTGTCATTCAACACCCGCAAATGTTTCTACCACTGATCATTGCTAAGGTCAAATTGGATAAAACATATTAAGATATGATCAGATTTTGTTTTGTATTCAAAACGCCTTACAGGAGCAACACAGCCTGCTGTCCTGTGGCTGCAGCCTTCTAGGGAAATGCAATGGGCACAGGTTTGCAGCTTTACTTTGCATGCATGCTGCGTGGAGGGGAATTTGCTGCGGGTTGATGTTGTCCTGACTTTCTGGCGATGTGCAGACATCCAGGAGAATCTGCACAAAGACTGCTTAAGCAAACAGTCAGGCAGAAAAGGACTCTTGCTCTCTCTTGTTTCTAACCACTCCCCTCCCAGCATCGTCTATTTCCCCATCATCACAGTGACCCAGCAGCCTGTAGCTTCCCTATCTCTTTCCTTCGGCTTTTCTTAACGGATGTTGCCTGACTGCATCAATCCCAGATAGGAGCGCTAATGTGATGGGCAGGGTTTGGGAGCTGGGGTAGAAGGGTGCTGTGCTCTCTATTAGTGTCCAACTTACGCATCCTCTTTGTGCCTTGGTTTCTCCATCTACAAAGTAATGAAAATGAAAATGTCCAATTCCCAAGCCTTCTGTGAAGATAATTGAGATTACCGAGACAGAGCAACTGGCATTGTTCTCTGGGTATGGTGAACACCCAGTGGAGGTAGGTGATAAGATTATTTTCATTATTGCCCATGTTTGCTTCAAAAACTTACCCTTGTCACTTATCTTCGGTCTAGTATTCCAAGCTCCGTCGCTGTCTGTAGGTCTCCCCAACCTAATTTTTCACTTCTGCCCTAAAAGCTGACTTGCATCCAGAACTACTCACGTCCAGTTGCCTTCATCCAACATTGGTAGAAGTCCTATTAGGTCCCAGGCGCTGTGCTGGGTGAGGGCAAATAAAATGAGGGGCACTCCTCTTATCTCCGTGGGAGGAAACAAAGCTCTCCTGCACTCCCTCACTTTGCCATAAGTCGCTGGTGGTCTCCGTTACTCAATTTTTTTTTTTTTTGAGATGGAGTCTCACTCTGTCGCCCAGGCTGGAGTGCAGTGACACGATCTCGGCTCACTGCAACCTCTGCTTCCTGGGCTCAAGTGATTCTCAGCTTCCCGAGTAGCTGGGATTACAGGCACCGTCTGCCACCACACCCAGCTAATTTTTGTATTTTTGGTAGAGACGGGGTTTTCGGCCATGCTGGCCAGACTTGTCTCAAACTCCTGACCTCAGATGATCTCCCCACCTCGGCCTCCCAAAGTGCTGGGATTACAGGCGAGAGCCACTGCACCTGGCCCATTCCTCATTTTTTTAATTGATATAATGGTATAGGTATGCCGCTACCCACTGTGGAGAGAGGTGGGCTGTTGATGACAACATTGATAATGGTGGAAAAGTAAGTGAATTGATAGAAGAACTATAGGAACATAGTTTAATGGATAGTTTATTCTGTATGTATATGCTTGTTTCTCCTCTCAAAATGGCCAAAGAATGCAACATAGGAGTTCTGGTACGGAAGTCTAATTGTGATTTAATTGGAGTTTACAAAGAAGCAACAGTTCTTAGAGGCAGCTCAATGGTAAGTCTAGGTGGTGGCCTGAGTCTTACCATCAATCTGCTGAAGGATAAGGATGGATGACCTACAGTGCCTTCGTCTGTGCTCCCAAACAGCCCTCAGCACACTGCCGTAACCATCTGTTTGTGTGTTCGTCTCCCTGATAAACCTCCAAGCTCCATGAATGCTGGGGCATTGTCCTATTGCCTATAATGTGTCCAGTTCCGGATAAACTGAACTTATGAGGACAAAGAGGTTGATCACCCCATACATTTCAAGAAAACACTTGCTGCTCACGTGAAAGGACAAGGGAAATATCACTTCCCAACAAAGAGTCCAGGAGAAAATAGAGGTATTTATTACTTAGAACTCTTCAAGTGTAGAATATGGGATTTGCTACTCATGCAAGCAGGCAGCAAAAAGTAACATCAAACTCAGGGCCTCTAGGGTGAAATGTGTACCTCCACGATACACAATATGATCACTAAGGTGAGGGCAGAAAATGTTAGGACTTTCCATTTAGTTTAAAGTCATCATTTAAACATTTGTGATTTATGTATGTTTATGATTTGGATAACATATTAGCATTTAAATATGTATATATCTAAATATGTAGAATTTTTTTTTTTTTGATGGAATCTCGCTCTGTCACCCAGGCTGGAGTGCAGTGGTGCAATCTCGGCTCACTGCAAGCTCCGCCTCCCGGGTTCACGCCATTCTCCTGCTTCAGCCTCCCAAGTAGCTGGGACTACAGGTGTCGGCCACCATGCCTAGCTAATTTTTTTGTATTTTTTTTTTTTTAGTAGCGACAGGGTTTCACCATGTTAGTCACAATGGTCTCGATCTCCTGACCTCGTGATCCGCCCACCTCGGCCTCCCAAAGTGCTGAGATTACAGGTGTAAGCCACTGCACCAGTGAGCCACTGCACTACACAAATATAAATGTATTTTTATATATTGAGGATGCTTAAAATTTTTTATTGATTGCATATACAATACAAATGTTTGGAACAGTGATTCCATTGAACATATTGACCTGAATATTTATTATATAACATCTGAACTGTATATAACTCCTTATAAGTTTTAATAAATAGGAGGATGGAGAGATGGATGGATGGATGGACAGTTGGATGAATGGATGGGTAGGAGGATGGATAGGAGGATGGATGGGGCATGGATGGATGGATAGATGGATGGATAGATGGTCAGATGAACAGTATTCACTTATACTTATTTTAACCTGGGGTTCATACAAAGGTGTCAGGGATTCTGAGAACTCCCTGAAATTGCACACAACATATCCCAAGGAGGATCATGCCATTGCAGGGCAATTGGAACAGAAAAGTCCCCTACTGCAGATTTTTATATGAGAAAGAAGGGAAAGGTTGTGACAGTAGGAGCAATATGAACATGATTCTGGAATTGAGTTTTCTCCTTATCATAGATTTAATTCAATCCTGAAGCAGGGGTTGTAATTTTTAATACCAATGAGCAATACTGGTAAACATGCTATTTAGCTTTGAAAACCATATCAGAAGATGAGGGCTTTCAATTTATTTATGTATTTGGTATAACAAAAAAAGTCTAGGGCCTAGCAGAGTTCCTCACTCAAAATAGGTTATTGAAAAATATTTGTCCCATTGAATTCTTTCGCCTCCCCCAAGCTTAAGGAGCACTTGAAGATGGAACACCTACAGCACGAGAGTGATTTTCATTCTTTGACACCAGTGTGGGTCGAGGGACCAGGAATCTTCCACTCTGTCCAGAATGTCTTGTTTTCCTCCCTGTTAAAATTTCAGCAGCAAAAAAAACCCAAACCAAAACAAAACATACACCATGATAAAGCCATCATGATGATGAACAGTGGCCTTAATTGGTATTAAAGGATATTTATGTCAGTATGACTAAGTTAAAACCCCTAATTGATTGGAGACACTTAAGTAATAGAATCCATGGAGTCCCATTAGTATTGCATTGACATATTAGCATATCCTCTCCTTGATGGCAAAAGGATACGGTTGGGAGCTTCACACTGTAGCACATCCAGGGTAAGATTTCTGACCTTAGATTTATGTTATCTAAAGCAACAAACCCAGCTGCTTACTTCGTGGTCTGAATTACAGATTTTCCATTTAGCCGGACACCATGAATCTGCTGCTACAATTATGTCTACAATTACAACCCCTTGAGTGCATATGGCATTCTAATGCAGTTGTTTACTTTATACTGTGGCCTTTCCTTGGAGTAAAAGTGCATCGGCAGCCCCAGCTCCCTCTCCGCTGGAAGGTGCTGCACGTTGTTACTTGGTAGAGCTGTCAACTAGACAGATGCCGGCAGTACTCTCAGGAGCTGACTTCCTCCTGCTGTTCTGTTCATTGCTGCCTTTCTCTCTTCAAAGGAGATCTCCTTTTCATCAGAGCTTTCCAATCTAGGAAATAATGAACTCAATTCTCCCCTCTGTTCAGGGAATGCACATTCCCAGGGCAGAGTAGTGGGGAGCTTTTTAAATTTAGTAAGTATTAGCTGAGCCCAGCACTGCACTCGGCACTAAAACCCCCTCCCCAGCTCTGTATTCTGGGTAAACAGAAACGTGACAGGTCCAAGGTTTTCTCCCAGAATTTCCCCCAGCTGATGTGCTCTGGTCCACATCCTATGTCCAGGATCCAACTCCGATGCTTTTCTTTTTCCTTGCTTTTTTAAAAAACAAAAATGTGATGATATTATACATGGCATTTTCTGACCTGCTTTTAGAAAATGTCAAACATTTTAATTGCAATAGTGATTCATTCTTATTCAGAAAATTTATACATTACCTAAGTATATAAAGTTAAGTCTTCACAGGAAGAGCTACTATTTCCAGATCTCTTTCAATGCATATACAAACACAAGCATATACATAAAAATATGCACCTAAAATGAAAATGGAATTTTAATATAAATCTTTTCCTAAATATTACTATTTATTTGTGGCTAGCACATTTGGATAGTCTCAGCATCAACAAATTACATTTATATTATTACAGCCACCTAAATGCATGGATCAGATACAACCTTTTTTATTTAATTTATCCCTTATTGTTAGATATTTTGAATACTTCCTGAATTTCATGATTATAAACAACCAGAGGATGAGCATTTTTTTAGCTGCATCTCCTTTCCATTTTTCTTTTTATTATGGAAAATTCTGAACATTCACAAAATAAAGAGAATAGTGTAATGAATCCTCACAGCTCCATTATCTAGCTTCAAAGTCATCAACATTTTGTCAATCTTGTTTCATCTAAGTCCCTTCCCCAGCACACACACACACACACACACACACACACACACACCTTTTTTTTTTCCCTGGAGTATTTGAAAGGAAATCTGACATAAGACACAGGAAGAGAAGTACAAGAAAAGGCCAGCAGATAAGGCCTACTCCCTTCCTCTCCTTGTCTAACATGACTCCCTCTGAGGGATGCTGCGTGGGGGTGAGTTCAGCCCTCTCTTCCTGCTTTTCCTATGAACTTGGAGTGCCAGGCACATTAAACCTACTTTAAGAGGTGCCAGTAGCAGAAAGTTTAGAATCAGAAAGATGTATGTTGTGCCCTTGGTTTTCTCACTAGCTTCCAAATTTTATCAAGTTACTTAGACATTCCAAGCTTGAGTTGGAACCGTCATCACCAACTCATGGCTGCACTGAGGAGTGCGTGAGTTCCTTCAGTGGTCAAAGCTCTAAGCAGCTCGAGCAGAGGTGTTTTGCACCTGAGCTCCGCAGCCAAGGCCTTGACCCTGAGGAAACTGGCTTGGCTCACAGCAGCACTGCATGTGTGTCCTGATTTGTCACCAAGCCACAAAATACATGCCCTATTGCATGTTTCTGTAGCTGAACCATACCAGACAGCGTGAATTATGGCATCATCAATCCAAGCAAACATGAAGAAATTAACTATGAATGAATCCAAGGACAGATTGTCTAACCAAGCTACTGTTGGTTAAATTGAGTCACCATGACCAATATCCTTGCATTTCCTTGGAGTGCTGGATTAGGAAGCCCCACGGGGTTCTCACTCCTGCTGTGGATCCTGTGACTCCAGGCAAGTCAGTTACATCTCTAGGTCCCTGTCCTCACCTGTAGAATGAAGATGGTATATTCCACCATCGCCAGGGCCATTCCAAAGAGGGGTGCACTTTTAGACCTTGAAAACACCTGACCTCCGAGTCAGCCTGAACTCAATCATGCAGTTGAACGTGCACACGTGCCTGCATTTTTGGCTGTGTGGTTGAAAGAGCCCAGACTTTGCGGCCAGCAGACCCACCTCCAGGACTCAGCTGTATTATCCACTAGCTCTGTGACTCAGGGAAAGTCGTGCCCTCCCAAAGTTTCTACTTCCTCAGCTGGAATGTAGACATTCATTTGCTCATTCATGATTCTAATTTTATTCAGTGCCTACTATGTACTGTACCATTCTAGTGCCCACAGTCTAGTGGGGCGGTGATTGGAGGTGGAGGAGAAGTAAACAAAAATAAATTGTAAAATGAGCAGTAAGTTAGATGGAGATTGATGCTAAGGCAAAAATAAAGTAGGTGGGGGTGTTGGGGAGCATCAAAGGAGCCGTGGGGGAGGGGCAGTGTTGCAGTACTAGAGAGACATCCAGGTAAACCTCACTGAACAGGTGACGTCTGAGTAAAATCCTGAAATGAGATGAGGGAGCCAGCCCAGAAGATACCAAAGGAAAAGTGTACTAGGCTGAGGGAACAGAAGGTGCAAGGATCCTGAGGCAGGAGCATGCCCAGAATGTCCGAGGACCCACAGGGTGGCCACTGTGCCAGGGACAGAGGGAGGGAGGGCACTGGCCATGTGGGTTCTTGCAGCCCACCATCAGGACACTGGCTGTAATTCATCCTATGTCTGGAAGCCTTTGCAGGGTTTTGAGCAGAGGTGTGATGTGCTCTACCCCAGCATTTTTCAAAGCATGATCTGGGGACTCCTGGGAGCCCCTGACACTTTTTCAGAGATCCCCATGAGATCAAAATTATTTTCATAGTAATATAAGATATGATTTTCCCTTTTTGTTCTCATTCTCTCATAACTACACAGTTTAGTTTTCTAGAGGCTACACGACATATATTGCAACAGATTCAAAGTAGAAAATGGAGAATTCATCTATTAATCCAGACATTAAAGAGATTTACAAAATGTACTCTCCAAAAATGTATACTGCTACTTTTCTCAGTTTTTTTGTTTTGTTTTGGAAAATAGAGTTTTTTTGTTTTTTGTTTGTTTGTTTGTTTTTCTTTTTGAGACAGAGTCTCGCTCTGTCGTCCAGGATGGAGTGCAGTGGCATGATCTCAGCTCACTGTAAGCTCCACCTCCTGGGTTCAAGAGATTCTCCTGCCTCAGCCTCCTGAGTAGCTGGGATTACAGGTGCCCGCCACCATGCCCGGCTACTTTTTTGTATTTTTAGTAGAGACGGGGTTTCACTGTGTTAGCCAGGATGGTCTCGAATTCCTGACCTTGTGATCCACCGGCCTTGGCCTGCCAAAGTGCTGGGATTACAAGCGTGAGCCACCACTCCCAGCTGAGTTATTTTTTATAAGTTTGTTTTACTTATGTTAACATGCAATAGGTTTATTATTATTATTTAAAATGAATTATTTTTTAAACTTCGCTTTAATTTCTTACACTTGATCTTAGCCAAAAGGCCAACAAGTGATTAGCTTTAATTTCTAATACAGTAACATCAATAAATATAATCCACATAGGCAAGAGCTTTTAGGGGTCTTCAATCACTCACTTCTAAGGGAAGAAAGCATTCTGAGACCAAATGTGTGAGGACCACAGGTCTAATGCGAGTTTGAACCCCCATTCAAACCCACCTCTTGTGTTGAGATGAGAGGGGGCAATGTCAGTGGTGGAATGGTGGGCTCACCAGGATGGTGGCAGTGCAGAAAATGAGAAGTGTTCAGATTGTGGATAAATTTTGAAGGTAAAACTCACAGAAATTGCCGATGGATCTCATGTATTAATAGATTATGGGAAAGAGTCAAGAATTGCTCATTGGTGTTTGGCTTGACCAATCAGCAGGATAGAATTGCAATTCACTCAGGTAACAAAGTAGAGAGGCAGGTTTGAGGTGGTGGGGTAGGCGGGTGGGGGAGAGCAGGAGCTCAGCTTAAGACATTTTCTTTTCTTTTCTTTTTTTTTCTTTTTCTTTTGGAGACGAGCCTTGCTCAATCGCCCAGGCTGGAGTGCAGTGGTGCGATCTCTGCTCACTGCAAGCTCTGCCTCCCGGGTTCACGCCATTCTCCTGCCTCAGCCTTGAGTAGCTGGGACTACAGGCTCCCGCCGCCACGCCCGGCTAATTTTTTTGTATTTTTAGTAGAGATGGGGTTTCACTGTGTTAGTCAGGATGGTCTCGATCTCCTGACCTCATGATCCACCCGTCTCGGCCTCCCAAAGTGCTGGGATTACAGGTGTAAGCCACCGCGCCTGGCGAAGCATTTTCATTTTAGATGTCTGTAGGCATCCAGATGGAGATCCCAGGCAGGTAGATGTGCACTGAAGTCTGAAGTCCAGGGGAGCACTGGGCTGGAGACATAAATTTGGGCTGTTATCAGTACATAGGAGCATTTGAAGTCATAAAACTAGCTGAGCTCTCCAAGATAGAGCGAGAGCACATCCAAAGACTCTGCCATATGCAGAGGTGGGAGAAAAAGGGAAATGGCCAGGAGACCAAGGCAGAATGGGAGGAAGAGAAGAGACTGTGGGATTCCAGATTCCAAGTGGAGAGAGAGTGTCAGGAAGAAGGGAGCGATGTTCGAGACTGGGCAGTGGGTGCTCACTGTGGGGCTTAGCAACTGTAGACTCCTGGTGCCTTTGCTCACAAAGCTGACCAGGCAAGTTGATGAAAGAACAGAGAAGGCAGTACTAGGCAACCCTGCTGAGGAGTTTTGCTGCTTGGGAGGGAGAGAAAGCAGGTGGTAGTGGTGGGAAGACAAAGTCCACAGATGGATTTTTCCCCCTTTGATATGGAAGAAAATAAATCTTATTTACTCTTCTGATGTGGAAAAAACAGTAAAAAGACTGACAAGAGAGGAAAGAGTGAATTTACTTCCAGGAGAATTAATTGCATGAAAGAATTCTCTTTTTTTTTTTTTTTTGAGACGGAGTATCGCTCTGTCGCCTGGGTTGGAGTGCAGTGGAATGATCTCGGCTCACTGCAAGCTCCGCCTCCCAGGTTCAAGTGATTCTCCTGCCTCAGTCTCCTAAGTAGCTGGGATTACAGGCACTCACCACCACACCTGGCTAATTTTTGTATTTTTGGTAGAGACGACACATTTCACCATGTTGGCCAGGCTAGTCTTGAACTCCTGATCTTAAGTGATCCACCCGCCTCGGCCTCCCGAAGTGCTGGGATTACAGGCGTGAGCCACCACCACGCCCAGTCATTTGCATGAAGGAATTCTTAAGGAGGAGAAGAGATAGTTCTGGTGAGGATGGGTCTAGTCTTGCTGGGAGCCTGGGCAATTCCTCCAGATACCAGGAGAGAGACAAGGAACACAGGCACAGGCAGATGGAGCTTGTGTGAGCTCTGTTCTCACCGCTTCTATTTTCCCAGTGAAATTGGAAGCAAGCTCATCACTGTGAGGAAGGATAGGGTAGGAGGTGTGGAGGGTTAAAGAAAGATAGTTATCTTGGTAATTATAAGACCACATGAGGTAGGCTCTTCAGTGCTAGATAAATGCTCGATGCTGTTTATTCTTAAATATAGGTGTGGGAAGGCAGTGCTATTTTTCACTGTGTCTTACTGTGTCCCCAGTATAAAGGGAATGATTGTTCTCTATAGGTCAAATACACACATTTAGTAACATTCGTCTTTGTATTGACACCTTCCCAGATTTCCCATTGTAATCCAGAGGTCTGTAGAGATGTGGAGGAGATGCTGCTTTATAATATGCATTTTAATGTAGTTTTGATGACTGATGATGAGAAATGGATTTTTTAAGTTTCATACCTATGACCTGTATTTATCCATCCAAAAGCCCGGTGGAATGAGATCCGTGAAGGGCCCCTGTGCAGTGTCATGTGGCTTATGGAGCCCTGCCTGGAAACTGCTGCTTTGTATGTATCCCCAGAGCAGTGGTACCTGCAGACAGAGGAGTGCAAAGCGAGGAGGGCAGGAGGATATTAAGCCATGTGTTCTCTTTCCAGTCAATTTCTCCACTGGGCCCCAGGGCCTTCCTCCAGCCCAGGCAGCTAGCAATGATTCATCACTGTCTTAGGGGGAAGTTATCCTCGCAGAGGCAGAGAACAAAGACAGTAGATTCTTGGCTTTTAAGCTCAAGATCCTTTTCTTTCCCCCTCCCTCCTCCAAGCTTGCAAAGAGGGAAGGTAAGGAGACAAAGATGAAACAAGAGAAGTAGACACTGGCTGCCTCCCCTCTAGCTGTATGGGAGGTGGTGACAAGAAGCCCAGCTCCCGGTCGGGCGCGGTGGCTGACGCCTGTAATCCCAGCACTTTGGGAGGCCGAGGCGGGCGGATCATGATGTCAGGAGATCGAGACCATCCTGGCTAACACGGTGAAACCCCGTCTCTACTAAAAATACAAAAAATTAGCCGGGCGAGGTGGCGGGCGCCTGTAGTCCCAGCTACGCGGGAGACTGAGGCAGGAGAATGGCGTGAACCCCGGGGGGGCGAAGCCTGCAGTGAGCCGAGATCGCGCCACTGCACTCCAGCCTGGGTGAAAGAGCGAGACTCCGTCTCAAAAAAAAAAAAAAAAGAAGCCCAGCTCCCTCCTGACTGATGTCACAACACTGTGCAAATGGCCCAGGACTCAAGGAGAAACCCTGAAATGAATTGGTCAAATCCAATCCTGAAGATGACCAAGTCTATCCATTATATGGATTGTATTTCTGCCATCAGGAAGCATAAAGTAGAGATTCACTGGGCTGCAGAAAAATCAAGAAATTGACATTTCTGCGGGCCTGCGTGGCTTCTTCTTAGTTCCACTTGCAAAAGGGAAAGATTCATTGAAGAAATAACATATTAAGTCACTACACCTTAGTATTAATGAGCTTATCACAGTGGTTCTCAAAGGGGAGATTTTGCTGCCAGGGGACATCAGGCAATGTCCGGAGGCATTTTTTATTGTCACAGCTGTGGGAGGAGGGTTGCTACTGGCACCTGGTGGGTGGAGGCCAGGGAGGCTGCTGAACATCTTATGATGTTCAAATAAAAGGAAAACAATGTTTCAGCCCCAAGTGTCCATAGCTCCTAGGTTGAGAAATCCTCAATTTCTCTCCTGAATCAAAAGACAGGTTCAGCATAAAAGGATCAAGTTCCTCAAGGAGCAAGAAGGAAGAATATGAAATGAACTGAAAGAGAAAATCATTTCTAACCTATTCTACATTTTGGAATACAGTAGTTCCAGCAGAGTAACTTATTACTTCTAACAAGAGAAAAAAGGAACTTTACAGCTATTGCATTTCCTAGAGTCTGCAAAACAAGTACTCAAAACAGTAGCAGGCACACAGTGTAATAAAAACACTCAGGTTTTAACTCATCACCACCTGGAATTCACAACAAACACCTCCTACGCAGGTCTGGTGAGAGTCTTAGCTTTTCTCCTGCCGGGTTCTCATGACACTGTTACTTTGTTTTCTCCACCTCCAGCTGAACCTTCCCTCTGGGTCTCCTAACCTCCTCTTCTTCTGCTGTTTCCATGTTTGCTTCTATTCCTATCACTGCTTCACTGTCCAACCTGCCATGAGAACTCAGAACTGAGCCTCTTGGCCTTGGCCACCTCTTTTTGGCCGGTAGGCCCCCAGTCCTTGTCTCTGAATCCTTGCCCCAGGGCAAGGCCGGAATTTTCAGCTGTTTCCTGACCACAGGACACTCTGCACAGTCTCATCACCCATCCAAGGAGGATAGCAGTACCATTTCATAAGGTGAAAGCGAAGAGTGAAGGAGTTGATACTGTGCTTGGCACAGAGTAAGCACTCAAATGATGGCCATTGTTATTATTGTCACCTTTTTCCATCAGAAGCCCAAACAGGACCTCAAAATTAATATAGCTACAACCAGACTGTTTTTCCTCCAAAATCTGTTTCTTTTTCACTGCTTCTCCCTTGTGCTTAGCCAACTCAGTGTCACCTTTAACTAAAGTTAAAGAGAGCATTATTAATCATAAGACCAGAGCAACAGGCACAAGCTGGGGCAACTCCTGGCAACCTGGAGAGACGTGTGGTCCTGCTGCTTTAACCCTTTTCTCTCTCCTCGCTAATGGAACCATAGTCCAGCCACCATCCTGTCTCATTTGGATGAGTGCAATATTCTCTCCACAGAGAGCCCCTTCTCTCTGCCTTCCCCCCTCTTCTATTCCTACATGTCTTTTCCTGCTGCAAAACACCCTGTCTCCTAATGACTTGGAATAGGGCATGCATTATTTGTCCTAGAGTTCAAGGCTTTCTTTTTTGTTTTTGAGATGGAGTCTCGCTCTGTCGCCCAGGCTGGAGTTCAGTGGCACAGTCTCAGCTCACTGCAAGCTCTGCCTCCCTGGTTCACGCCATTCTCCTGCCTCAGCCTCCCAAGTAGCTGGGACTACAGGCGCCCGCCACCACAACTGGCGAATTTTTTGTATTTTTAGTAGAGACGGGGTGTGTTAGCTAGGATGGTCTCGATCTCTTGACCTCGTGATCCGCCCGCCTCAGCCTCCCAATGTGCTGGGATTACAGGCATGAGCCACCACGCCCAGCCGAGTTCAAAGCTTTCTAAGATCTCAGCCAGCATTTATAACCTCGTTGCTCAGGACCAGGCCCTTCTTTTTTGTTTGTTTGTTTTTGAGATGGAGTTTCACTCTTGTTGCCCAGGGTGGAGTGCAATGGTGTAATCTCGGCTCACTGCAACCTCTGCCTCCCGGGTTCAAGTGATTCTCCGGCCTCAGCCTCCTGAGTAGCTAGGATTAAAGGTACCCGCCACCATGCCTGGCTAATTTTTGTATTTTTTAGTAGAGACGGGGTTTCACCATGTTGGTCAGGCTGGTCTCGAACTCCTGACCTTAGGTGATCCACCCAGCTCCCAAAGTGCTGGGATTACAGGCATGAGCCACCGTGCCCAGCCAGGACCAGGCCCTTCTAATGGCACGGTCCACTGCCATGGGTATCCCCTGGACTTCCTGTTCCCCCACCATGCCTCTCTTCTGGAATGACCCCCTCCCCTTCCTCTACACCCCACCCTCACCTTCATAGATCCACATCTACCTTCCCTCAGAGCTCATCCCTCACGCCCCCTTCTCCACCAGGCCATCCCTACCACGAGGATTTAGGGTGTCAGGGTGGCCTGATCCCTGGCTACAAGTAACGTCCTCTCCTTCAAGCTCTTACAGTTTTTGTTTTTTTGTTTGTTTGTTTTTGAGACAGAATCTTGCTCTGTCACCCAGCCTGGAGCGCAGTAGCGTGATCTCGGCTCACTGCAAGCTCCACCTCCTGGGTTCACGCCATTCTCCCACCTCAGCCTCCTGAGTAGCTGGGACTACAGGTGCCCACCACCACGCCCGGCTAATTTTGTTTCTGTATTTTTAGTAGAGACAGGTTTCGCCATGTTGGCCAGGATGGTCTCGATCTCCTGACCTCGTGATCCTCCCGTCTCGGCCTCCCAAAGTGCTGGGATTATAGGCTTGAGCCACCGCGCCTGGCCGCTCTTATGGTATTTAATTTGTATCTCTTTTGTGGCACTTACCCCCTCTAACCTTGAATGAGAGTGACTTGGATTGGTGCTTTTATCTCCCCATAATACACTGTACATTCCTCCAGAAGGAACCTATTAATTCAGTTTCTCCAAGGAACCTTAGCACATGGTAGAGGCCCAGCAGACATTTGTTGACTCTATGATGCTTCCACAGGCTTTTCTGAATATTTTTTATTGGCTGAATTTAAATGTATATTGACTGATTCATCCTATCCTGTTTTTGCCATCAGATAGTCTCAGCCTACACGCAGCCCCAGAGACTAGTTAAAACTCTTATTTTTCCCTTTTTTTCTTGGGGGAGATGGGGACATGGTGTGAGGGATATTAGCGAGAGCTGGAAAGAGAGTGTCAAGCTCACTAATATTCATACTAGGTAAATTGTCACAAGGCGGTGACAGCTCAGTGTCCAGACGCGCAAACTAAGGCCTGGGAAATAGAATTTCATTTGACACCACTGTCCTGACCAATGCCAGGGAGAGTTAGAGCGGGAGCTGTCCTGAAAGATCGTGTCCTGCACCCCTCTCATTTTACTTCCAGAGAAAATCATGAAACAGAGCAGAGAGAGAAGGTGACTCCCCCAGGTCACAGAAAGGGTGTGGCAGGGGGAACCCCTTCCTTCTGGCCTGCAAGGTTGGTGTCTTAAAAGACTTGTATTCATGTCAAAAAAATACGTCCCTGATTTGAATCTGCATGAAGCAGAAAGCAAACATTTAGAAACTGTATAATCTCAGTAAATGCATAACTACTTCCCGTGTGGGTAAAATGTGTGCCGTGGAGAATGCTACAGTCCCTACAAGAAGCCAGGGACAGCCTGGGACTGGAAGGGCCAGAGGGCACAGCAGGGCAGCCCGGGCTCCTGTGAAGGTGGATAGAGCTCAGGATGGTGACCTGACCATGCTGGCCATTTCCTGTGTGGTCATAGGCCTGGTGGCACACCGCAATCCCCCACATGGCCCTTGAGGCTGAGGGAGTCCAGGCTGGAGAGGAGCTGGAGAAGCGGGGGGAGTGGCATTCTGGGCTTTCATGTGGTGCCACTGCAGGGTTGATGGCAGGAGCTCCCTGGTGCTTTTTCCTGAGTCTCTCTCAGCCTCGCCAGGGCCCCTCTATGTCTCCAGTGCCTGGCTTTGTCCTGGGCAGGGAAGCAAGCGGGGGAAACCCCACTTGGTAAGAAGAGGAGAGAAAGGGTGATTTTCGTTCCTATGTTTATTTTTTCTCATATCAAACCCCAAACACTTTCTTTCTGATTTGCCCAACAGCCTGGAGGCTGGGAGGGCTTTAAGGGAAGACTGTCAGGGAACCGCTTACCAAATGCCAGGTGCAGAGCAGGGCGTGAGGCCAGGGTCCTCTCATCCTCACACACTTTCCAAACTCAGGCAGCTGCAGGGCAGGGAGCTGGGATTAGAATCCAGGGAGGTACCTGTGATAACCATTATGCCACATGCGGTACCAAGGTAAAGAGGAGAGGGCAGAGGGGCAGGGACCACACATACACCTAGGCCCCCACAGGAGCAGAGCGTAGCTGGGTAAGGTGGCCGCATAGTTCCCACTGAGGTGCACTGAGGCATGGCACGCTTCTTCCAGAACCCTCTTCCCTTTCCTCACAATATGTCACCTGTCTGCACACAGATGGTAACAAGATGTAAAACTGTAACACCCCCTGACATCATTTCCATCCCCTCTCTTCTTTCAATAGCATCTCGTTCTGACCCACGCCAGGTGACCATTGTTCTCCTGAATTGTATACTCTCTGGTGTCACACAATTCGCAATCGGAAAAATGTGGAATCAACCCAAATGCCCATCAATTAATGAGTGGATAAAGAAACTGTGATATATATGTATGTATATACACACACACACACACACATACACATATATAAACACACACAATATATACACACACATATACATATGCACACACATATATACACACACCCACATACACACACACACACACGGAATACTACTCAGCCATAAATAGGAGTGAATTAATGGCATTTACAGCAACCTGGATGGGATTGGAGACCACTATTCTAAGTGAAGTAACTCAGGAATGGAAAACCAAACATTGTATGTTCTCACTCATAATTGGGAGCTAAGCTATGAGGATGCAAAGGCATAAGAATGACACAGTGGACTTTGGGGACTTAGGGGGAAAGGGTGGGAGAGGGCGAGGGATAAAAGAAGACAAACTGGGTTCAGTGTACACTGCTTGAGTGATGGGTGCACCACAATCTCACAAATCACCACTAAAGAACCTACTCATATGTCCAAATTCCACCTGTTCCCCAAAAACCTATGGAAATAAAAAAAATTTAAAAAAGAGAAAAGTCTCTAGCGTCACAGCTCTTAAGATCTCATATCAGTTTATGCTGTTTGCCTGAAATATACTCACATTTCCTGTACACTTTCCTGGGTATTGGCATATTTGAGCTTTCTTACTGTCCTAGCAGAATGAGTGGTGTGGCTACCCTGAAATGAGTTTTAGGCAGCATCCAGGCCTTAGGAGAGATATTTGAGAGAACATGGAGCCTTCTAGTTGTCCCTAAAATTATTATTTTCCCAAGGATTGCCCTGAAGGTAAACCTGCTTTCCTTGTTGCCTCATGCCTGAGGCCAGGGCTGGGGCCTGAGGAATGTGGCCACCTCCCTGCACCCTTAAAGCTGAGCAGCCACAGATTCCTCAGCAGAGGGAAAAATCCAGGGCAAAGGCCAGGCGTCTGCACTTTCACCTCCACGTTGCTTCTGTCTGTTACTATTGCACAACAGTAGCAATAATAGTAATAGACCAGTGACTTCATTTATTAAGAACCTGCTATATGTCAGACACTATGCTAAGTCCTTTATATACTTTATCTCTAAAGCTGTCGTGGTTGAGTGTTTGAATCTGTGTTCCAGGTTACCATACTATTTAACTTTGAAGGTTTGCTGTGAGGGTAAGTGAAAAAAAAAAAAAACCTATGTAAATATTTAGCACAGGGACTAGTATATTAGAAGTATTCTAGAAATGTTAGCCATTAATTAACCTTTAAGGATAGGTATCATTATATTCACTTTACAGATTTGGAAAACAAGGCTCAGAGAGGTCAAATAAAGTATTCAAGATTCTACTGCTAGAAAGTGGTGACGTTAGGATTTGAACCCAGATCTTTCGGATTTTCTCCACTACTGATATTCTGCATTGCTGTTTGAGTGATTTCAAAAGCACCAGGGACATTAAATCGAGTGGCTTACTTGGTTTTTGGAAATATAACACTCCTGATTCAGTATGTTAGGTTTGCCCCCATTCATTTAACTAAACAGATCCGTGTACAATCTCAAGCGAGTGATTTCTCTTCTGTTACGACAAGGCAATGTGGTAGCTGTTTTGCAATAAGCAACTTTTATTTTCAGAATACAAGTTTTACTTTTTAAAATCATGAGATCATATTTCAAAGACCACTTACACACAAAAATGGAGTCACGGGCCTTCTCACTCCCAAATCAAGGCTCCTGCATATGGGAGGAGTTCAAGGAATGAGAGGTGATGGATGGATTTGTGGGTCATTGTCCCATATGGTTTTCAATGTCCCATGTGGTGTCCAATCTTTTGGCTTCCTTAGGCCACATTGGAAGAGGAATTGTCCTGGGCCATATGTAAAATACATAAACACTAACAATAGCTGATGAACTAAAAAAAAAATCTCATGATGTTTTAAAGTTTACAAATTTGTGTTGGGCCGTGTTCAAAGTCGTCCTGGGCCTGCAGGGTGTCGGTTAGACAAGCTTGATCTATATGTTTATGCACAATAATCTATAAATTGTTGAGGCCGGGTGCGGTGGTGGCTCACGCCTGTAATCCCAGCGCTTTGGGAGGCTGAGGCAGGCAGATCATGAGGTCAGGAGATGGAGACCATCATGGCTAACACGGTGAAACCCCGTCTCTACTAAAAATACAAAAAAAAAAAAAAATTAGCCAGGCATCGTGGTGGGCGCCTGTAGTCCCAGCTACTCGGGAGGCTGAGGCAGGAGAATGGCGTGAACCTGGGAGGTGGAGCTTGCAGTGAGCTGAGATCGTGCCACTGCACTCCAGCCTGGGCGAAAGAGCGGGACTCCGTCTCAAAAACAAACAAACAAACAAACAAATCTATAAATTGTCAAGATAAGCCTACCTTAAATCCCATCCAAGGGGCTATAAAAGTGATTACAGCTCCTACAGCCTGAAATGTCTTGTGCAAACTTGCTGGAAGGCATTCTCATTACCCCAAACCAAGGACAAAATAAAGTCAGCCCCGAGCAAGTGTCTATTCCACTTCAGGTGAAAGCAACAGCTGTACTCTCTCCATTTTTATTAATAAAGTGCTGGAAATGGCTAACTACTTCTGTCCTAACTCGTTTATCAACATCCCACGATCCCAAATAATGACTCTTAGGTTTCTTTTCTGTTGTTTTCTCACTAAAAAGCCCAAAGTGAAGGTCCTAGGTCTGGGGCACTCTTGTTATCTGAGCCAGGAAATTAATTCACTGTGATTTACTCTAATGCACCCTAATGTGCAACTGTGGCTGGTGATTGTAGAATAATGTCACTTTTCACAGTTAACTCGTGACCCTCTCAGTAGGCACATGTTCAAAATGAGTATAAGTGCAGCTATGTTATTTACAGCTTACATGGCTTTGATAACACTTTGTTCATCTTATTCTGTAGATTGCATTCAGCTCTGCAGCGCATAGTGGCACCTCCAGAGGAAAATGCGAGGGATCTCAAATCTCCTTTTCTAATACAGTTGCAAAGGCATATTAGAGCTCATGTTATCTCCCCTAGAACATATTCAGCTCAAGATAGTATTTTGCAAGGTTTGAGCTAAGATTTCTGGAGTGATCCAAAGCAGTGCTTCAAGAAGTATCTGTGGGAAAGATGAATTGTTTTTGTTTTGCTTTGCTTTTTTACAATCTATAATCCATTGCACCTTGAAACTTAAACATAATAAAAATGAGTTATGAGAGAAATTTAATGAAAAAGGGCATAAAAATATAAGCCCCAAATTTTAAATATTAGATACAGCAGACATCATAAAATTACTCTGTCAAGTTGCTATCAGAGTTTCTAAATGCTTACTGTCAATTTCTGGACTCATTGCCTCAAAGACCAAAAATAAATTCAGATAAGTACCTTCCTCAGATCACAGTTTAAGTATACTGTTATAGGTTGAGCTTCCCTAATCTGAAAATCCAAAATTCAAAATGCTCCGAAATCTGAAACTTTCTGAATGCCTACACCTCACCTCATGTACACAAACTTTGTTTCATGCACAAAATTATTAAAAATATTCTACACAGGGCCGGGCGCGGTGGCTCATGCCTGTAATCCCAGCACTTTTGGAGGCTGAGGCAGGTGGATCATGAGGTCAGGAGATGGAGACCATCCTGGCTAACACAGTGAAACCCTGTCTTTACTAGAAATACAAAAAAAAATTAGCCGAGCGTGGTGTCGGGCACCTGTAGTTCCAGCTACTTGGGAGGCTGAAGCAGGAGAATGGCATGAACCTGGGAGGCGGAGCTTGCAGTGAGCCGAGATTGCGCCACTGCACTCCAACCTGGGTGACAGAGCGAGACTGTGTCTCAAAAAAAAAAAAAAAAAAGATAACATTGTACACAATGGGAATGCAAAACTTTTTTTTAATATTCTGTATAATTATCTTCAGGCTATGTATATAAGCTGTATATGAAAAATAAGTGAATTTCATGTTTAGGGTTGGATCTCTTCCCCAAGATATCTCATTATGTATATGCAAAGATTCCAAAATCCCCCCCAAAATAAAAAATCCAAAATTACTCTAGTCCCAAGCATTTTGAGTAAGAGATATTCAACCTGTATGGGTTGAGAACAGACAAGGACAGACTCTAAGGATCACCCAGCTCTGATATGCAATAGTTCTGTGTCTATCTTAAGACCTGTTCAGGGCTGGGCACAGTGGCTCATGCCTGTAATCCCAGCACTTTGGGAGGCTGAGGCGGGTGGATCACCTGAGGTCGGGAGTTCGAGACCAGCCTGACCAACATGGAGAAACCCCGTCTCTACTAAATATACAAAAATTAGCCAGGTGTGGTGGTGCATGCCTGTAATCCCAGCTACTTGGGAGGCTGAGGCAAGAGAATTGCTTGAACCTGGGAGGCAGAGGTTGTGGTGAGCTGAGATCTGGCCATTGTACTCCAGTCTGGGTGACAAGAGCGAAACTCCATCTCAAAAAAAAAAAAAGAAAAAAAAAACCTGGTCAGAGCATGATTTTTATGAATTGAATGTTTGTGTCCCCACAAAATGTATATGTTGAAGCCTTAACCCCTAGTGTGATAATATTTGGAGATGGGATCTTTGGGAGATGTACAGGCTTAGATGAAGTCATAGGTGGGTGGGAAATGATGGGATTATTGACCTTATAATAAGAGAAAGAGAGACCAGAGCTCTCTCTCTGCCCTGTGAGGATATAGCAAGAAGGAGACCATCTGTAATCCAGGAAGAGAGCCCTCACTAGGAACCAAATCTGCTGACACCTTGATATTGAACTTTCCAGCCTTCAGAACTATGAGCAATACATGTCTGTCATGTAAGCCAGGTATTTTGTTGTTATGGCAGCCCAAGCTGACTAATACGATAGTGTAACACTGCCTCATGTTGAACAGAGCTGCCAAGGCCGAGAGTTCCTTTTGTGGGCTGAACAGCCTTCGACCCTTAAATTATGACCCCAGTTGTATCAGTATCTGGTTCAAGAGCACAGCTGACTGTATCTACTCTGTTGATGAGCACACAAATCACAGCTTTCCTATCTGGTCCCTGAAGAATGGATGCCTTGCTGCTCTGATTAATTATGCATCAGTTAATTAATTTGTTGGCTTTAGTGAATTGAATCAATTACTTTAAATGGCTTTTAATTGTTAATATATGCATTATAACAGAAGACAAAAGCTGTTAATACAATTCAACATGAAAACCTCCCAGGACAGAGGATGGCCTTGTAAAATAAATTATTTAAAGTGTCCCAAAGAGTCCTTGTGACTTCCAAACAGCCAATAATATTTAAGGCAATATGGAATTCTATTTAGGAGTTCTTTTTGAAGTAATTCTAAACAAATACAGATGGATAAGGTGTGAGGATTTATTGAAAGGCGATTGTCACCCACACAATTGGTCTCTAAGCTCCTGCATGTAGGTGTCCTGGGAAAGCTAGAAGGCCCCATGAGAGCAGGATTACTGCTAATGGGAGTGTAAACCTCATCTAGAACCCAGTGATTTATAGGTAAGGAAGCACTAAATGATCGTCAACAACTCTGATGAGTGGCTTAGAGGGTTCTCTGTGTGTTGCTGCTAGATTCTCTTTCATTTCAGGGAGGAAGCCAACTAAGCAGCGGGGTCTGGGAAACAGTGGGCTGGGGCAGGGGCAGGGGGACCCTCCAAGTCTTACTATCTCTTCTCACCCAGTCTGGAAACCCAGAACCCAGAACCCAGTGGCAGCAAATGACATCCACACAGCTCTGCATCGGCATCTGCAGCTCTGGTTGGGGGTAGGGGGTGATACACATTCCCTCCCACTTCTGCTCTGGGATTTACTTCATGCACTGTGAGAGGAAGAGGGCAGAGGGCAAATAGGATGCTGGTGTCAGAACAGTGAGCAAATTCCTTCCCTAGGTACCTTAATCAGCAGCCACAGAGAAGATCTTCAATCATTAGCCAAAGTAGCTCCTTGGCTAAACTTGATAGACGATAATATTTTTACAGCGAAGATCAGACCTAGTCTGTAAGCAAACCTCAGTTTCAAGACTGATTCCTGTGGTGGGGAGGTGGGAGGTGGGGATGGTTAACTGGTACAAAAAATAGAAAGAATGAATAAGACCCACTATTTGATAGCACAATTGGATGATGGTAGTCAATAATAATTTAAGCGAATATTTTAAAATAAAGAATGTAATTGAATTGTGTGTAACTCAAAGGATAAATGCTTGAGGGGATCGATACCTTGTTCTTCATGATGTGATTATTTTACATTGCATGCCTGTATCAAAACATTTCATGTACCCCATAAATATATACAACTACTATTTACCCACAAAATTTTTTATAAATAATAAAAAACATTAAAAAAAAGACTGATTTCTGCTTCCAAAAACCCTGTTGCTGATGTCCAGAAGAGGGTTGTTGGTAATCTGGAGAATAAAATTGGGAGAACATCATTTTTTTTTTTTTTTTTTTTTTGAGACAGAGTCTCTCTCTGTTGCCCAGGCTGGAGTGCAGTGGCATAATCTCAGCTCACTCCAACCTCCACCTCTCAGGTTCAAGCGATTCTCCTGCCTCAGCCTCCAGAGTAGCTTGGACTACAGGCGCCCACCACTATACCCAGCTAATTTTTGTATTTTTAATTGAGACGGGGTTTCACCATATTGGCCAGGCTGGTCTCAAACTCCTGACCTTGTGAACCACCTGCCTTGGCCTCCCAAAAAGCTGGGATTACAGGTGTGAGCCACCAATGGGAGAATATATTTTTAGGCAATTGCTTGACTAACTCATTTACTGTCCAAACATTTGAGAGCCCCCTACACACCAGGCCATGTGTTAGGTGCTGTGTCTGCAACTCTCAACAAGATGAATCTCTGGTAATAGACATTTGGAGCATCACGTAATAAATGCTACAAAAAGACATATACCGGGGGCTATAATAACAAGTTGGGATGCCACTTAACCTAGGCTAGCAGAATCACGGAGGTTTCATAAAGGAGATGAGTCTGGAAAGACAGGGTAAGAGGAGTTAGCTAAGCAAAAAGTCAGGTCCAACGGGGAAGGCATCCGACAGATAAAGAAACAGATGGCATGTGAAAGCCCAGCACCAACTCCTCATAGTTCATCAGGGCCAGAGTACAGCTAGGATGGAAGTCCAGACTGTGAATCCCACAAGTGATGAGATGCTCTTGAATGGTTTTGAGGAGAAGAATGGCATGATTATATCTATATTTAGAAAGATTATCACAACAGTCGTGTGGAAAACGGATTAAAGAATGTTGAAGACAGTAAGCAGAGAGACAAGCTAGGACCCTGTTGCAGCAATTCAGGAAAGAAGTAAGGGGAACTGCAAATAACTAATCTGGTGAGGCTGGGATGGAGACTTGAGGATGGTCACGATGTGCACACCACAACATGCCATTCAGATGCCCATCAGTGAAGGACCTGTTGCCCCAGTTGCTGAGAATGCTATGAGCAGGCAGTCTTCAGCTGTCAGTGCCATCAGGGATTGCCTGAGTTGCACAGAGCTGCTTGCCTGAGGTCACTTCCCATCCCAAAGCCCAATGACAGTGACGTGAGGGCATGAAGACTTGATCAACTTGGTCCAAATCAGGGCCACTCTGAAGGGCCATCTAACTCCAGTCCTCCCTGTGAAACCCCACAAGGCTGCCATTGTGTCCACATGAGCCCCACTTCTCCCTCTGTCTAATCCTACCTCAATTCCCTCCCTTACACAGGGCTGACCCTAGGAGCACGTCCTAATAAGCCTACTGCACGCTAACTCTATCTGCGTCAGCTTCTTGGGAATTCCAAGCTGCAAGAGTAACCAACTTGATTCATAGGTAAGAAGGAGAAAAATAATCGAGAATAATTCCAAGATTTCTAGCTTAGTTTATTAAGATAGGAAATAAAGGAAGAACAACTTTGGGAGGGGAGTGATGTATCCAAGTCTGAGCACTGTTACTTTTTTGATGACACCACAACTTTTAGGTCTCCTCAGCTGGAAACCTTACAATCATCTTGACCTTTCCTTCCCTTCAAGCCCAACTCGCAATAAGTCCTATCAATTATTTTCTTCATCTGGTTGTGGGATTCATCTTTCGTTTTATTCCCACTTCTTACTTCTGTGTATTCCAAACCTTACCATTTTATGCCCGAATTGCCACAATAGTCTCAGCTTTGGATTGGACCTTCTTGGCCTCTGTCCCTAACTTGTGGTTCTGGTCAGTGTTTTAAAATCATCATTACCTTTATTGTGCCACTACCACCTTAGCACATCTCAACATTTAGTGCTATGTGATAGATATTAGTAAATTTACTGTTCTACATTATTTAATTTGATTCAATTCAAGAAACCACATTTGAGCTACTACTGTCATTTGGGCATGATATGAGAAGCCTGGAGGACCCAATATGAATGAGATATTTTCTGCTTTCCAGAAATTCTCAATTTATAGAGGAGACTAGCACTTAAATAATAGTGAAACAATGTGAAGAGAGCTCAACTGAGACACAGGTGTTTATAGAAAACAGAGAGTAGAATGGAATTATTTCTCTCCCAACTCTTTCTGAGGGCTCTCAAGTCTTTCTTGTGCACTGTTTCCTGGCTTCATGCTGTCTGCCCAATCTAATTCTCACTGTCTGAGTTGGCGTGTTTACTATATCTGTGTGGTGACCAGCCTCCAGTGATTCTGGTTTTCAGGTATTTATTTATTTGGGTAATATCCCCTCAGTAATATCTCCTCTTCAATCAGTAGAATATGGTAGAAATAACAAAATGTGGCCGGGCACGGTGGCTCAAGCCTGTCATCCCAGCACTTTGGGAGCCCGAGGCGGGCAGATCACGAGGTCAGGAGATCAAGACCATCCTGGCTAACATGGTGAAACCGTGTCTCTACTAAAAATACAAAAAAATTAGCCGGGCATGGTGGCAGGCGCCTGTAGTCCCAGCTACTCTGGAGGCTGAGGCGGGAGAATGGCATGAACCCGGGAGGCGGAGCTTGCAGCGAGCAGAGATCGTACCACTGCACTCCAGCCTGGGCGACAGAGCGAGATTCCATCTCAAAAAAGAAAAAAAGAAATAACAAAGGTGACATCTGAGGCTAGGTCATAAAAGATATACTTTCTGTGAATAAAATATATAACATACTAGTTTTTAAGACACTGGACATCAGTCATGAAGGACAGTGTTTGCTTGGAGATAGGAAGCAAATGATGTGAGCCCTTTAACTACTTGAGTTTACTGCCTGACTAGAGCTCCCAGGCCACAGCACAGAAAGAGGGATACCAGCAGGAGCAGACTCTGGATTGAGAAGACAGGGTTGAGAGTCCAGGCAGAAGAAGGTGGCTGGACTTTGCAGGCCAGAATATGAGAGGGGAAAGAGATGTACTATGAGAGAGATCCCAGCTATCTGCAGAAAGTTCTTCAGTGTTCAGCTGGGTACCGATCAGTGCACGTCTGTGCAGAATAAAACCAAAGATGGGGAAACACCCTTACTTATCTTAAATGATAAGAAGGAATAGTACCCAATGCTCACAAGGCCAAGAATAGTACCTGTTCCCACGAGTCAGGCACCGAGCACTGGGTAAAGCATTCATAAGGGTCTTGTCTCAGTAATGGGTGAAAATTAGCCCTTCTCTTGTCCTACCTAACAAATCTTAAGTGAAAGATTCAAAGGATCAAACTATTCACAAGTAACTTAATTATGTCCCAGAGCAAAGTTCAAGAATACTTATAGCAACTCAAAACCATCCTGTAGCCGAAAAGGCAATATCTCGCATCCAGTAAAAAATTAGGAGAAGAGGCAGGAAATATGACTCAAAGAGAAAAATCATTCAGTTGAAACTGACCCAGAACTAACACAGATGTTAGAATTAACAGACAATTGCATTAAAACATTATTATTATAAATTTATTCCATGTGTTCAAAAAGTTAAGCAGAGACCTAGAAGTACAAAATGACCAAATGCAACTTCTGGAGATAAAAACTAAAATGTCCGCAATGAAAATAAACTGAATGGGATTAATGAGAGGTTGGACATTGCAGAAGAAAAGATCAGTGAACCTGAAGACACAGCAATAGAAACTATCCATGCCAGGCTAGGCGCGGTGGCTCACGCCTGTAATCCCAGCACTTTGGGAGACCGAGGCGGGCAGATCACGAGGTCAGGAGATCGAGACCATCCTGGCTAACACAGTGAAACCCCGTCTCTACTAAAAACACACACAAAAAATTAGCCGGGCGAGGTGGCGGGCGCCTGTAGTCCCAGCTACTCGAGAGGCTGAGGCAGGAGAATGGCTTGAACCCCCGGGGGGCGGAGCTTGCAGTGAGCCGAGATCACGCCATTGCACTCCAGCCTGGGCGACAGCGAGACTCTGTCTCAAAAAAAAAAAAAAAAAAAAAAAAAAGAAACTATCCACGCTAAAACATAAATAAGGATTTTTAAAGCTGAAAAGATGGGCAGTGAGCTGTGAGACAATTTTGAGCACCTTAACGTGACACTGAAGTCTCCAAAAGAGAGCAGAGAAGAAAAAAATATTGAAAGAAATAATGGCCAACAATTTTCCAAAACTGATGAAAACAATAAACTCAGTGTCACGAGTAGTTCAATGAGCTCCAAGGCATAAAACTACACAAAGGTAAACCAAACTGAAATTGCTCAAACTAGTGATAAAGAAAATTTAAAAATCAGCCAGAGAAAAAAGACATACATAAGAGGCACATAGTTAAGAATGACAGCTGGTTTCTTGACAAAGGCAATATAAATGAAAAGACAAGAGAAATAGTTTTTTTAAAAAAAAAGTCATTCAGAATTGTATACCCAATAAAAATATCTTTCAAAAGTGAAGGCAAAATATAGATATTTTTCGACATACAAAAGCTATAAGAATTCATTATTCCAGCATACCCATACTATTAAAACATCTTATAGGAAGTCCTTCAGACAGAAGGAAAATGATGCCAGATGGAAATCTGGATCTATACAAAGAAATCGCCCGGGCGCAGTGGCTCAGGCCTGTAATCCCAGCACTTTGGAAGGCCGAGACGGGCGGATCATGAGGTCACAAGATCGAGACCATCCTGGCTAACATGGTGAAACCCGGTCTCTACTAAAAATACAAATAATTAGCCGGCTGCGGTGGTGGGCGCCAGTAGTCCCAGCTACTCGGGAGGCTGAGGCAGGAGAATGATGTGAACCTGGGAGGCGGAGCTTGCAGTGAGCCAAGATCAGACCACTGCACTCCAGCCTGGGAGACAGAGCGAGACTCCATCTAAAAAAATAAAAAATAAAAATAAATAAAAATAAATGGCCAGGCATGGTGGCTCACACCTGTAATCCCAGCACTTTGGGAGGCCGAGGCAGGCGGATCACGAGGTCAGGAGATTGAGACCATCCTGGCTAACACGGTGAAACCCCTTCTCTACTAAAAATACAAAAAAATTAGCCAGGAGTGGTGGCAGGTGCCTGTAGTCCCAGCTACTCCGGAGGCTGAGGCAGGAGAATGGCATGAACCCAGGAGGCGGAGCTTGCAGTGAGCCGAGATGGCACCACTGCACTCCGGCCTGGGTGACAGAGGGAGACTCCGTCTCAAAAAAAAATAAATAAATAAATAAAAATAAAAATAAGTAAAAAAATCAGGAGTGCCAGAAATAATAACTAATGATTACATAGATGATTACCTTTTCTTATTAAATAAGCTTAAAAGATACTTGACTATTTAAACAAACATAACAATTATGTATTGTGGAGTCACTAACATGTGGAAAGGTAAAATATATGACAGCAGTAGCACAAAGGCTGGCAGGGGGAAATGGGGTATACTATTTTATATTCTTTTATAATATATATGAAGTGGTGTCATGTCACCTGAAAGTTAACCAGAACAAGTTAGTGATGCATAGTAAAAATCCTGAGAGAATCACCCAAGTACAAAATAAGGAGTTAAAGCTCATAATTCAACTAAGGTGATAAAATGAAATAGTAAAATGTATTTAGTTAATGAAAGAGAAAGCAGAATAAGAAGAAAAAGAAAACAAAGAAAGGGACAAATAGAAAATAAATAGGAAGAGAGTACATTTAAACCTAAGCATATCCACACTCACAGTAAATGTTAATAGACTAAAAATTCCAACTAGAAGTTTGAAATTGTCATATTGGATCAAAACGCAAGACTATGCTGCCTATAAAAATATAATTTATTTTTTTAATTTTTCCATAGGTTATTGGGGTACAGGTGGTGTTTGGTTACATGAGTAAGGTCTTTAGTGGTGCTTTGTGAGATTTTGGTTCACCCATCACCCAAATGGTATATACTGCACCCTATTTGTAGTCTTTTATCCCTCGCCCCCTCCCATTCTTCCCCCCAAATCCCCAGAGTCCACTGTATCATTCTTATGCCTTTGTGTCCTCATAGCTTAGCTCCCACATATCAGTGAGAACATAACGGTGTTTGGTTTTCCATTCCTGAGTTACTTCACTTAGAATCATAGTCTCCAATCTCATCCTGGTCACTACAAGTGCCGTTAATTCATTCTTTTTTATGGCTGAGTAGTATTCCATCATATATATATGTGTGTATATATACACACACACACACACCACAGTTTCTTTATCCACTCGTTGATTGATGGGCATTTGGGTTGGTTCCATGATTTTGCAATTGTGAATAGTGCTGCTATAAACATGCGAAAAACACAGTTTAAATATAAAGACACAGATTAAAAATATATTCCACACTAACATGAATCAAAAGAAAGTCGTAGTGGGTAGGCCGGGTGCAGTGGCTCACGCCTGTAATCCCAACACTTTGAGAGGCTGAGGTGGGCAGATCACTTGGTTAGGAAATCAAGACCATCCCGACTAACACAGTGAAACCCCGTCTCTACTAAAAAATACAAAAAATTAGCCGAGCATGGTGGTGGGCGCCTGTAGTCCCAGCTACTCGGGAGGCTGAGGCAGGAGAATGGCGTGAATCCAGGAGGCGGAGCTTGCAGTGAGCTGAAATAGTGCCACAGCACTCGAGCCTGGGCGACAGAGGAAGACTCCATCTCAAAAAAAAAAAAAAAAAAAAAAAGATGTACATATACCTACCATTTGATCCAATCATTCCATTCCTAGGTATTCACCCAAGAGGAAAGAAAGTGGAGATCTGAGGAAAGAAAGCGGACATCCATGCAAAGACCTGTACACAAATGTTCATAGCCACTTTATTTGCAAAAGCCCAAATAGGACACAACCCACGTGTCTATCAACAGGTGACTGGATAAAAAAACTGCAGCGTATTTATATAGTGGAATACTACTCAGCAACAAAAAGAGAGGAAGCATGAATACACAGCAGCAGCCTGGGTGAATCTCAAAATAATGTAAAAAGCCAGCTAACTGACAGTGACAGAAAGCAGATCCGTGGTTGCCTGCAGGTGCGGAGGAAGGACAGGAAAAAGGGATCACTAAGGGACAGGAGGAGAATTTGGGGGATGATCGCTATGTTTACTGCCTTGTGGTGTAACACATCAAATTTTACCACTGAAATATGTCTATTTTACTGTATATCAATTATACCTGAAGAAGTGGTTTTACAAAAGAGAGAAACTATGAAGCTCATTACTGACATTGTAATTGCAAAGAAATCTGGCCTAGCTATGAAAGCAACTTCTCTGCAGAGCATAAGTGACGATTCCAGTTCTCTGCTAGAGAGCGTGGCCGGGTAGATGGGTCGGCATCAGCACTTTTCCTGTTAGACTACACAACATGCCCCGGCCATAACTTCACCAGCAGAGCTGGACTTTGCTTGCAACCTTTTAACCTCAAGCCCAGCATGAATGTTTTGCTCAGACAGAGCCATCTTTCTCTGAATGTTGCAGGTCAGTGCTGGGTGACCGCAGAACTTCTCCAGTAAACCCACATCATCCCAAGAGTGGCCTCCTGTCCAGAGAGCTGCTCATCTGCCTGCCCTGCAGACGGACAATCGCTCTGTTTTGTTTCAATGCTCAACCTGACCAGCCTCCAGCCACCACTCTATCTTTCTAATGATGCCAAGAGCCATGTTGGACCATTTCCAGATACTCTAAGCTCCTCAAGGAAGCATTACAATCTGTGTGCCATCCATCTTGTGCTCCCAGCACCAAACACAGTTCCTGGCTGGGAGTTGCCAGTGAATACATGTCTATTTTATGAATGAATGAATGAACAGATGAATGTTTAATGTAAAGAAGAGAAGGTTCAAGGTAATCCTGATACCTAAAAGTGCCCACATTATGACCAGATTGTGATCTAAATCTTAATTCACAAGGAAGTTATGTAGAAATAGCAGCTTATTGTGTTATATAATACGGGTCGCTAAAATTACTTGAGTGCTTACTACGCTAGGCACTATTCCAAGCATGTAACATGCATTGTCTCATGGAATCTTCAAAGGTACCAGCAATAGTCTGCTAGGAACGCCATAGCAAAGCACCACAACAGTGCATTTTCTCACAATTTTAAAGGCTGAAAGTCTCAGATCAAGGTGTTAGTTTCTCCTGAAGCCTTTCTCCTTGGCTCCTGGGTGGCCTCTTCTCCTTGTGTCCTCACATGGTCTTCCTTCTGTATGTGTCTGAGTCCTAATCTCTTCTTATAAGGACACTAGGCATATTGAATGAGGGCGCACCCTAATGGCCAGAGGTAATTTTAACTCAATTGCCTCCTTCATTAAAGGCCCTATTTCCAAATATAGACACATTCTGAGGTAGTGGGGATGAAGACTTCAACATATGAATTTTGAGGGGACACATTCAGCCCATAATAGTACCAATAAAGTTGGTGGTAACTATTGTTCTCATTTTACAGGGGAGAAAACTGAGGCAAAGAGCAGCCACACTGTCCAAGGTCATGCCCTTAATACATGTCAGAACCTGGACACCAAGAATGGTAGTCTGCCTGTTCCAGAACCCCATTCTTAATTATCATTCTATACTGACTTGCAATTTATCCACATATTCTCAGTGGAGGTCAGATTCTCAGGCTAGCCCCAAAAGCTTAATTCATCATAATACAGTTGGGATACTACTAAGGGTATTCCAAAACCTGAGTTCTGGAAGACTTAGGGATAAAGAGAAGAAGTCGAACTTAAAAACTAGCAGTGGGGGCTCCATGAGCAATGGCTCTGGGGCGCTGGTGGAGTGAGAGGCAGCTGGGACCCTTGGTACTGGTCACTCCTGTAGCATGATAAGGGGACAGGGGTCAGTGGCCATTTCTACACAAGGGCCACTTATTAGTCAAGTGGCATAATTCTGAGACTGTTTCTATTTACCAAAACAAAAAGACAAGATAAATAGAGTAGAAGGCATGATTAATACGCCACAGGAATCTTTAAATATTATGTAAATTATTTTAAGGCTTTTAATTTATTTTAACTTTTTAATGTGCTATAATATACTACATAGATACATGCAATATAATTTTAAATCCCTGGAGGCCTTCTTTTTGGATAGTAATTAATTTCATAGCAAAGCAATATTTCTTAGACTGAATATCTCAGGCAGCAGACAGTACTGATTCCTTTCTTCTTCCACTTCAAAAGCACACAGGAACCCATCTATTTCTCTAAATATTTTTTTTTCCTGGCCCATCTGTATCTTAAGCAATGTCCAGGTTTGTCAACCCCAACATTTTTGTCTGTATTATGAAGGAATGCATGTTTAAAAATGTATTTCTAAAAGAGCCTACATAAAAGCGGATCATGTCAATGGATAGCTCCCTGTCCATGGGATTTCATTCTAATTTTTAGGCACTATTCCAGGTGTTGGAAATGTAGCTGCATAAAAAAGCCCTTCCTGTGGTGGAGATCAAATTTTCGTCCTTTTTGGCAGGTGAAGGCTCAGGCGCTTGTGAGGACAGGCCTCTGACCTAATTCATCTGCATGCTGTACTCTTGCCCACTCAGGGAATGTTGTCCCAATTGGGGAAATGCCTGTACACAAAGAAGCCCGAGGGAAGAGTCTAGAATATGTGAAACCGTGGGGTGCTGCAGAGCTCTCTTGTTGTAGTTGTCTTAGCACCTGGCCCTCAAAGCCCAATGGTCCTGGGATGGCAGCTTTCAGCCTTTGTGGATGTGCAGCCCAAAACCTGGAAGCAGAAAGAATGCAGGCTTATTTCTCCTCCACCAAAGAGAGAGGAATAACATTTCATATGTGTCACCCAAATGAAGCTGAACTTTCAAGTTCTCCGAACAGCATCACGTTCAAAAGAAACACCATTAAGATATCAAATGAAGCGATTAAAAGCAATTTTAAAATATTAATGAAATTTCAAAAAGGACCAAGAAGGAATTTCATTCACAAATCTGAGCTAAGTTGTTAAAATTCTTCTAAACATGTTTCTTCTCAAAGATCCACTCGTTATAGCTTAGCAGCTGCCCCAGTTTGTTCTCAGGTTCTAACAGAGATGGGAACAGAGAGTTGCACTTGAATTTCTTTTTTTTTTTTTGAGACAGAGTCTCTCTCTGTCGCCCAGGCTCGAGTGCAGTGGCTTGATCTCTGCTCACTACAAGCTCCGCCTCCCGGGTTCACGCCATTCTCCTGCCTCAGCCTCCTGAGTAGCTGGGACTACAGGCACCCACCACCACGCTTGGCTAATTTTTTCGTATTTTTAGTAGAGACGGGGTTTCACCGTGTTAGCCAGGACAGTCTCGATCTCCTGACCTCGTGATCCGCCTGCCTCGGCCTCCCAAAATGCTGGTATTACAGGCGTGAGCCACTGCACCCAGCCAGAGTTGCACTTTAACCTCTTACCAGTGCTGAGGTTTGAATGGACATGTTCTTCCAACATTCTTAGGGTGGAACTTAAACCCCAAGGTGATGGTGTTAAGAGGTGAGACCTTCAGGAGGTGATGAGGTAGTGAGGGCTCTGCCCTCATGAAGGGATTAGTGCCCTTATGAAACGGCTCTAGGGAACTAGCTAGTCCCTTTCTGCCTTTTCACTATGTGAGGACACAGCAACAAGGGGCCATCCTGGTAACAGACAGAACCCTCACCAGAGACTGAATCTGCCGGTACCTTGATCTTGGACTTCCCGGCCTCCAGGATGGTAAGAAATAAATTTGCATTCTTTATAAATAAGCCAATCTCAGGTTATTTTGTTAATAGCAGCACAAATGGACAAAGACACCAAATTTAAGGGGTGCCCTCTGATGCAGGCTGGCTTGATACAAAACAAGAGCTTTGTGACTTCTATGCTCTCTTCCTGCTCTGGAGAATCTCTGTCTGGTCCCCAGCCTGAGCCCTGCAGAGGTGCTGGCCCTGCCCTGTGCTCCAGGCCGTCCTTGCCACGGACCTGTAATGCACTGCTGTTCTCTCCCAGCAGAGTTCTTGTCAAGGGGAAGATTGCCTGGTACATGGCCAGAAATGCTTTGGTTCATATTTCCCATGTGTCCCCTGCCCCCATCCCATACACACCCCAAGGAGGTACACTCAATAGGTAAACCCAAAGGTGAGCCTCAACTCCCTTTGGCTCACACATCCATCTTTTCAGGGGGCTCTCACTTCTCCACTTTGGGAAATATAGGGGCAGGCAGGTGAACCTCCCACTCCCTTCCTTCCTTCCTCTATTCCTTCTTCTTCCATTAGGTCCATCTCTTCTGCCTCCCTTCATTCCTTAGAGAGTAATAAGTTTTGCTTAATTGGAAGTTGACTTTTCCTTTCAATTACCTGTTTCTAATGTCTAATATAATCCCAGTAGGCCACGATGTGTGCTGAGTTTTCCCCTGGGATATTGGCATTCCAAAGTTAGAGTTGGGCTTCTGTTGCATTATTTATAGTGACGTCTCAGTGCATCTCATGGCTTCCTTGTGGATTTATTTGTCTTTTTGGTGATCAACATCCTTTGTCTCTGTAGTTTTGAAGTTATTTTGCTCTCACTATTGGATGACAATTTGGCTGTATGTGGAATTCAGGGTTGACAGTGTTTTCCATCAGCACATGGATGATGATTCTCCTCCGGTCCCTGTTGCTGCGGATGCAAGGTATGTTCTCAATCTAACTGTTATCCCTTTGTGGATAATCTGGTTTTTTTTCGAGCACCTTTTTCTTTTTTCTTGGTGACCTACAGTTACTTTGAACATGCGTTAACTTGTGTAGAACTTGATGTACGCTTTCAGTCTCAGGACTTGCATCCTTTATTCTGAAAATTCTCAGCCTTTCTCTCTTTAAATGCCTGACCACCATTTCTTCTCCCCTCTACTGCTGAAAATACTCACAGATGGATGTATGATAGAATCTGTCTGTCTTCCTTGTCTCTCAGTATTTTCCATTTTTGTTTCTTCTCTTGACCTCTGAGTGTTATATTCTGGGTGAATTCTTCAATATTTCATTCACTTTACTACATCTTCTGTTTGATTGTGTCTTGTATAGATTTGACAGCATTGGTGGAGTTACTCTTTTTTATTTCAATAACTATATTTTTTACTTCCAGGCTCTTAACTGGTACTTTTTCATAGCTACACATTACTAATTAATGTCTGCCAATTTTGTAATTTTTTTAAAAAAGCTTTTCCTTTATTTACCCCTTCAAAAAATATTACCATACTTATTGTAAATCTTTTCAGATTATCTATTATTTTCATTTCTTCAGGAATGAATTATCACTTGTTGAATTTTTTTGGCTATCTTTTACGACACTGACCTTTCTATGTGTTTTGAAATTTTGAGGGTGAGTTCTTTGTCTCCCACCCCCTCTTCTTATGTACAACTTTTCTGTCTGATCTTTTGAGGTTGTCACCTCCCAGCACTGCAGAGTCCCTAGTTATAATCAAGCTTTATGCTGACAGCTTAAACCGTTACATGCAAACCCAGTCCCTGTGCCAGTACATAGTTAGGCCTGGTTTCAGGCTACCAAGAAATCTCTGTTCTTTTCTTCCACCCAAGCAAGAAGCTGACTTTCTTACGAGTCTCGCTCTGTCGCCCAGGCTGGAGTGCAGTGGCGCAATCTCGGCTCACTGCAAGCTCTGCCTCCCGGGTTCACGCCATTCTCCTGTCTCAGCCTCTCCGAGTAGCTGGGACTACAGGCGCCCGCCACCACGCCCGGCTAATTTTTTGTATTTTTAGTAGAGACGGGGTTTCACCGTGGTTTCGATCTCCTGACCTCGTGATCCGCCCGCCTCGGCCTCCCAAAGTGCTGGGATTACAAGCGTGAGCCACCGCGCCCGGCCAAGAAGCTGACTTTCTACCCCAGCTCTGGTTAGTAGTTGTAGCTAATTTTAGTCTGTGTTCTTTTGCAGGGAGCCCAGAGTTCCCCATATGGGGAACTTTCCATCCTCTTTCTCTCTGAGTAGAACTCCTGTCCACCACTCCCTCTCTTTGACCCCAGTTTTCAGCAGGCCTGAGACTTAGTCCCTGCTTCCTGTTTTGTGTTCCCATTTTATCTCTTGTCCATGTGGATGATTCTGTTGTTTCTTGAAAACTGAGGATTTTATTGTGAATAAATTTTTGAACAAATGTACATATTAAAAATATTCTTGACTGGGCACAGTGGCTCATTCCTGTAATCCCAACACTTCGGGAGGCTGAGGCAGGAGGATCATTTGAGACCAGGAGTTCAAGACCAGCATGGGCCAAAAAGTGAGACCTCTGTTGACATTAAATTCGCTGCATGTGGTGGTGCACAACTGTAGTCCTAGCTATTTGGGAGGTTGAGGCAGGAGAATTGCATGTGCTCAGAAGTTCAAGGTTACATTGAGCTATAATTGCACCACTGCACTCCAGCCTGGGAAATAAAGCAAGACTCTATATCTAAAAAGGTTTTTTAAATTTTTATTTCTCATAGCCTTGTGCTTGAAGTGGGATGTGGGTATTTCTGCAGGACCTTGTTGTCACATTGTTGACCACCTTCCCCACCGCTCCACACCCTTCCACCTGTTCTCCAAAAAGACTCTTACAATGCGTGGATTATAATTTGACTCAGTGTCATCCTCACAAAGTGTATATCTTTTCATTTACATTCATGTCTACTCCTCTTAACCTTACTTGTGGAATGGAGGGCTTTGCCCAAAGCTAGGGCAAATCTGGCCCATGGGGAGATGACATGGAGCAGCGTGGGTGTCAGGGCTTTGGCTTGCCCTGATGCCACGTGACATCTACACCCAGCCTTGGATGCCACTGTCTTGCAGGCTTCCTACGGTGCCCTCCAGTGCTGAGCCAGTGGGAGCAGGAGGATGTTGCTGAAGGTCTATCTCCTCCTCCTCCCATTCTCACCCCATCCCCTGCAGCTTTCCTGCCACGGATTCATTATTTTGGAGGATTCAGACTTTCTTCTTCCTGTGTTCTTTCTCTTCCAAGCCACCAATCCCTATTTAGATCTTCCTAGCACCCCTAAATCTACAATCCATATCTGGGTAAGCAAAGATGGCTTTCGAGTAGAAGGTAATCCTCCCCTCACCCTCCTCGGGACACACAGGGAGATAGCCAGGCTGGGAAGTTTCCTTGAAAACCTTAGTTTCTTAGCAAGAAGAAGTGATATTATGCATACGAAGAACAAATATTCTATGATTCATTGTATTAGGAAAAATGTTCACTTGATGCAGATTATAGATATTTGAAACGAACAAGCCAAGAAAAGAGGAAACTACAATTTTGGCTTGTTTTGTTTGGGGCTTCTCAGCACTTACACCCAAGGACTGCATAGCACAGTAATCACGGTATATCTCATTGACTATGCCAAATTAACTTTGTTATAAAGTTTCATTTCATTACAAAAGAAAATAAAGCAGTATATAACAGAGAGATCTAAGTCAATACATTTCTACAATATTGAGTTACATGTGTATACTCTGTGTACACATATTTGTTGTAATTTGTTCTAAATGCATTTTGGGTCTCTGCTATTGCTTTTGTATCTTCTCAAAACTATTAAAGATGACAAGAACAGGAGTTTTTTAATGGCTACTCAATAGTTAATCTGATAAACTAATTTAAGCAATGGCTGTGATAGTTAATAATGGCTAAGAGCTTACCACACCCAGAGAATATGCTGCATTTTAACAAATTCCTTGAACATTTTATCCAAAGATAGAGCACAGGAAGAAATTTAATTACTTATATAGTATTAGGCTAATTTGGAGATATTTTGAATAGATTTTTTTGGTACTTTATAAGTCATACATTTAGAAGGTAGATGTATTTCCCTCTCTAGATGAAACTGGTTCTTGTCCTAAGGAAAACAATTTATTATATAATAGCATCCACAGAAACTTGTGATAAACAGGTGTGCTCTTAATTTTTTTAATCTTTTGCGATTTGATGGATGAAAAATGAAAATAGGACCTTAATCCTTTTGTCTTGCATATCTTTGAGCATTAATATAATTGAATTTAAGATGTTTTTGGTTATCTATTTTGTTTTGTAAATTGTCCTCTTTCCTTTTAGTGTTTTTACCTTCTCTTGGATTTATATAAGCTCTCTTTATAGTAAAAGCTATTATAATATTATAATCAATAAAATGTCCAAAGAAATAAATGAAAGGGGCTTATTTTTCTTACTTTATAATAACTCAAGTTTCTAATTTTGTAAATTTGCAAGAATAGGGACTAGCTACAGTCAAATGCAATATCTCTCTCTGTTCATCCAGCATTCTGGCCTCTGTTGTTGAATAGCTGTCTCCCCTAAAGGACTTCACATGGCATTTTTCTTTCTCTTTTTTGACATTTGAAATATTTCTAATTTGGCCAAGTTAAAAAGGCTAGAAAAGAAAACATATCAGTTTCCTATAATGAATCACAAGAGATTTTTCTACTGTGTGACTGGCATTATATTTGCCAAAAGTGAGAGGTTAAGACATATGAAGGTTTGATTCATCAGCAGAAACAGTTGCTAAATGTCACATTTAAGCTGTCATTACTGTTAGACAAATACGCAAGACAGTGGGACTCCACACTGGACAATACTTTCTAAGGGAATCTTAGAATCCCTTTACATTCATTTTCCAGGCTGTTTCCTCTTTATTGCCTACCTCTCTCTTATTTGTTAGGAAGTATTTCAGACATCAAAACATGTAGAGAATAACCTAGCAAATACCAATTTGCCCCCACCCAGCTTAATCACAAAAGCAGTGGAAACTTCCTGAATTATTCTCCATCCCAAATATCCTGTTCCCTCCCCATCTTGAGGTAAATACAATCCTAGATTTAGTTGCATTGATCCCATGCATGACGTTATACTTGTGTCGCATGTAAATGTACCTTTTAGCAATATATAGGACTGACTGGTTTGCATGTGTTTTAAGTTTATGTAAATGATATAGCATGTGACTTTTGCTTGACATTGTATTTTGCAGATTTATCCATGTGGCTACTTGAAGCTGTAGTTCATTTATTTTTCATTGCTATATAATATTCCATTGTATGACTTCCCACTTAACTTGTTCTTCTTGAAATTCATCTCCCTTGGCTGGGCTCAGTGGCTCACACCTGTAATCCCAGCACTTTGGGAGGCCGAGACAGGTGGGTCACAAGGTCAGGAGTTTGAGACCGGCTTGGCCAACACAGTGAAACCCCGTCTCTACTAAAAATACAAAAAATTAGCTGGGCATGGGGGCGGGCGCCTATGATCCCAGCTACTCGGGAGGCTGAGGCAGGAGACTTGCTTGAAGACAGGAGGTGGAGGTTGCTGTGAGCCGAGATCACGCCACTGCACTCCAGCCCCAGCAACAGTGTGAGACTCCATCTCAAAACAAAAATAAAAAGAAATCTCCCACATTTATTTTCCTGGATGAGGTACTTTCTTAAATGTTAATCTCTCAAAATATTGTTCAGTGTGTGTTGCTTTTGTTGCTGTGTGTATATATATACATATATACACTGTCGCCCAGGCTGGAGTGCAGTGGTGCAATCTCGGCTCACTGCAACCTCCACCTCCCAGGTTCAAGCAATTCTCCTGCCTCAGCCTCGCGAGTAGCTGGGACTACAGGTGTGTGTCACCATGCCTGGCTAATTTTTTGTATTTTTAGTAGAGACGGGGTTTCACCGTGTTAGCCAGGAAGGTCTCCATCTCCCGACCTCGTGATCCACCCACCTCAGCCTCCCAAAGTGCTGGGATTATAGGCGTGAGGCCACCGCACCCAGCCATATTATCTTTTTTTAATCTGCTATTTCTTCTTCTCATTCTGTGCCACTCTATACATAGATATAGAATGAAATGGAAATGGTTTGCTCTGGAAGGTCTGACTCATTATTGTTTGCTGATTTGCATTCAGTTCAGGGTTTACCTGCTAGCAGGGCTGCTAAGGTCCCAGGCTGGTTAATGCTTTATTCCCACACCATCATAATACCTGCACTGACCTTCTGACTTATTACTACCCGCCACAGACTTATGAAATGGGTGAAGTTTGTCACCAGAAACACAGGCTTTCCTGATTTTTGGACTCTGACACAAAATCTAATGGAGCTTTAGGATGGGCTCAGTGGCTCACACCTGTAATCCCAGCACTTTGGGAAGCTGAGGTGAGAGGATCACTTGAGCTCAGGAGTTCAAGACCAGACTGGGCAATGCAGTGAGACCCCATCTGTACCAAGAAAATTAAAAAAGCTGAGCATGGTGACACAGACCTGTAGTCTCAGCTAATTGGGAAGCTGAGGCAGGAGGATTGCTTAAGCTCAGGAGTTTGAAGCTGCAGTGAGCTATAATCAGGCCACTGCACTCCAGGCTTGGTGACAGAGTGACACCCCATCTTAGAAATAAATAAAGAAATTGGGCTGAGCGTGGTGGTTCATGCCTGTAATCCCAGCGCTTTGGGAGGCTGAGGTGGGTGGATCACTTAAGGTCAAGAGTTTGAGACCAGCCTGGCCAACGTGGTGAAATCCCGTCTCTACTAAAAATACAAAAATTAGCCCGGTGAGGTGGCGTGTGCCTGTAATCCCAGCTACTCGGGAGGCTGAGGCAGAAGAATCGCTTGAACCCTGGAGGTGGAGGTTGCCGTGAGCTGAGATTGCGCTATTGCACTCCAGTTGGGGCAACACAGTGGGACTCTGTCTCAAAAAATAAATAAAATAAATAAATAAATAAAGGAGTTTTGCTTTTTAACACAAGCAAAAGCCTTTCGTGTTTAGGTTTCTATCATAGAACTTTAGACATCTGCAAATGGAAGTGGGGACCAGAAGGAGTGTCTTTGGCCTGGCACCATTGTACAATGAAAAGTGCAGGAATGTGGGAATCAGACTAAGCCAGCCCCTGACCCAGCTCTGCTGCATGCTGGTGATAAGACAGTGGCCAGTTACCCCTTCTCCACCTAAATCTCCTCGTTTATGAAGTAAACTGCCTTCCAGGATCTTACAGATCCTGCATATTACATATGCAGAGAGCAGACCTCTAGGACAGAGTAGATACTAAATGCATGCTAGTTTCTTTGTTTCCTTTCTTCCCCTGATTGCTCTTCGTGGGAATCTGGTTCCCACACAGATAAGACTGATTGCTTCCCCACCCCAGCATCTCGGAGGGGCTGGGAGGAGTGCTTGATAGCATCCTAACAACTATCTTCAGAAAGGACATCCTGGGTTTTAAACAATTGACTACAAAAATCAGAATAAAAAGTAAGTTAAGATTAATGCACTGCATAGATTTAGTTTCATAGGATAGAAATCTCCCACATTATACCTTCTGCCTGGTATGACAGAAAATAATCATTCCAATGCCAAGCTCCTTGAGTCACCTATAACTGCTCAAATTTGAGACTTCTGTGGGCATTCCCTCAGCCACCTCTCCCTAAATGTCTGCAGAGTCCCTAGAGAGCCACGGTGTCCAGTCCTCCAGCTCCTAATCCTACCCTGGCTGCTGGCAAACATCCAGCCCGAGTCTATTTCTTCCACATCTCCCGTGGCTCCAGCTTCTCTCCTGTTCACAGCAGCACACTGGCTTGGTCCTTCTCTAGATGCCAAAGCTGCATTTCTCCAGGAGGATTTTATAGATAGGAGTTCATCAGATTTTTTTTTCATTTGTAAGTGAAGGAAACTTGATTCAAACCAGCTCCAGGATAAACCAGTAGGAGGTTTATTGGATCTGGTAGCTCTGAGGGCCAAGGCTGGGCTGGATCAGATGTGGTTGGATCCAGATTCCCAACCATGACATCCTAGCGCCTCCTCCACCGCCCAGGGTGTGCACACATGTGTCTGTCTGTCTGTCTTAGCTCTGCCTCCCTTTGCGCATTGTCCTTTATTGTCTCCCACCATGTACAGGTTAACTCCATGGAGAGAGAAAGTGACCCTTGTCAGCTCAAGCCCCTCTCCTTTGTGTTCATAAATTTTTTTTTTTTTTTGAGGGAGTCTCACTCTGTCGCAGGATGGAGTGCAGTGGTGTGATCTCGGCGCACTGCAACCTCCACCTTTTGGGTTCAAGCAATTCTCCTGCCTCAGCCTCCCGAGTAGCTGGGATTACAGACGCCCGCCCCCACGCCCAGCTAATTTTTGTATTTTTAGTAGAGATGGGGGTTTTACCATGTTGGCCAGGCTGGTCTTGAACTCCTGACCTCAGGTGATCCACCCACCTCGGCCTCCCAAAGTGCTGGGATTACAGGTGTGAGCCACTGCACCCAGCCCTCTGTTCATAATCTTACAGAAACTGACAACTGCCCTCCCTTAGAAGTCAAAGGGGCTTTGCATTTTACATAAATGCCAATACATAGATAGTTCTATCAGTATTATAGGAAGCAAGAGCAAGTGGAGGAGTTAGAACAAAAAGAGTTCTTTGTGGATGAAGAGTATCAGATATCCTAGTGAGAGGTGACAACGTTCTGGCGGCCCTCGCTTGCTCTCAGTGCCTCCTTGGCCTGGGCGTCTGCTCTGGCCACGCTTGAGGAGCCCTTCAGGCTGCCGCTGCACTGTGGGAGCCCTTCTCTGGGAGGCAGAGGCTGGAGCCGGCTCCCTCTGCTTGCTGGGAGGTGTGGATGGAGAGGCACGGGAGGGAACCGCGGCTGCACGCGGAGCTCCGGGTGGGCACGGGCTGGCGGGCCCGCACTTCAGAGCCATCGGCTGGCATCCCCGCCCCGGGCAGTGAGGGGCTTAGCACCTGGGCCAGCAGCTGCGGAAGGTGCGCCAGGTCCCCCAACACTGCGGGCCCTCCCGAAGCCCGCTAGAATTCTCTCCGGACCTCAACCGCCTCCCCGCGGGGCAAGGCTCAGGACCTGCAGCCCGCCATGCCCTAGCCCCTCCGCGGTGGGCTCCCACGCGGCCTGAGCCTCCCCAACAGGCGCCACCCCCTGCTTCACAGCACCCGGTCCCATCCACTGCCCAAGGGCTGGGGATTGCGGGCACGCATCACGGGACTGGCAGGCAGCTCCACCCGAGACCCCACTGCGGGATCCACTAGGTGAAGCCAGCTGGGCTCCTGAGTCAGGTGGGGACTTAGAGAACTTTTATGTCTATCTGGAGGATTGTATATGCACCAATCAGCACTCTGTGTCTAGCTCGGGTTCGTGGATGCACCAATCAGCACTCTGTGTCTAGCTCGGGTTCGTGGATGCACCAATCAGCACTCTGTATCTAGCTAATCTGGTGGGGACTTGGAGAATTTTGAGTCTAGCTGGAGGATTGTGAATGCACCAATCAGCACTCTGTGTGTAGCTCAAGGTTTATGAACACACCAATCAGCACTCTGTGTCCAGCTCAAGGTTTGTAAATGCACCAATCAGTCCTCTGTATCCTGCTAATCTAGTGGGAACTTGGAGAACTTTTATGTCTAGCTGAAGGTTTGTAAATACAACCATCAGCACTCTGTGTCTAGCTCAAGGTTTGTAAACACACCAATCAGTGCTCTGTGTCTAGCTAATCTACTGCCGACTTGGATAACTTTTATGTCTAGCTCAAGGTTTGTAAACACACCAATCAGCACCCTGTGTCTAGCTCAAGGTTTGTAAATGCACCAATCAGCACTCTGTATCTAGCTAATCTTTTATGTCTAGCTAAAAGATTGTAAATGCACCAATCAGCACTCTGTGTCTAGCTCAGGGATTGTAAATGCACCAATCAGCACCCTGTCAAAACGGACCAATCAGTTCTCTGTAAAACGGACCAATCAGCTCTCTGTAAAATGGACTAATCAGCAGGATGTGGGTGGGGCCAGATAAGGGAATAAAAGCAGGCTGCCCCAGCCAGTAGCAGCAATGTGCGGGTCCCCTTCTACACTGTGGAAGCTTTGTTCTTTTGCTCTTTGCAATAAATCTTGCTGCTGCTCACCCTTTGGGACTGCACTGCTTTTATGAGCTGTAGCATTCATTGTGAAGGTCTGCAGCTTCACTCTTGAGGCCAGCGAGACAATGAATCTACTGGGAGAAATGAACAACTCTGGACGGGAGGAATGAACAACTCTAAATGCACCGCCTTAAGACCTGTAACACTCACCACGAGGGTCTGCAGCTTCATTCCTGAAGCCAGCGAGACCATGAACCCACCAGAAGGAAGAAACTCCTAACACATCCGAACATCAGAAGGAACGAACTCCAGACACACCATCTTTAAGAACTGTAACACTCACCACTAGGGTCTGTGGCTTCATTCTTGAAGTCAGTGAAACCAAGAACCCACCAATTCCGGACTCTCTAGGGCCCAAAAGACTTTCAAGGTCCTGTATTCTGAAAAAAAAAAAAAAAAGTAATAGAAATAAAAAAAAAACACTGTAAGTGGCTGGCTGAGATTGAGCCTGACCTGCATTCACGGGCCTCATTTCTCAGTCACTGCAGAGGTAGGAGTCCCTGACTGCTGTCTAATGAGACGTTAATGCTCACCAAGCTTTCTCCTGCCCTTCCTGGGTGTCTGGAAGATCACGTTTGCTGCCTCTTGAATGAGCTGTGTTCAAGTGGCTTGCTTTGAGCAATAATGTGTGAGCAGAAGTGATGTGGGTCACCTCAGGGTGGAGGCTTTTGAGGGTCATTGTGCAATTCTGCACACTCTTCTTGCCAAGCCACAACCATGAAGTTTTTTGTTTTTTTTTTTTTTTAGACGAAGTCTCACTCTGTTGGCAGGCTGGAGGGCAATGGCGTGATCTCGCTCCCTGCAACCTCCGCCTCCCGGGTTCCAGCAATTCTCCTGCCTCCACCTCCCAAGCAGCTGGGATTACAGGCGCACACCACCATGCCCAGCTAATTTTTGTATTTTTAGTAGCAACAGGGTTTCACCATGTTGGCCAGGGTGGTCTAGATCTCTTGACCAAAGAGATTCTTATGATGAGAAATTCTTATGGTGGAGCTAAACGATCAAAGCAGCATGCAATGAGGAGCCAGATCATGGTGGGATTTGAAATGAGGAATTAACATTTGCATGTTAAGCCACTGTGATTTGGAGGTTGTTGCTGTAGCATTAATTACCTAGCTGATCCTGACTGATACAATTGGGCATTGGAAAAACTATATAGTTCTACTTTGTCAATAAAGTCTGTGAAATTGAACATGTGCTTTAATTTCTCTGAGCACAAATTTGCCTTTGCATGTTGCTTAATATTATTGCAGAGAAGAGCATTAGGTAACCATTAGCATAAGATAATTTTTTTTTTTTTTCTTAATACGAAGGGTGTCAGAGACTGGCCAGATGCTCACCAGTACCAGTACTCACTGGTCCTGCATTCAAGAAAACTAACATTTCCCAGCCTGCCTTACAGTTGAGTTGGGACCATGTAACTGAGTTCTGGCTGGATGTGGGCAAAATCATATCCTCGCCTTCTGGGCCAGTCATAAAACATCCCATGCGCGATCTTTCTTGCTTCCTCTTCTCTTTGTCATTTGTGAAGTTAAAAGCAAAGAACTCAATGATGTTGGGCATACAATAACAGGAGCCCAATTCTTGAATTAGCATTGTAGGATAAACCTGGGGGGTTCCTGTACCTGAAAAATCATACACAGCATAGCCTCATCTACTCTAAGTAAATTCTACATAAGAAATGTGTCAAGACAGTGGTCCCGGAGTTCAGAGAAGGTAGGATGGGTGGTTCTGTGATTTAATGAGGAGCACGGAGCCACCACCATAACCTAAGGGCCTGACACCTATAACCAATATTCCAAGCTTCTGGCTGTTACTTAAATTGATGATGACTAAACTCAACTGAGTGGGTACCAACTTTGTGCAAGCCACTCTAAGGTGGAGAGTCTTCACAAACCACTTCCAAGTTCACTTCTGTGTGCCTGCTGTGCTTTGTGTTTGAGGAGCATCTCTGCTCTTCTGGTCTGTGCCCTGAGGGCTGTGAGACTGTCTGCTCTTTGGGAGGGGCCTTTCCATCAACACCACCAAGCCAAAACAGCAGGGGGGCTGGGGCCCTCCCTCCTGGCCACCCTACAGCCCACATCCTACATAAGCAACCCTATTTTGCTCTTCCGTGTTGTGTCTGGACACAGTGGTTAACAATAATAATGAACAGTATTGAAATAATAGTATTAAAATATAAAATTAAAATAATAGTATTAACATTTTTTTTTTTGAGATGGAGTTTTGCTCTTGTCACTCAAGCTGGAGTGCAATGGCATGGTCTCAGCTCACTGCAATCTCTGCCTCCCCAGTTCAAGTGATTCTCCTGCCTCAGCCTCCCTAGTAGATGGGATTACAGGCACCCGCCACCATGGTTATATTTTTAGTTAGAGACGAGGTTTCACCATGTTGGCCAGGCAGGTCTCCCACTCCTGACATTATGTGATCCGCCCACCTCGGCCTCCCAAAGTGCTGGGATTGCAGGCTTGAGCCACTGCGCCAACCATATTAAACAATATTTTTAAAGGCCGTGGTCTTTCATAATGTTCTAGATTTATCCTTAAATATCCTTGGGTTGGGGTTGATGCCTGTTATGAAGTAAAATTTAAATACTTTAATTTGGGTTTTGAAATTCAAACTCAAAACGTGTCTGGAATTGGTTTCTTCCGGTGGGTTTTTGGTCTTGCTGACTTCAAGAATGAAGCCGTGGACCCTCGCAGTGAGTGTTAGAGCTCTTAAAGATAGTGTGTCTGGAGTTTGTTCCTTCAGATGTTCAAATGTGTCCAGAGTTTCTTCCTTCTAGTGGGTTCGTGGTCTTGCTGACTTCAGGAGTGAAGCCACAGACCTTCACAGTGAGTGTTACAGCTCTTAAAGGTGGTGCGTCCGGGCTGGGCACGGTGGCTCATGCTTGTAATCCCAGCACCTTGGGAGGCCGAGGCGGGTGGATCACGAGGTCAGGAGATCGAGACCACAGTGAAACCCCGTTTCTACTAAAAATACAAAAAATTAGCTGGGCATGGTGGTGGGCGCCTGTAGTCCCAGCTACTGGGAGAGGCTGAAGCAGGAGAATGGCGTGAACCCGGGAGGCGGAGCTTGCATTGAGCCGAGATTGCGCCACTGCACTCCAGCCTGGGTGATAGAGGAAGACTCCTTCTCAAAAAAAAAAAAAAAAGATGGTGCATCCAGAGTTGTTTGTTCCTCCCGGTGGGTTCATGGTCTTGCTGATTTCAGGAGTGAAGCTGCAGACCTTCGCAGTGAGTGTTACAGCTCTTAAAGGTGGCATGTCCAGAGTTGTTTGTTCCTCCCAGTGGGTTTGTGATCTCCCTGACTTCAGAAATGAAGTCGAAGACACTCCCGGTGAGTGTTACAGCTCATAAAGGTAATGCGGACCCAAAGAGGGAGCAGCAGCAAGACTTACTGTGAAGGGAGAAAGAACAAAGCTTCCACCCGGCGTGGAAGGGGAACCGAGCAGGTTGCCGCTGCTGGCTCGCACGGCCAGCTTTTATTCCCTTATTTGGCACCACCTATGTCCTGCTGATTGGTCCATTTTACAGAGTGCTGATTGGTCCATTTTACAGAGTGCTGATTGGTCTGTTTTACAGAGTGCTGATTGGTGTGTTTACAAACCTTTAGCTAGGCACAGAGTGCTGATTGCTGCGTTTTTACAGAGTGCTGATTGGTGCGTTTACAATCCTTTAGCTAGACACAGAGCACTGATTGGTGCATTTACAATCCTTTAGCTAGACACAGAGCACTGATTGGTGCATTTACAATCCTCTAGCTAGACAGAAAAGTTCTCCCAAGTCCCCACTCAACCCAGGAAGTCTAGCTGGCTTCACCTCTCAAAAGACATGCTGGATATGTTCTGTCTGAGATTTCAATCACATGTGTCTAAATTCGAAACCTTTTTTAGTTCCAATATTCCATGCTTTAGTTGGAAGAGGACTCTCCTTTTAGCTTAATAGGTGCCAGACATTGTGGTAGGTGCTTTATACAGTGAAACAGATGTTGCTAACCCCCCAAAAAACTCCTTCCCAAGTGGCATAGTCAATCTTTGAACATTAGCCTGAATTCAGAGTTTGATTTTAACTATTTTGTACTACTATCTGCTTTTCTATTGTCCTGATTTTACACCCTTTAGAGGGTTGATGAAAACTACCCAGACTTGGGGGGTTACCTCTTTCTACAAACTGACCCACGTCTCCACAGGACAGGAGGTGTCAGCATCCAGGATAAAGCAAGATGCTGAGAGGGAGGAAAGGAATGAAAGGATGAATGAAATAGACAAGCAACCCAGAAGTGCTTGAATCCACATTTATTATACTTTTGCTAGAGTAGAACTCAAGAATAATGAAGCATGCCTCTCACCAGGTTTATTGTAGAATAAGTAATTTAGTAAACACAAAATAAAGCTGCTGAAAGATGACTTTAAAGCTGTTTGTTTCATGGAGCATAAAGGGTGATTTTGGTGCAAGCATTAAAACAGTTATCCTGAAGCAATTATAGATGTAAGTGACCTCAGAGAGACACTAAGTTAGCAACGGACCTTGCCCAAGAAGCTTGAGTTGGGGAAGGGGCACAGGCTATTCTTTATTTCAACAATGCCTCTTTTGCCGGTTATATAGTAGAGGAGAAAGAAATGCTTCCAGGGCTACTTCTCACAACTGTGGCTGCATTTACATGTTTGCAATTGTGGGTGCTATTAAAGCGGACAATGGAGTGACACTACGCAGCTGCAGTGTGCAGGAAAGAGCTCTATGTTGACTTCCTTTGCAGGAATGATACTGAGTGAAAGATCTAATAATTCTGACCTCTACCAAGTATTGCCTCCATCTCCCCACCAGCCTTGGACAAAGTGCTTCCCAGGCTTCATTTCATGGGAGCCTCACAACCACCCTCTATGGTGGTTTCATTTTCCTAAGTGCTTTCATTTTCCCCATCCTACAGGTGAGACACGGTAAGGAACTCACCTAAAGGCTCATAGTTAATAAGTGGCAGAGCCAGGATTTGAACCCACACCATTTGGCTCCTGAGCCTGCACACAGAACCACAGCACTGCCCACCTGGAACTGTGCACCGACAGCCTGAGCTGTACAGACCCTAAGATGCCGCCCCTCTGGCTTATCCAGCAGCCTGTCCGCCGCCCAGCTTAGCCTCCATGTGTCATTTGTATCCCCATGGGAAGATCAGAGTAGCCACCAACAGGGTAGTTCCTGGCAGCAACTCAAGAAAGGTGCAGGAGCTAACAGGCTGTGGCGACCAGCAGGCCCCATGCCATGCCCCTCGGCCCCTGTTCCAGCTGCTGCTGCGGATGGCACGACCTGCCATGCTGCCAGTGGTGCCACTCCAAGTGCCCTTTGCATCTTTTACTCCTTTTAGCCCCAGGTCTTTCTTCAACGCCCCCAGAGCTCACTCAGCCAAACAAGACAACCCTGAAGTGGGAAGAGAGAAGGAGAGGGGGCCATCCACCAGAAGGGGTTGGGAGTCAGTGACTAGAAGGAAATAGAAGGAAACCCTGAGGCATAGCTGTAATTTCCTTAGCGGGACCCCCGTGGGGACTGAGCCCCAGTTAGCCTTGGGTCAGGCAGTTCAGCAACACCTGGCCACCATGTGAAGTTTGCCATCCCCCCCTTCTCTCTCGACTTCTTTCTCTTGCTTCCTGGAGTTACCTAACAAATAAACTACCCGTGCACAAGCCCTTGTTTCCTGTGGAGGAAACCAAACTCAGGTCTGCAGGCACTCCCGGGCAACAGCAGTACTGGCAGAAATAACCAAGTCACTAGAACGGGCTCTGAGCGGCTCCCTGAGTGCCTGCATCCACTCAGACACCTCGATGTCCCTGCTTGCCCCTCTGCTGGATGGCGGTCAGGTTCTCTGGAAGTAGAAGCTACTTTGGAGTTTGGAGGACAGGATGGGCTTTACAGATGGGCACCTGTTTTCAAAGGGAGAGGACAAAGCAGGATTGGGTAGAAAAAGTCCAAATGCAACTCAGGCCCTACCAAGCCAGCAGGGGGGTCTGGAGCACAAATCACCCTCAGTGTCATCCTAGCTGAGGCCAAAATGGCCAAATGGCTGGGACTTTATGCCCTCTCGTTGCTGGGTAACTGACTGCAAGCTGCCCAGGAAGGGTGAGACCCTGGTAAGCTCTGCAAGCTCTTTCCTGACGGGACCTGGGAGGCGCAGCTGTGTCTGGCGCACTGTAAGACAATGCTGTTTGTCGGTGGACACGTCTGTGCCCTGCTCTCCCGCTGAGGGCAGAGACCTGATGTTTTGTCTTCAACAACTGGAACATCCCCTAGCATGAGTGGACAGCCAGTAGGGGTCAAATGATTTAATAGCTAGTATTAACTATGGAAAAGCCCAGCCAGGCGCAGTGGCTCACGCCCGTAATCCCAGCACTTTGGGAGCTGAGGCGGGTGGATCACGAGGTCAGGAGTTCAAGATCAGCCTGGCCAAGATAGTGAAACCACGTCTCTACTAAAAATACAAAAAATTAGCTGGGCATGGTGGTGGGCACCTGTAATCCCAGCTACTCGGGAGGCTGAGGCAGGCAATTGCTTGAACCCAGGAGGCAGAGGTTGCAGTGAGCCAGGATTGCGCCACTGCACTCCAGCCTGGGCGACAGTCTCAAAAAAAAGAATAATAATAATAATGGAAAAGCTCCCAAAACAAGCTTCATTTTACGGGAAGAAAATATTGGAGCCCAGAGGGATTAAGGAACCCGCCGGAGATCACACAGCTAGGAAGGGCAATGCAGCATCTAAAGCACTTCTTTGACCCCCAAGTCCTTAATCCTTCCTCTGCTCTCAGAAACCTGAACCAATAGTATTAAACATTTTCTCATTTTGATTCTCTGCTGGATACCTGCAGCCTGCCAGATTTCCAGCCATATTAAAAATAATAATGAAAAAATATCCAGACCCATTAATCAGCTCTGCTCTCCAGGGCTTGGAAGGACACAGTTTCAATGCTCTGCACCCAGTCAGGAGGGAGGAGGCTGAGCTGTCACTTTCAAGAACTATGGTGACTGGAGGGAGCCAATCACCGTAGTTCTTGAAAGTTGATCCCAAGCTCTGGTTTTAAAAAAGACTGTTTAGATCAAGTTCACGTGCTTATGCCTCTGGGTTGATGAAATGATCAGCCCAAACCATTTCTAAGCAACTCTCCCAACTCCGGGGAGTCACATTCGAAGGCAGGAAGGTCCTATGGGACAAAACTATAGTAGAGCTAGGGACACCCAAGGAACAAAAAGGGTTACATATTTATCTACCTGCAGTGCTCCATTGTGGGTTCCAAGAGGTCTGATCTTTTTCTTGCCAAGACCAGAGGAATGTGCCATGTTACCTTGACCATTTAGAGATGGAAACCACACTGCAATTAGAGACCTGGTCTCTCACAGATTCTATCCAGCCCCAACCCCAAACACTGACTGATCAAGCCACCAGCTGCCATTCCAGGGGAATCAGATGACGAGTTCCTAAGTTTGGCCATCTGCAGGATGTAAGAAGAATAGAAGGAAGCTGGGCTTTGGCGGCCTGTGTTTATAATTAGCAGTGTAATGGTTTTCAGGGTGCTCGCTGAGCGGAGTGTGCGTATTCCTGCTGCACCGCTGTATTGTGATCAGGGCGCCTGATTATTACAGATGTGTGTACGGAGCCAAGCACCCATTCCTATGAGGAAAGCTAAATAGGTGCCCTATTTAGGTCATGCCCATCAGGCTTAGTGGAGTTACCATGATGGGCAGGCAGAAAAGCCCATCAATCCAAGGCATGCAGGGGCCTGGGTGTATTTACAGCACTCACATCATAGGTCTCTTATTATTAATATTTACTCTGTGCCACTGCTTAGACCCCATTTCCCTGAAATATTTCTGAATCAATAAAAAAAAAAAAAGTTAGAGCACAGCTGGGTTCTTTGACCTCCCTGGAAAGCAACTCCCAGAAAAGACTTCACCCTCTCCCATTCCAGTGTGCAGGAGCCACTGTGCTGTGCTGGTCAGGACCCTACACACAGGTGCTGAGGAAGATGCGACTGTCAACAAGGCTGCTACCTTCAAAGTGAGGAGGGTCCCCCACTGCAGCAAGCCATGGCCCCTTATCTGCCTGGCTGATCCTGTGCCCCTTCTCACATGTGTGGTTTCTCAGGTGGATTTTACAGACAGTGTGGGGTACGGGTTCCACCAGAGGAGCACAGTGGCTACTGAGAACACCTTTTCAGGAAGCATCCATCTAGGTATGGGGACAGAGGGCATGAGGGCCACAGGCAATTACAGGCTTGCACACAAAGGCAGGTTGCCTTCTTCTTTTATCTGCAAGACACAAGGAAATGATCAGGAAGGTCAGAGGGCTCTGGGGGCTCAGGATACTGAGGATGGGCAAGAAACAAAAGGACGGTGCCGAAGGGAACTCACACTGTTTAAGACCCATCCACTTTCCCTCCCCGGCCAGGTGTCTGACTCGCTCCAGACCCACAACCTGAGGACCCGGCCCGAGTCCACACTCTGCCCTGAGCTGCTCTCCTCCCTCTCCTCTTCCCCTGTCACAGCTTCCCCCACCATCCCTCCCTCCCTGGCCTTATTAATGACATGTAAATATCACTCTGATGACTTTGCTGGTGTAATCGGTTACCAACATATTCTGCAAAGGATTCAATTAAAATGGAACCAGAGATCAGAGAGGCCTGGGAAGATGGGGAGCTACTGCCAAATTCTTCTGACCGGGGGAAAGCAGCACTCCCCACCTGTGCCACCCAGAAATGGTGGCCAGCCTGGTGACAGCAGCCAGGGCAGCTTGAGCAGGACACAGCAACCACCCTCAGAAACCCCCCAGAGCGCTGCGGCTGGTGGGAGAGTGTCCTGAAAAGAGCAGGAAAGTCATCTGCTTTCAGGAGAAGATGTCATTTTCTCCCAGCTGCTGATGGGAGGGGGCGGGGTAGGGACTCATAAAGGCAGGCACAGCCAGATAAGGCCAGCGTTTTGAACAAATATCTTATGCCTTGTTTAAATCAGAGACAGTGGCAGATAAAGATGTATTTCATCCAGCTATTTGCTCAGGCTTTAGCCCTAATTCTATCGCAAACAATGTTCATTGTTTAATGTCTTTATATTCAGAAGTTGTTCCCATGCATATCTGCAAGGGAAGAAGCAGAATGCTGATAGCATTTGTGAGCCGTGCTGGCCAGGCAGGTTTCAGGAAGAAGAATGAGATCAACGCTGGAGTGGGAGGGCCCCACTCAGGGACCGGATTCTGTGCAGAGGCCAGACCTCAAGTGACACGGACAGCTCCACGCTGCCTGCTCCTAGGTCCCACAGAGCAGAGACGGAGCAGCTAGGACCACAGAGGCCTTTTCCGGAGCCAAGTCCTGGCAAGGAGGCCAGGTGGAGGAAGAGGAAGGGGCGCGGCTTCCTGTCTGTGTATGACTCCTCCAAAGTAGGGCCCTGGCCTGGGCAGGAAAAAGATGGCCTTCTCTGATACGAATGCTATTTAATTGTTGGAAACAATAGATCAGGGTCTTGGTAAAGGCATTATTTGAACTCAAATGTTTTGCCGAGTTATGAAAAAGGTTATTATGTGATCTTGATCCGATTAGGGTAGAACGGAGCTAAATGATGGATGAAGCAATTGCTTTTTTGAAATACCAAAATTACAACAAGGGTGGGCTTAATCTTTGCAGTTATTCACTGAGATTTCTGAAACAGTTCAGGGTAGAGTGCAAATAGTATGTTAAGAAGAAAAGAATAAAATATATTTGCAGTGGAAACTTATTGCAACCTATCCCAGAGGGAGTGTGCTTAGGAGGCCCTTGGGCAGCTGGCCCGGGTGTGACAGAGAGAAGCATGGCCTATGGGTGAAGCGCAGAGTAAAGCAACGGAGGCAAATGTGGGAGACAGAACATGATGCTGGACGTAGCCAAGAATCAGGCCTCTCCTTAAGTCTCCAGACGAGGAAACAGAGGTAAAGCATCTTGCTGCAAGGCCGTTGATTTATTGATGGCATCACCAGTCCCAGTCCCAGTTCTTCTAACTCCTAGTACAGGGATCACAGAGAATTGGGCAGAGCACCAGGGGCTCCTGGAGGGGGGCTCCATTCCCATAATGGCTCCAGGTGGGTGAGGCCTAGCTTGGAGAGAGAGAGAGAGAGAGAGAGAGAGAGAGAGAGAGAGACAGAAACTGGATTGGTGATAAAAGAAAATCGAATGTAAGAATGCAGAGAGGAAGGAAGGAAGGAAGATAGGTGAGGTCAGAAAGACTGTAGGGCTAGAAGACACATGCTAGCAGCATGAGGGTTCAGGGTGGGTCCCTGGGGTGACAATCACAGGTCCTAGATGCTCTCCCACCAGGGTATGGCCACAGTGATGCCACTGTACCCCTTAGAAATTCGAAAGTAAGGCTGGGTGTGGTGGCTCATGCCTGTAATCCCAGCACTTTGGGAGGCTGAGGCGGGTGGATCACCTGAGGTCAGGAGTTTGAGACCAGCCTGGACAACTTGGTGAAACCCCATGTCTACTAAGAATACAAAAATTAGCCAGGCGTAGTGGTGCACTCCTATAATCCCAGCTACTAGGGAGGCTGAGGCAGGAGAATCACTTGAACCTGGGAGGTGGAGTTTGTAGTGAGCCAAGATCATGCCACTGCACTCCAGCCTAGGTGACAGAGTGTGAGACTCCGTATCAAAAAAAAAAGAAATTCTAAAGTGGAACACCCTCACTTAACTTCCTTTAAAAGTCTTTTAGGAACATGAAGGAAATCCAGTTACTAAAGTAGAAAAAACTGAATTAACATGCCTTAGTATACATTGCACACCTCTTTGCAGGGCACCTGCAGGGCTCAGGAACTCATCTGCATATCTCTGAGGTGGAGAAAGGTTAGGAAGGGCTGGAGAGGGCTCCTCTTTCCCCAGGAAAAAATGTTTGGCCAACAGAAACCAGCTGAACATGTGTGTGCACACTACGAACACTCCTGATGGGTAAGTGCTGGTTGAGATAGGTGTGTGACATCAATCTCTAGCAATTACAGAACTCTAAGGTGGGAGGTCTCAGGCTCACAACCTACGGGTCCAGGCCAGGAAGTAATAAGTACAATAAAGGAGTATTGCATAATGGAGTCTGTTTGGATTATCAATTGCTGCATGACAAACTATGCCCATTCTTAAAGGCTGCAAACAGCAGTTTATTATGATGGCTCATGTTTCGTGGGTTGACTGGACTCAAATGGGACCTCACCCTAGAAGTTCCAGAGTGTTACTTTCACAACTCATTGATCAAGCAAGTCACTAAAGTCAGCGCAGATTCAAGTGTCTTTGTTTTCTACTCTACATTCTTGTACCTGGTCTTCTTACTTTTATCTGCCCTATTGAATTCAAACACCAATTCAGTTTCTCTCTCTTTCTTTCTCTCTCTCTCTTTCTTTCTCTCTCTCTCTTTCTTTCTCTCTCTCTCTTTCCTTCCCCACAAACTTGCCCTTACCCACCAGGCAGCACCCTAGGAATGGCATCAGCTTCCAGGACCCCCTATTGCTCAGCCTACTGTCCTGTGAGCACTGTGCTGGGAATAAGCGGACTTGGGCCTGTACCTGGTGGCCTCCGAGCAAGACACCTTGCCTCCGTTTCCTCCCTGTGAGCCCACTTTGCCTCTGTTTCCTGCCTGTCACTGAGGGGCAGCTGGTCACATCACAGCAGAGCATATGGAGTGAGAGGCATCTTTGGAAAGACAGTCCACCATGGTGCCTTAAATTGTATTCTTTCCAAATGAATCTACTTTGCTTTGCATATTAATTGCATAGATACAGGCTTCAAAAATCATAACTATACTATCTCCATTTTATTTCAAAATATGCAGCTTTTCCAGGTCTATTTTTTATTTTCCTGTTTTTGATAAAGACATAGTACAATAAATATTCCACTTTCCTTTTTACACATGTATGAGAAAAGTGACAAAGCAAACGTGATGACAAACGGCAGCTGACGTACAGGGAGGTTCCGGGACACGCAAGGGACTGCGGTGCAGTGGAGTGTGTGTGCCCGTCTAACGGAGGTGGCTGCCTCTCACTGCAACTGATTATTGTCACGTGAGAAAGACTGTTGATTATATGGCCTACAATTTACAACTCTTCAGCATATTCAGTGTGATACATATGTGGATATAATTTAATTTTAATCTACTCCCTAGATGCAGTTAACATTTGAAGTACTCTTCAAATTAGAAATCCATACTTCAGGGATTGTTAGTTATCATTTGAAAGACCCTAATCAGAAGTCTGCATTCCAGATGCAAACACTTCAAACATTGCTATCTGAATCTGCCATAAATGGTTCATCAATAATCCTAAGAAGGGAGGCTATACTCCTGGTGCCTCTGGTTAACACCTGCCATGCACAGTAGGTGTACCCACCTTGTCTTCAGGTGAGTGCTACCACTTAATCACTGCAACTACAGCTTCCCATCAGCCCCATTGAAATCAGGAAGCCATTGGAATAGCCAAATCTTCTACAGTCATACCTGGCCTACCACAGAGAGCAACCACAGAGTTTCCACGAATTCAGGTTGTATTAGTCCATTTTCACACTGCTGATAAAGACATACCCAAGACTGGATAATTTACAAAGAAAAATAGGTTAAATGAACTCATAGTTCCACGTGGCTGGGGAGGCTTCACAATCATGGTGGAAGGTGAAAGGCACGTCTTACATGGCAGCAAACAAGAGAGAAATGAGAACCTAGCTAAAGGGGTTTCCCCTATAAAACTATCAGACCCTGTGAGACTTATTCACTACCACAAAAACAGTATGGGGGAAACCGCCCCCATGATTCAATTAACTCCCACTGGGTCCCTCCCACACACGTGGAAATTATGGAAGCTACAATTCTAGATGAGATTTGGGTGGAGACACAGCCAAACCATAGTACAGGTGCTCCCCTCATCAATGTATTTCTCAATGCCTTAGTAAAGAAAGGGTCTACAGGGCTGGGCACAGTGGCTCACACCTGTAATCCCAGCACTTTGGGAGGCTGAGGTGGGTGGATCACCTGAAGTCAGGAGCTCAAGACCAGCCTGACAAACATGGCGAAACCCCATTTCTACTAAAAATACAAAAATTAGCCAGGCGTGGTGGTATACCTAGAATCACAGCTACTCGGGAGGCTGAGGTGGGAGAATTGCTAGAACCCTGGAGGCGGAGATTGCAGTGAGCCACGATTGCACCACTGCACTCCTGCACTCCAGCCTGGGTGACAGAGTGAGACTGTCTCAAAACAACAACAACAACAACAACAACAAAAAGGGTCTACAGGACCTTCTTGTGGTAGTTGTGGGGTGAGGGGTGTGCAGGTCACACATTAAAAATCCAGTTCCAAATTCCTATCTCCCTAAATCCTTGGATTCGCTTCTCTACATTGTGCCAGGGAAACTCAGGCATCTCAGCATCATTAAATGTAGGCCACTGTGGAGTCCCAGTTTTAGTCAAGCAAACAACTAAACTGTTAGAGCCACCTCCAATGGCACAAGCTCACATACAAAATCCAGAATCTGTAGTAAATGCTGATCCATTAATTTAGCCCATCTACTGCTTTCTGCCTCCATCCTCAGGTTGGCATCCCTAGAAACCACTCCCACAAATGCTTCTCAGGTTTCTAAGTATATACATTAGCAAAGGCTTGCAATCCTTTTAGTGTGTAACTTATTTCTTTCTGGGCCATAAGGTATACCTGTACCCCTGAGATTGAGCCTAGTTATGAGGCTAGGAGGAGCATGGGGTCGTTATGGAGGGTCATGAAGATAATAGTCACCTGTTTTCAAAGTATCTGCCCAGGTGAGGTTATCACAGAGTTTTCAAGCAAACAGGCCTAGGTTCCTGAGACACTGGAGGGCAAGCCACTTCTACTAGTAATTGAGACTCAGATGTTAGTTTCATCTGACAATCCATCTAACCAGATGTTCCCATTCTGTTTCAGGAGCCTATTTCCCCCCAGTCAATGCCCTGGCTTCTACATAAGAAACTTGGAAAGATTGTGAGTTCAACTGTTGTAATTGAGCAACCAACACAAATTAAATTTTGTGTTTAATTTTCAGCAATGTGAGCACTATGGCAAAAAGAAATATGAGATTCTTCTAGGGCTGGCATGGAGGTTTTCCAGTTTTTAGACCATGGCTTGGGCTAAAGGTTAAATGACCTGGGCTTGTCATTTTCTTTCTGTATGTGCTCAAATGCATTCAAAAGAATCCATCCCACACCATAGGTCTTATGGTAATTATTATTACCAGAATGGACAAGTGCAGCAGGCCCTTGGGCTCCCAAAGTACATGCCTAAATTGATGCTTTATCTAAATTTCCCACAGGTAATGGCTAGATTAATTGTGATGCACACCATGGCTTACTAGTGTCCTATTTTCTGTTCTTGGCATTGGGATCAAACCAAAGCACACCACCAAACCAATTCCCAGTTCCCATCTTTGCAAGTCTATGTCCTGGGGCCGCTCCGGGTACCAACTGTGCATCAGTCAGGGTCCAATCAGACCACAGAGAATACACAGTAAATTGTACAGGCAAAGTTTAATATAAAGAATTAGTCATAGGAGGCTGGGCGCGGTGGCTCACGCCTGTAATCCTAGCACTTTGGGAGGCTGAGGCAGGCAGATCACAAGGTCAGGAGATTGAGACCATCATGGCTAACACAGTGAAACCCCATCTCTACTAAAAATGTAAAAAATTAGCCGGGTGTGGTGGTGGGCGCCTGTAGTCCCAGCTACTCAGGAGGCTGAGGCAGGAGAATCGCTTGAACCCAGGAGGCAGAGCTTGCAGTGAGCCAAGATCACGCCACTGCACTCAGCCTGGGCAACGGAGCAAGACTCCATCTCAAAAAAAAAAAAAAAAAAAGCCAGTCACAGTGGCTCACGACTGGAATCCCAGCACTTTGGGAGGCCGAGGCTGGCAGATCACAAGGTCAGGAGATCGAGTCCATCCTGGCTAACATGGTGAAACCCTGTCTCTACTAACAATACAAAAAATTAGCCTGGTGTGGTTGCAGGCACCTGTAGTCCCAGCTACTCGGGAGGCTGAGGCAGGAGAATGGCATGAACATGGGAGGCAGAGCTTGCAGTGAACTGAGATTGTGCCACTGCACACCAGCCTGGGCGAGAGAGTGAGACTCTGTCTCAAAAAAAAAAAAAAAAGAGAATTAGTCATAGGAGATGAAAATAATTGGGAAATTGGTGAGCGTTAAAGAGAACTCTAAAGAATTACAGAATTGCAGATATAAGGAGCAGCCCTGGTACCTAAGGCTGAAATAGAGAGCCTAGGGACAAGACTGAATCAGGCTTAAATTCTCGGCCTTTTGGAGAGGGCTCAGCTGTGGCTCACCAGATGGCACAGAAATCCTTTGTTGTAGTGTTGTGCAGGTGGAAGAAGCTGTCCACAAGGAGGTACTGAGCCTCAGAACTTTGCTGCAAAGCCACAAGTGGGGGTCCAGGAAAAGCCATTCACAGAAAGGTGCCTCCTTGGTGCTCTCAGTGGCAAAGCTGCTCAGGGGGGTCCTGGGAGAAGCTGCTGGCTTCTGGGCATTGCCAGCCCTCATGTACCTTCAGAACCAAGTGCCAGAGAAACCACATGGTGACAAAGCCTGGAGAGGAGCACAGAATTAGGAAGAGAAACTCCTTCCTCCTCCCATGTCCCTCCAACATCCTCTCCTGAAAAAGCATCACCGCATTCCAACTGGCAAAGGAGAAATATTCACAGGACTCATCTGTATTGTAGCAGAGCAGGCAATGAAGGGTGCATTTGAAGATAAAATGCAATAAACTGGGAAGTTGAACACCTACTTTTACACTTACAAGTGCCCTAGTTTAGACAGGGAATTATATAGTTTCCCTGATCATAAAAGTTCTTAAAAATAATTTCTTATTAGTGTAATGAGTAAGTGTTACTCATGTACTTTCACTCTTGCATGAATGGCATTTGGGAATCTTGCAAGCCCAGTAGGCCAACATCTTAGGAGTAGCACCTTTGGTCTGAAGTGCTGTTTGCTTTTTTTGTCTCACCATTTATTGGATTATAATATTGCCTAATTCCACCAAAAGAGGATTTGACTCTGCTATTAAAACACTCTCATTTTCATCTCAGAGTGAATCTTTCATATACATTGTTTATCAGAGTGCCTGCGGAGACAAGAATGAGGACCCCACAGGTTGTATGACTTTTTATGTATGCTCGTCAATAAATATTTATATTTTACAGCTTAGTTCTGCTTGGCACAGAGCCCAGTGTCATCAGACCTTCCAGTTTTTAAAGAAACAACACAAATGTGGATTTTCATACACAGTCTTACAATTTGTAAATGTTGGCAAATAAATTTGGCCGATGTTGAGGGCCAAATACAAACCACATCTCTGTAACCTTAGGCAGGTTCCTGAACCTCTCTGTGCTTCCCCTTCCTTATCCATCAAAGGGAAATCATGATAATAATAGTACTTCATAGGGTTGTTATGGGCTAAACTGAATATATAGAGACTGGACACAGAAGTACTGTGTGTACTGATCGTTTAAAAATAAATAAGTAAATTTCTGCCAGCCATCTGCCCACGGGGTGCCTACTTTTGACATCTCCCTGCCAGGATTCATGTTGCCCATTTGCATGTGCTATTAGCCTCCCTGGCTCATCTATGGAGGGGAAGAAGTAATATTTACAACAAAAGTACACCAACGGAAGCAACTTCGCCTACAAGCTGTAAAAGTGGCCGTACTAGAAGAAATCTTCCAGACACATGTCTCAACAAGAGTGCCTTCTCTTCCCTTCTGTTGTGCTGCTGTCACTAGGCTAGAGGCAAATGTATATATCCCTGCTGCCAAACACTCACAGTTGATTCAGTCGAGTTCTGGGCACAGGGTAGGTGCTCAGTAAAGTTGTTGACTTATCTGGACACAGTAAACACATATGCTCGTGTGTGCTTAGATGCCAGATGCCTCATTTGGAAGCCATCTTTCCCTGGTAGAAATATTGGCCCCACACTTTGGCATTTAAAGCTCCAGAAATCAGTCTAGTGGTTTCTGTTTAAGTCGGGCCCACTGATTAAAATTTTGAAATTCCAATCAAGACTTTTAATCTTTCCTCCAGAACAGTCAGAGTTGTTACCTTGGGAGTAGGGATGTCTGAACCTTGAGCACAGACAGAAGGTTGTGGCTTCATGGCTTCTTTTTTTTTTTTTTTTTTTTGTAGACAGATTCTCACTCTGTCACCCAGGCTGGAGTACAATGGCACAATCTTGGCTCACTGCGACCTCTGTCTCCCAGGTTCAAGTGATTCTTGTGTCTCAGCCTCCTGAGTAGCTGGGATTACAGGTGTACACCACCACACCCAGCTAATTTTTGAATTTTTAGTAGAGACACGGTTTTGCCATATTGGCCAGGCTGGTTTTGAACTCCCGACCTCAGGTGATCCTCCTGCCTCGGCCTCCCAAAATGCTGGGATTGCAGGTGTGAGCCACTGCACTCGGCCTGGTTGTGGCTTCTTTAGGAAGGCTTCTTGCTTCCTCCTTTCATCACACCTCATGTCTCTGCGCACCAAAGAAATGAAGAGGGAGGAAGAGAGAAAAGTAGCTTGGTATCGGTGAAGGAAGGGATTGTTAGAGGAGGTAGGATATCTCCACGCCAGGCTTTCAGCTCACAGGCAGATGGCCAGGCAGCAGGACTCCCCAGCAATCCCCAGGTGGAAGCCACACGGGGAGCGCTCCCACTTGGGAGTGACCTGCTCAGCGCCTCCGTACCCTCACGCGAGTGTGGCTGTGATGTGGGCTGTGGCAGCCAGAGGACTAGACTCACTGTGACGCCTTCTCCATCCTCCCATGCAGTCACCCACACCTGGCACCCCTGGTCTCTGAGTGTTTCAGGCAGCTTTTCTTGGGGTACTGTCTCATACCCCAACTTGTGCTTAACATGTTGAGCTATCGCCTTTCTCTCCCACATTTGGTGGCAAGCAGATAAATTCTCACTTCTACCTTCATACCCAGTAAACTGTACTTACAATACTTACACAGTACTCCTGGACTAGGGATAAAGCCCATTGGAAGGGTTGTGGCTACAAAGAGTGAGAGCCCTGTACAAATGAAGACTTTCCACTCTGGCAGACGCCCATCCTGGATGAACCTGAGAAGTCTTTGTTTATGGGAGACACCTGGCTCTCCAGTTCCTGAGTCCTTGGAGGAAAGTGAAAAATTCCCGAAGAGGGAGAAATCCCTGAAACCCAGTGCATTCTATACATTGTTAAAAACACAGGTCCAGTGGGACTATTTGATTGTCGCTAGAAAAATTTTCCAGGAGGAAACATTCACAACATCATATTTCAGCTCAATTTCAACTCAGCAAAACAGAGCTTATTGATTAAAAGTCTGATTCTAAAGTCAGTCTGCCTGGGCTTGCATCCTAACTCTACCACTTCCTAATTATTGAATCAACTTCACTCAACTATACCTTTGTTAAACTTATCTTTGAAATTAGGGTGTTAATAGTACCTCCTCCATAGGGTTCTGGTGATAATTAAGTGAACTAACACATGTAAGCTTAGGACACTGGACAGCATACAGCAAGTGCTCAACAAATATTGACTATCACTGTTGTTAATACTACTGTGCCAACTGCATTAGCAACTTATTTTCTTGTTGAGTAAGGTGAGTCACAGTTTTGTGCAGGGTACAAAACTGTGGGTCTATGCAGATGCATTGACTTGAACAACAAAATACTGTGTTTAGAATAACAGAGGAAAAATAGAGGAAGGGAAACGGTACTGTTGAAAACCATTGAACTGGGTGTAAAAAGACTCATGTGTGTTTTTATAAAACAAGCAAGGGAATATTGACCAGTTGCTTGAAACTTTATGTTGAGAATAAAATAACAGTGTCTACTACTCTCAAGAAGGTCATCATCCTGGCTGGGAGACCCACAAGTCAATAGGCAGTCCTAGCACCGCACAGCACCGCACAGCACCGCACCGCACCGCACCGCACCACACCGCACAGCACAGCTGTGTGGGGTAAAGCATAAGGTGTCATGGGAGTGTAATGGAGGGGCATTTTGCTCAATCTTTGGGCAAAATTAACGTCCTGAAGGAGGTAGCATCTAAGCCAAGAAGTGAATGCTGAATTAGAATTAAGGATAGAGAGGGGGAAATTATTCTGAATAGAAAGAGAAACATACACAACGGCCCACAGAAGAGAGGGTGGTCTGGGAACTGCAAGTAATTCAAAATGGCATGTGGCTGGTGCACTGGTGCTTACAGGAGAAAGTGGCAGGAAACAGACCACAAAGTTCCTTCTAGATCATGTAATCCAGTCTGACCCTTGTTTGAAGGTGACGGGAAGCTAATGAAGGCGGTATTATGCCTAAGTGCCATTATTTATTGCACAAGGTAAATGGATAGGGGGTCCAGGTTAGAGACAAGCATACCCTCTAGGGGGCTTTTGTAGTAACCCAGGTTAGGAGAAAATCATAGCCTGAGATGGGGTGATGGCAACTGGAACAGAGAACAGCAGAAGGATTTGAGAGGAGATTTGTAAGTCAGAATCCAAATGCCTTGGTGATTTAATGGATGTGAGCTGAGGAAAAGGGGAGAAGAGGACGTAAGACAAACATCAGTGTTTCTGGTTTGGACAAGTGAGCATATGGTTTTCTGAAAAAAGGGAAAGGAAGAACAGATTTGAAGGAAAGCAACATGGAATGGGTTTTGAGGTTGTTGTGCTGCTGGTGCCTATGGACGCTCCAGTAGGGAAGAGGTGTAGGCCGTTGGATACATGGCAGAAAAGAGCTCTGGCTGAGAAATCTCACACACAGGCAAACACACGTGCACACATATGCATGTGCACACACCTACACACGTGCACACATGCACAGGCAGGTGCACACACCCATACACACATGCACGCGTGCACACAAGTTCATATACAAACACATGCGGACACCAGCACACACACATGCACAGGCACGCATGTCTTGGCCCTATCCCCATGATTCTATGAAATATCATTATTAAGAACATTGGGAGTAGTCAGTCAGGATTTTGATTACTTGGTGAGTACCTCATCCTTCCAAAACTGCCTCTTCAAATGACTGACATAGTCCTAAGGATCAAATCAACCTCACTCAGAAATCCAGTCTTTGATCCCCACACCTTGCCTGACACTACTCTGACCAAGAGCCCGATGAAGCCCTCGCACTGCAGCTGGTCACCACTCTACACAGAGACCTGCCTCCCTGGGACAGGAAGAGGATGTGTCTATCGCTCAGCAGGTGATGGGCGCTGACAGCGGCTTTGTGGGGTGTTGGTGTGTGCACCCCCCCGCCCATGCACTGGGCCCCTCTCGGCTTTGGGGTTTGTCTTTGCAGCCCCGTCGTTGTTCTTGGAGAATAGATGCACAGAAACAGCCTGCAGAAAACAGCACAGAAACCCCGCTGCAGCAGGGCTCCCCTTCCGCCCCCCATAAGGCACAGGCAGGGATGATCACCTTCCTCAGCCAACATCAAAGCACGTTAAATGTTGGATGGAATGCTATCTTTGGTGCTTAGAAGTCACTCCCCCAAACACTCACCAGCGCATCCAGGGGAAAAATAAGCCCCTTGCCATCTACCAGATGTGTTTATTGTGGGGAAAAAAAGCCTAAGCAAATCTCCCCAATAGGTCAGAATCTTAACAAGGATAGTAACTCCCTTAACATTCAGATGCAGCATTAACCACATCCGTAAACTAAATCTACAAACAGCAGAAATAATAATAAAAAAGATATTTATGGAGCCAATGTATGAGAGGTAATAGTAAAGAGACTCCCTTCCTGTCGTTGTCAGCCCCTGAGCTCTATGATTCTGAATAGCCGACAGCCTTCCAACCTCATAAATTCCAAGAACTGCAGCCACTGGGAGCAGCACAGCCTCTGGCCCCTCTGTCCCTTGGGTTTCTTACAGGAAGGTAAAATGACCAGCATGCATACATTGTAATGGGACATAAGGTGAAGGAGGTCTTTTGCTTTCATTCTAAAGCAGAAAGTGTCCCAGTATTTATGGGAAATCACTATTTCTGTGTGTGTTTTCAAGTTTTCATGTATTAATGAGCGAAATTATCAGTGCGGCTAACTAGGCTGTCTCCATGCTATATGAACAGTCTCCTTCTCAGACAGTGGAAGCCGGAGGCTGAGCCATGTGAGTGTTGTCAGACAGCAGCAACAGTTTCCGAAGGAAAACCTGGAGAAGACTCTACAGCAGAGAACGATAGAGTACTGGCAGAAGTAGATGCAAAATACTAACAATGCTTTATGTTCAAATTATCCCTTTTGTTCTTGATTTCCAAGCCCTGAACACAGAAATTCAATCTTGAATATTTATCTGTGGTCTGCATCCTTGCCCCGTTTCACAGATTGGGAGACACGTCTAGAGAGTGAAAAGAGCAGCCCACACCAGCAGCAGAGCTATGAAGAGAACATTTTTGCTCCCACCCAGGCTGTGGCCCACCCTTCTGAGTTGGAGTCACAGCAAAGCCTCCGACTGGAACAGAAACAAAATCAACTCAGCCATTCCTCTTTCAGAGGGAGTCAGGGCTAATCTCCAGCTGCTGGAAGTGAGAGGCCTTTGGAGGAAGAACTCTGAGAAGCAAGGCTCCCATCTGCTCTTTGTGGACATTTAATATCTCGGGGCGATTTCTGCAGAGCAAAGTTTATCCCAGGCTCTGGGCAGGATGTTTCCTCCCTCACAGGCATGCAGGGGATGTGAGCTATTGGTGTCCCTGGCCATTACGTTTCCACCCCTGAAGAGACTCGAATCAGAAGCAGATCAAGTGGTTTCTGTATGATTGTGGCTTAGAAATGATGAGCGGTGGTAGAAACATGAGATAGGATCATCATCTTTAATCCTGCACCGGCGCCAGCACATTGGTCATTTGCCTGTATGGAACGTCATTTCAGAGGGGGGAATTTCATTTAAGAAGGATGTGGTGTTTTCCCATCAGGCAGATGAAATTGACTTCCGTTGATGATAGGATGCCTGCACATTTGAAAACAGGAAAGCATTTGCTTTGCCTCAGTTCACTTTTTGGTTAAATAATATTCAAAGAGGTAGGGTGATGAAACTCCTTTGTCACTTGTCAGCCCTGAGGGAAAAAGCAGGGGAGGGGGGTATCAAAATATAGAAAAGAAAGCAATTATAAAATAGAACTCAAATAAATGCTAATCTTGACTACCTCTCTCTCTTTTTTTTTTTTTTTTTTTTTTGAGATGGAGTCTTACTCCGTTGCTTAAGCTGGAGTGCAATGGTGCAATCTCGGCTTACTGCAACCTCCGCCTCCCAGGTTCAAGCGATTCTCCTGCCTCAGCCTCCCTAGAAGCTGGAATTACAGGTGCCCACGAACAAGCCCGGGTGTTTTTTGTGTTTTTAGTAGAGACAGGGTTTCACCATGTTGGCCAGGCTGGTCTCGAACTCCTGACCTCAGGTGATTCACCCATCTTAGCATCCCAAAGTGCTGGGATTACAGGCGTGAGCTACTGCGCCTGGGCAGCTACCTCTCATTTTCTAAGGAAACTTCAAGCAGCCACTTAATAAACCCAGAGTTGAAACAGTCTCTAATTTTGACATTATCAACGTGTGTGAAATGTGATAAGAAACAAAAGCCATCGTGCAGCTACGAGGGCAGTAATTATTGGAACACTTGAAGTGCCCTGGGGATGAAGCATGAGACTCCACACAAAGTCTTGGACTGCCATCCATTCTGCTTTGGGGGAAATTTGTATGTCTGTGCTTTTTCCTCTTTCCCTTTTGTTTTCCAAACACAGAGCCCAAATACAGAAGAGCAAAGCAGAGAGAAAATTAGTTTGGTTGTGTTTGTTTTGGGCTTTTTGGTCCTATCTCCTGCTTGTCTCTCTCCTCCTCCTTCGTCGACTCTCCTCCTACCCTCTGCAGACTTTGCCTCCCGCTAACCCTTCAATCATTTCTGTCTTCAGATGCCTGCCTTCTTCCTTGATTTAACTGATGTTAACACAGTACATCTCAGTTTTTCTCTAAACTGACACCATTCTGGTTAAAAAATATATCAATGTGTCCTGGAATATTTCAGTGTCACTCCTTAAACCTAGCAGAATTTTTCCCCATCATAGAAGATGTGTAGACATGTAGGGAGAGATGTATCTTCAGACCACTGGCATCTCCGGGAAGGTAACCTCAAGACTGATTTCATTTGTGGTCAAATCACAAAACAATGACACTCTTAATGATTTTGCCTCCCAAGCTATTATAACCTGAAGACCAAGGGCATTAAAAACAAACCCACTGAAAACCTTCATAATCAGACCACCCTGGACTCTCAAAACAGTGTATCAAGAATCAAATTCAGAATCTCAGCACCTTGGGGGGCCGAAGCAGGCAGATCACTTGAGGTCAGGAGTTTGAGACCAGCCTGGCCAACATGGTGAAACCCCGTCTCTACTAAAAATACAAAAATTAGCTGGGCACAGTGGCAGGAGCCTGTAATCCCAGCTACTTGGGAGGCTAAGGCAGGAGAATCGCTTGAACCCGGAAAGCAGAGGTTGCAGTGAGCTGAGATTGTGCCACTGCACTTAAAGGATGAAATGAGTTAATAAAGACACAGGAAAGCCAAGTTTTGGTGGGAGTCATTGAGAATAAAAACTTATAAAAGGCAAATCTACATCTGCTTAGGGTTCTTGGTCTTTGTTTAAAGTAAGACACGATGCTTTCTGCAAGAAAGACAAGGTCTTTCATGGAACAGAGCTGCCTGTGATGCCCACGTGAGTGAATAGGGCTGATGCAAACAGCACAAAACCCCATCAAGCAGCTGCTAGAATACGAATACCCAGACTGTGCCCCAAGTCTTAGTTTGAGTGCCCCAGAAATAATCCCCAGGACTAGGATTTAAGTGCAATTACTTTATTTGATATGAGATCCAGAGAGCACTTGTAGGACAGTAAGCAAGACAGAAACAGAATGACAGGCCAGAAAGGGTTCCTTGTCAAGTGAGTTACAACTATGGGTACCCGCAGCTCTAACCTGCTGTGGAAATCCAGGAGCCAGCATAGCAGATGCACCTCCAAGGGTCCTGCCATCTGTAATTGGCTGAGTTGTCCCAGGAGTCATAGATCCCATGGCAGCCAGAGAGCACTTATGGGAGAAGAAATGTACGTGCTGGCAGCTGGAAATCCAGGGCTCCAAAGTGGGGGGGGTGGATGGGCCTGAGGAAGGTAGGATCATGCCTCTTACACGCCATCACCAGAAGAGCTCCTTTAACCCACCAAGGCTTGGGAGTGGAGAATTCCTCTACAGCCAGTGGTTCCTACCTAGCCAGCCAAGTGGTTCTTGTTCTCTGCGGGCATCCCTGTACCCTCAACATACCTTGACCCAGCATTTGACGCATAGTAAATGTGCCCAATAAATGTGTGAACAATGAATCAATGGGTGGATGAACAGATGATGAATGCTATGGTTTGGATACAGTTTGGCCCTACCAAGTCTCATGTTGAAATGCAATCCCCTGTGGTGGAGGTGGGGCCTGGTGGAGGGGTTTTGATCATGGGGGCAAATCCCACATGAACATCTTGGTGCTGTCCTCCCAGTAGTGAGTGAGTTCTCACTCTAACAGTTCCTATAAAAATTGACGGTTTTAAAAAAGCCTGGTACCTCCTCCCTTTTGTCTCTTGCTTCTTCTCTTGCCTTGTGATGCCTGATCTCCTTCCCCTTCTGCTGTTCATGGAAGCTTCTGAAGCCCTCACCAGAAGTAGATGCTGGCGCCATGCTTCTTGTGTAGTCTGTAAAACTGTGTATCAAATAAACCTCTTTTCCTTACAAATTGTCCAGCTGCAGGTAATCCCTTATAGCAACACAAAAACGGACTAAGACAATGAGTCACATTTGTAATGAAAAGTGTAGTCTTTGAAAATTTGGTGTGACTTACCTGGAGGTTTATAATAATTTGATCTACACAGGGTGACACAGGACAGCAACCACCTGTATAGCATTGGGCTTTTATATCCATCAGACTTGAGGATAATCTTCTGAGGGCAGGGACAGTGTCCATTTCTTGCCATTGAGTTTCCAGTGCTCACAACAAAGATGTGTTGACAGGTCAGGCGTGGTGGCTCACGCCTGTAATCCCAGCATTTTGGGAGGCTGAGGCGGGGGATCACGAGGTCAGCAGTTTGAGACCAGCCTGGCCAACATGGCGAAACCCTGTCTCTACTAAAAATACAAAAAAAAAAAAAAATTAGCCAGGCGTGGTGGCACGCGACTGTAGTCCCAGCTACTTGGGAGGCTGAGGCAGGAGAATCTCTTGAACCTGGGAAGCAGAAGTTTCAGTGAGCTGAGATCACGCCATTGCACTACAGCCTGGGTGACAGAGCAAGACTCAGTCTCAAAAAAAACAGATTCGTTGGATGAATGAATGAATAAACAACCAATGTAAAAGCAGAGGATGGTATAATTGTTGAGAGCATGGACTTGGGAGCTATGTTTCTTAGGTTCAAATACAAGCTCCACAACCTTGAGCAAGTTATTTAAACCCTCCGTGCCTCAGTTTCCTCATCTATAAAATGAAGATCATGATAGTGTCTATCTCATAGCACTGTTGTGAGGATTAAATGAGAACTCATTTAAAAAACTTAGAACAGTCCATACAGAATAGTAAGCCATATAGAAATGTTTGCTTTTATTATGGAATCTCAGGGTGTCCTCAATATCAACAGAAATTATTTTTCCAAAAAAATGGAAATACAGCCACCGTGAGAGGTGAGGCTGGCTGGACTTCTTGGGTCGATTGGGAACTTGGGCAACTTTTCTGTCTTACAAGAGGATTGTAAAATGCACCAATCAGCACTCTGTAAAACGCACCAATCAGTGCTCTGTAAAATGCACCAATCAGCAGGATTCTAAAAGTAGCCAATCACGGGGAGGATTGAAAAAAGGCACTCTGATAGGACAGAAACAGAACATGGGCGGGGACAACAAGGGCATAAAAGCTGGCCACTCCAGCCAGCAGTGGCAACCCACTCAGGTACCCCTCTGCAGTGGAGACTTTGTCCTTTAGCTCTTCACAACAAACCTTGCTACTGCTCACTCTTTGGGTCCGTGCTATCTTTAAGAGCTGTAGTACTCACCATGAAGGTCCGTGGCTTCTTTCTTGAAGACAGCGAGACCACGACCCACAGGCAGGAACCAGCTCTGGACACAATTGGACCAAAATGGCCTTTTAAGTAAGTTCTAAGTCCCACGTTCATTATCTGCAGAACTTTGGGATTTCAGGACATAATTCCAGGCAAATGAGTTTCTACAGCCTCAATATATTTGGAAAAAAAAAAAGTTCAATCAATGAAAATCTAGACCAGGGATCAAGAAATTTGGGTTCCTGTCCTGATTCTGGCTAATGCATGTCTTAGCTTGACTTACTTAAAAGGTAAAGAGAAGCAACATTAGAGAAGCATTTTTGAGCATTTTTAAAAGGGAGGTATTGTTAATAAAGAAAGACCATTGGCATAATTACATTGTTGAAATACTGTACTATGGAAACACACCTTTTTCCCTGACAAATCTTATGCAAAAACAGATGACAGAAAAGCAATCCAGTCAGCTCAGATTAACACTCTAATAGAAGAAAGAGGGCAAATCTGAAAAAATGCAGTCATTTACTTAAAAGCAATTTCTAAAGCAAAAAAATTAATAATAACTAAATCTGTGTTACAGACTTCATTTGCTATTAGGAATGAATTTGGCTGGGTCTTGGAGCCTTACACCATGCATCAAAACTAATTTGAGCTTGGATGATTTTCTTTTTCATATGGCATATTTAACTCTTATCAGATGGATATACGGACAAATAAGTAATGACATGTGCACAGTAAATTAAGCTAAAGCCATTTTTCTACTTTAGGGACTTAACATGGGGAAAGCATTATTCAGGGATGATTTCTTTAGACACCCGCCCCTGTAAGAGCCTGTCATGGACCTGAGTTATTAACATAGTATAAAAGAAGAAATTTGATGCTGTTGCCCACGTGTTCTTCCTGAGCCTTGTTAAACTGGACTCCACTGTGCCCTGCACGATGGGCTTGTTGCTAGGTAACAGTCACAGGAACCCCAGAAAGCCTTTCCTCAGGGCTGCAGATATTTTCTAGTAAAGCCCTGCCTTCTGCAGTCTGGAAACTGTGTTTCCATTACTCATTGTCTCTGTTGCTCTTCCTCCCATTTGTTTTTGTTTACAGATCCCAATTTAACAAATGAGTTCATCCATCTCATGCGGTTAAACAGCTGTGTAAAATAGAGACCCCACTTTAATGGTATTGATTTACTGCAACAGGTAATTTAGTAGAGAGCATTCGACCACTGGTGTTTGTCTCTACTTTGTACAAAGAGAAGCGTTAGGAAAAGCATGCAACCATATTAAGATGCTTCACAACAGGATGCTGTTTAAAATATAGGTTTCACTGAGACAAAATCTGTTTCAAACCACAACTGTTTGGGAGACAAGTGGAGATATTTGAAAATGAACTAGATACTAAACGACAGTAAGAAATATGTTAAAATGTCAGATGTGGAAATCGCATGGTGGTTATGTAAGAGAACATACTAATTCTTTGAAATAATGCTAAGAGTACAGTGTCATAATATCTGTAAATTACTTTAAAAGGTTTCAGCTAAAAATACGACAAAATATTAATATTACTAGATCTGGATGGTGTGCTATGTGAGTATTCATTGTTCTATTCATATTTTTATATGTTGAAATTTTTCATAATAAAAAGTAATTCATAATTAAAAAACACTAAAAAACCAACTACCATCTTCAGAGGAAGATCTTGTAACATGGAAGGCCCATTTATTCTGCTCCTGAAAAGAATGATAATTTTAAAGGGGGCTGGAGTAGCAATCGAGGAAGGAGATTGGGGAGGCAGAGAGAGAAAAAGTGTGTAAGGTTGAGGACCCTGTAGAGGGAAGTGGCCATTTAGAAACCCCCAGTGGTAAGTGGATGCAGAATAATGACTTGTAGTGCTCAATTTGAAATCATTGTGTCTCTGCAATATAAAGTCCTTCTCTATGAAACAAAATTATTCGGTAAGTTGTGCTATGCTTAAAAGGGTTCGTGAGAGTGAAAAATGAATCAGATGTCAACTGATTCATGTTGTAGAAAGAGTCAAAAGGCACACGATGTTAAAAACTATCCATAGACTTAGCCATTTCCATGGAAGCTGCAGTTGATGGTAACCATGAGACTCAGGTCCTTGGGAAATTGTGGAAAGCTTTGGAACGGGGTTGAACGTCTAACCAAGAATGAAATTAGACTTGAAACAATCTCATCTTGATCTCAAGGGCTCAGGTTACATCGGGATAATAAATTTTAGTCTTTCTTCAAGTCTAATAAGATTGAAATAAAGTATATATCTCATTTGTAACAAAGCAGGGCATGCATTGATTTATCAATTAATCAGATCGTAAAATAGATACATTTGCTGTGAAAGGCATCCAATAAATGTTTATTGAGCATATACAGTGTTCCAGGTACATTTTTATGAGCTGAAGACTGACATAGCAATAGTGGGTTATATTTTGGCATGGCATTGTAAAAGAAGGATGGGTCCTAGACATCACTTGAAGGCAGAGCAAAAAAAAAAAAAAAATTGCCGATGGCTTGGAGGTACAGGAGAATGAAGAGTAGTAAATGAGGACATCCTTGTTTTGGACTGAGCAACAGGAAAGATTGAGTTTTCATTAAGCAACATGGGGAAGACTGCAGGAGGAGCAGGTTTGGCGGGAACAGTGGAAGATCAGGGACTGGATATGTTAAGTTGGAGATACTACTTGACATCTAGTGGAGGCGTTCTGCAGGCAGGTGGATACATGCATCAGGAGTGTACTGAAGTCTGGGACAGAAACATAAGTTTAAAGTGTGTATTGTGTGTATATTGTTTTAAGGGTACCTGGGATTTGTTTTAATCAGTTATGGTAAGATACACAGACGTGCACAGGACTGCCATGAAGGAAGAAGTGTATTATATTCACAGATCCCTAGAAACGGCAGGCCAAGCAGGGCCACATGGGGAAGCACCAAAGTGAAATGGGAGGGCAGAGCAGAGAGAGAGGGAAACTGTAGGCAAGAGCCTTCACCGTGGTTTCCCTGAGAAAGAATGGGTGAGGCAGTGTGAGCATTTCAGATTGGCTAGTTAGTATAATTTCAGTGGGCTCCGGGTGTAGGGGCTGTCCCTCGTTGTCTGGTATCTGGTCCTTGTGTGGTTAAAGCAGATGGACAGTGGCCCAGGGTGTGAAAGCTCAGATGAGGAAATGGTGGAGAATAAGAGCTCTGACTTGGTTTGGTTTGCATTTGAGAGAGTTGTTTACTACTTCTAGGAATTGGCTAATCCTGGGAGAAGCAGTCCCTCCAGAGTCAGCCAGGCCCCAGATGTCAAAGCATCAGCATTTAGAAAATAAAAAACACCACAGTTAATACAATAATATCCAAAGTTATGACCGTGGATGAGATCATCAGGGGTTGGAGCTATGGGCACTCCAAGCAAGAGGTCAGCAAGCTGAGATGGATACAGCAAATAAAACATTAAAGGGGGGAAAGCAGCAGAGAAAACCAGGAGAATGTGGTACCCCCAAAGTCAAGCGAATAGTTTCCCAGAGGCAGGAGTGAGAAACTGTGCCAAATGCTACCCATAGGTCAAGTAAACAACATGGGGGTTATTGGTGACATTTGCAAGAGTAATTCCGGTGAAGTTTTGGGATCAAAAGCTCATATGAATCATATTTAACAGAACAGAAGGCAGGATTTGGGAAGACTACTAACTCCTCTTTTGAGATGTTTTGCTATAAAGGGAGCAAAGAAATGAAGTAAAACCCAGAGTGGGGTCAATCTAATTTTTTTTTCAAGATGGAAGGAAAAACTGAGCAAAGGAATGGCACAAGGAAGAGCCTGGAGAGGTGCCCGTGAGTAGCCAAGCAGGACCCAAGAGGAGGGTCCAGCCTTGGATAGGGGTATGGACACTTCAACCATAGCATCATGGTCTGAATGTTGGTTCAAATTCAAATGTTGAAATCTAATCCCCAGGATGATACTATCAGAAAGTGGGGGCTGGCCAGGCATGGTGGCTCACGCCTGTAATCCCAGCACTTTGGGAGCCCAAGGCGGGCAGATCACGAGGTCAGCAGTTTAAGACCAGCCTGGCCAACATGGTGAAACCCTGTCTCTACTAACAATACAAAAAAAAATTAGCTGGGCATGGTGGCAGGCACCTGTAATCCCAGCTACTCCAAGGGCTGAGGCAGGAGAATTGCTTGAACCTGGGAGGCAGAGCTTGCAGTGAGCTGAGACAGTGCCATTGCACTCCAGCCTGGGTGACAGAGCGAGACTCCATCTCAAAAATAAATAAATAAATAAAAGAAAGTGGAACTTTGGGAGGTGATTAGGCCATAAATGGGATTCAGGCCTTTATAAAAGAGATGCCAGAGAGCTAGGTAGTCCCTTCCACCATGTGAAGACACAGCAAAAAAGTACCACTGATGAACCAGAAAGGAAACCCTCACTAGACATGGATTTTCTGGTGCCTTGATATTGGACTTCCCAGCCTGTAGAACTGTAAGAAATAAAGACCTGTTGTTTGTAAGCTACCCTGTCTATGTTTTTTTGTTATAGCAGCCCAAACAGGCTAAGACGTAGTGATGGGTGGGGAACAGGCACAGGTGCTGGTCTTCGTGAGGATAGGGTGGTGGATGTAGTGGAAGTGCGTTCATGGCTTTGGTTTTCTCGGTGCAGTCTGTTTTTAGCTTGAAGCCTGTTCTTTTATCTGATGCTGACTTTGATGGTATTGACTGGATAGGATACAACAATCTGATTCATGTGAAGTGAAAGAGACTCCCCCTCTCCTTTTTTATTTTGGCATGGTATTGTAAAAGAAGGAAATTGAAAGAGAGAAACGCTCATCTAAAAATACAGTCACATAAACCGGAGGTGTATGATCCTGATTAAACTGCTCACACCATCTTGGGAACAAGTGGATATGGGAAGAGAAAGAACTGAATGTGATAACAGTAAACATTTTGATGCCACTTCCAAGAAGCAAAAAGTTAGTTACTTCCCAGAGTATCCCAAAGGTAAAAGAAGAAGAAAAATAAAACCTCACCTACACAAAATGTGGATTCAGCATTTGACTGCATCAGGAAAGGCTTGATAGCCTCCGAGGGAGTCCCTAAGAAAATGGTTTAGGAGGGAGATGCGCAGGCACACACACCCCACTATACACTTAACACTCTTAACCTCTCAAATCCCTGACAGATCACAGCCCCGGGAGTTATGCTCCTGGGACTGGGATGCCTGCATTCAAGCAGCTTATTCTTTTGACCTTGTGGTTGTTATGTGCCAGTTGCAATGACATGTCCCCTGCTCTCCTCTTATAAACAAAGGCAATTTACTCATCACTGTCAAACAGTGCCCTAAAGACACATTTTTTTTTCATGTTCGTAACAATCCTCTAGGTGGGTGGGGTAGCCTTCGTGGAAGTGATGGGGCTCTGAGCCTGATGAGAAATCGTAAAGTGCTCCCACTGCACGGAAAAGGTCATCTCTGACATTCAGTCGGGCTGGACTTTGAGCTGCCAGTCCAGTCCTAAGACAGGCTTGTCCTCCTCACAAAGCTGGCCCTGCCTCCCCTGTAGGTGTGGCGGGCAGTGTGTCCTGGGCACCGTGGTCCACAGCATCACCAGCTGAGTCTCCCAGACACCTTCCCAGGGGCTGGGCCCCCTCTGTGCAGCGCTGCAACTCACCCAACCGAGGGCGTAAGGGCACAGCCAGGAGCAATGGCTTTCCGGCCTCCCTGAATGAATTCCTCCAACCCCGTCCAAGGAGCTGTATGCTGCTCGGATGCCCTGCGAGCCTTTATTCACTTCCCTTGGGTGTGCCTTTGGCGTGTTTAGATTCTGGCTGACTCACTCTGGGCCTTAAAAACCATTTTACCTTTAATTCACCCATCTGCTGCCCAGGAGGGAATCATTTTCAAGCCAAAGTTTCTCACCTGGGTCATGCCTATCTCTTGCAGAGATAAATCACAGTTTGCCCTCTCACCAGAAAAGATCCGGCAGACAGAAGGTTTTCATTTGTACCAAGGCCCCCGTGATATCTTTTATGCTAGTCACAATTCCTTTCTCAGCCTTTCTTCTCCATCATGAAAATGTATCACAGTTAAGGAAAAGAAAGCTCCCGCATCTAGGGTCCTCTGAGGTCCTAACTGATTTAAACCACAGGCTGATTTTCTGTTTGCCCTTTCTTCCCATGGAAACAGAATTCACACTGCATGGCCTGTGTTCAGGGAAGGGAATGACTGGCATTTGCCATAGGGATAGCCAGTGCTGCTTCCCAATTCTCCTTTTCCTGGGTATGGGTTACAAAGTCATCTTTATTCAGGCTCAGAAACTCTTGATTTATGTCACTAATAAGTATGTGCTTTGTGTTCCAGCCAGTGTGAACTGCTCAGAATACGTGATGCGCTGGTTATAAATTGATAACCATCTATTGTAGATCACAGGGAGCTCAGAAGGAGACAGTCATGTGCATCAATTCACAGTATATGGGCCTGGCCCCAGTGTGCACATCCCAGCCTGCATGGCCAGAGCATCTTAGCCTAACCCAAACTATCCTGCACAGCATCTACAGCCATTTCTCAATTTCACTAAGAACATGGAGATCCTCTTTCAACTCGGTCATGTGTCTGGGTTATGAATCTAACTCTCCACTAAGGAGCCTGATCTCCCAAGTGAATATCTGCTCTGTTAACTGTCTGCCTTATGAGGAAATGAAGGTCCCACAGCAGTGAGAGGTACATTTCAAACACAACAGGAATAAACCTGGACTCTGTACAGAAGGGTGCAACTCCCAGGATTTTCACAGAAAAGCGAATCATTTCCACCTAAGAAGCAACAACGATAACAGAAGTTCAGTAAAACCCAGCCACGCAGACGTTGTCCTTCTCACCCAGTCTCCTCTCCTACCTCTCTTGCTTTCACCAATAAAGACTTAGAAGAAATATGTAAAGTTCAAGCTTCAGTTTTGTCAATCGCTTAACCGAATTGCTTTTCAGAAAGCATCTGTAATAGTCCTTGAAACTGATCCCAATGAATGGGAATTCACAAAAAACATTAGTAACGTTGAGATGCTTTTGTATTCATTTTGGGATGCTCAGGCCCCCTGGAACTGCATTTAGTCCAGGCGGGAAGGTAACTGAGCTTTGCACAAGTAATGATATGAGATGGGCACTTACGGGCTCCGAGAAGGGATACTGTAAAAAGGAAAATCCTTGGATTGGTTATACCCTAAAAAATGTGTAAGATTGGGCTGGACATGGTGGCTCACGCCTGTAATCCCAGCACTTTGGGAGGCCAAGGTGGGTGGATCACCTGAGGTCAGGAGTTAGAGACCAGCCTGGCCAACATGGTGAAACACCATCTCTACTAAAAATAAGAAAATTAGCTGGGTGTGGTGGCGTGCACCTGTAGTCTCAGCTACTCAGGAGGCTGAGGCAGGAGAATCACTTGAACCCGGGAGGCAGAGGTTGAAGTGAGCCAAGATCACACCACTGCACTCCAGCCTGTGCAACAGAGTGAGACTCAGTCTCAAAAAAAAAAATGTGCATGATTGTTAGAGTCCTCTGGGAGCAATTTTTAAAGTTTGTATCCATAATTGTTTTCTCTAGAAAAATTCAGACATTGAAAACCTGGTTATATTTTTACATTGCACACCATGTAGAGACGATGATACTTTCTCTAAGTTCTGAATCATGACATTAAATAGGACAAGAAAATAAAAGCATGGCACTCCACCAGGACTGTCAGCTGAGATAGAAAACCTGATTAACAGCAAATTTGGCACCTGAGACTTCTGCAAATGGAATGAACTGCCAAAGGCATGTCTCACTGAGAGAACATTGCCTTTCCTTTCAGTTTTAGTGGAAAGTGTGTGTTATTCAATATGGTGCATTAATTGTTTTCTTAGGAAGCTGCGATCTAAATATAATTTTAATACGTGCATTTGTAAGAAGCATTTTGTGTAGCTGGATCTATATATCATAATTGACTATTTTATTAAGTGCTTTAACTTTTTAAAAAATTGTGCCGTATTTACAAATTATCTATACTAGCAAAAAACCTTATAGGGCAAGCTTAGGTTAATTACTGCCAGAATGATTTTGGAGGTCTTGACATGTTTTCAATTTTGGTAAGAAAATCTCAGCATTGCTAAGAATGTTATGCCAATAACAATTCCTATAGATGAAAATATATTGCTGTATAAAACTCAGCTGTCAAGATAGAAGCTATAATGACACTGCTTAGGAAAGTGGGAATTTTAAATGAAAAGTTGCAGAAGAAACAGAAAAGGTCAGCTAATTCACTCCCCTGCGTCTGTTAATCACCACAGCAACTGCGTTTCAAACATTGATGTTTCTCATTTCCAATTAAGCCAAGGTGATTAGCACATCTGGTGAAGGGTAAGGATGGAGTTTAGGACAATTAAACGTTCAGCATTGAATGTATTTGATAGAGCATTTTCGTTATGGTTTTTTCAAATAGATATGATTTTCAAACCGCATGCCCAGAGCCTTAAGGTCTGCTAGAAATGCAACAAGGACCATTACAGGGAAACACTGGGGCAAACAGATCATCACCCGCTTTCTGCTCTCCACTCTATGAGCAGCTCCTCCTTTCCCTCTCTCACAATATCAGGGCTTAAGAAAGAGGTGTTCTGTTACTTAAAGAAGTTGAAATAGCATTGTTTTAATCTATCTAATACCAGTAAGACATGGAAGGTTATTGTAGAAAATATTTAAACAGGGAAACCTGCTCATGACCTGTTACTGAATTTTAAATGTGGTAACAAAGAAGTATGAACATTATAAGCCATTTTTGTAAATATACTCAGACACAAAAAGAAAAAGATGAATAAATGTTTAACAAATACTGAGAGCTGAATACTAGGGAATACAGATAATTTTTATTTTATTATTTTTGCTTCTCAGCATAGTTTGGTTTTGTTTTAAAATGATTCTAGATTAACAGAAAATTGTAAAAATAGTGTGAAGAGGTCCTATTTTCCTTTCACCCAATTCCTCCAATGGTAACATCAATAGTAACACAATCATAGTACAATATCCAAAGCAAAAAATTAGCATTGGTAGAAATCACAGATCTTATTCAGATTCCTCCCATTTCACATGCACTTATGTGTGTTTATGTGTGTGTGTGCATGCATCCGCACATAGTTCTATGCAATTTTATCATATGTTGATTGTGCAACCACCACAATTCCATCACCACAAAGATCCGCTACGTTAGTATCTTTTTTTTTGGTTGGAGGGGGACGGAATCTTGCTCTGTCGCCAGATTGGAATGCAGTGGCGCGATCTTGGCTCACCGCATCCTCCACCTCCCAGGTTCAAGCGATTCTCCTGCCTCAGCCTCCAGAGTAGCTGGGACTACAGGCGTGCGCCATCATGCCCAGCTAATATTTGTATTTTTTTTTTAGTAGAGACAGAGTTTCACCACGTTGGCCAGGATGGTCTTGATTCTTGACCTCGTGATCCGCCTGCCTTGGCCTCCCAAAGTGCTGGGATTACAGGCATGACCCACCGTGCCCAGCCTACGTTGGTATCTTTATGAATTGCTCCCTTTTATTGTTGGTGGGTGTTCCATGGTGTGGCCGTAGCACAGTTTATTTGGCCATTTACTCAATGTAGAACATTTGGATTATTTCCAAATTTTGACTATTACAAATAAAGCTGCTATGAACTTTCATGTACACATTTTTGTGTGGATGTAAGTTTTCATTTCTCTGGGATAAACGCTCAGGAGTGTGATTGCTGGTGCATATGGTAAGTGTGGTTCATTTTTAAAGAGTTTGCCAAACTGTTTTCTAGAGTGGCTGTGCCATTTCACATTCCTGCCAGCAATGAGTGAGAGATCCAGTTTCTCTGCACCCTCCTCAGCATTTGGGATTGTTGCTATTTTCATTTTAGCTCTTCTAGTAGGTACTGTATATAGTGATGTCTCATCATGGTTTTAATTTGCATTTCCTTAGTGGTTAATGATGTTGAACATAACTCCATGTGCTTATTTGCCATATGGATATTCTCTATGGTGAAGTTTCTGATCATATATCTTGCCCATTTTCTAATTGGACTGTGGTTTTTTTTTACTGTTTTGAGCGTTCTTTATATATTCTATGTACATGTCCTTTGTCAGATCATGGTTTCCAAATGTTTTCTCCAGGTCTGTAGCTTATTCTTTTATCCACTTAGCAAAATTTTTCACTTAGCAAGTTTTATTTTGGTGAAATCCGATTGATCATTTCTTAAAAACAGATCATACTTGGCCGGGCACGGTGGCTTATGCCTGTAATCCCAGCACTTTGGGAGGCCAAGGCGGGTGGATCGCAAGGTCAGAGTTCAAGACCAGCCTGGCCCAAATGGTGAAACCCCGTCTCTACTAAATATACAAAAATTAGCCAGGTGTGGTGGCAGGCGCCTGTAATCCCAGCTACTCGGGAGGCTGAGGTAGGAGAATCTCTTGAACCTGGGAGGTGGAGGTTGCGGTGAGCCGATATCATGACACTGCATTCCTGCCTGGGTGACAGAATAAGACTCCCTCTCAAAAAAAATCAGGTCATGCTTTTGGCGTCATGTCTAAGAAGTCTACCAAACCTTAAGTCCCAAAGATTTTCTATGTTATCTTCTAAAAGTGCTCTAGCTTTACATTTTATACTTACATCTGTGATCCATGTTGAGTTAAATTTTGTGTAAGGCTTAGGTCAAGATGATGATGATGATGATGATGATTGCCTGTGGGTGTCCAACTGCTCCAGCACCATTTGTTGAAAAAACAGTTCTTCCTCCATTGAATTGCTCTTGTGCCTTTGCCAAAATCAGCTGGCTGTACTTGTGAGTCTATTTCTGGGTTCTCTATTCTGCTCCAGTGATCTACGTATGTCTGTCTCTTCACCAATACCACATGGTATTGATTACTGTGACTATATATTAATAGTAAGTTATATAATCAAATAGAGTGATTCCTACCACTTCATTCTTCTTTTTCAAAGTTGTTTTTGGTACTTTAATTCCATTGATTTTCTACATATACTTTAGAATAAGTTGATCTATATCTGCAAAAAATATTGCTGTGATTTTGATATGAATTGCATTAAACCTATACATTAATGAGAGAGAAATGTTAACTCCGTTGTATTGAATATTCCAATCCTTTATAAACATGGTACGTGTCTTTATTTGTGTAGATCTTTGGTTTCTTTTATCAGTATTTTGTAGGTTTTTTTTTGTTTTTTTTTTTTTTTGGTGAAGTCTCACTCTGTTGCCCAGGCTGAAGTGCAGTGGCGCGATCTCAGCTCACTGCAACCTTCGCCTCCGGGGTTCAAGCAATTCTCCTGCCTCAACTTCCCAAGTAGCTGGGACTACAGGTGCCCGCCACCGAGCCTGGCTAATTTTTGCATTTTTTAGTAGAGATGGGGTTTCACCATATTGGCCAGGCTGGTCTCAAACTCCTGACCTTGTGATCTGCCTGCCTCGGCCTCCCAAAGTGCTGGGGTTACAGGTGTAAGCCACCACACCCAGCCTATTTTGTAGTTTTCAACATAAAAGTTCTGTACATGTTTTCTTAGATTCATACCTGCTACTTTCTTCTCTTTTTCTTTCTCCTTTATTTTTATTTATTTATTTATTTTTGAGGTGGAATCTCACTCTATCTAGCAGGCTGGAGTGCAGTGGTACAATCTCGGCTCACCACAACCTTTGCCTCCCATGTTCTAGTGATTCTTTTGCATCAGCCTCCCGAGTAGCTGTGATTATAGGTGCCTACCATCACACCTGGCTAATTTTTTTTTTTTTTTTTGTATTTTTAGTAGAAATGGGGTTTCAGCATTTTGGCCAGGTTGGTCTCGAACTCCTGACCTTAGGTGATCTGCCCGCCTCAGCCTCCCAAAGTGCTGAGATTACAGGTGTGAGCCACCACACCCAGTCTCTTTTTTCTTTTAGCTACTGTAAATGGTATTGCTTTGTATTGTTTTCCATGTGTTCATTGCTTGTATGTGGAAATGCACTTGATTTTTGTATATTGATCCTGTCTCCTGTGACCTTACTAAACTCGTTCATTAGTTCCAGATTTTTGTTTTGTTTGTATTTTTAATTCTTTGGGATTTTCTATGTAGATTATCCTGTCATCTGTAAATAGGAAAAGTTTTATCGTTTCTGTTTTAATCTGTGTGTCTTTTATTTCATTTTGTTACCATATTGTGCTGGCTAGGGCTTCTAGTATTATACTGAATGAGAGCAGTGAGAGCAGCCATTGTTACCTTGTTCCCAATTTTAGGAAGAAAGCATTTGGTCTTTTACCATTAGGTACCATGCTAGTGGTACATTTTTTGTTGATGATCTTTATCATGTTGAGGAAATTCTCATCTACTCTTAGTTTGCTGAGAGCCTTTATCGTAAACAGGTGTTGAATTTTGTCAAATTATTTTTTGTCTCAATTGATATTTTCTCTTTTCTTTTCTTTTTTTTTAATTTTTTTTTTGTGAGATGGAGTTTCACTCTTGTTGCCCAGGCTGGAGTGCAGTGGTGCGATCTTAGCTCACTGCCACCTCTGCCTCCCGAGTTCAAGTGATTCTCCTGCCTCAGCCTCCCAAGTAGCTGAGATTACAGGCATGCACCACCAAGCCTGGCTAATTTTTGTATTTTTAGTAGAGATGGGGTTTTACCGTGTTGGTCAGACTGGTCTTGAACTCCTGACCTCAGGTGATCCACCCACCTTGGCCTCCTGAAGTGCTGGGATTACAGGGGTGAGCCACTGTGCCCGGCCTTCAATTGGTATTTTCATGTGATCTTTTTCTTTGGCCTGTTAATATGGTGGATTACACTCATTAATTTTCAAATATTACAATAGACTTGCAGCCCTGAAATAAATCCCACTCGGTCTTGGTGTATAATTCTTCCTATATACTGTTAACTTCTACTTGCTAATATACTGCTGGGGATTTTTTACCTATATTGATGGAAGGTACTGATTTGTAGTTTTCCTTTTTTATACTGTTTATGTCAGGTTTGGGTATAAGAATGACACCTCCTTCATAAGATGAGTGGAAATGTGTTCTCTTTTCTGAAAGAGATCGTGTAGACTTAGTGACATTTCTTCCGTTTTTGTTTTTGAGACAGAGTCTCGCTGTGTCGCCCAGGCTGGAGTGCAGTGGCACTATCTTGGCTCACTGCAACTGCCATCTCCCAGGTTCACACGATTCTCCTGCCTCAGCCTCCTGAGTAGCTGGGATTACAGGCGCATGCCACCAAGCCCGGCTAATTTTTGTATTTTTAGTAGAGACGGGGTTTCGCCATGTTGGTCAGGCTGGTCTCGAACTCCTGACCTCATTACCTGCCCGCCTCGGCCTCCCAAAGTGCTGGGATTACAGGTGTGAGCCACTGCTCCCGGCCAGTGACATTTCTTCTTAATCATTGGGTAAAATTCTCCAGTGAAGCCATCGTTTCTTGAGTTTTTCAAGAAAATTGAACTTTTTAAATAGTTAAAAGGATATGTAAACTATCTATTTCATATTGGATGAATTTTGGTAGCTCGTGCTTTGAAGGAATGGTCCATTTTATCTCAATTGTTCAATGTATTTGTGTAGATTGTTTTTAGCTTTCCCTTACCATTCTTCTGTTCATGGAGACTATAATAATATTACCCATTTTTATTTGTGTTATTATTAGTAGTTTGTGTCTTTTCTCTTATTTATTTTTAATTGACAAAAATTGTGTATATTTATCATGTACAACATGATGTGTTGAAATATGTATACATTGCAGAACAGATAAATCAAGCTAATTAACATATGCATTCCCTCACATACTTATTTTTTGTGGTGACAACACTTAAAATCTATTCTCGGTGACTTTCTTTTTTTTGTTTTGTTTTGTTTTGTTTTTTGTTTTTTGTTGTTTTTTTTGTTTTTTTTTTTTGAGATGGAGTCTCGCTCATCAACCAGGCTGGAGTGCAGTGGCACAATCTGGGTTCACTGCAAGCTCCGCCTCCCGGGTTCACGCCCTTCTCCTGCCTCAGCCTCCTCAGTAGCTGGGACTACAGGGGTCCACCACCGTGCCCAGCTAATTTTTTGTATTTTTGTAGAGATGGGGTTTCACCGTGGTCTGGATATCCTGACCTCGTGATCCGCCCGCCTCGGCCTACCAAAGTGCTGGGATTACAGGCATGAGCCACCGCGCCTGGCTATTCTCAGTGATTTTCAAGAATACAATACATTTTAATTAACTGTTCAGTCACCATGTTGTATAATGGATTTCTTGAACTTATTCCTCCTGTTTAACTGAAATTTTGTATCCTTTGATCAACACGTCCAATTCCTGCACCCCGCCTCCAACCCCTACATCCAGCCTCTGGTAACCACCCTTCTACTCTGTTTCTATGAGTTCAGCTTTTTCAGATTCCACACATAAGTGAGAAGTTACATTATTTGTCTTTCTGTGCCCAGTTTATTTCACTTAGTGTAGTGTCCTCTGAGTTCATCCATGTTATCACAAGTGACAGATTTTCTTCTTTTTAAAAGCTGAGTACTACTCCATTGTGGATCATACCACATTTTTAAAGATCCATTCATTCCCTGGTGGACACATAAGTTGATTCCATATCTTGGCTTTTGTGAATGATGCAGCTATGAACATGGGAGTGCAGATATCTCTTTGACATGCTGAGTGGAACTGCTGGATCATATGGAAGTTCTGTTTTTAATATTTTGAGGGACATCCATACTATTTTCCATAGTAGCTGTACTAATTTACAATCCCACCAACAGTATATAAGGGTTCCATTTTCGCCACATCCTGGCCAACACTTGTTATCCTTTGTCTTTTTGATAACAGCAATTCTAACAAGTGTGAGGTGATAGCTCATTAGTTTAGTTTTGTTTTTTTTTCTGAGACAGAGTCTCGCTCTGTCACCCAGGCTGGAGTGCAGTGGCACAATCTTGGCTCACTGCAAGCTCCGCCTCCTGGCTTCATGCCATTCTCCTGCCTCAACCTCCCGAGTAGCTGGGACTACAGGCACCCGCCACCATGCCCAGCTAATTTTTTATATTTTTTTGTAGAGACAGGGTTTCACAGCGTTAGCCAGGATGGTCTCCATCTCCTGACCTCGTGATCTGCCCACCTCAGCCTCCCGAAGTGCTGGGATTACAGGCGTGAGCCACCACGCCTGGTCAGCTCAATGTACTTTTTAAAAGGCATCTTCTTTGATACATGGATTATTGAGAATTATGTTAATTTCCAAGTGTTTAGAGATTTTCCTGTTGTTTGTTTTTTATTTCTAGTTTGATTCATTTGTACTCAGAGAACACATTTTTGTTTAATTTCAATTAGTTATAATTTGTTGGAGTTTACTTTATGGCCCAGGATATGGCCTATCTAAATGAATATTCCTTGATTGAAAAGAATATATATTCTGTTGTTGATGGGGTGTTCTATAAAGGCCAATTAGATCCTGTTGGGTGTGGTTAAATTCCTCTATAACCTTGCCGTGCATCTGTCTAGTAGTTCTATCAATTGTTGATAAAAGGGTGTTTAAGTCTCCAACTATAATTGTGGATTTGTCTCTTTCTGTCACTTCTTGTTTTTTTTTTTTTGAGACAGAGTTGTGCTGTGTCACCCAGGCTGAAGTGCAGTGGCACGATCTCGGCTCACTGCAACCTCTGCCTCTTGGTTTCAAGCGATTCTCCTGCCTCAGCTTCCTGAGTAGCTGAGATTACAGCCACTCACCACCACACCCAGCTAATTTTTGTATTTTTAGTAGAGATAGGGTTTTACCATGTGGTCAGGCTGGTCTCGAACTCCTGATGTCGTGATCCACCCGTTTCAGCTTCCCAAAGTGCTGAGATTACAGGCATGAGCCACCGTACCCAGCCTCTTTCTGTCACTTCTAACAATGTTTTTTTTTTGAGACGGAGTCTCGCTCTGTTGCCCAGGCTGGAGTGCAGTGGTATGATCTCGGCTTGCTGCAAGCTCCACCTCCCAGGTTCATGCCATTCTCCTGCCTCAGTCTTCCCAGTAGCTGGGACTACAGGCGCCCGCCACCTCGCCTGGCTAATTTTTTGTATTTTTAGTAGAGACAGGGTTTCACCGTGTTAGCCAGGATGGTCTCAATCTCTTGACCTCGTGATCTGCCTGCCTCGGCCTCCAAAAGTGCTGGGATTACAGGCGTGAGCCACTGCGCCCAGCCTTTTTTTTTTTTTTTTTTTTGAGACGGAGTTTTGCTCTTGTTGCCCAGACTAGAGTGCAATGGCGCGATCTCGGCTCACTGCAACCTCTGCCTCCCGGGGTTGAAGCGATTCTCCTGCCTCAGCCTCCTGAGTAGCTGGGATTACAGGCGCCCGCCACCACACCTGGCTAATTTTCTATTTTTAGTGGAGACGGGTTTCTCCATGTTGTTCAGGCTAGTCTCAAACTCCTGACCTCAGGTGATCTGCCTGCCTCGGCCTCCCAAAGTGCTGGGATTACAGGTGTGAGCCACTGCACCTGGCCATATGTTTTTTAATTGGTGTATTTAGAGCAATTAAATTTACATTTAATTTAACTATTTATATGTTAAGGCTTAATTCTGCCATTTTATTATGTGTCTTTCATTTGTCCTCATTTTCTGTTCCTTTGTTTCACTTTTCCTGCCTTTCTGAGGTTACCTGAAGATTTTTTAGAATTTCATTCTGATGTATGTAAATTTCTGAGTATATGTTTTTGTGTAGATATTTCTGTGGTTGCTCTAGGTCTTACACTTTACGTATATAAATTTTCACTGCCCACTAGTGTCAACATTTTATGTCTGAGTAAAGTGTAGAATCCTTTCCTCCATTTAAGTTAAATTTTCCCTCCCCTACTTTATAGTATAATTAGCTTAAATATTTTCTGTGTATATACTGAGAACCAGATCAGACAATGTTATAATTTTTGTTTCAATCATCTAACATAATTTAGAGCGTTCAAGAGGATAGTCTATTATATTTATCTTTTTTTTTTTTTGAGACAGAGTCTCACTCTGTCTCCCAGGCTGAGTGCAGTGGCGTGATCTCGGCCCACTGCAAGCTCTGCCTCCTGGGTTCACGCCATTCTCCTGCCTCAGCCTCCTGAGTAGCTGGGACTACAGGCGCCCGTTGTCATGCCGGGCTAATTTTTTTTTTTTTTTTTTTTTTTTTTGTATTTTTAGTACAGACTGGGTTTCACCGTGTTAGCCAGGATGGTCTCGCTCTCCTGACCTCATGATCTGCCTGCCTTGGACTCCCAAAGTGCTGGGATTACAGGCGTCAGCTATCACACCAGGCCTATTTACTTATTTTTTATTGTTCTTTCTTCATTTCTAATACTCCATATTTCCTTCTTTTATTATTTCCTTTCTGTTTGTTTGTCTCCAATAGGCATTCAGTACATTTCTGGACGTACAACAGGGCTATGCCTGGATAAACCCATTGAAGTTTGAAAATACTGGAAGTTGAAAATGCACTTTTTGACTTACAATATTTTCAACTGACTATATACAATATATAGTCATACTGTATACACTATATATATAGTTTTATAGATACATAGTTTTATAGATATATATATATAATCTACATTGAATTGCAAATTATAATGATTTTTATTTTGTGGATTTTATTTTTTAAAAATTTTATTCATCATCCAAACGTATTATTATTTTTTTACTTGACAAGTAAAAATTGTATATACTTATGGTGTATGACACACTGTTTTGGTATATGTATATGCTGTGGAATCACTAAATCTGGCTATTTAACATATGCATTACCTCATGTACTGTTTTTGTGGTGAGAACACTTCAAATCTGCTGTCCTAACAGTTGTCAAGTGTAGAATATGTTGTTCACTGTAGTCATCCTGATGTACTTCGAATCTCTTGAACTTACTCCTCCTGTCTAACTGAAATTGTGTGTCCTTTGACCAACATCTCCCCAGTCCACTCCCTGCCCCAGCCACTCTCCTCCTATGAGTCCAATTTCTTTTTAGGTTCCACATATAGTGAGATCACGCAGTGTTTGTCTTGCTGTGCCTGTCTTATTTCTATCAGCATAATATCCCAAAACATTCTTGATGCCTATTTTGTACCCAGCACTGGGATGAATGCTAGAACTACTGCCATACTTTCTAGTCAGAGGAGGTCCTGGAGCTGCATTCAGGTTCATCCTTTGCAGTAAGAAGACAGCATAATAGGGCACAGGGCTATGAGCAAAACAAACTGGTGACCTGGCAGAACACAGGGAGGAGGGGGCTGCTCTAGACTGAGGGATCCAGGAAGGCCTCACTGAACTCTAAGGAGGTGACTGTTAGCCAGGACCTAGCAGATGACAGGAAGTTGGTCTTGTGATGAGAATTCCAAGCAAAGGGAACAGCATGTGCCAAGGTTCTGAATTGCAAAAGAACAGAGAGAAGCCAGAGAAATGGGTGGGACAAGCAGGCACAAGCCAGAGTCTCACAGCCTTCCAGGCCACCGGCAGACAATCCATATTCACAGCAACACTCTCAACCAATGAACTCCAGTGGCAGAATAAAACTACATTACTGCAAAATTGGCAGTGCACGAATTTAAAATGGCCCTGCTTTTTGCTGCCACTGGTAAGGTGCTTCAACCTAGAGAATGTGCAGAGAAAGACAAGAAGGAAAGAAAAGAGAATAACAAAGACAAGAAGGAAAGGAAAGAGAATAACAAAGAAAAGGAGGAGGACAGAAGATGGCCAGAGAAGTGGGAAGTGATAAAGAAATGGAAGCCCCCAAATGCTGGAGCCTGCTCTCCTGAGCCACAACTTCAGGACCCCAGACAATTGTCTGCTTTCCGTGGGGAAGTACCTGCTGGCATCCTGGAGCTGCTACTTAAGCTAGGGTTACCCAAGGGCCCCCAAGAGGATGGGGAGAAACCTCAAAAGTGTTCTAGTACTTCCTGGCCTAAACCAGATCAAGACCAAACAAAGGACTTCCTCTTCAGGGGCGGTGTCAGTATTAAAGCCAAAGATAACCCTCTTTGCAAAAAGGACAGCTCAGAAACAGGCCAAATGCTTCACCCAGCAGGCAGCCAAGTGGTGGGAGGGGGACGGAACTTTATTAGGATAAGAAGATCCAAGTTCAACTCCTGTTCTGAAGCAATGAGTGATCTTGTGTAAGTTACTTTATCTCTTTGAGTCTGAGTCTGCATCTTTCCCTCTTTCTTTTTCTTTCTTTCTTTTTTTTTTTTTTTTTTTTTTAAGAAACTGGATCTCACTCTATTGCCCAGGCTGGAGGGCAGTGGTGTGATCTCAGCTCACTGTACCCTCGAACTCCAGGGCTCAATTGAATCTCTCACCTCAGCTTTGCTAGTAGCTGGGACTATAGGCATGCACCATCATGCCCGGCTAATTTTTGTATTCTTTGTAGAGATGGGATTTCAGCCTTGTTGCGCAGGCTGGCCCCAAATTCCTGGGCTCAAGCGATCTACCTGCCTCCCACAGTGCTGGAATTACAGGCGTGAGACACTATGCCTGGCTTGCATTCTCCCATCATTAAAATGGAAACAATAGTACCTGTTTACAGGCTTGCTGTGAGCTCAGCCTGGTCAATACTTCTGGGGCCTAATTTCTGTATCTGTAAAACTGAGTTAATAATGCCCACCTTTCCTAACTCACAGGCCTATTTTGAGCCCAAAACACTTTGGACTTTAGAACAAACGCTTGGCAAAGG